>NC_054870.1:8402837-9009837 GCF_018320785.1 Cheilinus undulatus | reverse complement strand
ACCTTCATATAGCTTGTTAGTTTGTTTTACAAGTGGTGATAGTAATGCATGAATGATATTTGTATGCATATCAGTCTTTGAAATGTTTTATCTTGACTTGTGTTAAAATGGAGTTGTTCAAATGCTTGTCACTACAGGCAAGACCGCCCATAAGGGGGGATAAAGGGGAGAGATTTCTGGGGCCCCGCTAAATTGGGGTCCCATTGAGGTCAGCAAGATCATGGTCCATCATAAAGTTAAGCTGTGATAACCATATTTTATTTTTTACCCGAATAATAACTAGTCTTATCAAAACAACAATAATTCTCATGTTATGTTGTCATGATACATAACCTTCTCCAAAATGTAAAAAACTTTACTTTGAAAAGAGTAAAAATAGGCAAAAAGTGGCAACATGTATTTAAAGTGGTAAAAATTGGTCAACAGAGGCAAAAATAGGCAAAAGGTTCCAAAATGGGTTTCAAAAATACAAAAAAAACAGCAGAAAAGTGTTTGAAAATGTTTATACAGTTGCTAAATGGCTTTAAAGAGGCAAAAATTGTCAGAAAATTTGGTAAAAAAAAGATTCAAAAGTGAAAAAAATGCCTTGTTACTTCTCATTTAAATGTATAACGATCAAGACTATCTAAATTTTCTCCTTATTAACTGGTAAAGCATGCTTTATTTCATATTACTGAGCTCAAAATACAGGTGCTGTCAAAGTCTGCGAACAGTGGAGCTTGTTGGTAGATCAAATTCACGCCGAGGTCTGTCGGGAGAGGTTTAAAAATATCTTCTCTGCCAAGAAAAGCTTCCAGTGTGACTCTTTGCTCTCGTTTCAATAAAGAAATGTGACCCAGTTGTGGTTAAACTGACGCTAAACTTGAGCTAAACCCGAGCCAACGGCTACACTGGTGTTTACCATTATATACACTGGCTTACAGTCCAACTAAACCCTTCCAATAACTGTCATGAACTCATGCCGACGTGGGTCAGGAAAAGGGTAAGGTGCTCTCTACTTAATAAATAGATGTGGTCCAGTTCTGATAAAACTGATGCTATTTCATTGCTAAATTGGAGCTGAACACAGCGGCAGCCATTGCTACCTTCTTCAAGTACAACTGGTGCTACGACATTGATTGATCAAGTCCGTTTTCAGACCTGGCACAAGCTTCTGACTGAAGCTTTGCAAGATGAATTTGCCTGGTGACAGATATGAAATGTGGCCAGTGGTTATTGGTCACCACCAGAAGGCCTAGATACACTCAAACCTGCAGTATACACATGAAAATAATTCAAAAAAGTCCAAATTATATATCAGTCCACTTGGGATCTGCTGGGCTGCAGAGTCAGAGAAAGAAACAGTTTTTTCTCTGTAACAAGCTCATTGAATATCAGTTTGCTTTGCAGCGAG
Organism: Cheilinus undulatus; assembly: GCF_018320785.1. Lineage (NCBI taxonomy): Eukaryota > Metazoa > Chordata > Actinopteri > Labriformes > Labridae > Cheilinus > Cheilinus undulatus. The sequence continues at coordinate 9,008,444 of NC_054870.1, read as the reverse complement.
CTTCACACGTCAAAGCTTGTTGTAGAGCATGCATGTTTGTGAGTTTGTGTGTTGTCGGGGTGGGGGGATGTGGGTATACATGTGTAGAAGATCCTAATCTGGCACATGCATGTTAGTGTGTGGGTGTGGGTGCATGCATGTGTGTGATGCTTGTTAGTTGCTGCCTCTCTGCACCACAGCAAACTGTCAGCTCGCTGTAGCACTCTGAAGTCCTCCTCTTTCTCCCCCACGTCCTCCTCTCTCATCCTCCTCTGTCTCCTCCGTCTCCTCCTCTCTCTTCCTTAACCCTCTCCCTCTCCTGTTCTTTATCTCTCCGTCTCTGTTTCTCCCTTTTCTTTGAAATTTTAATCACCCAGTAAACAGGCATGCATTTCAATGTGAAACAGGATTCTGCCACAGATTGAGCGAGCTGAGGAGGAGGGGGGTGATCGTGGTCTCTCAGTTTGTACTAAAGAGAATGATTAATCCCAGCCTTTGATTCTGCATTCATCTAACGGGATGTTGCAGCATGAGAAGTGTGTGGATATGTGTTGTGTGTAAGCGTGCACATGCGTGCCTGGCTCCTGCATGTCTGCACAGGCGTGTGAGTGTTAATCTCCTTGCATGTACAGATTGGATGTATGCATGTAGTAGTATCATGCATGCATGTGTGTGTGCCTGCAGAGAACACACACTCTGATCTGTGGGAGTGCAGAGTGAGTAATACTGTAGCTGAACCACTTTTTCAGAGGAACATTATTAGCTATTTTTATTCTGAGTTTACGCCGCCGCTCGCTGCTCTCAGCCGGCCATGGCGTTTACACTGAGCTGCACTGCTTGCATCCTCACACACTCTGCACACATATACACCGCTCGCATCCTCAAACACTAACACACAAACACAGCTCGCTCCCAGGAGGCTGAAATGACAGCCTTTGTAATGTGATGTGTAGTTTGAGCGCTGTAATCTTGATGAAATCTATCTTTTCTGAAGCTGCAGGGAAACACGGGCTGTGATCAGGTGGGGAATAATAAACTGGAAAACACTCTGTCCTTAGACGCCTTACATCACCTGGAATTGTCATTTTGATATGAAATGATAATGACCAAACAACCACAGCATTAAAGTGTGAATTGGACTATGAAATAGTGTCATCACTAATTATGATGATACATTTTTAACTGAAATCAAAGTAAAAAAAGAGCTTTGAAAAATCACAGACTGTATGATCTCTGCCATAATCCTCGATGGATCACTGGCCCACTAGAAGTTGATGTTTTATACACTTACAGCCTCAGGTTATCTAAAGCTGGCCACACACTTCATGAGTATTTTAGGCCAGTACAGTCTGGCTGCAGACCGCCTCTTGCAGACGCCTGCTCTGCAGACCACTGCTGTCAGACACCACCACTGTCAGGATGGGAATACATGTAAAAACTTGATTAATCTTCTGGTTAGGGTGAAGGTTAGAGTTAGGACACCAAAAGTTAAAGAAGTAGTGAACATATCAATATTTTTTTCTGCAGCCATACACTGAAGTATCTGGCTGAACTATGATAAAAACACATCAGTGCTGGTGTTATTTCTGACATTTGCACCAAACTAATAAAAATCTGCATTTTATGACTTTTAATCAGCTCAAATGGACATCTGCCTGGAAAAATCTTTTCTGAAAGCTTTATGTGAAGTAGAAACCGACCATCGCTAGGTTTCTATGTCACAAACTCGATACAGAAGGTAGAACATTACCACCTCTAACTGACTTTACCATTCAGAGACCACTCCCATCCTCTCCTGCACCTGCACTGCCTCAGCTCAGAGAGCTCCAGCTTTAGTAACACTGGTGCTGGAACCAACGGTCCAAATAGGTAGTGCCCAGGACCCCCAAGGCAAACCACCACACTCTGGCCTGATTCAGGGGACTTTGGAGGGGAAAAACAGTGACAGTGGTTGTGCGTCTCACAGAAGTGGTCTACAGAAGGGGTCGTCTAAGACCTGCTGTCTGCAGCCAGATTGTCTTGATTTGCAACCTCTAACCATGGGGGGTGTCCAAATTTCCCGCCTGTCACAAATTTTTTTGTCAAAATATATTTTTTTCTTTTATGTGACCAAACTCTCCATCATACTCTCCTGTGCATTTTTTTTCTAAGAAAAAATTGTTATTACTCACCATTTTTCTCGTGCGACCTGTTGCCATACACACTTCATATCATAGCTTAGTTAGTGGTGGCTTTTTATGGCTGTGTTGCACATGCTTAACTCCAAGTGATTGAGAATATTAAATCTACAGTTCTGACACCATAAACTCAGAGTTTCTTATCAGAGATTATCTTAAAGTTTTTTTTTCAAGATATGTTTTTGGTGCCGCTCTTTAGAGAAGATGGATTCAGTGGATGGTGTCAGAAATCTAGTTAAGAGTCGGGGTGAGACATGCTGTAAAGAAGCCACAGGCCGGACTTGAACCCAGGCCATGTGGCACAATCTAACCTTTAATGGTTCGCTTTAGCATTGTGAGCTAACCTAGCTATGCTACCTATGTAATTAACCAGTGTAGCTGTTACCTTTGGCAATGTGAGATTTATTAAGCATAGCTAAAGCTAACTTTGCTACTTAGACAACCTATTTACATAGCTTACATAGCTGATTTGTGAGCTTACCTCTAGCTACATTAGCTTGCTACATCAGCTACAAAAATCCGTATATATTTATTTAACTTTATTTAACCAGGGAAACCTCACTGAGGTTTAAAATCTCATTTACAAGAATGTCCTGGCCAAGACAGGCTGCAGCACATTTAACAACGACATAAACACAAAAAACAATTACAATAATAGAGGTACCAAATATAGAAGTATCTGCAAATAAGTTAGCTTAGGCAAAATAAGCTTTGGTAATTGAGCTAAAGCTAAGTTAACTACTTGAATAATGTTAATCTGACATGCCTGCTCTGTGAGCTTAGCTTTACACACATTAGCTACATTGCTGTGTTAGCTACGTTAGCTATGTAGCTCACATAGCTAAGTAAGCTACGTTTTCTGTGTTGGAATGTTTTCATGGAGGACGAGCTTTTTTCCTGTTAGTAGACTGTTTACTCGGCTTCATTAAACATTTGTGAGCAGCCACCAGCAAACCAGCAACAAGTCAGCCTTGCACAAGTTCTTCAAACAAAGAAAAACATTTTTTTCTGAAGAAAACTCCTTATGATAACCATTATGGGGAGTTGGGTTTATGCTAAGTAATGCAAATGGCCAGCCTTTGTTTCCGCCCTACACCTGGCTCCCCAGGAAGGTGCCTGGCCTTGAGAAAGTTTGAGGCTCTCACATAACAGTTTGAGGAGTGCCAACATGAAATGAAAACATCTCCCCATGTGTTCGACATTGTTGGGAAGCTTAGAAACCACGCTGTCGTAATGTGAAAATAACTCAAAATGCCCCTGCTCATCAGACACAGTTTTTAAATTAGAGTTTTAACTTTTAACTTTGGTATCCTGACCTTTACCTTAACACAAGTTTAATCAACTACTTGTACTTTGGGTAAACATTAAATGACTTACTTTCTAATTTTACTTGCGTACATTCAAAGAGCAGTACTTTAACTCTTCTTCAGTGAATCTTTACCAAAGTAACTGTACTTTTACATGAGCACAATAGTCTGGTACTTTTTCTACCTCTGATCAGGACTTCTCTCTGTTTCTTTAAAATTTGACGTTCTCCTGAAAAAAGAGTAAAAATCTGAGCCTTTCAGAAACAAAAACAAGTTTTGTTGGCTACACTTTAATCCATCAGGGATTATGTTGCAGACATTAAAGCCTACTACTGCAGCATAAACTAATCTTTAGAAATCACAAAGCTTTTTGTGCCTTTTTTCACTCATAAACCCTATCAATTCAAAAATATGACAAAGATTTTACAAAAATGAGAATTTGCCTCTCTAAAAGGTTATTTGAATAAACGTTTTAAACTAAAAATATTTAATCTTCTAAATCATTTTAATAAATCACTGCTTATTTTGTCTTAGTCACTTCAAATAATTTATATGAGGAGGAAAAGCTAAGTTTCATTTGAAGTGCTTATACACTGAAAGACAAAAGTGTGAAATCTAAACTTTTTAGAACTATCTTTTAGTGAAATAAGAATTAATGATGAACCAATTCAAGAGGAAAACTTGCTCCATGGCGAGGATCTCAGATTCACAGGAAGAGACGTCACCTCTGCATGCATGTTCTACAAAAACTGTCACATTTAACACTAGGATGGCTTAACACCATCACAATTCCTCTAAATGCTCTGCCACACTGGTGATGGGGGGGCCTAGAGACACGCACACATATAAAGGCGCACACATGCAAACACTCCTGTGGACCCGACAGGCTGCCGTATCCTTAACACCACGTCCCTCAGCAGCACTTGTCATCTGCACGTCAGAAAATCCAACTCCCTTCCTCCTACACACTTTCAATTTTCTCTCCTCCAACATCCCTCCATCTCCTCCCCTCCCTTCCCCCATCCGTCCACCGGCCCATGAGTCAGTAACGAGCTGCTTTTCAACGAGTTTTCTCCCTCGACACGAGCTCGGCTCACTCTGATATTGATCCTCATCCTGCTCCCCTTCATCTATCCTTTCATCCTTGTCTTCATCCCTTCGTCTATTTACCCCCTACACACATAAACACAAACATGCAATCACGCTGACATGGAGCACAGAATAAGTGGAGGAGCCTTCAACAACATGCTGAGCATCATCCTCTCTCTCTCTCTCTCACTCTCTCTCTCTCTCTCTCTCTCTCTCTCTCTCGCCCTCATGGATGAGTGATGCCCATGACAGACTGCATCCTTTGAGAGCTCCTTCTGGCAATTACCACACACAAGCACACATGCACACACATAGACACAAAGACATAAACTCATCAGAGACTCCCACATCACTTAACCAGTTGTCTTCAACTAAAAGGGCCGAGCGGAAACACTCTATGACCTCCACTCGTCAACCACTCAACCCAACGACACACAACACAAACACACAAGCATGCACACACACTCTTAGAGCTTGTTGTTGATTATCGCTCTGTAATCATTGATCCTTGTGAGCCTCAGTTGTCAGCATCAGTGAGATGCCAACATTTCTAAAGCACTGTAGAAACTCTGAAACAAACAAAATAATGTTACAAAAACAATGATAAAATGTTCTCTTTATTAGGGTTGTGAAATTTTTTTTTTTTTTTTGTTAATGATTAATTTCAGAGTTTCTAGGCAATCACAATTTATTGACTCCTTTTTATCACATTTAAAATGTCATTATTTTGCATTCAAAACTGCTTTTTTTCCATTTGGAATTTTTCTGTTTTTTAAACTGAAGGTTATTGACTTCCTGTGTGGATGCAGACCTACTAGATTTCATATGAATTTATATTCTTGTGATGCAGATGGCTTGGCTGGATTCTATGTCTGTCTGTCAAAGCTCCAATCAGAAACGATTATGCCAGAACAGACCCGACCAATCAGCATCATTAGAGGAGAACAAGACAGCAGCTATAAGCTGCGTTAAGTAGTGCTGAAGCAGATAACAATGGCTGCTGCCAGGGAGCGTTAAGCTTGAATGCAACTTTGCATTGAGGCAGTTTTATCAGAACTGGGCCACATCCCATTATTAAATAAAGAGCAAAGACCAGCACTGAGAGAAAAGATGTTTTACACTTATTCCCACCTGCTTCAGCATGACTTTGTGGTCAGTCTGGCTGCAGACAGCTCATGTCTTGACGGCTACTTTTACAGATCATTAATCTCAGACACCGTCTATCTCAGAACGAAAGTGCTGTAATTTGCCCGTACAAAGTATTTCTACTAAGATTTCTTTTAAAATTTAATTTGGCAGTTACATTCATGAAATAACCACAATGCAAACATTACACACTAAGAAGCAATTCATAAATAAAACAAAGACCAGGTCAGAGCTCCAGTCTGGGGTTAAATTATGTTTAGGCAAGTTCTACAAGAAGAAATGGCTAGGTTAGTAACTTTATTACATAAGCCAATGTAGTTAATTTAGCTTTAGCAATGTGAGCTTTGGCAAGCGTAGCAAAAGCTAACACAGCTACGTAGACTGTGAGCTTAGCTCTAGCAATGTTAGCTATGTAGCTAAGTTATAGCTACAATATCTAAATAGCATATAAAGCTAACAGAGCAGTGTAAGCTAGGTTTACTGTATTAGAATGTTTTCATGGAGGATGAGCTATTTTTCTGTAAGCAGACTGTTTACTCTGTCTGCTCAGGTTCAGCAGGTCAGGTGTTAAACTTTTAACTTTTGGTATGCTAACCCTTACCTTAACCCTTACTTTAACCCTAAACACAAGTTAAATCTAATTTTATTTAGAAGAAGAAGCTTTAGTGTGTATTCCTGTCCTGACACAGACAGAGTATCAAACAAATGGTCTTGGTTTTGAAAATAATATTCAATGAATCAGCAGAACATGAGCATAGAGTTGATAAAGGGGAAAACAAGTTTTTTTTTGTTTTTTTAACTTCCTTATTATTTTGAAATGTGAGCTCCATGGGATACCATCAGCTCTGTTCAGTAGAGTTTAAAGGCCAGATTCATGTTTACTCAGCAGTACTCTGCCACTCTGAGATGGGGCTACGATAGATGTTACATTTTGGTATTGTTTCTATGAAAATGAATTATAGTTTGTTCTCAGCATTATATGTTTTGGCCACTGAAAAGAAGGGGCAGAACTAGATAAGCTTTGCTTCATTCTGTCTCTTCTCAAACTAGATGTGTATTGACATACTTGTGTATGTGCTTTTGTTTGCTTATTTTGAACTACTGGTAATATATGTGAAATGTTTAATATGCATATGCATATAATCTATCCTGACCTTGATGGGATTTTTTGCTGTTTATTTATTTTATTTTATTTAAAAGTTTGAGATAAATAAAGATCAAATCAAATCAAATCAAACTCTGTCATGGTAGTTCATTTTTATACCTCAGTAGTGATAGCCAGGGTCTGTGGCGCTTTGTTTTTGGGCTGTCTCTTGGTCTGTATGTCTATCTGTCTGTCCAGGCCATTCTTTGAAATAGATATATTGAGAGCACTTTGCATGATTCTCTCCTGGTTCATGTCAGGTCAAGTTGACTGGGCTGAACTGGCCGGCGATAAACACAGATTTGCAAAAAACAAATTAATTAACAAAAACATCTATGGTCAGTGTGAGTGTGAAAAACCCTGGCACAATGTCTTCAATATTAGGCCATAAAATTAGACAGTAAATGTTATGACACTGCTGTAACAACAAGATCTCTGTACTCTGTTGCAGCAATCATGACTATGCTAACATCTTTGCATTCAGTAGTGATCTATACATCCTGTAAAAACTGTGGTGTTTTTATTCAGAGCACATTTTTTGTCAAGCGGCAGGACATGGCAGATGGGGCAAGGTGCAATCATAGATTCCCCCATGTTTGTATGGTACAAGCCACCAAACAATGTGAACTTCTTTCATTTCAATTTACTTACTTAAACTTAAATCTGGTGACAAAGAGATTCCACATCATACCTGGTGTTGTCGGCAGGATCAAGACAAAGATTTCTTTAAACTTTGCATATATTTCCCTCTGGCTGAGCAATAAACTGATTTGATTTTAGAGGTCAGCAGTCCAGGAAATAAGAACTCATGTTCATTTCTTTTTTATGTACTTTTACAAGAATACTTTGGGGGGAATCTCTGTAATCTTTACACAAATGTCCACTCGGACTCAGCGATAGACTGATCACATTTTGGAGGTTTCATGATAAACCCATACTTGTGGACTTGGGATCTTAAGAACACACTGAATGACTTTCTTTAAACTTTATAAATGCCTCAGGCTCAAAGATAAAGTGATGAGATTTTAGAGGTCAAAGGTCATAGTCATTGGTCCTCAGGTTCACCCTTTGCTTATAAATGAGAAGTCTCATGATTATTTTAGAGTTTTTTTCAAACTTTGCACAATGGTTCACACTAACTTAAAGCCAAACTAAATATATTTTAAAGGTTAAAGGTCAAAAACCTTCCCAGCTCTTTTTTTGACCTTTAACTGTGCTTTTGCTGTCCAGTATTTATTCCCTTGTGAATGTGTGTGAATGTGTATGGATGCATTTGAATGGGATAAGCTTGGTACTACACTGCAGCCTTCGCCATCAGTGTGTGAATGTGGAGTGAACGGTCAAGTGTGATCTGCATTATGAAGGGGCTAAACAAGCTTAAGTTCATTGGCTGATGTAAGGAATAAAACTCAGTTAGAGCTTATATATATAATACACAATGTGATTCAAACAGAAACATACATCAATGAAGTCCAATAGTGTGTGTCTGTGTCTTTTGTGTTGCAGTCTACTGTTCACCAAGGTGAAGCTGGAGGAGGTTCTGTTTGGCCCAGCTGCAGCCCTGCAGACGTGTGAGGAGATGCTTCAGAGCTGGCAGAGCCGCTACGACGTCAGCCGCTCCAGGTGAGAGAGAGCACACAAGTGTGCATGTGTATTTCTTTTCACGAACTGTGATACCAAACTGTTCTGGAGGTTTTTACTGCTACTCTGTGACTCATCCATATTGGTGTTGTGTGTTTGTGTGTTACAGTGAGACAGATGACAGCAGCAGCATACCGATGGCTGACAGGGTGGAGGTCAGCCCTGGAGGCAGGAAACCCTCCATCCATCTCACCCTACCGGACTTCCAGGAGGCCTCCACAGGTCTGCTCTCTCTGCTGTCATTATTTTCGGTATCAAAGGGATATAATAGAATTATTACCAAAACATGAAGCTAAATCTATTATTTATTAACCAAACACACCATCCTTTTTTCTGCTGTTGGGTAAATATGAAAGGGAATGAAAAGGTGAAGGTCAGTCCATATTTCCATCATGTGTGTTATTGTAGATTAAAACATGCTGACATGGCGATGACATGACATGCTGTTTAACTATCAATGATGTGACTCACCTCCACCTTTGTCTCTAACAACATGACCTGTTAGCTCATTCAGTCCCACAGACAGACCAGAGTCCCTTACATATGAAGAGAAGTAAACAACTGGCTCTTTTTCTGTCTTTTCTTATTTGATTTTCTTCAAACACTGCTCATATGTCCAATCTGGTTCAACAAACTCACCCCTTAATCAGTATTCCTATCTACCATTACACCATGAAGACAAAGAAACACTCCAAGCAACTCAGAGAAAAGTTTATTAAAAATTATAAATCAGGGGATTGATACAAAAAAATCCAAGGCAGTGAGCATCCCCGGAGTTCACTTAAATCCATTGTTAAGACTACTCTAAGGAGTGACAAACTTCAGCTGCTGAGATGGAAGAGACTCTGCATACAACAACTGTTGCCTGGGTTTTTTAAAGTAAAAACTTTATGGGAGATTGGAAACGGAAAAGCCATAGTTGAAGAAAACTCAGATTTAATCTGGACTAGAGTTCACCAAAAGGAAAATGGGAGACTCCATGGTCAAGTGAAAGATGTTCTTTGGTCTGATGAGACCAAAATGGTGCGTTTGGCAGACACCACACTCTGCACATCACTGTAAACCCACCATCACCACTGTGAAGCACAGTGGTGGCAGCATCATGCTGTGGGAATGCGTTTTACTCCCTGGAAGGCTTGTAAAGGTAGAGGGTAATGCGTCAAAATAAAGGAAGATACTGGAGGACAATCTTATTCAGTCTGCAAGAGAACAACGGCTTGGGAGGAGATTTATTTTCCAGGTAGACAATGACCTGAAGCATACAGGGAAAGCTACACAGAAATGGTTTAAAGACAAGAAGGTCAATGTTCTGGAGTGGCCGAGTCAAAGCCCAGACCTCAATCCAACAGAGAGTTTGTGGTTTGACTTTAAAACAGCTGATTCTTTAAAACCTGATTGAAGTCTATCCACACAGACTCAGTGCTGTGATTGCAGCCACAGGTGCATCTACTTATACTGACTGGAAGAGGGTGACCTTATAAGTTTTCACTTATTTTACATTACATATTTTTGTTTCACTGACATTATTTTATAGAAATCTCTTTTTACTTTGACATTAGAAAGATTATGGTTGCTGGTTTAGCTCCTGGGTTTATGGGTGCTGCTGTGGTCTTTACCACACTGGTAGCAAGATCAATTTCCCGTCTCATTGCTGTTTGGAGCAGGTCTTCCTCCCACTCTATTTCCCCATGTTTCCTGTCTATCTTCAGCTGTCCTATCTAAATGAAGGGTGGGAGGGTGATTGGATGAGCGTTCTGTGAGTCACATCTCTTAGTCAATCAGAGCTACCAAACTCATGACGTCGTGGCCCCTATCGAGGTGTGCCGCTACAGAGGAGTAAACTCCGTAGGGAGCTGAATAACTCGAACCATGGCGACTGTAGACGTGTCAGTACACGACTTTTTTCATGTTTGAAAGAAAAAAACTCATTGCTGTTCTTTGTTCTTCTTTTAACGAAGAAATGTCATCAAGTTCTGATAAAACTGGTGCTTTAGCAGCATCCACGCTAATGTCACCTGCCATTATTGCACAGGCCTCTTGTCGCTGCTTACTTACAGCGCCTGAAAGCACTGCCCCCTGATGCTGATTGGTCCTGTGACTTTCTATTTCATCAAAGGGGGTGAATACATTGTATAGACACTGTATCCTTAGTATCAATATCAGAGGTTGTGACAACTTTAGGAGGATGAAGCATTAGAAGGTACTTCATTATTTGACAATGCAAAAAGAAAAAGTAACAACGTATACTGCTGCTGACCATTTCTATAGTGAGTTCTGGGGTTCAAGATCTAGTGCATTTTAACTTAAATGTTGGTTTAACCCCTTCACTTGTCTCCACAGGTTCTCTGAGTCCTTCATCAGTTGCAGCGTCTCGTCTGGAGGCAGCGCTCTCAGAGTTGTCTGACATCAGCTCCACCCGACGCCAAGGGCCCACCTACATCTGGACCATGCTCGAACGGATCTGGCTACAGGCCGGTAAGACAACAGCTCATGATATGCCAATATTGGGATGTACTGTATGTATTCTTTCTGTCAGCAGAGATTCTCTTTGAAACTGTTTGGTCCCTTGTTTGAGCTAATCTGCTGTTGAACTGAAAGCACAAAAAGTTGACATGTTTTATTGAAAGTTTGCTATGAATTAAAGATTGTTTGATAACTGGTAATTGACATTAACCAGATTCCCTGTTTTCTGTTTCTGAGTGTTAATAAGCTTTGTGAACAGTAATCCTATTGGCAAAATGCTCATGAATTTAAGTGAATTAAAGTCCTCACAGTTTTATTTGTTCATAGCAACAAATATCTTACAAGAATAAGCAGCTGTACTTTAAGCACAGTCATAGTTTTACAGTGTATTTCAGCATTCTCAAATGCAATTCCAACATATTTTGAGGTCTAAGTGATGATTGGTTAATGTTTTAAATTATGGCAGATTGGTCCATCCTGCAGCAGTGAGAAAGGCTGGGATGTCTTCAGCATACTCCTTGATTGATCAGATTTTTTCCTCTAAAATGTGCTGTTCTTGTCCCCAGTTGGCTCAGATAGTAATTCTAGGTGCCTGGGAACATTTAAAAATGATCCCTAAAAAGACAGACCTTTTTGTCTGGAATTTAAATCCTCTTTTTCATTGTATTGCATTGCATTGTACTGTTATTATGAGCTATTAGATTGCGACTATGTCTTATCATCCAAACAAGAAACATGGAGTTTACCTCAGGCATCAGTTCTCGGTCCCCTTCCTCTTTCCATAGACTGTAAATAGGAATTGGACGGTGACAAATTGTTTGTTTGTTGTTACCATAGATACAGTGGGTATCGAGGGGAAGCCCAGAAAATGTCACATCCATGTCATGCAGGGGAAACAAACTATTGAGCCTAATGTCCAAGAGCTACTATATGCCTATCTGCATGATATGTAAACTTAGAAAAACATCCATATGTCTACTATTTTACTTTTACAACCACAACAAGCTTCAACCAACTGTAGGATCCAAAATCCAAACAGATCTACTTTTGGCAAGACCAAGACAGAAGAAAGGAAAGATAGAGGGCATGTGGGGCACTAACCTGGAGCATGGCATATGTTCCCATACCTGACCTGAGCTGGACTGGCCAGATTACATGTCTGTCACCAGGCTGATCCATTTTGCAAAGCTTCAATCTGAAACAATTATGCCAGGTCTGAGACTGTAGGGGACGTATCAGCATCATTTGAGGAGAACAAGTTTAAAACAGGTCATCATCACTACAGTCCACCCTTATCTCAGTAGGGAAAAGTGAAAACGTAAACAAAATCAAGGCATGACAAGCACATTTAGTGTCAATAAGCCATATAAAGATATAAATAAATATGTAAAGTATATGTAAAGTTCAGACTTGTCAGACAGTTTACAATAGTGTCCACAGGTGTTGATTTTAGAGCTGGCAGCTCTTACGACCTCAGTTTCAGAGCACTGGCATGCATTGTTTTTAGGTTATGGAAGTTGTCTTTCTTTGGTATTATGAGTAACATGGTTTCTGAATAGCTCTGTGTGCCTCATATTTCCTTTTAAAGGAAATATTGCCCAGACAACATGAAATCTACTCATAGGTGTTCTGTCCTGGCATAAGAAGCAGCCGTAGACCTGTAAACTACCATGGAAAAGATGAGTCAGGACGGTTTCTCTTCTGCCTTTATCAGAAGTCCCGCCCCTTCTTGATTTTGATTTTGCCAGTGAGAGAAGAGTGGCACTGATGAGTGCAGCACTGTTCCAAAAGTTGAACTGGTTTCATCCAAGAATGCTGACGCGTCAAAAAGATACCAAGGGTGTTTTTTTCCACTCAGAACACTGCGAGCTGAAACTTGTCTTTCAAATGGGCCAGATGTGGCTATTGAACAGGCTGGGTGGATCTAGCACCATGAACCTCCTCTTTTTGCTTTTTTTGTACGGGATGGAAACAAAGTAACATTTGTTCGGCATGTCAATCAAAGGTTTTTACAGCAGGAAGCCTTCCACCATCTCAGTGTCCAGGGTGTTATTGTCGCCATGAGATTTCTCAAACTTCCCCTGGTTCTGCAACCATGTATAGATCGTACTCAACATGACGGCAATGTCAAGAGCAGTGATAGCATTGTACCACTTAACACTCGGTCTACCAGAATTCTGCAACTACTAGAACGACCACAGCAGTCATTTTGACTGCTTAGACATTATTTGCATATAATTTGGATAATCAATAAAAATATCTAAGATAAATTGATTAAAAGGTAAAAAAAAAAAAAAAAACACCTCAGGACACAAAATGAAAATTATAATTAATGAGATTTTTATTCATTTAATTGACACCAACATACTGTTCATCCGAAAAGTATTCACAGCGCTTCACTTTTTCCACATTTTGTTAAATTACAGCCTCATTCAAAAATGGAATACATTTTTTTCCCTCAAAATTCTACACACAATAGCCCATAATGACAATGTGAAAAAAGTTTGTTTGAAGTTTTTGCAAATTTATCAAAAATTAAAAACTAAGACATCACATGTACATAAGTATTCACAGCCTTTGCCACAAAGCTCAGAATTGAGCTCAGGTTCATCCTGTTTCCACTGATCATCCTTGAGATGTTCCTACAGCTTAATTGGAGTCCACCTTTGGTAAATTCAGTTGATTGGACATGATTTGGAATGGCACACACCTGTCTATATAAGGTCCCACAGGTGACAGTGCATGTCAGAGCACAAACAAAGTGTGAAGTCAAAGGAATTGTCTGTAGACCTCTGGATTGACAGGATTGTCTCGAGGCACAAATCTGGGGAAGGGTACAGAAAAAATTCTGCTGCTTTGAAGGTCCCAATGAGCACAGTGGCCTCCATCATCCGTAAATGGAAGAAGTTCAAAACCACCAGGACTCTTCCTAGAGCTGGCCGCCCGTCTTAACTGAGTGGTCGGGGGAGAAGGGCCTTAGTCAGGGAGGTGACCAAGAACCTGATAGTCACTCTGTCAGAGCTCCAGCGGTCCTCTGTGGAGAGAGAAGAACCTTCCAGAAGGTCAACCATCTCTGCAGCAATCCACCAATCAGGCCTGTAGAGTGGCCAGATGGAAGCCACTCCTTAGTAAAAAGCACATGGCAGCTCTCCCTGAGTTTGCCAAAAGGCACCTGAAGGATTCTCAGACCATGAGAAACAAAATTCTCTGGTCTGATGAGACAAAAATTGAACCTCAGACTGGGGCGATGGTTCATCTTTCAGCAGGAGAACGACCCTATTGTAGCAGATAGTGAAATATGACACCCATTGTAAATAGTATGCAGTCAATTTGACTGCTATGGGGGTTCGAGGTAGTAATATTCAGATCTCTGTTGTGTTTTGAAATTTTAATGATAAAAGAATGTTAGAATAAAGTATACACACATTTAGGAAAAGTCAGGGTCCTATTGGTACATAGGTTTCATTTAGTCAAAGTTATGATGTTCAAAATTTTGAAAGCAGTCAAAATGACTGGCTTGGCAGTTCGAGTGTTAACGCCATCTTCACCAACTTCAACCTGATGGTGGGGCTTGAAGATTTGCAATTTCAATAAAGTTGGGGTGCTATGTTTGATAGTTTTTGATTTTTTTTTATTATTTTTAATTTTATTTAGTTTTTGCCTTTTGTTTTAAATTTCAGTTTGGTTTTCATTAGTTCCTAGTGCTGGTTTGTTAGTTTTCATTTTATTTTGCAAGAAAAAACACAAAAAACAAAACTGTTTTAGTCTAGTTTTTATTAGTTTTAGTGTTAGTTTAAGTTTTTTTGGCAGTATGGGAAACCGGCCAGGGGGAGACCCTGGTCTCTTCAGTTTTCCTTTTATTTATTGAATTTTAATGTTTGTATACAACTCAAGACCTAAAATGACCATTGTGTGAAGCTTTTTTCAATCAAATCTAGCATTTTGTCCCTCTCCAGGCTTGGGCATGGTGCTGGCAAAGACTAAACTAAGATTTTATCTCTGATTTTATTTTATCTTAGGTTCATGAGCACAGAATTGAATTTCAGTTAGTTTTCCTTTCTTCTGCAAAGCTTAGTTTTTATTTAGTTTCAGTTAACTAAAATAATTTTAACATTTTAGTTTTAGTTTTTTAGTTAGTTTAAGTTAACTATAGCAACCTTGGCGCTGTGTAAAATGTAAATAAAAACAGAATACAATAACTTTGAATCTCACAAACCCATAGTTTATTCACAATAGAGCATAAACAACGAATTGGACGTGGAAACTTCAAGTTCTAGTGTAAAACAGCTGCAGCAGCATTTTGCAGCTAAATGGGTTAATTGGCAACAGGTCAGTAGCTTGACTGGGTAAAAAAGGAGCATTTTAAAGAGGCAGAGTCTCTCAGAAGTAAAGATGGGCCGAGGTTCACCAATCAGCAAAAACCTGCATCTCAAAACTGTAGAACAATTTCAGAAAAATCTTCCTCAACATAAAATTGCAAAGAATTTGACTAGGAGTGGAAAGTAGCTACTTACATTTACTCAAGGTACTAAAATTGAGTAGCTTTTTTGTTTACTTTTTGAGTTGTTTTTAAAACCACTACTTTTACTTTTAGTATATTTTGAGGGAAGTATTGTACGTAGTTACATTTTAAAAGGCATTAAGTACTGACACTAAAACACTAAAAGCCAAAGGTCTAAGCTTCCTGCCAAAAACAAGAAGATGATTTCTAGTTTGATTTCCACAACACATGACGGCCGGTAGCAAATAGCAGCAGAATGATATCACTTTCCATTCTGTTGCCTTTTCCTTTACGTTAAGTAGCTACTTAGTATTCAATACTCTGAGTAAACTTTCAATGACCTACTTTTTACTTTTACTTGAGTAGATCTGTAAAGCAGTACTTCTACTTCCAATTAACTTTTACTTAAGTAATATAATCAGACACTGTTTCCACCTCTGACTTTGAATATCCCACCATCTTTGGTGCATAATATCACCAAACAATTCAGAGAATGGAGAAATCTCTGTGAGCAAGGGACAAGGTCAAATGTTAGTGTTAAATGCTTGTGATCTCTGGGCCCTTAGGCAGCATTGCATTAAAAACAGGCATGATTCTGTACTGTAATCTAAGTGGTGAAAGTGGCAAAAATGGGTTAAAGTAGCGATAAAAATGATTTAAAAGTGGCAAAAATTGTCAAAAAGTGGCAAAAAAAATGGGTTACGGTATCAATAAAAATGATTCAAAAGTGGCAAAAAGGGTCAAAAAGCGGCAAAGAAATGGCAAAAAATTGGTGAAAATTGGCAAAGTAGGTTTAAAATGGACAAAATAAGGTAAAAAGTGGAAATAAATTGGTGAGAAGTGACCAAAAAAATGAGTTACAGGTTGCAAAAATGGTCAAGAATCACCAAAAACATGGCAAAAGTTAGTGGAAATTGACTTAGATGGGCAAAAGCAGCAAACAGGTGGGAAAATGGAGGGAAAGTGGCATTTAATTGCAAAAAAGGGGAAAGAGGCAGGGATGCTACACAACAGTAAGCATGGCCCTGACCCTACTTTTTTGAGATGTGTTGCTGCCAAATTCTGCCAAAGTCAAATTCTAAGTGAGCTAATTAAACTTTTGTCATGAAATTATAAAATGTCTCTTTTTGAACATCTGATATGTTGTTTATGTTCTGTTGTGGGATTTTCAAATCACTTCACCTTGCAAAGCAGATGATACACCCGTTTCCTTGTTTTTAGCAGGCGAATCCATCTTGCAAAGCTCCCATCTGTTTGGGTCCAGTTAGAAAGTGACAGGACCAATCAGCGACGAGGGGCAGTACTTTCAGGTGCAGCAGAGTCATGACGTTAACAAGCAGCAGCAAGAGCTGGTGCAGTTATGGAAGAAGAGATTAGCGTGGATGCTGCTATAGCGCCAGTTTTATCAGAACTTGACAACATTTCTTTGTTAAAAGAAGAACAAACAACAGCAGTGAGTTGTTTTCTTTTCAAAAATGACAAAAGTCGAGTACTAACATGTCTATAGTTGCCATGTTTCGTGTTAATCCTCATTAGCTGCGCACACGCAGCTCGACAGCAGCTATGTCACGTATTTTGTTGCTCTGATTGGCCCGTAGAGATGTGACAGACAGAACGTTCACCCAATCACACTCTGAGTTTTTTTCAAAGCCTCTGCCTTTTCTCAAACATTTCCTATTGAAGCTTTCCCAGATGGTTGTGTGAAACAAATCCATCTGGCGTGTCAGGTTACAAATCACTGCATTCTGTTTTTATTTAAATTTTACACAGTGTCCCAACTTTTTTGGAATTTCAGTCATAGATTGTCTGATAATTATATTAGATGTCTCCAAAAGGCTCCATTTGCCCAGATGTTAAGTTCAATGACTGTATGAGCTGAGGTGACGCCTAGTGGACAGTTAGCAGCTCCCGCCTGTCAGTCAAAGAGGCCACGCCCCTTATTCCAACCTTTATGCCTGAATATAGTGTACACAGGAGAGTTGTATTTTAAAAAACACAGTCCAGTCAGTTGTCATGAGGAAAGAAATGAGCTGTATATATTTATGTCTGCTGTAGAGTGTGACATTTTAACATGGGGTCCTATTGGAGTAGGTAGGAGAGAGCTGCTGGGCACTAGAGGAACTGCTGCTTCTGCTTGTTGTTGCACATACACTACTTCTTTTTTATTTGTAAAGAAATCCTGACACACTCAGAGTCAGTAGTGTTGTAAGAGCTGAGTTATTAACCACCTCCTTAGACAAATCTAGAGTTGAAATAGAATAAAAAAATCAATCTGTGATGATAACTTCTCAATAAAAATCATCTCACTGCAGGCTTTGAAGCTTGACTGACCTGCTTATGAGCTCAGCTGGATTCCAGTCTCAGTGGGGAGTGAGAAATTGTTTATTCACTTTTATTCACTGATGTAAGCACACATTTTAACAGTGCAGTCACAAAAAATCACTTCAGGTCATTGTTATAAAACAGGAAATTCTATCACAACTAAAATTATTACACAACAATGTCTGACAAAGATGACCTTTTAGAAACCTTGTTTGTGTGTATTACTCTGTACATACTCTGTAGTGTTTTCCTGCACAACACAAACATTTAAACTATTCAGTGGGTGAAACCATAGCATAGCTTCTGTACCTGCATACATGTGGCCTCTGTGCTATTAGGGTCAGATTGTCAGTGATGCATGCAGTTATTAGTTCCAGCCTGCAGCCTCAGTCTGACAGAGGAAGAGGCTCCACACAAACAAACTCCACCATCCTCTCTGCTGCAGTGAGTGCGAGGCATGAGAACAGGAATCCACACAGCAGCCCAGTGATGCAACCAGCATACCAGTGTGTGACAGGACTGGGCGGGAAGAGGGGGGGTTCTGGTCCCCTGTGGCTTTACTGTAATTTGAAGGTTATTTTCTATGTTCCTCCTCTGAACTCTGCTGAGAAAACGGGACAGACTAGCTGATATGAATTAAACTCTGAGTGACCTGGGTGTGTCCTTCCTTCTTTTTCTTTCCCAGCATTCCTCTCCTCGTCGGTCACTTCCTCTGTCAATCTTACATCCTTGTTCAGCGTCAAAAATACACAGAGGGAAACCTTCATGATGGAAATACTGAGTCTAATGTAAGGAACAACAAACAGGCACTAAGAAGCAAAGCAAAGAATTGAAAAATGTTACATTTATAAGCAGTAAAAGATATAACATAAAAATGGTTGTACATTTTATCTTTTCAAGGAGGATCAATCAATCTTAAATTTCTTGTGTCCATGTAATTGCCAGCTCTGCCCTGAATCAGTTCTGCACTCTTGCTTTCAACCCTACCATCACCTCAGCATTCACCTGCAGGCTCTGACTGAGGGATGTAAAGACAGCTATTCCATCACCTCCTCAGATTCTGCATGTAAAATAAAACACAAACATATTCTGCTGCTGCTGTCAAAGTTTTAATCATTATATCATGAGTTAACTGTTGAATTACCTGCTGTTGTTATGAGCAGAGTCCATCAGATCTCACATCCACCAGTGTTGTCTAAAGCAGTGGTTCTCAACTGGTTGAGTCTAGAGACCCACCATCAAGTCCTCAAGGAGAATTGAGATCCAAATTTTGGAGATCTTTTTGGTTAAGTAGATGGATTTAATAAAAATATAGCAGAGCTTGGGCCTAAGACAGTATAAAAGGTGTAGCAAAACAATGAAGCTGGAGAAAACATGCATGTTTTATTGAGTCTCCTAGACAATTTGGCGCAATTTTCTTTTTCAGGTACACATCCATGACCCACTGAAAAGGGCTTCGCGACCCACTTTTGGGTCCCGACCTACCAGTTGAGAACCAATGGTCTAAAGAGAAAAATAAGGCTTTTTTACTTGGCTTTCAAATAGTGATGAATGTTTATCTTGTCTCTTGTTTAACTATGCAAGACTCTTGACTCTGAAATGATTTGACAGTTTCCAGCCATATTAATAGAGTCTTCAAGAAGGGCTATGATGATGAACTCTGTTTGTGCTTCTGGCCGTAGAAGATCTTCAAGGGATTTATAAAACCCAGTTGAAATAAAGTTGGAAATTATGTGAAAGTGAATAAAAAACAGAATACTGCGATCCGTGTTCTCTTTTAACGTATATTCTATTGAATAAGCAAAAAGACAACACATGCATTTTCAATGGGAGACAGGCCTGGACATGCAGGCATGTCAAGTATCCACACTCTTTTACTGTGAAGCCATGCTGTTGTAACTTGTGCAGAATGTGGCTTTGTACAATCTTGCTGAAATAAGCAGGGATGTCCCTGAAGAGACGTCTTCTGCATCAGTGGTGGACAGGAACAGAGTAAATGTACTCAAGTACAGTTTTTAAATATTTGTCCTTTTACTTTGACTTCACTACATTTGACAGGCACAATCGTACTTTTTTAGTCTGTTCTGTTTTCCACAGTTCTATAGACCCTCTCGTCCCTGAAGTCAGATCTTGACATGGGTTTGACAGCGGCATCTGTCCGGTGGCTAGCTAGCACCTGCTGCCGCATCTGCGGCCATGGGGTTTGAGCCATCAGTATTCCCACTTATATCAACTGTAAAACTAAATCTCAAAATCTTTTCTTACTTTACAGTTATTTTTTTTTATGCTCACCTCCAGATAATTTCGTTTTTTTGGACATGCTGCTGTACCGGCTAACTTTGTAAACAAAGTCCCAGTGTGTGTCAGTGAACTGGGCTGTCATTGGCTCGTGAGAGTTGAGTCTGAAGGCAGGGATTGGTTGAGGCTGCAAGTGTTGATTGTTGATTACTCATTGTGCTTACAGGAGGCAGACCGTACTAAGCGAGAAGAGCTGTAATGGTTACTCTGTATAATTACCTCCGCCAAGGAGGTTATGTGATCGGCAGGGTTTGTTTGTTAGTTTGTTAGTTTGTTTGTTAGCAATATAACTCAAAAAATTATGAACGATTTTGATGAAATTTTCAGGAAATGTCTGAAATGGCATAAGGAAGAACTGATTAGATTTTGGGAGTGATCCGGATCACCGTCTGGATCCAGGGATTTTTTAAAGGATTCTGTACTATTGGGAGATAGGGCTAATGGCTTAGGTCTGCACTCCGAGTGCTTTTCTAGTTTCACATGCATATTACACCCGTACCACTGCGCTGTAGTGGGCAAATCTTGTCGTGCCAGTGGTGCGTACATCACTTATCCCAAAAAATGCAATGGCAGGGCCCGTTGGGGGCCTGTCTTTTAGAAGTAAGTTCCACCATTAAGCCACGTCCATTTCCTGAGAGGGGTGTTGCCAGGGGCGGAGTCAGACAGATCATTAACATTTAAAGCCACAGACACAGTAACAGCTCGTTCAGAGCAGGGCTGAAACAGAGGGTTTTGTAGTAATGCAAAAATCCAATACTGGAGTCTTTTTTCAGCAACAAACTTCACAGGCATGTTTTTGGGACCTCTGAGACTGATATAAACTTGTCTTTAAAGGGTAAAATATGTGACCATTAACACATTAGATATGTTGGAAAACTGTTGCTGTAAACATGTGAAAACACTGAGATCTACATGTGACTAAATTTTGGATTTAGACCATTAGAACATTTTTCACCTTTCTCCTGGCTGTGTTTTATTTTGGCGGGGCAAATTTGTGGAGAAGTGAAAGTGTGTCAGCAACATTTAAGCAACCTTTCACTTTAAACCCACAAGAAAAACCCAAGGAGATGCTCTCACTACCACAGGAGGTGAGATAATGAGTCAGCACTAAGTGCTGCTACCCTAGAGTATATATAAGCTTGCTACACCTGATCTCAATCAGGGCTGACCAGCTACACACAAGCCTGGCACAGGACTGATTGTATCACGCTAAGTGAGTAGTGCCCTGTGTGATTTCCCTCACAGCTTCTGGAAGGATCCAGGTGTTTTGTTAGAACAATTAAGTTTATTTGTTTGGTTGATTAATATTTTGTCTTTGTGCTGCATTAAATTAGGTTGAAAGTGACTTTATAAAAGTAGTAGTAGTAGTTTACTTTGTAAAGTAAAATAGTTAAACTGATCCTAGCAAATAAAGATGATATAAACATGGATTGACATACTCTCTTTCAGCAGCAGAAGTCTGACTGATCAGAGGTTTTATTGGATTGTTCTAAAAGATCATTGAATAATCACAGACATCATTTCTGGGCATAAATACATGAATAATTTCTCTACATGCTGTCTGGAGTCAAATATTTCTTAAATGTAAGCTAACCTAGAAACATATAAATGGATGATGCACATGGTCTGACAGTTGAATCCGAGAGCACAGGTGAGCAGGAAACATCCTTACATAACCGGAGAGCATTTACTGAATCATTTCCCCCAAAGTGAAGGCATGAAAGGAACCGGAAACGTCTCTATTTTCATTCAGAGCGAGCGCTCAGTGTTTCCCATCTGTGCTTCTATGACACACAGGTGAACAAACACAAACATGCACACAGGAGCTGCAGAGTTTCTCTCAGGGTGTTGTTGACCTGGCGTCCACTTCAGCAGATGATTGACAGCTGCATGCGTCTGAACCCCATTCACGCATTGGTGAACTCCAGCCTTAGGGGCGGGGCCATCAAATTTGTCCCCTCTTTATTGGATGACAGCTTGCTTGTAGGCGCAATGAGTGTGTTTGTGTGTCTGGGTTTTGTCCTCTGCACACAAAAGCAGCTTCAGTTTGTGATGTCCATATTTAGGCAAGACTTTCAGGACTTCCCAGGCATCGCATCAGCTCCCACTCTCTTTCACGCTGTGTGTGAGCGTGCATGTGTATGTGTGAGTCCATCTAAGTTTAGATTTTTGTGTTTTGATGTTGCCGCTGCATGGTTCATATTTTATTAAAATGCTGTTAAGTCATAACTCTCTGGCTCCTGTGACTAATATATGGACATTACGATTTAATGATTTTATCTTTATTCTGCTTTACTTAGGCCTGTAGTCATCATTCATTTAGTGTTTTCATATATGAGTGAAATTCCTGAAAATGGTCTAAAATGTTGGACTAAGCTGCATGTGTGAATGCAAATGGATCATTTTTTCACTCCAGCTTTGCCCACTAGTTCCTGATAAAATTTCTGTTTTTCTGGGCTGAGCTGATTAGACAACACAGCAGGAAATATTCAGGAAGATTCACTATGACTGAGCCACCTCATACACCATATAGACTCTTTCATTTATCTATTGCATGGATATATTTCATTCATCTGGGACACCCCCCATTTAAAGTGTTTGGGAAGGACAGGACTTTTAATAAAATGTTGGAAGTTGATTGGACAAACATTCTGTCTGCCACATTCATGAGGTAGTCATGTCTGGTTGTAACCTGAGCTAAACAGACAGATGCAGCTCTAGTTTGTAAACTGAGGAGCTTCTTGGTGGATAAAACTCATGCCGAGGCCAGTTGGGAGAAGTGCAAAAGCATCTTCTATGTCAAGAGAAGCTTTCAGTGTGGCTCTATGCTCTTGTTTTAATTTTTAAAAAATTCTCAGTTCTAATAAAACTGCCACTGTACTGTAGCTATATCCCAGCTAGTTGCTACATTGGTGGCAACCACTGTATATACCAGCTTCCTGTACAACTAAACCCCACCCATAACTATCACAAAGTCATGCCAAAGCGGCTTGGAAGAAGAGTGAAATATCTTTCCATCATGAAAAGCCTTCAGTGTTGTTCTCTGCTCTCTATTTAAAGAAATGTGGTCCAGTTCCAATTAAAATGCATCCACAGCAAATGCTACACCAGCAGCAGCCATGACTATCGGCTCACAGTACAACTAAACCACCCATAGCTACCGTAGAACCATAGTTCCTCTTAAAAGATGCTGATTGGTCAGGTCAGATATGGCACAATAACTTCAGACTGGGGCTTTGTAAGATGGATTTGCCTGATGACGGACATGGTATCTAGCCAATCCATCTGCTTTGCCAAGTTACAGACAGAAGTGGCAACATTTGTACCATGCTACTGGCATAAAACTGATGAAATCTGCATGCAAGTAATGGAACTGCTTCACTATATTCTTCTTTGCACTTGGCCAATGCATTTAATATGTCTTATTACTTGTAGCATTAATATACAAGCAAAGGCTGTCATGATAAGTTATCACTTATGCAGTGCTGAAAAATTCAGGTGAACTGTCCCTGAAATCCTTCTGATCTGGTTGTTTTCTGAAGCGTTTCTCTTGGGTTTCTTGGATGTAGCCGAAGTGGTTGGTAAAGCAAAAGGGTCTGCTTAATAATACTTATGAGAATATTTTCTGGTATATCAAAACTACATGTAGCTGTACTGAATCTTAATTGCTTTGTATAACAGTATTTCTCAATTGCTAAAACACTAAACCCTATTGTCTGAGCCAAATGCTCAGCGGGCTAAACCCATTTATTGAATCAGTCACTCTTTTGGCAAAACCATAAGCACTTTTCTTCTGGTTAGACACAACTTGCAAACACATTCTCACTCACTAAAACACATTTTGCACTGTGATGCACTTGTGTTGCATAATGGTAAGCACAGATAGCATAAGTTAAACACATTTGAAGCACAATGCGCACATTTGAAGCACAATGCGCAATTGTGGCTAATGATGTGAGGAAACCAATATAAGCCAGTTCAGAGAGCACTGGTTGTTGAAGGTTGTACAATGGATAGAAATATGTAGTGGATGAAGTCCTGGGGCCTGACCCAGCACGTAGACATGATGCTGTGGCTCAGTGATTGTAGATACTGTAAGCACTTGAGTTTGATTTTGTGGTTTACACTGTAATGTGCTTCTCATTTAAATTTGTTTTTACTTTATTTTTGCTGTATACAGGTGCTAAATTCAAAGGATTTTTTTGGGGGGCAAAATTCATTCAGCCTACTGTGAACAGTAAACATTATTTCTACAGCTTCATGCCCTGAGCATTGTGTTTTCCATTTTTTTATGCAGTGTGTAATGACTGCTCAGCAGTGTTTTATTTTTGATTGACTTGGGGTATGATCTGACAACATTGTTTGGTTTTGCAGGAAGAGTCAGAGGTTTGGTGAATGTAGTTTGAAAATTGGGTTTTGTGCTTCTAGTGTTGAGAAAAGCGTGGTGGATGTCAAGAAATGTGTTTTAGCAATTGAGAAATATTGTAACGAGCCTTTGAAACATTTGAGCTGAATAGTTTTGCCTCCATGATGACACAGGTTTAAAGTAGGGATGCATGATGTTATCAGCAGGGAAGAGTTTAAAAAGTTAAATACCGATATCGGCAGATGTGAACATTCTCAGCCGATAGTTACAGCCGACATATCAGCTGTATCAGTCAAATATGGTCAATGGACTTGAGCTTGTATAGTGCTTTTCTAGTCATCCGACCACTCAAAGCACTTTTTACACCACAGCTTACCTACCCTTTCACACCCATTCACTCACACATTTATTCATTGATGGTTGAGTTTTCTATGGAGAATTGGCCACCAGTATTAGCTAATCTAATTCATACTCTTCCATACCCGTTGATGAAGCAGTGGGAGCAAATTGGGGTTAAGTGTCTTGCCAAAAGACACATCGACATGTGATTGCAGGAGCTGGGAACCCACGAGACCACAACTCTACCAACTGAGCCGTATCAGCTTTAAATATCGGCAAAATGTAGATAAATATCATCTATTATGGTTGCGTAGGGCACCACGGGCTCCCCTTTTTGGGGGAAAACATTCCATAAAAATGAACAGCACTCAGTGGGGAAGGTTCGGGCTTAAGGGATTTAAAAGCTTAAAATATGAAAACGGTATGGTTAGATGGTTATTGAGAGCCAAAATCCAACAGTCAGAGAGATAAACATAATGTACATAAAATTGCATAATAACAATATGAAATAATCTGGTGACTGGAGATGTCATAAATCAACATCACATACCTTATGTGTGCTGGATGTTAACACTAGTCCTCTCTAGTTTCAGCCAAAAGACACTGAACTCTTCTATGACACTCTTTTGTCATTTGAGAATAACAAAACATGCCTTAAATCATGTTGCTTTAATTGCTAAAGGCAGTGTTTCCCAACCTTTTTTCCTTGGAACCCCCCTACATATACTTAAGAGCCCATGCAGGACCCAAAAGAGAAGGAAAAAGTGACACACTGTTGTCAAAAAATTAACGTAATTGTTTCCCTGATAAATCCCTAAAAAAGGCCTATGCATGCTTTTCTTGTCAAAAGACCTTTGTATAGACTTCTTAATTACTGCTTTATCATGGTTTTAGTCAGTATTTACTGATCTAATTTTGGCAGACTCAGAGCAGACAAAGCCTCGCGCCACCCCTAAGATCTTTGGCACCCCCTTTGGGGGTCCCGGACCCCAGCTTGGGAACCAATGGTTTATTAAGGCCCAAAGAGCAACAAAATGGCTTTTTAATCATGTTATTACCGTTGTTTTCTAACCTACCTCCATTCAGTCTGAGGGCTTATTTTCTGACGAATGGGGGCGTGGTCATACAGGAAATGACGTACCAGTCTTATCCATTGTAAGCACTGATTATTTTAAATAAGGCTTAATTACAGATTTTGTTATTTTCACTCAGGAGCAAAAAACATTAAGAATGAAACAGCAGGAAAAGACTGATTTTGGGAAACTGAACAGATCCCGATTTTTCAGATTTTTCTTCACTTATTACCATCCTCACTCAAAAATGTTTGACCTTTACTCTTTTCTTCCTCTTCGTTCCCTTCTATCCTCTCATCTTCTGTCTTTTTCCTCCCCTTCTCTCTCTCCCTGTTCTTCTTCAGGTGAGTTGTTTATGGCTGACAACCGTCTAAAGGAGGCCCAGTTCTGCATCGCAGAGGCCAGCGCGCTTTTCCCAAACTCACACTCAGTGCTGCTGCAGCGGGGTCTCCTCGCCGAGCTGAAGGGCCAACTGGATGACGCTAAAGGGCTGTACGATGAGGCGCTCGCCATCCACCCCACGGGAGAAAGCATCCTTGTGCACATGGTGAGAGACAGACACAGATTTACAGGCTCCATCCATCCATGCATGCATTTATTAGTGGATAAATCTACTAAAATAACACACAAAACATGCATATAGACATGAACACGGTTTAAACGCTTGACTTCTCTTTGTCAAATTATCCCTGATGTAAGACAGAGGCCAAACATGTGCATACACTCATTTATGCACCCTAGCAAACAGCTGCACACACACATCCATGCACATTATATATGCTTTATTTGAGTTCACTAAATTGCATCACGCTGGATGTTACGCAAGAACCTCAAAATCAAATCAGACTCACACATGCAGTCATCCAACTACACAAACATGCTGACCCACACACATGAAGAAATGCACAAAAAATTACAATGTTCACTTCACCGTGCAGAATTAAATCAGAGAAAACTAGATTTTTACAGCAGTCTTTGAAAGACTCACAAAATCTACACATGTGCACAGCTGGCTGTAAACATAAAGTTAAACATGCCAGACATCCTGCAGGATCTCAGCATATGATCGTTCCAGCCCATATAGAGGTGCTGAAAAAACTGATTCACATTGAAATTGCAAGTAATTCAATCCCAAGTGCATTTAAAAAAGCAAAACAACTTGCTGCTTCTCTGTGTACCGTCTGCAGAAGAAATTTGCTCTTACAGAGTTTTCAAGAAGATTCTGACATTCACCAAAGTTTTCTTAACTCTGACAAAATCTAGGAAGACTCCAGAGGACTCTTATGAACATTTGAGTGCTGATATGAAAGGATAAAACATTTAGTCTTGCATTCATCAGCACTCAAATGTGCAAGATTAAGAATGACACAGAAGAATAGAATTGTTAATTCTTACCACTGCATTTTTTTGTCCATTTAACACTCTTATATAACAGTTATATTCCAGAATACATGGTTTGACTTGATCATGTAGTTTATTTTGATTCTGACAGTGCTGATATCTTGCTTCTTCTCCTCCTCTCCCTCCTGTGTGCCTTCTGTGTTTGCACCAGCCCTAAAGTCTCATGCCCTTATATGGGCATAAAAGGGGTGTTTTTCTATGCTAATTAGGACAAATGTGCTCAAGCTTTGAGCTTTAGAACACCTGGAACACAGATGCAAGCAGTCCAACAGTTTAAGAGCATGGCAAACCAAAGGTTTCTCTCAGAAACTCTTTTAAGAACAATTAGAAGAAAAATCTTAGGAAGTCATTGGTGAATGAGGCCTAGTGTCTGTAATGTTCACTGACCTACTGCCTACACTGTCCTTGGAGCAGTTTCTCAGCCTGTCCTGTTTTCCTCAAAGCAGAGTGAATTCTACTCTGGGTAAGGCCGGCCACACACTAGACAGTTTATATATCTAAAACAATGTTAAAACTGTGGGAGACCACAGACATCAATTTCACAAGATTTTTCATCTTTAATTCTCTGAACGCACACACAAGTCAGCCAGACTTTCATATCACTGAAGACCACACACCTGCCAGCCTGCCAGCGACCTCCGGTGATCATGTGACTTCAGAAAAAACAAACAAGCATGGATGTCTGTGGATACCCTTTTGTTGACTTGCCACAACAGGCTGCACTGGCATGTGTTACAGGTGCAGCAAAAATCATAAAACAAGGGAAAGACTCAGGATGAGTTTCTGGCTGGAAAGAAGCTACAGTTGTGTTTACGGTCGGGAGCGGTGGAAGCACGTATGATCCGGCAGGTGATGCCGGATCATACGTGCCCTGAAACGATTCAGGGTCTGGGAGGCTGTGACGGGAGCAGTAAGATAATCGTGTTGACACCACACACGAAGATTATTCTGACAAATAGTCATTTTGGACGAGGCTCCACTCGGGATACGCCCCCACTATCATCAGGGGAGGCAAATCATGCCTCAAATCAGGCTTAAAATCCTGTAGTGTAGAAGACTGACCCACCGTGTATGCTATGTGTGCTAAACTAAAGTTATTCAGACTACTTCAAGAATCTCTCATATCCACGAGTTCAAATCACACACCACACAGCAGACAGGGAATGTGTTGTGAATTAGAAAAAAGGTTTGAATTGAAAACTGGTTCAGAAACAAATCATGACCCCTGGAATTTTAAACAAACCTAATCATGAGATATTAGAAAAATTCACATTATTAAATCCAAATTAGTTTAAACATTAAAATGATTTTCAATTATGTTATTTACTCCTATTAAACAATTTAAATCTTGTTTTTTTTCTCTTTCTTTTCTCTCCTTGAAGGCAGATCTATATTAAATAACCACCATTTTAAATCATCACATTTTATCCTTTAACATCCCACTAATTGGATACATCATGTACAAAGGCACATACATATGTACTATGTGCTGTAAATGTGTATGCTGAAATATACACAGAATTATGAAGCATTGAAATTAAAATTTTGTTAATAGCCCATTCAAACGAAACACAAACAAAGCAAAATATGAACAAACTGTTATTATATCTCTATCTTTAATCTAATAGGATGCAGCAATCCATATCAAGTGGAACATGCATGTTACTTTATCACAGCATTCATGCAGCAAGACATGTTTAATCAATGACTAATCAATAGCTTGTTAGGCAGGGTCACGGTTTCTGGAGATGGAGAGATCCTTCCTCTGTAAACATCGCCTCAGTACTCCAATACTAGAAATGACATTCTTAAAGAAGAGGAAGAAGAAGACAACAATTATAGAAGATGTTAGTTGTTGCTTTTTTTTTTTTTTTTTTGTGTTTTAGCAGCGTGAAGTTGTTAGCACTGTTGCCTCACATCTAGAAGGTTCCTGGTTCAAATGCAGTCAGGGCCTTCCGTGTGGAGTCTGAATGTTCGCCCGTGCATGCGTGAGTACCCTGATGCCTTAAGTAGTGTTGAAAAAAGGATGGATCAATTGGTTTGCTTACTTTAAGTATCTATTTAGTAACCTGTGCACCATTGCATAAGAAATATTTCACATACATCTGGGCAACAGCACATGCACACCATATTAGAAGGACTAAACCTCTCCAAAAACATCTTGGGTTGTCGTCCTGCTTACATAGATGTGTTCATTTGTTGTGTGCAAACTTCTAATTCACTCAAACTTTAGTTGAACACCAAAATATTACAAACTATGTTCAAGGACTCTCTCTCCTGATCACGCGCCCACATTTCTTTTATCCAAGCCCATCCCCTCTCTCCCTTTCTCTGCACTACAAAGATCCTCTCTCACCCACCCTCGCCTACTCCCTCTCTCTCTCTCTCAGTCTGTCTTCAGGATGATCCTCTGGATTAAGCATCACTGTTCTGACCTCTGAACTCTCTCTGTTGTCATGGTGAAGGGACGGATAGGGATATTCCTCAAATCCAAGACTCTCTCTCTCACGCACACACAGCCTGTGGTCTCCATAGTGACCATAGATGTGCTGGATGATAGCTGTTTGACTTAACCATCGGCCACCTTGTGACCACATAAGGCTAATGCTTTTGCTCCTACGGTGCATGCTAAGCGTGTGCGTGTGTGAGTGTAGTGCAGTCCCGTTGGGGTGGATGGAGGAGTGCGTCGCTTCCATATTTGGCCTGTGGGAGAACTCATCCCAGGGGGTGAAAAGTTGAATGAAAGCCAGCTGGCGGTGGCCTACTCTGGGTCTCTTACAGGCCAGATGTGTTCCTCTGTCTGTGTGTAAGTGTGTGTGCTTGGGCATTATTGTGTTTTGCCTTCCTCTGTGGGTCTGGCACACATGTGGACTATTTGTGCTTTTTTTTCTTGGATTAAAACACATATTAGAGCAAGGCTGGATGATTTAGCTCAAAGTATTATCTAAATATTATATCCCATAGCGCTTTTATAATTGGATAATAATGACAAATTGAAGAGTATCCAAAAAAATGACAGAATAACATTAAAAATGTTTAATTTAACTTTATTTAGCAGATGTGGGGCAGTAAGACAGTCTAAGCTCTGAGTTTAGCATTATTTCAGTTTATGATTTTAATGAACTTTTATCAGCTGCTAAATTATCATCAGAAGTCTCTTTAACTCCAAAACAAAAAATCTGAAAGTATAAATTTGGACAAAAACATCCTAATTCAAACAAGTTGGGATATTGTGTAAAAAATGAATAAAACAGATTAAAGTGATTTTTAAAAATATTTTTTCAACCTATGTTAAATTGAATACCACACAAAGACAAGATTTATATCAATTAAACAAATAAACTGTATTTTTCTTTTGGAAATGTACACAACTTCTGAATTTGACACCTGTAACAAATTTCAAAATAATTGGGACAAGGCAGTGTTAATTTCGTCGACTAAAACCATGACTAAAACTATTCGTCAACAGCCTTTTTTTTTTCATGACAAAAAACTAGACTAAAACTAACAACGATAGATCTGTGATGACTAAAACTGACAAAAACTAAGTCTAGTTTTCGTCAAGATGACTAAAACTAGACTAAAATGTTATATAGTTTTTGTCTGACATTCAAAATCCGTGACATTTCTTTCAAAAAACAATTCAGCTGTAGCTATTCTTCCTCTCAGCTGTAGAAAGCAGGGACCCCAGGTTTGGCAGAGTGCAGAGAACACACTACCATGGTTTGGTACCAGATTAAGGCAAGAAAATAAATGCTTGGACTAAAAGTAAAGACTAAAATGTGAGGACTTTATACAGACCAAAACTAGACTAAAATGTTTTGAGTTTTTGTCTACTAAAACTAGACTAAGACTAAAAAGGATAGAAATGACTAAAATGTGACTAAAACTAAAATGCATTTCATTTAATGACTAAAACTAAGGCTAAACTTAAAAATAGTTGCCAAAAATTAACGCTGGGACAGGGCCAAGAAAAGACTGTAAATGTTTTGGAAAGCTCAAAAAGATCAGGATTTCCCTAGCTAAGTAGGTAATATGTAACATAATCAGAATCAGCCTTTTTGGCCAAGTATGCTAATGCAACAAGGAATCTGACTCTGGTGGGCTTTGCTCTCAATATATAAGAATTAAACATAAAATATAAAAATTTGGTAAAACTGAAAAAAGTATGAAACTAGCACTCAGAGAGCGCAGACCTCAAACATTAGCCCAATCTCCCAATAGTGAAGAATCCTTTAAAAACATTCCTGGATGCAGACGGTGATCCGGATCAGTCCCAAAATCTAATCAGTTCTTCCTCATGCCATTTCTGACATTTCATGAAAATCCGTCCATGACTTTTTGAGTTATGTTGCTAACAAAGGAACAAACTAACTAACAAACCCACCCGATCACATAACCTCCACATAACCTGTAATTAAGATTTAGATATGTACAACCTCTTTTTAGGTATTTTTATTGGTATACAAACGTCTTTCGGCATTGATGGTATGGTTGAAAAAATGGGCCAGAGGTGCAAGAATGGAGGCATGATCAGAAGTGTAAAATATGCAAGGATGTGGGCAAATTTACACAAGATAGCATAATTTCAGATAGATTCCATTAGCTAGAGATGCAGCATTTTACAGTAAGCTTAGTGTTTAAGTAATTGTAAAGCAGTAAAGAGACAGTGCAGGATGTTTTACTTTAAACAGGGGTAACATGCTTGTGAAATGAAAGTTGACAACACACCAAACTAAACAAGAACCCAAAAACAGGACTCAAAACTCAAAGGCAAATTGAAAGTCTGTTTAGTCACACCAGGATGATTCAAAAAAGCTCCAAAACCCACAGGTAAAGGTAGCCAAATTGGCAGACAAAAAATGATCAATAAACTCTGAATACAGGTCAAAAAACTAGACCAGAAACACATTTGAAAAGGCTAGAACGCTTGCAGGACAAACTGCCGGGGTAGCAAAAGGACAGGAGAGGCTAAATACTCTGTTCTGGTGCTTGAAGTCTAACGTGTTGGAAGATTTGATGGGTCTTGTAGTGGATTAATAAAAGCCATAGTTCTCTTGCAGACTGAGAGGGATTGTCCTCCAGTATTTTGTTACATCCATTTTACCCTCTACCTTTACAAGCCTTCCAGGGCTGGCTGCAGAGAAGCATCCCCACAGCATGATGCTGCCACTGCTGTGCTTCACAGTGGGGATGGTGTGTTTGTGGGGATATGCAGACACCCCAAACGTACGTCTTGTCTGATGGCCTAAAAGCACCATTTTGGTCTCATCAGACCAAAGAGCTTTCTACCACTTGACCATGGAGTCTCCCACATGCCTTTTGGTGAACTCCAGTCCAGATTTAATCTGAGTTTTCTTCAACAGTGGCTTTCTCTTTTTCACTCTCCCATAAAGCTTTGACTGATGAAGAACCTGGGCAAGAATTGTTGTATGCAGAGTCTCTCCAATCTCATCTGCTGAAGCTTGGAACTCCTTCAGAGCAGTCATAGGTGGCTTGGTGGCCTCTTTTACTAATTTCTTTCTTGCACAATCACCCAGTTTGTGAAGACGGCCTAATCTATGCAGATTTACACATGTGCCATATTCCTTCCAGTTCTTGATGATGGATTTAACTGAACTCCAGGGGATGTTCAGTGCCTTGGACAGGTTTCTGTCTCCATCCCCTGACTTACACTTTTCATTGACCTATTGAGTGAGTTGCTTGGAGCTTGGAGCGTATAAGCACTGTAAACAGCATATGAAACTATTCTATTACAGGACCTGAGTAGTACTGAATGATTTTCTAAACAGCCCTATCAGACATGTATTTCCTTAGGTTCTCAATACCATATTAACAGAACTTTGAGGTACTGGTGGACCAACTAAATTTATTTTGAACCATATCTCTACCTTGAAACCATAGCTAGTGCTCATGTTGTTGTCTGATGAAGCTGGGTTTGGTTTTGGTAGTTGTTCAACTTGTCCAACTTTGTATAAGAACTCTTGTTCAGATTTAAAGAGACATGGGCTTCTACCTCTGCATTCCAGTGATCACTTTGTGGTGAAAAGTGAGAATCTCAACAAATGTTTGACTGCAAGCCCTTACAGTGATGCTTTAACCCTACTCTGTATGTTGTAGCATGCTCTAATAGACACATATGTAGAGTCTGTGTTCTCTATAGAACGCTGCTGTAATATGGATTAAATACTAGACATGCCATTGAAGCAGTGTGAGATAGTTTCATCCCTCCTCATTGTGCTGCTGCCTAACTGGGACAGTGTGTGGGACATTTTATCTGGAGCTCTGCCCATATTTCTGTCTTGCATCAGCCTGCCAGAACACAACCTACAGTTGCAGCTTCTCTGTGGCTCCGTCGGCTTCATGCATTTATTTTTATACTGTATCTGCTGTGGACACTTTGTGTGCCGGTGGCCCATTTATTCAGCTCTGCCTTGAGGGGGATTCTGATGATATTCTTGGTCTTACACTCCAGCTATTATTCTGCAAAGGTACATACTGTACTTTCCTTGAATGTCCTTTAGATCTTTTTTAAGTTATTAGGGCGACAGATAAAAGATGTCCTCCTGCTGTGGCTGTACAGTGAAAATTTGCTGATTTATTAACAGAAACATCAACGTAAAAATGAGGCTTTATTCAGATTATCTCCATGGGATTTTTTTCTACTTTTACTGGATTGCTTAAAGTTCATATATATAGTATAGTAGAAACTACAATGTACAATATACTGCAGATGTCGAGACTTTGGACTCTATTTTGTTCCTTTTCTTTTCTGGACAGATATTTATGTACTTTTCTAGTGTTAGATTTAACACTCTCACTGCTAATCTAACACTCAAGATTTTGATGTGTAACTACATTTACTCAAGACTATAAGTATCATACTTGGGTAGTTTTTTGTGTACCTATAATTCTTGGAGTACATTTT
Source organism: Cheilinus undulatus (assembly GCF_018320785.1). Lineage (NCBI taxonomy): Eukaryota > Metazoa > Chordata > Actinopteri > Labriformes > Labridae > Cheilinus > Cheilinus undulatus. The sequence continues at coordinate 8,974,270 of NC_054870.1, read as the reverse complement.
AGAACCAGTACTTCTACCTAAGTTTAAGAGAGTAGCTGAACTTTTACTTGAGTACAATACTCCTGTACTTGTTCCACGTCTGTTGACTGCACAGTAGCACAAAGAGAGAGAATGATTCTACATCACATCCTAAAACAGCAAAAACTGAAGTGCTGATATCTCAGGGTTAAACATGTCAGAGTTGATTTTACTCTCAAAGTGTAATTTTAACTCCATTATGAGTTAAATGTCTTTCTGTGTTGGAGCTATTCAACAGAGTTGATCTAGCAGTGTTAGTTCAACTCTGTAAAGAGTCAGCTGATCAAAGCTGCAAACTGGAAGTTTGAATCTGGGGGGATGTGTGGTGGGATTTCCCTATCATCCCTTTATCAGAATGACAAGAGATACTTCAAAATTTTGGCAAATTCGCCCATTGCCATAATCCCTGTGGTCTTAGTAACAGGTTTGTTTCCTTTAGTTGTCGGTGCAGCTGGCATATCAGCCCCCCAGATTTAAAAACAGCTTGCACGGACAACTAAAGGAAACAAACCTATCACTAAGACTTTAGGGATTATGGTAATGGGTGAATTTGCCAAAATGTTGAAGTACCCCTCTAAGATGTGTTTCAAGCCCAGTTCAGACCAAAGATTCGTGATGAGACAAGTTGAAACTTGCAACTGCTTGCAATATTCCACTCTGCGACGCTCTAGACACCTCCCAGTTCACACTGCTGCGATTGAAGGAGACGATGCATCGTTTCCATGGCAACGTCTCTCACAGTCTCTAACTTTAAAGAGGTTTTATACCTAAGTTAGTGTGCAATAAATCTGTCTCTGATCACCTTTTTTGTGTTTTTGTGGTCATAATCACACTTTTTTATCACATGTGGGTGCACCGAAGTGATTAGTCCTCCTTGTCATCAACATCCTGCAGCTGTGTGATTTCACGGCATGTATGAATACAAAAATGCTTTGCTGGATCAGTCTTGTTATAGTAAAGATATCCGCTGAGAAAAAAAAAAATTTCCACGGACAGATTTAGCTCAGACAGCCTTTAATTTCTCCCACATTAGCCTATAAAGCGCTGTGCATCCTGTCCGTGCGCAGCAGGAAAGAGAAAGCATTTTCAAACGATATACTCTATTAACCTTTCATTTATTTATTCATTTATTGCATCATTTCTATCTTGGAAATGATCACACTGATCCTCTCTTTTGTTTGTTATTGCAGAGAATCCTCAGTCAGTCAGCTGAAGCCTGAAGTGCAGCTGATGGAGGAGGCAGGAGTTTGGCAGGCGGAAGTTTCTGTGTTAAATCATTAAAAAGATCGATGTCAGCCTAATTATTTCCAAGAAGCAGATAAATGTGATGAGTTGAAACATTTTTTAGAATAAGCTCTCCTTTACTTTATTTGGCTGCGCTTGTAAGCAGGAGGCGCTGCGCTTTACGGGATAATCCATGAGAAAATCAAGGTTGCAGGAGCTAAATACGTCAGCAGAAATTAATTTTTCTCAGTGGATAGTTATGTTTCAACAAGACCGATCTAGCAAAGCATTTTTGTGTTTATATGTGCCGTGAAATTTCGCTGCTGTGCTGCTACATTGATGACAAGTGATTGTCAGGAGGATCAATGAGAAAAGAGATATTTCTAAAATTAATAGCATTATCTGACAGAATTGGTGTATACAGCCCTTCAGAATGAGATTTATATTTCCATTTTCACATTTCTCTGCTTGCTGCGTTCTAAATCCCGCTCTCTGCAACTTGGCAGGATGAATCGCTGGCAACTACATCAGCCGGCTTCAGTCGAGCTGCAATGCTGAGTTCAGACTGCTGCGACTCTCACCAGCAACTTTCTAAAACCACATGGCGAATCTTTGGTCTGAACTGGGCTTTAGATGCGTTTAGTTGAGTTTGGGTGTTATCTTTTGTAACGCGATCCTGCTGGGGCTCTTGTGCTCATGTTCCCCAGTTGTTTTGTTGTTATACACATTTGCACCATGACTGAAGTTATCCACCGAGTCAGAGATTTTTAGGTGCTCCTTGAGGTTGCAGAGTGCATAGTCATCAGTGTGTATTGCCTTGCTCTCTGCTTTGCTCTTGCCAGCATAGACACTTTTAAAGTGATAAATTTAACTCTATTTTGTCTGTATTTGACTCTGTAATAGAGGTGGGGCTTTACTTGAACAACCTGGTTGGAGATTTATTCTCTGGTTGTTCTTTCCAATAAGGAAAGATCTGATTTTACCATATAACTCCTCAGTAGCTACTCAGTACTCAGTACTTTAAATTGAATACTTTTTACTATTACTGGCGTAGATTTGTAGACTAGTACTTTCACTTTTACTAAAGTCAATTTTAACCTGAGTGACTGTACTTTTACATGAGTGCAGCTGTCATGTACTTTTTCTATCTCTAATAAATACTCATTAAACTATATGTTTATTCTCTATTATCAGCACCTCAATATGCAAACCCTTAATCGATTTTTTTTCCTTGAACAGGCAAGGAACCATATACAGTCATCACATTCACCTTGACTTTCACCATATTCATGTAATATATATATATATTTGTAAGTGACAAAAGTAAAAAAGAATTGGAATGTCCACCAATAATATTCTAGGGCTCAAATTTGGAATTTCCAAGTATTCCAGTGATCACCCTATAAAGGTTTAAGGCATCATTGATTAGCTTCACTCAGGATAAGCAAAGCAAAGTCAATTCTCCCTGCAGAAGAAGAGGAAAGGCAAATGTGAGTCAGAGAAACCGGCACTGGAAGCTCAGCAGCTCCCGTCATGTGGTTGGTAATAACACACCACCATCTTTTTCCTCTTTCACCACACAACCCTTCACTCAGTTCACCTCTATGTGAGCTTCATCCACATGGTTTTTGTGTGTGTGTGTGTGTGTGTGGGTGTGTGTGTGTGTGTGTGTATGTGCGTGAGGAGCAGAGAGAGAGAAATGCAGTGATCAGACGGTGCCTCACCGCTCTGGTCAGCTGCTGGTTTCAGAGTATTTTTGGATCGATGAGGGTGTGGTGGTAAAAGAGACCAGTATTGGACTCGCTGTGCTAAGCTATACATGCTAATACTTAGCTCATTTCAGCTCTTACTTCTTGGGTATAACAGTCCTCAGGTGAAATCTAAGCATCTACTTATTTTATTAGTCTGTCTCACTATTAGCAGCTTTACATAAGTGTGTGTGCTGTTCACCTCGTTCAGCAAAGGTTTAGGTGTGTCATGTATGTGTGTTTTCTCATGGTTAGCTGATACTGAAACACGGCCCAGCCTCGCTTCCGGCGATGGCATGAAATGAATCTGACCCACTCCCAACATCCTCCACATCTCATCCCTGCTGCCGTGAGTCACACACAGACTTCCTCCTCTCCAGCTGAAGCATATTCATACACTGCTTCACATATGCATGCATACTCTCAAGGACGACGACTTGTGCTCATTGAATTAATCGCGTTCCAATTATCAAATGCCCCCCATCTCTCTCTCTCTCTCTCGCTCTCTCTCTTCTAGTCTCTCTCTCTCTCTCTCTCGCTCTCTCTCTTCTAGTCTCTCTCTCTCTCTCTCTCGCTTTCTCTTTCCGGATGGGGGTGGTTGTCAGCTGATTAGATAATGCAAATACATTATTTATAACACTTTGCACGTTCTCGCCGCTTTATGGGATTGCCTAGCAACCAGGGAAATATATTCTATTGAGCGAGACCTCTGATAAGCACTGAGAGAGAGAGAGAGAGGATTGGGAGTTGGCTGGTTTCTCTGTTGCTATGTATGGCTCATCTGGGCCCACTTATTTTTTCCATTTTCTTTGACACCTCTCTCTTTCCTCTGCTCCTAGTTTAGCTCTTTCTTCACTCTTTCCTTGCATTCTTCCCTCCTTTTCCATTCCTTTCTGCCTCTTGTTCTTCTTCTCACTTCTTTTTTTCCCAGGTGGCTGTGTACCTGATATTGACTTTTATACTGTTACTTATTTATAGATCTGCTATAACCTTCAGAGAGGTGAGAATTAACTTTGTAGCGCTAGAAATCTTTACACATTCAACCACAACCATCCTATTTTCCATACATACATACCATCTGGGTGCACGTCAGGATAGAGATGCTAAAGGTGTACAGGTAACTATCTTCAGTATCGTTCCATATGGGCATAAAAGAAATGCAAGATCTCTTTTTTTGTGGTTGTTTTGCATATACTTGTGTTGTTTTGTGCCTTTTGGGGTCAATTTGAATGTCTTTTGAAAGTTGTTTTGCATCTCTTTGTGGTTGCTTTGAATCCTTCTGTGATTATTGTTGTCATTATGGAGTTGCATGTGGTCTCTTTGTTCGCTCATTGTAGTTTTGTGTGTTTTTTGTGGTTGGTTATTTTATATTTGTACAACCACAAATCCAAAAAGTTGGGGCACTGTGTAAAATGTAAATAATAACAGAATGCAATGATTTGCAGATCCCACAATAGAACATAAATGACATATCAGATGTTGAAACTGAGACATTTTACCATTTTATGAAAAATATGTAGAGTTGATGACAGCCACACATCCCAAAAAAGCAGGAGGCCAGTAGATGGAGTTGGGAAAGGAATGTTGTTCCATTCTTGTCTGATGTTGGATTCTAGCTCCTCATGAGTCTGGGTCTGGTTTGCTGGATATTTCCTTTTATGACTAGAGCCCTGCCTCCTGCCCACTCCCGCTTGATTTCTGACCATTACCACCAACACCCGCAAATGGTCTTTCCAATTCTGCCCGCAATATGCACGAACTCTGACAATCCAAGTTCAGAGTGCATTTAATGAAAGGAATGGTAATATTAGTGTGTTAATTGAAGCACCATCTTGGTGAAGTTTCCTCCCTAAATGAAGTATAACTCTACGAAAACAACCACAACACACATCCCCATCCTGATAATGGAACCAGACATGGATAAAATAATCAGTGAGCGTCTCAGACTGATTTAACTCCTGGTTATGGCTTAGTAATAGCAATGCAAAGTAATATTTACCTACCTAATTTACATATTCATGTAAGGGTTAATGCCCGATGAGGTGTCCATTTATCAGGTATTAGTGGATGACATGGACGCCTGAACCTTCCTCCGCTGCGTGTCGGACGGTTGCCTCTGCAAAGTCCATTAATTCCTGATAATTGGATGCCTCGAAGGGCATTAACCTGCTTATACCATGGTCACTTGCCAAAGAAAATGATAAATAAAATGACTAATTCATAATTTTATACGTTTTGCAATCAAAATACAAAGTATTACTCAAGCAACAATTCCTTTTCCCTTGCAATGCCTGAGGGCTTGACTAACAACTGGAATAGTTATTCCAATCCCATAACGTTCTTAGGGAACGTAACCGTTGTTTAGTACTTCAGTAAATAGGACAGGCTATAGATACAAATTCACAGTGGAACAAAAGATCTTGTCCACTCAGCGCTTAATGGATTTTTCAGTAAAAAGGCATGAAGACGAGGGAGATGGAGAGTCATCTGTGACCAGACTATAAACCTGTATGTCAACATGAACGGTCATTTAATAGAAAGCTTGGTTTTATCAGACCAGCTCTGTTTGAATAAACAAAATAATTCCCCCTTCGTCACTGTGAGGTCACAGAGGTGAAACAGAGCTGTCCACGCCCTGCAGGTGCTGATTCCCTGTTAGATGGGTCAATATCTATCAGGTTTTATCATGCCAGTTTATCAGAAGCAGTTCCTTTGACTTTTCAAAGAAATACTGGCTTCCTGTCTTTTGTTATTATATTATTTAAATCTTCTTGTAATAGTTTATAGAAGTTAGAACAGGAGGGAAGTGAGTTTGTTGTACATTACTGGTCTTAAACCTGGAGTCTGACATTTTATTTATGTCAGTTGAGTGCCAGTTAATGCTGGCCCACAGGCTCCTTAGGCCGGCAACGCTGCTCAGAAAACATGACTGCCTCAGGTTGCTATGGTTACTCCTGTCATATCACAGCTGCTGCATGTTAATTTGGAACATAGTAAAGATTTCTTGACCAGAACTGCTTGAGAAGTTCCATAGGTGTCCATATATCAGAAGTTAAAGGACACTAACGGAACTTCCAGAGCTAATCAGAATCAAGTATTCACCCAGACTACAGTATAACATCATTTATTTTAAAGTCACACAGAGGTGGAATTGTTTCTTGATCTCTGGAAAGTTTGTGCCTCATATGAAATTGCAGCGCACTTCCATCAGCTCTCACAGACAGTAGACTAATCTTTAGTCTATTCTATGCTGTTACCAACCTTGTCTTTAGATGCTTAAATAAGGTCAATATGCAATATGCAAGTTTTAGAGCATGCACTTTATCGTGGAGCTTTAACAAAGCATCACACTGTTCAGCTGCAGGGAGACAGACCTATATTCAAATATATTTACGCAGTGCTGCCAACCACAGCCGACAAATAACAGTAAAGTAACCGTGACTTCTAACAGCAACATGTGGCACACCTCCTGTATTATCTTGTTTGATATGAGCATGGAGAAGTGCTTTAAAGAGAGCGTACTGTAATGAAAGGTGTATCATCACATCCAGGTGTGCCAAATACGCTTCCCTGTGGGCATGTTTCGACAAAGTCCAGTTGTTTTCCAGCTCTGTCACTTTGTCTCTTAATTATAAAGAAAAATTCTAGACTCATGAGCCTGGTGTTGTTTTCATCTTTTAGCATGAGTTTGAGAGTGAAGGCCATCTCCTCTGTGGCAGAGTGATAGTGAATTCCATTTAATCTCGGTACTCGGAAATTTCAAGCCAACCGTCGGATACATCATCAAAAGTGTGCCCTGAACTCAGAATTCTGACTTGGAAAGTCGAAGCAACCCCCAGCTCCGACACCCGAGGTAACTGTGAACACAGCATGAGCGTTTGTCTTATACAGGGAGGTGACTCAATGGGGGATGTGGACTGGGAGGGGGGCAAACTAAAGTGAAAGGTGCAACAATTTTGGATTTAATCAAAAATCTGTACATATTAATGTTTTTAATGATATCAGTTTTGAAGTCTCCTGAGAGGTATCAAGGACAATTGGAGCAAAGGTGTGGTGTGCAAACTGACATATACAGACACACTGTCAATCACAGTAAGATTCTCCAAACAGTTTTTATTGGCAAAAGTATGAGCTGCTAACCTGACACGCCAGACGGATTTGTTTCAAGCATCCATCTGGAAAACCTCCCATAGACTGTGTTCGGGAAAAGGCAGAGCCCTTGAAAAAGAACTCGGAGGGTGATTGGATGAATGTTTTGTCTGTCACATCTTTACTTTTCAGCATTAAAAGCGTCTTTCCAGATGTGTAGCTGACCATGCCATAAGCACCAATGCAACCCCATATCAGAGATGTGGGCTTGACAACTGTTCGCTGATAATAAGCTGGATGGTCCCTCTCCCCTTTAGTCCACAGAACACAGCGTCCATTCTTCAAAAAGAATTTCAAATTTTGATTCGTGTGACCACAGAACAGTTTTCCATTTTGTGTCAGTCCTTTTTAAATGAGCTTTGGCCCAGTTAAGACAGAAGCGTTTTTGGATCCTGTTCACATATGACTTTATTGTTGCATGATCCATCTTTTATATTTGTGGCCAGCTGTTGACAGATTTCCAGTGCAGAGATTTCTCAAGATTCCTTGAGTCTTTTGATAATGAGCTGTAGGTTATGGGAATCTCAGATTATCTGAGTCTTTGTTGTACTCCATAGTTCTTTAGGGTGTTTTTTGTCTCATTGATGTAGTTTGAGAGTCTTGTGGTTGACTGGTATCCATTGTTGTTTGTGCAGTCTGACTTATATATGCAACTTGAACATCACTTACCTTTAATGAAGAATTGTATATAAGTGCCGCTGATCTCTGACAGACATGTGGAATAAGATGGATTTTGAAGCATTTAAAAATTTAAATTAACCTGTTGTGTCAGTGGAAATGGTCTTTGACTTTCTTTTGTGAGGCTAAATATAAAATCCAAGCCAGAATGGTTAAGTAAAGCCATTACAGCAGCTGGACTGAAAACTAGCACCTGTCACACTTTATAATGGGTGGAACACAACTTCCATTTTTTATGCTCAGCTAAGCTAACTGCTGCTGGTTATAACAGACTAGTTTACCTAAATATAACTTACAGTTCCCCATAACACAGGTTAAATGTAAAAGGATAAAGTGAAACAGTCGATAAAGGGTTAATGAGCTTTCAAGACTCATAGCAGTGTGAGGGAGTCAGAAACAGCAGCCTCAGCTCACCTCGGCTCTCCCTGCCTGACCGGACTGAACCTCTGATCGGATTAAAGGTTCAGGTGAGACTCTGCTGCTGGTTCAGAGGCAGTTCAACAGGCCACTGGGTTACAAAGTGTCTGTCAGTGTCTATGTGGAGGGGTTACTCTGAGTGTGTAGAAGTTGGCGTGCAGGCTTTAACGGTTAGAAGTGTCACTACATGCCTTCAGGCTGCCATATTGGATTAAAATGAACCTCATGGACGTGAACAAACTAACTACCTCTACTGAAGCTACAGAAGAAAGTCTTATACATACCTGGATTTAACCACTGATGAATCTATTCCTATTTTTACGCAGAGTATATGGTCTGTATAACATTCTGCTCTACAGGCACCATGACCAAACAGCAGACTGAGGAGCTGCCTTGGATTTAAAACTTTGACATGATCCGATTTAAAGGTCACATATTACGCAAATTACACTTTTTCAGCCGTTCTCAGATTTTCCCCTCATGATGTCATGTGGGGAGTTAGCACCACCCCCAAGTTTTTTTTTGGCCCTCCCCGCTTGGAAGAAAGTTCTGCCCTCCTCTCCTGATGCTTAGAGGAGGCTCAGGAGAGCCACATCCATTTCCTGAGATGGGCAGTCAGGGGCGGAGTCAGCCAGCTCAGTAACATTTAAAGCTACAGACACAGAAACAGCTCGTTCTGAGCAGAGATGAGACCAAGGGGTTTTTAGACATGCAAAAATCCAAATACTGGTGTGTTTTTTTCAGCAACAAACTTCACAGGCATGTTTTAGGGACCTCTGAGAACAACATAAGCATGTCTTAAATGGGGTATATTGTATAATTTATTAGTTTGAATTATCAGAAATTACAGGAAAACTCTCACACACTGTCTAAAATTCACAAAAACATGGACAACATTTCTGAAAGGGTGCAGGAGTTGGCCTGCTTTCTCTCCCAAGCGCATGTCTTATGGAATAGAAATATATTTTAAAGGTTTTGATATGTTTTAATACAATCAATCATTGAAATAACAGAGAAAGATCATTTTAAATCACATGGTATCAAAAATTATTGATACTGAAACATTGACAGTCTTAGTAGACTGCATGTCTTAATTTGGAGTTCAGCAGGTTTTTGTCTGCCTCTCCTTTAAATCTTGTGTTTTTAGCTAATATGACTTATGGCTCTTTAACTTACAACCCCAGGCCCAAAAAAGTTGGGACACTGTGTAAAATGTAAAATAAAATCCAAGTAAAATGATTGTCAAATCTCATAAACCCACATTTCATTCACAATAGAACATAAACATATCAGATGATGAAAATGAGACATTTTACCATTTCATTGAAAATAATAACCCATTTGAATTTGGTGGCAGCAATGCATCTCAAAAAAGCAGAGACAGGGCCATGTTTGCCATTGTGTCGCATCGCCTCTCCTTTTTTGGTTCCATGATGCTCCAAATGCTTTTTATTGGCGAAAGATCTGGACTGCTGGCAAGTCAGTTCAGCACCTGGACTCTTCTACTGTGAAGCCAAGCTGTTGTGATGGATGTGGTATGTGGTTTAGCACTGTCTTGTTGAAATATACAAGGACTTCCCTGACACAGACATTGTCTGGACAGGAGCATATGATGCTCGACAACCTCTAAATACTTTTCAGCATTGATAGTACCTTTCCAGTTGTGAAAGCTGCCCACGCCAAAGGCACTAATTCAACCCCATACCATCAGAGATGTGGGCTTTTGAACTGTGTCAGGATACCTAGCTGGATGGTCCCTCTCCCTTTTAGTACACAGGACAAAGTGCCCATGGTTTCCAAAAATAATTTCAAATTTTGATTCATCTGACCACAGAACAGTTTTCCATTTCACCTTTATCTATTTTAAATGAGCTTTGGCCCAGGGAAGGCAACAGTATCTCTGGATCCTGTTCATGTATGACTTCTTCTTTGTATGATACAACTTTACCTTACATTTGTGGGTGACATGGCCAGCTGTGTTGACAGACAGTGATTTCTGGAAGTTGTTCCTAAGCCAACGCAGTGACTTTCAGAACAGAATCATGTCTGTTTTTAATGCAGCGGCCCCCGAGGGCCCAAAATCACAAGTGTCCAATATCGACATTTAGCCCTGTACTCTTTCTCACAGAGCTTTCTCCAGTTGCTCTGAATTTTTTGATATAATGGACTGTAGCTGGTGGGATATTCAAAGTCTTCAGAATTTGAAATTGAAGAACATTTTTTAGATAAATTTCCAAAATTTTTAGACAGATTTTTTTGCAGAGTGCTGAACCTCTGCCCATCTTTACTTCTGAGAAACTCTGCCTCTCTAAAAAAAGTTCCTTTTATACCCAGTCACAGTGACCTGTTGCCTTATAGTTGCAAAAAGCTCCACCAGCTGTTCTTCTTTAGCACAACTTACTTTTCCAGCCTTTTTGTGTCCCTGTCCCTACTTTTTTAAGATGGGTATCTTTTTTTTACACAGCGTCCCAACCTTTGTGAAACTGGGAGTGTAGGTTTACCCATGAGAATTTTTTGATTGGTGGATGAGTGGACCAAACAATTGGATTGACTAAGGTTGGCAAATTCCCTCATACATTTTTGATACCAAGAGTTTTAATGTCTGGTGTGTCTATGATTAATAGCATCAAAAAGTTCAGAATGGGCCCTCACAGGTTCTGTTTTATTAACAATATAAATGCATGTGATTGATTGGTAGCATTGTTGCTAGCATCCTGGCCAACAGGTCCCTCATTTTAAAGCTAAAAAGTATGTCAAGCTGTTATTGGGCTCTAATGTTGAAATGATTAAATCAGGCCACTTTTTAACCTCTTTCTGACACTTTTCCCACCAATTTTGCCACACACAGCCCACTGCACAGCTTGGTAACTTTATGGTCATGTTTGTGTCTAAAAATCAGAGCTATAAACCTTGAGTATTAGAACTTGAGATGGAGCAGATAGAGGGAGCCAGTGATGCACATATTTTGGAGCTATAGTGGATCAGGCCAATCTCATGAGACTTGGTGTAACCTTTCACCTCATGTTGGCTAAGGTTTCTGGCCAGCTAATGTTAGTTAGCTCTAATAAATTAATTATTTTCCAATATTAATCAAAGAAATCACATCAAATCATCAAGTCTGCTTGTGTGTACATTTTGTATGTTTTAAAGTTTTAGCAGAGCTTTTTAAATCATTAAAGATACATCTATAACACAATAAAATAAATTTTGAATTATTGCAGAAGCAGTTTTTGTTTCTGATGTTTATGTCTGAGCCTTTTTCATTCTCTTTTTTCCAGCTGATTTAAACACACTAGATCAATTGTTGCATATTAGTTGCACATTTATAAAGTTTGCTCGAAAGAGAGATGTAAAACACCGCTGCCCACTCACGCTCTCAGCCCAGCTCGGCTCAGTTGTGCTTCAATGGCACAACAGAAACAAACCTGCACTGCCAGCTCTGCGGGATCAGCTGAGGTAAAACTGCAGACAGATGGCTGAGAGAAATGAAAGCAAAACCCATAGATAACAGTTTTTCAGTGCAAGGCCAGAAACTCTTTCTTGATTCTGAATGTTCTTGAACAAAACACAGTTTCACCCACTAACCTGCTCACTCTGCCTCTACCTCACACATTTTTTCATAATTTACTTGTCTTTTGCTCATTTTAACAGCCAAATATCCCCCTTATTCCCACTCTGGCTTAGCAATCTTTTTGCAAAATGTTCTTGCCTGCTTCTTAAAGTAATAGTCAATGACTTTGGAAATACGGCCATATATTTCCTTCTACAGAGCAGGATAAAAAAAAATCAATAGACCCCAGGGTTAAAACTATGATGTTCTTTGCCAAGTTTAGATTAGACTGGGGTAAAGACAAAACAGCTATCCAAGCTCTGAACCATAGTCCATCCATCCATTATCTACAGCTCATTCCCTTTGAGGTCACAGGGGGTACTGAGCCAATCCCAACTATCATTTGGTAAGAAGAAGGGTACATCCTGTACTGGTTGCAATGCTGACATATAGAGACAAACAATCAGGCATGCTCACACTCACACCTATGGGCAATTTAGAGTTAACTTAACATGCATGCCTTTGGTGTGTCAGAGGAGGCTGGAGTACCTGGAGAGATCCATGCTTGCACAGGGAGAACATGCAAACTCCACACAGAAAGACCCTGACCAACTGCCGGTGAAACCAAGAACCTTCCTGCTGTGAGGCACCACCATGCCACCCTGACACATAATTAAAGTAAATAAACTCATAAATGCAAATATCATATCTTGAAATGTGGTGATGATTTAGGAAAAGACAAATGCTTAACAATTTCTGCAGTGGCTATCCTGCAGCTTCACCATTCACATCCATTCCCAGTGAAGATGATGATTGCTGAAGTTTTCCAGGATTGGTTTTTGCACAGAGAAATTGTCCAGTAAGAGGGGGCTTTTGTCTTTCTCCACCACCAACTATCTGTATTCCATAAAAATAGAATTTTTCAAAAAAGAATCAACTTTAAGTTCATGTTTTCACATTAAAGCCACCATCAGGTTGAAAACAGACTTTTGGAACACTTTATCTTTATCCACTCGCTGGATTAGTCAGTCAGCATGCTTTGACTTTCCAGGGAGCACATGGCTATAGGAACCCCCATATGGATGGAAACATTAATGACAGTGCATACTGAATACAATAAAATTAGTTCAAAAGCAATTAATCCAAAGTAGCATGAATCTCAATATGAGGGTGATTTGTGCTATAAAGGAGGAGGCTGGGGTGGAGGAGGTGAAGCTTTGCCAGCAGCAGCAGCATGAGGCATTAATGCAAGCAGGGATTAGTGACATACGTCATCTTTTAATGGACTGTTGATGGACTGCTATGTTGAGACAAAGGTGTGTGATTGGCTGTGGGAGCTGGGACACGATAATGGGGCTCATCTGGCCATCAGCTGATCACAGCTGGGCGTATGACTACAGTGTCCTGCATGAACTAACGCTGAGCTTCATTTCTCCTCTGCATGGAACAGCTGGTTAAAACTAAAACGGTCATAAGAATTATCACTTAGACATAAAACTAAACTAAATGTAATGACAGAAACCATTTGTATTTCAGTTTTAGGCACTGACAAATGTGTTGTATTTTGGTCCGGTAGGTATCGGATGTGGTTGTTCTGTTACCGGATTTCAGCACTCATCCTTAGTCAAGATGGAGTTCAGACAGGGAGGTACCCAGGAGTAGAGCCGCTGCTTCTTCACATAAAGGCAGCCTTACACCTAACAACTTCAAAGTCTCAGACAAAATTCCAAAGTCAGAGTAAAATCACGGGAGTGCTAAAGTCACAGGTTGCTCCTGTTGTCTCAGTTGTTAGATGTAAGATGGTCATAAGATTCAATTTTAGCCATTTTAAGGCAATCTTTATTCAGTCTTGCCGTTACGATAATAACAAACACGTTTGATATTGTTGTAAGTCATTAGTCTGGTTGTATGCAAATTATGATTGTCAGTGACACGAACCTCTGTCCATGACCAGTGGGAGCCAGTGTTATGCATAAGCACAATAATTCACTTCATTCTTCAAAACATGAACGTGAGCATAGATCAATCTAGAGCCGCTGAATCTTCTCTCAGAACTCAAGAGGTTGAAAAACTTTTCTGCTCAGAGCTGCAGTCAGATCTCTGCACCTGTGTGTTTTTCTGTCATTTCAATCCATGCTGACATGACAGGTAAGGTAAACCATCACTGGGATTTTCAAAGTAAAAGCCTGATCACTTTTTTTCTGTGGGGAGATGACTCATGTTTGCATACAGTACTTTTATTCTGAAGTGTTTTCAGGATAGTTCCTCGGTTGTTGCAGTAACATACAAAGTTGCTTTGTTGTTTAACTTTTCTTTCGTTTCTACTCGATGTAAATGATTTCACAACATCGGACTATAAGAGATGTTGTCATGAACAGATGCATGATGGGAAATAGTCTCAAAAGGAATTATATTGTAGTTAGTGACCCACAGTCTTTGCAAAATCGTAGTCTGAGACTAAAAACTAAACGGCTTGCCGACAAATTTTCTTTAGATGTGAGAAGGTCTCAGATGTCAGTCTTTTTAGAGGCTTTAAAGAGTTTAAGCAAAATTATAAGGCACTAGTTGAAGTAGATGAGGCTTCTAGTCAGGATGCTTTCTCTCTGGAGGTTTTACAGGCACATCTAACTAGGTGAAGACCTCAGGGTGGACCTAGAATTCTTTGGTGGGATTGTGCATCCCTTCTGGAGAGATGTCTGGGTCAACTTACTTAGTTTGCTGCTACCACCACTGGACCCCAGATGAGCAGAAGTAAATGGAAGGTTGGTTCGACATATATCCCATCTGATAACATGGGAGAGGAGGAGCTTACAACCTTTACTGTGGTCAGTCAGCAGGCCTGTGTTTCAATCAAACTTTATTTTTCCACAGCATTTAATTGATGTTGCTGCTGACCTCAAATGAGCGTCTTTTCTTTGGTTACCAGCAGAACTAACGGGGGAGTGTCTGCGTGTGTGATTTTATTGAAAGTTGCATCAGAGCCTGCAGACAGATCTGTGAATTTCAGCCCAATTAATCTGGAGCTTGTGAGCAGAGAGAACATAACAAGACTGTCTGTCTGACCCCGGGCTTGAGTCTGTGTGGGTGCATCCGTTCGTGCACATTTGTGCATGCTGTAGTCAGAGGAGTATAATTTACCACATGTTGTCACCTTGGGTGTTGCATGTGTGACACTATGTGCTTTTTTTTGCAGTATGTTAAAATCACTGAACTTGGTCAGTTGCGTGATGCCCTTTTCCATCAGGCTCTCAAACACGTCGAACCCCAACCAAGTCGAGCTGCAAGAGATCTAACACACACAAACACAGAGCTCTGCTGACCTTTAACACAGTGACAACAGATATCATGCTTAATATCACTCTCTTTCTCACAGCTTGAACTTTTTTTGGCTAAGGGACAGTTTATTAATTTATATACTGGTAGAGTTTACATGAAACCTCTACTCATCTTACTCAGCTTTTCTGCCTCACACCCTGGCACACTCACACATATATGTTTACATGTACATGGATCACAGAGTATAAAATCACAGAGCGTAGAGGTTGCATGCATACCCGGCTCTCTTCCTGGCAGAGCCCTGGGCACTCATCACCCAGCACGACATGAAATAAAGACTTTAAATCACGATCTCTAAAGAAACTCACCACAGTCTCAGCATGTTTAAGGAGAGTGCAGAGTCACTTTTTTGCTTTCATAAGGAGTTTTACTTTGTTTTATCTGTAAGTTTCTAAACTTGCTTGTGACCAGGGATTCACTGCCCTGCTGGCAAGTAAATTTGAGTGATGTATGCATTGTGCTGTGTAGTAGGTAGAAGGCTGTGATTTCCCTGTTATGCAGGTTTCATGAATAAGATGTGGACCTTTAAAGGACTTCTTCACCCATATCGGTGGTTTCTACTCCAAATTGATAAATAAGGACAGGAAATATAATCGTAACCACATGACCTGTTGAGTTAAACAAATAAACAAGAACTCGTGACCATAAGTTAAGGCCTATTCAAGAGAAAGAGACATTCGTCAGAAACCTTATATTTATACTAAAACCCCAGTCACAAAAATGTTGGGACACTTTGTAAAATGTAAATAAAACCAGAATATGATTTGCAAATTTCATAAACCAATACTTTATTCACAACTGAACATAAACAACTTATCTGCAGTTGAAAGCGACCCACAATTTCCCCATAGGATGACTGCGCTGCGCACCGAAGCGCCACAGGTTTGCTCCAGGCAAGCAACCTCACCCACTGGAAGCATGTCTAGAGCACCGCGCCGCGCCGAGCAGCCTTGATCACCAGGAGGAGATCATGGTGTGTTGACAGCAGACGATTTTAACTTCTGAGGTTAATTTATCATCCATTCTGGTATAAGTCCATAATATTATGGCTTCCACCATTGGATGAGTACATTTGGAAGTTAGGATCTGTGGTTTTATGTAAAATTCTTTGGCTAAATGTCCTCAGAAGTTAACTTTTCCTCGTCAGTGGTGTCACTGTAGCTCTGTGACCCACTGACCTCTCTGTGACCATTTGCTCTTGCTGCAGGATGAGACGTAATGTTGATAGTGATGATTTTTCACCGGGAGTCCATGCACTGTGTTGTAGTCTGCTAGAACAGGATATTCAACACTTGTGTCTTCCTGTTTGGAGCTTTCTGATCAACTGGTACTGACGCTGTTTGGCAGTGGCCAGCGCTGAAAATAGAGCTGCAGCGCATGTCGAATGAAGCAGAACGGGGCGTTGCTCCAGGCATGCACCGCTGACAGACTGGAGCGCCGGCTGTGGAAATGCTCCGATAAACTAGAGAGGGAGCGATGTGCTCCACGGCGCAGTCGCTGTATGTGGAAATTGGAGGTGAGACATTTTACTATTTCAAAACATAGAGATTGTCTCATTTTGATTTGATGGCAGCAAGACATCTCATAAAGTAGGGACAAGGCAAGATAAGGCTGGAAAGTTAGTGTTACTAATTAAAAACAGGTGGAGGAGCATTTTGAAACTGATTAGTTTAACTGGAAATAGCTCAGTAACATGACTGGGTATAAAAGGAGCATTTTAGAGGCAGAGTCTCTCAGAAGTAAAGATGGGCATAGGTTTACCAATCTGCGTTATTGTGAACACTGAATAGCCAAACTTCTGCAGCACATAATCTCAAGAAAAAAATCTGAGAATCTGGAGAAGTCTCTGTACAAAAGGGACCAAACCACAGTTAGTATTGGGTGCTTGTGATCTTCAGGCCCTCAGGGACCACTTCATTAAAACCAGGCCTGATTCTTTACTAGAAATCATTACATGGCTGTAGAAGCACCTCTAAAAAATTGTTGTCTCTCAACACAATTCACCATGCCATCCAGAAAAGCAAGTCAAAGTTGTATCATGCCACTGTCTCCTCTGGGCCAAGGCACATTTTCAATCAGCTGAGGAAAAATGGAAAACTGTTCTGTGGTCAGATAAAAAAAAAAAAGGAAATTCTTTTTCATACCACGTGTCCTGATGTCTAAAGAGGAGAAGGACCATCTGGCTTGTTCTCAGCACACAACTCCCAAGCCTGCATCTCTGATGGTATGGGGTTACAATAGTGCCTGTGACATGGGCAGCTTACACCTCTGGAAAGGCACTATCAATGCTAAAAAGTGTCCCATCCAGGCAACGTCTCTTTAAGGAAAGGCCTTGCATATTTAAGCAAGACAGTGCTAAACCTCATACCACATTCAGCACAACAGCATGGCTTCACAGTGGAAGAGTCCAGGTGCTGAACCGGCCTGACTGCAGTCCAGAACTTTCCCAAACAGAAAACAGTTGGCGCATAATAAAAGAAACAACCCTGCAAAGAAGAGCCAGGACTGTAAAGCAGCTAGAATCCTACATCAGACAAGAATGGGACAGCATTCCTCTCTCAAAACCCCACCACTGTTCTCCTCACTTCCCAGACATTTATAGAATTTTGTTAAAAGGAGAGGCTACACAATGGAAACGTGGCACTGTCCCTACTTTTTTGGGATGTGTTGCTGCCATCAAATTAAAAATTAGCTAATATTTTTCATTAAATGGTAAATGTCTCAGTTTATAGATCTAATTTGTTGTTTATATAGAGTCAGAATTTATGAGATTTAAAAATCATTGCATTCGGTTTTTATTTACATTTTACAACGCATCCCAACTTTTTTGTAAATTGGGTTTTATTTACAATATTTTAGCACGGCAGTACAAAAATACCCCCTAAAAATCTTCTGAGCTAGGGGATCTGTATTCTAACACTGGTGTTTTGAATACAAAGTTGCACATAGAAGGGGAAGCAAAGAATTAGTCCATCCTACATCTGAAAAATCATAGCAAAATACTAGTACAGTTTTCAAGCTAAAAGTCCAGCACTTATAAGAGCAACAAAACTACACTATTTTGTTATAGACTGGTAAACTGGAGCTAACTGCAAGGCCAGTATTAAACTGCCAGGACCTACAGCAAACTATTCACCCAGCAGCTAAATCTAACCAGACCAGGAGACAAAAACTAATGTGCATGCAAAGCCACTATTAAATGACTTTAGAAGAGGGGCCCATTTAAAGGGCCTTTCAGGGACCTAGCAATGTCTGAAAAAAAAGTAAATTACTTTCTGACTCTGAGAATCAGCTGTTATAAAACATGAGCGTTGTCTCTCGGTACTTCAGGGGCACATCGTCTCTGTGTCCTAGACCCCTCACATACTGCCTCGTCTTTCAGCTCCTAATCTTATGATTTTGTGGATTTTCTCCCATCGGTGGAACAATCCCAGCTGAAAATGACTCTGGTAAAGTGAAGGACAGTTGGATGTCGTTGCAGATATTTTGTTGCACCAAATTAGTTCACGGGACAGCAGGCATTATAATCCAAGATTTGGATTTTTAGTACAAAGCCACCATCTGCTTATGTGATCTAATGACGCCATGAAACGCCCCGACCATGTCCTTCCTGATGGACAGTATTTTTGATTGAAAACACAGCTCACATTTAAAGAAACTAAAATTTGCTGGCTGCGTTGGCAGATATTTCAACTTTTTACAAGTAATTACAGTGCTTAACAAATTTATTAGACCACCTGTCATTTTGGTCTCAAACACCATCCAGCATCATGAAGTGCTTTAATGCGGACTCTTTCATTTTCAGTGAGCTCTCCACGTTTTACCATTTTGAACAGGAATGAGGAATTTCAAACTGAATTCACCCAAATTTGAGCTGGGCTTCTCTGAGAAGTCAGAAATGAATCAAGCATAACATTCAAGCACTAAAACAAATTTTTCTGTTCAGGAATGCAAGTAAATAACTATAATTTGACATATTAATCAAGAAATATTAATGTGCTTTACTATTTTTTCAGTTTTTGGTAAATCAGTAAATTTGAAAATTCATGGATAACAATAATAATTCTATTTTAGCATCAAAAATATCATTTGGGTTAAAGAGTTTCTACATATTGGTGTATTAACCATTGCAGAAACATAAAAAATGGTTTTGGTAATTACCAATGCTGTTAATTTAGGGCAGCTGTGGCATAAACCTTACTTTGGTTAGGGTTAGGGTGGTCTAATAAATTTATTAAGCACTGTATGTCTTACTTTTTGTGTTTAATTCTTCTAAAAAGATTAATTTTCTAGACTTGCCAACTGACTGTGGCTTTAAGCAAGAGAAGATTTGATTTCCAACCATAAAATCAACAGAAAGGCTGAGTCCCAGGGAACTTCTTAATTTTAATGACTAAAAATCAGAGTTATCCTCCTGCAAACTGCCTAAATTGCACAAAAACATTTATGTACTATGAAACTTTGCTGATGTTTTATACATTAAAATAGGACTTTACCTGCAATTATTAATGGATGTGTTACCCTCTTTCATACGAGTTTTATGAAGTATGGCAGTAGTCCTTTGTAAAGATTTAAGGGGGATAAAGGGGAAAACTCTCTTGGGCCCATCCAAACTTGGGGCCCATGGAGGTCAGGAAAATCATGGTTCATTGAAAAGCTTTTGAAAATGTAAACCTCTTTAATGTGAACAATGTGGATGGGCCCACTGTAGTATATGATAAAGGAAATAATGTCAGACTTTATAGCTAAGCTATGATATGCACAAATGTCAGGATGCAAAAACAATAGAGTAGGGAAAAATGAGATAACTTTAAAGGCAATAATTAGATAATCACGGAAAGAGGCAAAACATAGACGAAAAGCTGAAAACAAAATGGTCAAGAGTGGCAAAACAAACTGCCAAAAGTGGAAGAAAAGCAGTGTGTAAGCTAAAAAGGGGCAAAAATGGTCCAAAAGTGGCAAAAAAAAAGCAAAAAAGTTAGTAAAACTGACAAAAGAATAAGAAGAAAGCTGCAAAAAATAAAAAATGACCAAAACAGGCAAAAAGTAGCAAAAGTGCAACAAAATTGCCAAAAAATGGGCAGAAAACATGATGAAAACAGGGTAAGAAATAGCACGAGTAAAGAGCAAGAATGCTAGCACCAATGCTACTTATCCAACACACATGCACCGATATCAATACATTTCACATGTGGATGGCCCATTCTCTGGGCTGTTCATTGAGAAAGCATCAAATGATCAGAAAAGTACAGCTGCTACTGGCTAAATAATTAAATTGCATCTGATTTACGAAAGCATGTCTCCCAGCAGGCAACCTGGGTTCAAATCAAACCTGTGGCCCCTTTCCTGCATGTTATCCCTGACCTCTCTCTCTACTCCATTTTCAACACTTTTCGTTCTCCTATCCCTTTCAAATTAAGGTAATGCAATGATGCCAAACGCATACACTAATGTAGATAATTTCGTACTTTTTGTCAATTCAGGGCCGTCTGCTGGTGAAAACCGACCGTGTACACCTTGGGGAGAAGGTCCTGCGTGATGCTGTCCAGGTCCACAGCACTTCTCACGAGGCGTGGAGCGGTTTGGGTGAGGCCCTGCAGTCGCGCGGCTCCAGCCAGGCCCCTGACTGTTTCCTGACTGCCCTGGAGCTGGAGGCCTCCTGCCCCATCCGGCCTTTCACCATCATCCCCAGGGAGCTTTAAGGGACCACGGCAGGGTGGGGGTTTGGGCTTAAGAGTTAGTTTGTTGTTTGATAATTTAAGTCATTGAAAAATGAAAAGATTTTGGACATTTGGTTAATTTATTTCTTGCTCAGACTGATAATAAGATTAAATGTAAATATGAGGTAAAAGTTTTTGTTGTATACATGGCACTGTAAAGTAGTACATTAAACTCTGATCTCACTTATGTTTCCTCATCTGATGTCCATCTCACCAACCTCCAGCCTCGCTCATTCTGACGGGAAACTTGTAAAAGATCCAGATAATTTGGCTCAGCTCTGTGAAACTAGTTGTTTGGCTCCTAAACAGCTCTTCATTCAGTCAGTTTGGCTTTTTAAATGTTGATTAAATAATAACAACAGATGGAGGAAAGGAAACTGACACTCAAACATAAACTAGCTATAGTAGCTCACATTGAAGAGGCAGTATGTAGCACCTGCATGTTTGTGAATGGTGCATCATACCTAGGTTGCATACAAGGTTTATTGTGTTGATGTTATATCATTGATTTAATTAAAGATAACAATAATAATAATAATTAAAGCCAGGTAAATTTGTTAAGCTGTGGTAAAAAAAACACTTTTTTTGTAAAGTGTAGGGATCATTTTTAAATCATATCAATGTATGTAGAAATTGCTTGATGATAAAGGTCCATTTAGAGCTGTAAAGTACTATCTTTCCTCTGTTCCCATTCATTCCTTATGGTTGTCCCTGGAAATTTGTTATCACATGATTGCAAACAACCAATAGATGCACTTTTAAACATTGTTGCTACTTACAGAGCAACAGAGTACTGTTATAAAACCTGGGTTGTTAAAAAGTGTCAAAGTTCTGAACCTTTCGACCTTCTTTAAGACCCTGTAAAGTGATTTTAAAAAAATCTGATTTTTAGGTTTGTTGTATGACAGGCCACAGTGTTATGAACCACCAGGCCAAATTTCAGTCCTGAAAAACATCTCTAAGTTTTTACAATTAAGCTTCAAAATCATGAAAATGAGGCAGTAATATCTGCTTTAGGATGGTGCGGGTGTGTCAGTTAAAATTAGCTAAAGCAACACCCACTCACAAAAAAATTGAGGAATCATCTGTCTGCTATGCTGCTATGTTTAACATCTTCTTTTAAGCCACCAGAGAAAAGACCACATTATGCCATGGCAGGCAGACAGTTTAGAGCTAAAAACGTGTCAGTTTCATTTTCTCTTTTGGCATTTTAAAGGAGCTCTATGTAAGATTTTTGCTTTAAAAATTCCCACTTTTGAGTATATAATGGTGTGCACTTTATCCCGATGTGAAGAATGAGGCTCTTTATGTCTTCCTTGCCTGCCTGTATAAGCCTGTGGAGTCATTTCTCTGTGAAGAATTCGGGCCGAATTTTCTGCGAAATCTCAACGGCAGTGACATCAGGTATTACATAATGTGCGCACCCCCTTGCTCTGTTTATACCTGACAACGGCGTGTTGAATGGAGAAGGCTGCTTCTGCGAGTAAACGACCGGCTAGCTCAGCCCAAACACCCACACAAACTGCGAAAACATAAAAAAACTAAGATAGTTTTATCTGCTGAAGCCCGTCAAGCTAAAAGAGAGTGTGACTGATGCAGGGGGAAATCGAGGATAAATATTGGTGGAGCATTTGAGAAATGAAGAGAGCTTCGCTCTGCACTCAGGATAAATACCGATCCAGAGATGGCCGTCTCTCTGTTGAAAAGGTAAGGTGTCACTCCAGACCGTGAAATACAATGTAGTGTTTTATGTTGTATAAACCATACGCTACATCACGTTAGCTTGCTTACGAAGATGCTATCCAAACAACGAGAATGTCACGTTGCTCATTTAGTGCTTTCCGGATAATACTGCATCTTTTTCTTGCTTCCTGGCTCTGGACTCAACTTACTGAGTTTACTTTTTGATACTTAGTTTGTAAAATATCTTCAACACATAATGTCAGCTATCTGATATCCGCGTTCGAGGCACCATTATCAGAGCTACACAATGTTGTTATAGTTTGCCTAATGGCCGGCGGTATCGCTACACTGATATTTTTCTAAATCTTGCATAGAGCCCCTTTAACACTTCAGGTATCTTTATTGTTAGGTTCCTGAAAATACTCCATGTCCTGACGCTGCTCTTCAAAATAAAAGTCTTCAATGATGACTTGCATTGGAGACATTTATTGTGAAAGACTTGGCAGGACTAGATACTTTACCAATCTTTAGCACTGCGACACCAGCAGACAGGAGGGATTGAACTGTGGCTGTTTGTAGAGAGGTAGTCACAATCCACTTCTTTTAATCATCCAGGACTAAAGACAAGTAAAATGTGGATTACAGCAAAGTTTCAGCAGGTAAGATGTTTGTACCTGCAGCGTCCAGTTCAAGTAAAAACTTGACAAGCACTCCAGTAATTAGCCTGCCCCTGACTTTACGGTGAACTCTGGCCAGAGCACCTACCTGGGGATTAAATTTACTGTTTTCTGGCACAAATCTCTCTGTTAGGATACTTTTATTGACCTGTAGGCCACTGTGGCTGATAGATTTAGGACATTTACCTCAAAATGGACAAAAACACAGCTGTGTGTTAACTTTCAATGAAGGTAGTCACATCAGCCAGCATTGCTCTGTGGTTTTATATCATTGTAACGTTAGGGGACGGGGTAATCCCTATAGGAACAGGTGTTGTCATTGGCTCCTTTATTTGCCCTGCTAAAGTAAAACCAGGCCAGGAAAGAGAATCCAAAATCCAGTCACACATAGATCTCAGTGTTTTCACACGTTTACAACAACCTTATTCCAACATGTGAGCACACACTTTGGATTTCACTTTCAGGGGCTTTAATCCACTGGCTTTAGCAATCAGTAAAGCAGTTAAAGTAGAATACAGATGAAAAACAATGCCTTTATTCCATCAGAATTGAAGCTTCTTCCAGGACGGGACATTAGAGGAAAATGGCCTCCTTGTGCATGTTCTGTGTGTCAGAGCTGTGTGGTTTACATCCTGAGGCAGATTGTGTTGTTGTTGTTCTATATGTGGAAACATAGATTATGTATAGGCTGTCAGTCACAGCAGCAGCTCATCTTTATTTCAGCTCCTTGATGTATTTTTGATGATCCTGCTGATTGACGCTGCTTTCATGTGTGACTGCACTGCATTGTCCAATCAGAACTCTGCTGTCTGGGGCGTTCACACATCATTCTGTATGTCTCTATGATTATTTCTATTATGTGAGTGGTTGCCAATGTTGGTGAGTGCGTTTGCTTGGTCCTGTTTTTTATTTTGGTTGGTGGGGTAGCATGTTTTTTATTTTTAATTCTCTCCATTATGAAGACTTAAAAATCACTGCTGGATGCCGAGTCTTCACCTGCGCTGTCACTTGTGACTAATGGACATCACTTCCGAGTGCCTAACCACATTAATGTGAGCAGTGGGACTGTGCTGCCGGCTTATGTAATACTGCCAGCACACTTTCTGCCTCCCCTCTCTCTCTCTCTCTAGCTCTGTGTCTCTCCCGGCTTGCCTGATGTGATGTGATGTGGCTTGGTTGCCTAGCAGCCATCCTCTTGTTTGAGTAACTGTGGAAGCAGAGCAATATCTGGTCTGTAGAAGCACACATGAAGCTCATGTTGTGTGGTTTACAGTGAGTTTGATGTCTGCCGTTACCATGTGAGGTATGAGCCAGCTATAATCAATGTCTCAGCCTGCTCTGATTAGGTTTGTGTTATGGGAAGAACCCCCTGTTTCTAAACCCTTTCTGTCCCTGCAGGGCTCTAATCCCGCCTCCTTAGACTCCACAGTCCATCGCCCACACTCTCCCGCCATGAAAATCCCTCATCGATCGATACTTTGATTTCCACGCAGGATTTATCGATCACTGTCGCTTCTTTTCCAGCTGAAGTCCGAGGTAAATCTATTTTTACTTTTCCCCCGGTCGTGGTGGCGGCGCTCCCTGCTTCCATCCTCTCCTCATTAGCACCGTGTGTGACACCTACACAGGGGCTCAGGAGATGAATGGTCTAATCCCTATGGGGAGGGAGTGAAATATTACATGGTGTGCTCACACAAACACACACTAACACTGACAACGAGTGCACACGCTTTAATACACACCACACACACATGCCATGGACTTGACAGCTCGGGTAAAAGGAGACAGATTAATGGAGGAAGCGGCCCGCTGCAAAGCCTCTCAGAATGACAACGGGCAGATGAAGCTCTATTCACTGGACCCAGAGACACTACACATACACAGTTACAGTCAGTACAGTGCACCTGAGATCAATGAATGACAAACATCTTATTGTGTTTGTGTGTTTGTGCATCTGCGTCATCGTGATGTCAGAGCGCTCAGGTGTGTCGCTCTGGTTACGCTGTCACATCTACACCTGAGCAGTCTGTATGGGTGAAATGGGGAGGGGGGATCAGGTATCAAGTCAACATTTACAATACATCAGAGGAGACATTATGGCTGGGCAATGTGGCCAAAAACGAGTATTACAATACATGAAATGCAGTGCATTCAGAAAGTATTCAAACCCCTTCACTTTTTCAATACTGTTATGTTGCAGCCTGAAAAAAATGCATGTTTCTTCTAATTATTCTGCCCCTTTAAGACAAGTTTGTATTGGTCTCAGAGGTCCCCAAAACATGCCTGTGAAGTCTGTTGCTGAAAGAAT
Source organism: Cheilinus undulatus (assembly GCF_018320785.1). Taxonomy (NCBI): domain Eukaryota; kingdom Metazoa; phylum Chordata; class Actinopteri; order Labriformes; family Labridae; genus Cheilinus; species Cheilinus undulatus. The sequence continues at coordinate 8,948,762 of NC_054870.1, read as the reverse complement.
CCCTCTGTTTCAGCCCTGCACAGAAGGAGCTGTTTCTGTGTCTGCTGCTTTAAATGTTACTGAGCTGTCTGACTCCGCCCCTCTCAGGAAATGGATGTGGCTTAATGAATGTGGCTCCTCCTCTCAGGTAGCTGAGAGGAGGATCAGGAGAGGAGGGCAGAACTTTCTTCCAAGTTGGGCGGGCCAACCAAACCTGGGGGCGGTGCTAACTCCACACGTGACATCATGAGGGGAAAATCTGAGAACGGCTTGTTTCAGAACAAACATTTTTGAAAGGTGAAGAAAGGGGGTACTTTTTCTGGTACTCAAGGAGATTGTGAACAGGCCAGGGGCAGATATTTTTGTTATGAAAGCCTAAAAAAGTGTTAAACTGATTGGATATGATTTTAAAAGGTACTCTCCCCCTGATAGAAGGCCTTACAGATGACAATGCATATCAGAAAAACCAAGCCGTGAGGTCAAAGGAACTGCCTGCAGAACTCAGAGTCAGGGTTGTTGCAAAGCACAGATCTGGTGAAGGCTACAAAAAAATCAGTTGCACTGAAAGTTCCCAACATCACAGTGGCTTCCATGATTCTTAAACGGAAGAAGTTTGGCACAGCCAGGACTCTTCAGAGCTGGTCATCAGGCAAAACTGAGCAATGGAGGGAGAAAGGCCTCAAAGAAAGAGAGGTGACAGAGAACCCAATGGTTACTCTGACTGAGCTCCAGAGTTTCAGATGGACAACCATCATGGCAGCCTTTCCCTTATCTGGGCTTTATGGCCGAGTGGACAGACAGAAGTCTCTCCTTAGTGCAAAACACACAAAAGCCCACTTGGAGTGGGGAGTCCACATGAAGATTGTATGTCATTGTATCAGCATTTCGCCCACATGGAACCAGCATTTTGGGAGCCCGAAAACTTTTGAAACTGAGTCCCAGAGTGAAAAAATCTGTATATGTGGCCCGTTTCGGCCCCGTGCGTACAATCAAACAAATCTTTCCTGAAATGATTACATCACAGCCCACTTAACTGCATGTGCGAGCCAAGCCAGCAACAGTAATAAACAGATTACATGATTGCGCTGTAGAAGCTACTGAGTTATTATGGCTCTGACAGCAAAATCATCTGCTCCTCTGCTTCCACCGTGAGCAACAGATGGTCATAGAGAACAGCATACGTCACTTTTTTTTTTTTTTTTAGATCTATCACAGAGTGCAACCAGATCAGCAGCCAGGAGAAAGTTTCAGGTAAGAAAAAAGTTTTGGATGCGCTTGCTTCATAACCTTCTGTTTCTGGTGCATCTCTGTGGTAGCGTAACAGCTCAACTTACATGCCTGGCATATATACCACAGTGTTTTCAGCTGTTTTCACTGGTTTCCTGCTTACGTGGACATTGAAAACTTTTTTCAAAAAGAAACAGAAACCTATTGTTTTTTGTCTCTGTGTGGTCAAGGCCTTGTACTGTGAGAAACAAGATTCTCTGGTCTGTAAAACCAAGCTTGAACTGTTTAGCCTCGATTCTAAATTTAATGTATGGAGGAAACCAGGTGCCGTTTATCACCTGCCCAATACCATCCCAGCAGTGAAGCGTGGTGGTGGCAGCATCATGCTGTGGGGGTGTGTTTCAGCAACATGGATCTGGAGCCTGGTCAGGGTAGAGGGTAAGCAGAATGGATCAAAGAACAGAAATACTTCCTTCTAGCCACAGTAGACTAATGTGTCTTCAAAGGATGATACACGTGAAATGAGACACAGCAATTCAGTTCAAACAGTGACAGCAGCCTTCACCTGCTGCAGAGGGGTCACAAAGCTTACATTGTTGAACTTCGCTGAAGACATGATTAAAAACTCCTGAAAATATTAAACCTGCTTGATTTTATCCAACTCTTATGAGGAGAACAAGAGGGGAACACAAAACCATCAAGTAGGAAAACCAGTCACAACTCCAGAAAACCATCTAGGAAGTTATCCACTAATGGGAGGATAATCTATTGCTTTAAAAGTTGTTATGAGATAGGCTGGCATGAAGTTGTGTTTCAACACAGAATCAAGGCACATCATCAGCTTTAGTTTAGCCGCCATGGCAGAAAGGTACGTTAGGAAAAAAATCAGCTTAGCTCCTACAATTAAACATCCTAAACTCTGATTTTGTGTAATCCAAAGAAAAGGAAATTCTGATTTTACATTATAGAGTGTGAAACTTATGGAAGCCCATTTCCACCACCTAAAAAAAAAAAAAAAATGTGGAAGTTAGGCATTTAAAAAAAAAAACAACTAATCTTTATTATGAGATTAAAAAGTCAAAATTATGAGATACAAAGTCGAAGTTATGAGATTAAAAAATTGAAATTATAAGATATTGAAGTTGGAATCATGATATAATAAAGTCATAATTATGAGATACAAAGTCGGTATTATGAGATAAGAAAACTTGGAATTATGAGACCACAAAGTCATTATTAGTTTTTTATCTCATAATTTTTCATAATTTTGACTTTTTATCTCATAATTTTGTCTTTTTAACTCACAATTTTGACGTTTTATCTCATAATTTTGTCTTTTAACTCACAATTATAACTTTTTAACTCATTATTATGACTTATAAACTCATAATTTAGACTTTTTATCTCACAGTTTTGAATTTTTACTCACGATTGTGACTTTTTATCTAATAATTTTGACTATTGAACTCACATTTATGACTTTTAATTCATAATTTCAACTTCTATCATAATTTCAACTTTTATCATAATTTCAATGTTTCATCTAATAATTATGACTCAGGATTTATTTTTTCCTTGAACTGACTTACTTTCACATTTTTCTTTATTTGGCAGAAATGGGCTTCCATAGAAACTTCATTTAACAAAGAAGCATTTTAAAAATGTTTCCTCATTTCATAATTTCATCCAACCTGTACATAACAGTTTGTAAATACTATTTATAATTTGTAAGTTGATATTTTCTATATGCCATATTTTTGTATTAATTAATGCTCTCGTGTGCACTACTTTTATTGTCCTCTATTTCTATTGCGTTATTGTTGCCAGTGGTCTGCTTTGTCTGTACTTCTTCTTGCTGCTGTAAATTGGAATTTCCCCTTGTGGGACTAATAAAGGAATATCTTATCTTAATGTTAAAGCTTTAACTCAGGTTGTTCTTATTTAGTTTTCATGGTGCAGAATCACAATGTGCTTTTGCAGTATTAAAACATATTCACAGATCAAAGGCTTTTTTCAAACAATTTTTACAAATAGTGATAACAACATTTATGTGACACTGCCATGGCCTTATAAAGTGTTCTTTAGATTACATCTGTCTGTAATGCAGTAATGGCTAAACTTTGTTTTTGTTTACTTCGGTAAACACATTACTTTTACTAATGAGTCAAGTCTCTCCTTACTTGCATTACCTAAACCTGTAACCGTCTGCACAAAGGGAGGACAGTAAAACTAATCAAAAGTCCCTTTTCATGCATGCTTACACAACACTTGTCTGACATTTCTCACATGATGCTGGCTCAAGTCCACACAGAAGGAAAACAAAAATGACAGAGAGGTTTATATCAATACATCTTTTGAGACTCTGTGATATGCACATCATTGAATTTGTCGCATGAAAGGACCGTTACGGTAAAGTACAAACCGTATCCAGGCAAGAAACAACTCTCGACTGCTTCAAACATTAAATCTTTCCAAATCTTGGCAAAGGCAGCATGCTAAAGCCTTTAATAAGACTGGCTGCAGACCTCTATGGTGGGGGGTTTTGGGCTCATCTGTTGAAGACCTCTACAATGGGGCAACCTCAACAGTGAGGAGGGAAGTGATGTACCAAAGCCAGAACCAGAATGACGTTCTAAATAAGACATATTTTCAAAGATTACGTGAGTGGCTATTTTTCTCAACAGCAGAATTTTATGAATAAAAATAAAAAATTTACTGAGGTGAGTACATTTTGATTTAACACACCACAAACTAAGGAAAACCTATAGATGGTTAGGGCTAGGCACCCAAACTCTTGGGGTTAGGGTGGGGGTTAAAATAAAAATAACAACACAAACTAAGAAAAACCCATTAAGGGTTAGTACACCACTTCCTGCCCCATGGTCAAGGGGCTATTCCCCTGCAACCAGATGTTGCATCGTTAATATTTTAGCCAAATCCTGATCATCATTAACCTTGCAAAGCAGATTGAATCGCCCATTTCCGTGTTTATCACTGGTGAATCCATCCTGCAAAGCTTCCGTCTGAACCGTTTGAGCCCAGTTAGAAAGTGACAGGACCAATCAGCAATGAGGGGCAGTACTTTCAGGCGCAGCAGAGTCGTGACATATGCAAGCAGCAGCAAGAGGCTGATGCAATTATGACAGAAGAGCTTAGCGTGGATGCTGCTATCACACCAGTTTTGTCAGAACTCGACTACATTTCTTCGTTAAAAGAAGAACAAAGAACAGCGCTGAGCTGTTTTCTTTTCAAAAACAACAAAAGTCGTGTACTGACATGTCTACAGTCGCCATGTTTCGCGTTATTCATCTGTAGCTGCGAAGGCACACCTTGATAGCGGCTACATCACGAGTTTTGTTGCTCTGATTGGCCCGTAAAGATGTGACAGACAGAACGTTCATCCAATCACACTCTTGATTGGATGACACACAGTTTTTTTAAATCCTCTGCCCTTTCTCAAACACTTAGTATTGAACGTTTTTTGTCAGGTTAGATCATTGTGTAGTTTTTAACCTTCTCTGCTAAAATCTTTCAATTTTGGATTCATGGCTCTGTATTAAGTCAGATTTTGGCAGACTTTAAAGTAGGTGGTGCAGTTTGGCTCTGACTGACAGCACACACCCTCTGGATCTGTTTCTGAGTTTATCCCACCACAACAAACACTGATCAATAAACGAGTAATCAATCTCCCTTCGCTCTCCCATTATCGAGGTTGAGCCTGTCACCTGTGCGTCTCTACTGGTGATCAGTCAGAAAGGAAGAGGACGAAAGACACGAGCGCTGTTATGGCCCTTCTGTTGATGTAAGAGTATTTGAGACATTAACAGAGAATCGTGACGAGGGGTGGAACAAAAAATCAGGACACCAAAATATTGCAGTATTTTGTGGTGCAATACTGTATCGATGTCTTTAAATGCAGTATCCCTATTTTATTAATTAATGATTTACTTTGTTGGTGTGGCAGTTTGAGGTGTAATTTTACCCCCTGACCAATAGCTGGCAGCAGGCATTTGACTCTTCCCTCTTCTCCTCTCTTTAGACAACAAGATCATGTAAGCCTTCAAGTCTGAGCGAGCCGGTTGTTTGTGCCTACTGAGCAGCATTCACAGCAGATATGTGGCCTTATTTTGGCGTCCAAAACATTAAAGATAGTACAAACTTAGACAGGAATCACGTTGTTTGCAAGATATGCCACACCAGAGTGAAATACTCAGACAACACAACGAATATGTGAGCTAGGCATCATAGCGATAGCATTGTAGCTAACGGCTTGTTGAAGCTACCACTGCTCTCTACTCTTGCAGTCATAATCACACAGTCAGTATTTTGTTTTATTTGTAAAGACCTGCACCGTCTTAGTGTCGTTAAGAATAACAGCCTTCATAATATAATAAAAACACTGTGGCCCGTCACGTCATGCCCTTCCCAAAACACAGTCCATCAGTCCTTAAAGCTGGACATGAGGATCAGCTTGTCTCCCATAGTCTCCCTCCACAAACACCTTGCTGTTACGTGATTACATAAAATCTGATATAACATTAACCTTGCAAAGCAGATGGATTTGCCCGCTATCGCTGTATTGTGATGATATCATTATCATGGACCTTGTACCCGTGAGGTACCCTGTGATTTCCACCCGTACTCGTGACTGTCTCTACAAAACGCCTTATTCTTTATATCAATGAACATGTAAAACAATTCCTCATTATTTGATTTAATAACAGAGATTCTTTCTCTTTAACACGTACAGTGTCTGAAATCTGCTGTCAATAATAGCAAGCTTTGACTTTTTTCTTGTAACTTCATCTCTAATCTCAAAATTGTATTTCAACTTTATTAATAAAATTTTGACTTTTTTTTCATCACCATTTAAACTTTAACCTTGGCTTGCCCAAAATTATTTTCTCTTTCAAAGGTGCCTCTAATCCTCTGCTGTCACCTCCATGCCACACCGCACTGATGCAGTAATTCATGCAAAAGGAGCCCAAACCAAGTATTGAGTCTATATAAATGAACATAATCCTAGAGGGCCAACATTTCTGCATTACTAATATTTTTTTTTAACAGGTCTTATGTAATATTCTAATGTTTTCTGATGTACTGAGTTTTAGGTTTTCAATAACTGTGGGTCATAATCATTGATCTTAGCTAACGGGTCATTAGACTGGGACGTGCTCAGCCTCAAGGAGCTGGAAACAGCAAGACACCTCATCTAGACACAGTTCATAGAGTAGGAGGGGAGATTTAACAAGGTGAAAAAGAGAACAGGGTTATGAACACAGATGTGAAGGTGTTTGGTTTCCAGGCAAATATTAACTGCTTGTGCTTAACCAATGAAATTAAACAGAAATGTCTAAACTAGTTCAAGAAATTTCAGTCTATCATCTGGTTCACTTTTTCTCCAAGCACACATTTAAACTTCAACCACAACCAGGATATGAGTCGTAGAAGTTAAAGTTCAGTTCAAGGTGGTGAGTGTGGCGCTGTGTGGGCTTGGTATTCAGGTCATATTAGAGTGTGTGTTGATGGGGCACATAGAGGGCACAGTCTGGGTGGTGCAGCTGCAGAGCGCCAAGAAGGAAACCATAAACCATCATTGTGATGTCCAAACATGGCGGAGGAGTCATGGATGGGTGAGGGGGTGTGACGGAGGTTATGAGGATCAGATGTGGCTCCATAATCTCATTTATAAATAAAGCGACTGGTCCAGTAGACATATACATAGTTCATCCCTGCGGGGCGAATGTGTTCCTGCAGAGTTCAATGCACATGTTGAATGGTTTGTAAAGAGTCGAGTAAAGATGGCGAGAGAATACAGCATGTTCTCAGAGGCAGTTTGTGTTTGTAAAGCTTTATACACTGACATAACACAAGTCCTTTATAATATTTTTACTGTTAAAATACCACATGTGTGCTGTAAATTCTCTGACTCATTTTAGAGCTGCTTTTTATAGCTGTCATTTATGTGTGAGACGCTTTATCTCCAGAGGCTATAACATAAACGCATCACCATAAAACCTTAATATGTTCATTTTAGCAAGTTGTTTTGTTTTCCGTAGGAAACTGTGGCATGATGAAACAAAAATAGTCTTGTGTTGATGATGTTTGCTCACTGACACTTAAACTTTAGTACATTATCATTTAAAATTTTTTTTTTTTTTTTTACATTTTTAGCAACCGTCCAAGTAATTTATAAAGATGACTGATTAATCAGGACGGATGCAGCTCCTTTCTCTCTCTGTCTACCTCTGAAACTTCACTTAAAACATTGTGATTTGCGTCAAGCTGGGCAATTAATCAAAAAATAACCAAAACTGCCATTTAGAGCCTCTATTTGGTGTAAACCTGCCGTGTCTTAAAAACAAACTACTGGCTGGGTAGTCACGAGATAGGAAGCCAGGTGTCGCAGGCCTGCTGGAAACATAAGAGAAGAAGAAGTACTAGTCATGTGACACCATCCCATCCAGTAACTTTGCAAAGCAAATGGATACGCCCGTTTCCATGTTTCTTACTGGCAAATCCATCTTGCAAAGCTCCCGTCTGAGTCACTTAACGTCAAAAATGGGTCTGCTCAACCCGTGGACAAAAAAAATCTACCCGTGGCGGTACGTAAAAAATAGCCCAATTCCATGGGAAAACCGCAGAGCTGGAATTCCTGTCAACCATGGAACATTAATAGATACAGGCCAGAATTTGTATTCACACCCACATAACAAAGATTGAATTTGAAAGTTGCCCTCCTGTGGACTGTGCTTCATACGGCACAGTTTGTGCAGTATTAAGGTCCCTGTCAGGAGTGAAGGAGCCACCCAATCATCTTCACAGTTTTTATCTCTTTACAGTACGAAACTATTTGCCACAATCTATGAATTTTTCGCAGTGAATACAAAAAATAAAACAGACACTGTGCAAGGTTTGAATGCATGTCGTGTATTTTTCTAGTGGATTATGGTTCCAGAAAACAATTCTGAAAATAATGGAATTGGTGTGCAAAGACCTTTACCCTCATATTCCACATACTCTGGCTGTGCAGCATTGCACTGAGTATTGCACTGAGCTATTTTCAGCTAACTCTGCTGCCAGTGGGGTTCAACCCACTTAGAGCAAGCAAGAAAATGAACTTATTTGCCATAAATGTATTTTACCTCGATTGACACCTGCTGCTGTTGCTAATAGCACATTAGCTAGCTTGCATATGCTAATGTTAGCTAACGCATAAGCTTGCTAACAGTAAAACAGCTGCTATGTCATCGATATGCTGTTCCCTTGAGGGAGTGAAGTGTCCATTGTTCCTCACTCAATTCTTGGTCATTTTTCAGTTTTATATTTCTTACCTTTTCCTTCCTTTTTGAACAGGAATGAGGAATTTCAAACTGAATTCAACTTTTTATACCCAAATTTGAGCCGGTTCACTGGGCTTCACTGAGAAGTCAGAAATTAATCAAGCATAACATTCAACCACTGAAACGAATTTTTCTCTTCAGGAATGCAAGTAAATAACTATAATTTGACGTATTAATCAAGAAATATTAATGTGCTTTACTATTTTTTCAGGGTTTTTTTGTAAATCAGTACAATAATACAATAATTATTATATTTTAGCATTAAAAAAATCTTTTTGGTTAAAAAGCTTCTACATATTGGTGTATTAACCATTTCAGAAACATAAAAAATGATTTTGGTAATTACCAGTGCTGTTAATTTAGGGCAGCTGTAGCATAAACCCTACTTTGGGTGGTGGTCTAATACATTTGTTAAGCACTGTATGTCCTCAAAATGTTTAGAATCTAGTACAGAAGTATGCAATATGGGACACACTGAGTGAATAGATTCCCAGATAAAAGGCTCATCACTATATTAATATTTTGTCACAACCTTTGGTGCTATGGATGAAGAAAAGTTCACTTTGGAGGTGGAAAACCACAAAATTTTTGTTGACCACACATCCTACATTAAACCCACCAGTCTGGGCTTTATGGCAGAGCAGCTGGACAGAAGTCCTCTCCTCAGTGTAATAAAAAAGGAGGCCCACTCAGCAAAGATCCAGAGAAATAGGAGGCACTTGAGCTAAATTTCAAGCATTTTTTGCAAAGGGTCTGAATACTTATATCAGTGTGATATTTCAGGGTTGTTTTTCATTTCCAAAAATGTGTCAATTCAGTTTTTACTTTGTCATGATGGGTTACTGAGTGTAGATTAATGGGAATAAAACTGTAGCAACATAACAAAGGTGAAAAAAGGGTCTCAATACTTTCTGAATACACTGTATGTTAAAAATTCAGGGCAATGATCCCCAGATGGTGACCCATAGGCTATATGTGGCTCACCAGTGACATTTATCTGACCCACATAGATTATAAATTTTACACAAAATTACATTTTTCTTAATTTTACAAATTAGACATAAATTCTGCAAAGAGTAAAAAATGATGTGGCCATGAAGAAGTTTGCAGACCTGTTTTGACTGCTTTCCTCACCTACAGTAATTTATTGCGTAGTTTGGGATCTGAAAAACTTATGGGTTTTATACGGACTTGAAACATGTTAATTTCTGTTGTAAAGTTGGACATTTTAACATGGGGCTCTATGGGGATTTACTCACTGCAAGAGACAGCCTCTAGTGGACTCTAAGGGTACTGCATGTTAAAAAGTGGAGTCCTGGTTTTGGTCAGCTGTCTCTAACGCTGAAAAATACTTATAGTGCAATCTCATAAATTTCACATGATTCTTCCAGACTTTGATGCTTTTTCTTACATATTATTAAACATACAGAGGGCAAAAGTTCACACATTAAACCACAAGCCTCAAAGATATTAAATGGTGTTAAGTAAGTGGTAAATTATTCTCACATTGTTGCTGCTCCTGTCTCCACCTCTTTTATTAAACTGATGCTCTTTATAAAGTTAACATTGTGAAGCAGTGGACCTTATAACTCTGGGAGCTTGTCCTCTACCATCAATGACTCGAGCTCACCTGTTCGACCTCCAGCAATCTTGGTCCACTTCCACGCCCGCAACCTCGCTGCCAGCACTGTTACCCATGCAAACAATGACCCTGTTGTTCGCTAACAGCCGCCTGTTGGAGCTGATTAAACTTTTAAATGTCATTTAATCGAAGCGAAATGTTGCTCCGATGTGTCTGTCAGCAGCCTGTGGGGGGGGTAAGAGGATACCTGGGCACCCTCCTTCTTGCCGGTTACATTCTTGGTCAGGCTCGTCATCGCCCTCAGTGTGAGCCGAGCTGATGAGAGTGTGTGTGGCCCTGTGAGCATATGTGTGACCCTGACTGACAGAGAGCAGCACCTCTGAACCTGCAGACTCTGTTTGACCTGCAGCTTTTTGAGGTGTTGAACTTCAACAGAAAGGCGGCACTGTTTTAGTTCTGCACAATGGTTTCTCTGTTTAATTGCTGACCTTTCTCTGCAACTGAAGGCAGCATTTGTCCCTCGTCAGGATTGGATTATGGGTATTTTTGTGTTACTTCACATTCTTGGTAAATTCCATCCACCTGCCTTCTTCATCATGCCACAGCAGGGTCACATTTTCTCAGCGTGTTCGGCACTAATTCCATGCCCTTGACTTCGACCCAGCAGAGGAGTGGGGTCATCTCCTGATGGAAGCAGCCAGAAACTCAGATTTACTCCTCTGATGTGCTGCTCTGCCTCCTGAAGGTCGACTGGATCTCATTAAGCTTCTCCCAAAGATTGGATCTGATGTTTGGTCTGACTGTGCAGCTCACCCTGATCCCAGATGTTTTTCTGACCTTTAAATAGATGTGCCAGCATACCTTACATCTATAATCACATTAAACTTCAGAAACACACATCTGATTTGTTTGGTAAATCCTGTTAAACTGAGTAATGAAACATAATGCATGCAGGATTTCCCTCTTTGCATCACCATGTACTGCATTCTTGAATGTTGGCCACGTATCAGCAGTGTCACGGCTTGATTTTCATTTTGGCATGCTTGTTAACAAGTCAAGGCTTTCAGACTGCCTGTGTAACCATGTGTCACACGTCTGATACACTTAGACAATCTAGAGGATAGAAGGCCCTACGGACTGGCCATCTGGATTTTGTCAGAGTGGTTGCACAACTATGGGGTCAATTGGGCCGATAGGGATGGCTGATCATTCCACTTATGAGCCATTTTTAGAGAGAGTAAATATATGAAAATGCTAAATCTAGATTTCTCAGTCATGTTTTCATAAGAAAATGATTTTGATGAGCCAAAAACATTTGAGATTGGCTAGTCCCTCACTGATAGAAGGCTCCATGCATCTCTCAGCCAATATACACAGGAAAATAATTTAAAAAAGGAGTCATGACAGTAAACCAGAGTAATTGCTACCCTGTTATTAGAGCCTGCTTGACACATATCACACACAACCAGAACTCAGAAATGAATGCAGAAGAAATCCTTTAGTTGACTTTGTGTACATTTTCTAAACAAACATAATGGAAATTGAGAGCTTTTCCTGCAATCATTTGCTCAGTATATCACATTAGCTGCCATCATAACTTAGCAGTTTACAACAGCCAAATACCATCCTCTGCTGAAAACACCAATGAACCATCCAAGCAAATAACTAACCAGTGCTCCCTCAACTAGACACCACTTTAAAACTCTGCATTTCAACTGAAAATTGAGTATTACCATCAGTTGTCCCATATTAGTCCTATATGCTGATGATCTCAATTGTAACCACCACTAAAACTGCAAAATCCAATCATTATGGTTTCTTTGGAGAAGTCCCAAAGAAAGATGAAAGTGTCTACTGTGGATAGTTCAGTCCAGTCCTCCTCTCATCGATGGCTTGTCACACACAGATGATGCTGATTAGCCATGATGCCCCCAAGAATGAACACCCAGCTATGGGGAAGGTGATGTGTGAGTTTTTCCATTAATCAGTTCTACTGGTCACCCTTAACATCTGTCAGTGGGTTTTGAAAATGATGCAATATAAACTGTAAAAAAGATGCTGACCATTCATTTTTTTGTTTGTTTGTCTTTTTGCATTCCCTGAAAAGGGAATTTTGGAGATAGGAGGTTTTGGCTTGACGCCCACAATATGTAACCTCACAAAGCTGATGGACTGGCCAGATTCTGTGTCTGTCATCAGGAAAACCCATCTTGCAACACTCCAATCTGAAACAATCGTGCCAGGTCCGAAAAAAGGGCTGACCAATCAGCAAAGAATAAGGCGGGAGCTACGGGCAGGAATTAGTTGTACTAAGAAGACAGCAATGGCTGCCACCTGTGTAGCGATTAACTTAGATGTAGCTTAGATGTAGCTATAGTATACCAGGAGTGTTATCAGAATGAGGTCAAGTGTATTCATCTATCAAACCAAGGGCAAAGAATTGCACTGAAAGCTTTTCATGACAGAAAAGATGTTTTTAATTCTCCTACCGACCTTCAGCTTCAGCATGAGTTTGTGATAGTTTTGGGAGGGATTGGTTGTACTGGGTATATACAATGCCTGCTGGTGTAGTAATTACCTTAGATGTAGCTTTACTAAAGTGGCAGTTTTATTTGAACTGGATCACATGTTTATCAAAACAAAAGCAAAGAGCCACACTGAAAGCTTAGGGTGCTTTTGCACTAGGCCTGGTTGTTCTGACTGCACTGCAGAATGATGTGGATTAAATAGGCTTGTGCTGCATGGATACAGCGGTTTTTGAGGTGACAAGAGACTTTTATTGTCTCTGCATCTCATCTCACTGACTCCAACTTGCCTTCATTTATAAGGTGAGTCATAAAGAATCCTTTGTTGACTTGATTTTGATGATGTCTGCCGTTTATTGGGGAAAAATGTGAACAAACTACCGCACCATGGAAAAAGTGTTGTTTTTACGACGACATCATACAGCTGATACAACACTCTGCCCCGTATTTGGGTGCGGTTTGCATTTACATCTCATCCGAACTTTGTCAGAGTCCACTTGAATCGCTCCCAAGACCACCTCCTCAAGTGGGCCTGGTGCCTGGATGCGGTTCATCTGCAGTCTAACTGACCAAAATGAACCAGATGTTTTTGCAATTTTTTTCTTTTTGCTATGACTGGCCCATAATGAACATGACAAAACACTTGTCCAATCACAACTCGAAAAGTTTTTGAAAAGTCGGCCCTTTCACATTTCTGGGAGGTTTCCCAGTTGAATTTTGAATATTTCCTCTGCAATAGATACATGAAACATTTTAATCTGGTATATCAGGTTAATGTATATGCAGTTCAGACTTAAACTTCATTTCTTTAACTTTAAAGCTTAAAGATGAACAAAGAAACAAACTTTAATTTTCAGAACAGACTTTAGAGTTTAGGGAATGAGGACAAACAAAAAAAAGCGTCACTTTTTAATGAAGAATCCTCAAAAACAAGGTAAACTGCAGTTGGGCTGAGCTGAGCAACACATCTCAACTCTTCATCTTCTGCTATTATTTTGAATGAGCGCCCCCTGATGGCAGAATTTATTCTATGCAAACTATGTCCAAACTATGGCCCAGGGGCCAAATGCAGTCTGTAGTCTATTTTTGATTGGCCCACAGCAAATTCTAAACATTAAATGAAATATGACCCACATTTGAACATGAAGCTTGTGCTTGTCTGCTTTGTACTTTCTGGTTTTAGCACAAGGCAGAGGTTCCATGATAATTCTGTAAACAAACATTTTGACAAAAATGTATAAATTTGAGTTTTGTGTGACTATATGAAGACTACACTGTAAAAGGAAAACATATTGGCAAGAAAAATAAGGATATTTTGATTTATAATGTCCTAATGGATTACGAAGGCTAACAGCAGTACTTGATTGTGTTTTAGAGGCAGAGCCTGTCGTAGCAAGGGCCCCCTGAAATCTGACTGGCCTCCCTAAAAACCTTAAAATGATTGGCTATTTACTTTGCCAGCTGTTAACTAGCCATGTAAGCATACCCAATCACTAAGCATAATTTAACCATCATAAAATTTGTTTTACTAACTTTACTATCCTCAAGGTGAAGCATATGAAAGTGGCCCCACCATCTTTAAATATTTTCGTATGTGGCCCTCAGTGGAAAAAGTTTGGACACCCCTGCTTTAAATGGTCTCTTAAAACCATATCTGTAGCTCCACTTTAACATGCATGAAAATGTACTGTACTTTCAGCTTATGTTGCACACATTCTGAAGGTACAAATAAATGTAAAGGTAATCCAAAAAGTTAGTTCCAGGAGCTGTATTTGTGCAGACACTTAAAGTTTTGCAATCATGAAATTTTAAAAGGTTTGGATCTTATTGAAATCTACAGGGCTATTCAACAGAAGCTGTGTATGTACCTGCAGGTTGGTGCGTCAGTTTGCGAGTGTTTTGAAAGAGCAAAGGATCACAAGTGCATGTGTGCATGTGCATTCATGCCATTGTGCAGCTGTGTGTGTGCTCTTTGAAGCAGCGTATGTGGAAAGGGGGGTGGGGGTGATTGACAGGAAGAGAGTGGCTGCGTAGCCGTGCCTGTGGTCGAGGCCGGCTCTGGGTGTTAAGTCGTCAGTATGAGGCATATGTCAGAGATCAGCAGCCGACTACAGAGATCACTGAGATGAGGAGGGAAGGGGGAGCTGGGGGTCGACTGAGGCAGAGATTACCGGGGGCTCGGTGCCCTGACCACAAGCAGAATGGCTGCTAACCAAACACATTAAAACAGCAGACAAACACACTGGGACCTCTATGCAAAAGCTGCATGTTAATAAGATTGTCTTGGTCTCCATTGTCTCAAGAATAATGAGCAGGGGAATAAGAGCCCGGCTCTTGAACCTCTTCAACCTCTTAAGTGTCAGAAACTGAAGGAAAACAGAGCACAGGGATTAAGGAGATGTGCCGAGATCACATTCTGAGCAGCTCATCTGACTGTCGCAACAAACAAAACACTTCACTGATGTGAGGACGAGTCCATCCAAGGATGCATTATGTGCAGTACATTACAGGAGCAAACTTCTCTTAACACCAACATTTATTGTTTGAATCTTAATGTAGCAGAATTGTTACATCTTTACAGTGACCGTGGAAGAATTATCATCTATCTCTGCTTTCTCCAAGCTGCCGTGTGTTGAACTGCTGAGAATTTTAAAACACTTTGGGGTTTATCTCCTCTGTCAGCATGTTTTCAGTCACACATGTCTGACCAGGATTGAAACATTAAATCGTGTCTATTGAAAGCAAAACAATGAGCCAAAAAAAAAAAATTGGAAACTGCAGTTGCAAAAAGGTTAGGGTGTGGCGTCAAATATGGATTAAATGTGTTTATATATGTGTTTATATATTTTTCATCCTGCATTCAACTGAATACAATACAAGGACTAAATATTTAATGACAAAATGATAAATTTGTTTTTTTTGTTTTTTTTGTTTTTTTTAATTAACACACAAATTCTGAATTTGATGACTGCAAAGTGGTCCAAAAAAGCTGGAACAGGGGAAGACTTGAAGGTTGGGGAGAACGCCTGGAAAATTCTCCAAGTAAGCTCATTGGTAATAACATTGTAATTTGGTGCTAAGGGAGCAATCCTGGAAGGTTTAGTTTGTCCACAGTCAGTGATGGTTCTCCACTTGCATGGGTAAATGGTCCAACAGATTATAAACATTTCCCTGCAGGCAATTGCAAGCAATTTAGAGATTTCACCATCTACAGTGTGTAATATCTTTGAAAGATTCAGAGAATTTGGAGAAATCTCTGCACGTAAATGCAGAAAAACCAGAACCAACACTGAATGCCTGTGACATTCAATCCAATAAGCTGCACTGCTTTAAAATCCAGCATCATTCTGTGGTGGATATAACAGCACGGGCTTGAAAACACTTCAGAAAAACACTGACAGTTAACACAGAAATTCACTGCAGCTATAAATGTATGCCGAGACTCTGCAATGCAAGGTTAAAGCTTTATAACAACAACTTCCAGAAGCATCACCCACTTTGTGGGACCAGATCTCATCTGAGATGGACTGAGCTAGAGTGGAAAAGTGTGCTGTGGGCTGATAACTCCACGTTCAAATTATATTTAAAAAAATAACGTCTGAGTCTTCCTAGCTAAAGAGGAAAAGGGCTATCTAGATTGTTATCAAATCAAAGTTCAAAAGCCAGCATCTGTGATGGTGTGTGGGTTTATTAGTGCTCCTGCCATGGGTAACTTGCACATCTGTGAAGGCACCATTAATACGGAGAGCTACATACAGTGGTTTGGACCAACATGACGTCTCTTCAGGGATGTTCCATCTTATTTCAGCAAGACAGTGCCTAGCCACATTGTGCACAACAGCATAGCTTCACAGTAATAGAGTGCAGGTGCTGGACTGGCCTACATCTAGTCTAGACCAGTTGTTCTCAACTGGTGGGTCGGGACCCAAAAATGGGTAACGGAGCAGTTTTTAGTGGGTCCAACTAGATGTCTGGAAAAAAACAGTGGCCAGAGTCCCAGAGTCCTTATTGGACATGCACCAAAACCTTTAATTTTCCCCTGTTTTACAGTGAAATTAGGTAAATTAGAATGTTTAATCAATATTAGCCATTGGAAATTATCCATTGGCTATAATCCTACATATTTACATGTAAGTTTTTAATAACATGTACTGACCCTGTCATTAAAAAAAAAAAAAAAAAAAATTCAACTAATTTATCTCCTCTTCTAGCAATAAATGGCTACTTTTCCCATGATGATGTAGTAATTTCACAAGTTCTCTGGAAAATTGGCAAAAATAGACACATAATGATGAGGAAAGAGGGTATGAAATTTGTCAGTTTTGTCCCTTTTCTTTTTTATATTGTATTTTACATTATATATTGTTTTGGTCCAATCATGCTCCAAATGGCAACACAATCAATTCACTGAACATGCGTTGTCGAACATTTTTGGAAACTTGGGTCCTGATCCGTCATGAGACATGAGGCCGGACCAGATGAGAGCCACAGGTCTAGAACAGTCTCCCAGAAAGTATGGTGTGTTCTATAGCATGAAATGCAACGATGGAAACTCTGGACTGTTGAGCAACTTAAGACATAATCGAGAATAGGACAGTTAGTGTCTTACAGAGTGTCGTTGAAAGACAAGTCACTGTAAAACAATGGTAAAATTGCTCATGTCTCAACTTTTTTGCAGGCATAAAATAAAAAAAAATGTGTGGATATTTTCATAAAATGGAGTATGTCGGCTTGAATATAAAATATCTTGTATTCAATTGAATGTAGGTCAAAATGATTTGAAAATTGCTTTTTTTGTTTGTTTGTTTAAGAGTGTCCCAGCTTTTTTGGAACTGGGGCTTGCAATCATAAGAGACTGATGCCAATCTTTAATTTTCAACCTCCCTGAAGTTGCTTTTATCTTTGTTACCTGCAGAGGGAATAGATGTTCATTGGCATTCTTGCTATTTAGCCTCCATCCTTCAGTGTAACAGCTACAGTAGTTGACATCTTCTGCCCCTTTCTAAATAAATGTAGAAATAAATGTGCAGCTCTTGCTTGCATTTATGTCGCTGTAAAACTGAGCTGAAATATGGGATTATGATACAGCAAGCTGCTCCATTAACAAAGCCTTGTGGAGGGAATTTGTTGATTTAGGTCATAAAAGTCAAGAGGTCCAATCCCATTGAGCTACAACAAATAAGTTTTAAAGTCATGTGACTGACTTTCTGCCAATAAAGCAACTGTTTTATTTTGTTTATGGCATTTTAAAACTCCTCCCTGTCTGATTTGCTGCCTCGGGTGACTGTACATGCTTAAACAGCAACCCTGCACTAATATAAAAACCAATAAAATGGAATATAAAAGCATGTGTGCATCTTTTAATGCTTGGATTTGATAACAGGATGTGTGTCTGCAGATTGGATGAATATATCTCTTCTCTCCCTTAACAAATGTCTCACTGGCTGTGCTACAAAACTCAACTCCTCTGCAGGAGTGTCTGACTATGAAGATGAAGCTGCATGCACTCAGGAAACCCTCCTCTGAATAAATACATGATTAAAAACAATAGAAGAAGAATATGTGTAATCCATGCATTCATGGCTCTCTCCCCTGGTGCTCTATAATGTGCACCTCCATTATGTGATTGTATCACTGGCTTGTCCCGACATTATTGCTCATGTGTTGTTTCGTCGACAGAGAGAGTATGTGGAGTAGGTAGCGATAAGAATAGCTGTTTTATTGTGCCGGCTGCCTCGGCCCTCTAATACTGAATGTGTTATCTGAGGGTGCAGCATGCCACAGTAAGCTATGTGCATGTGACGCATGGCTGAGCAGCATTCCTCCTCCTGAGAGCATCACAGGCCAGAGATAGGAGGGAGGCAGAGGGAGAGGAGGGGGAGAAGAAGGGGGGAGGAGGGCAGTACCGGGAACATGTAGTTAAGTGGAATGAAGTACTCTTTGTTGCAGATAAGATCACTGCGCTGCCCGGGCTGGCATCACTAAAGCGATTTGAGCAAAACAAATGTAGCTGATTATGTTGTTGGCAGAGCACAGATCCCCTCACTGACATGAAGATAAACAGAGATGGGGCTGAGAATGTAAAACTTTGATCGAATGTGAGAGAAAATCAAACAGTCACTGACACTGAATATCAAAGTTATAGGTATCAAGAAGTGGGTAATTTCCTTTTTGGTATAATTTGGGACCAAAACATTTCATGGATTCCATTTCTTAATGTAAACTTTACGGAGCAATTTACCTCAAAAGAAAACGTGAGAAGTTGTGTTGAAGCTCTTTCATTTTGGTAACAAAATGATGTCTGCATTTGTGAAATGTAGCCAATATCATTCTGACTGTTTGTAAGAGGCAAACTAAAGTTTAACACCCAAAAGACACGTTTTAGCTGATGTGTGATCTCTAACCACCGCAGCTTTCTCTCTTTCTCTCTTGGCAGCTTTTGATTAAAAATATGACTGAAGATCTAAAGTTTGCCCAAAGCTTTGGTGCTTTTTAAACTATTGGTCATTAAAGGTCACATATTCTACCCCTCTAAGATAAGTTTATATTTGTCTCAGAGGTCCAAAAAACATGCCTGTGAAGTCTGTTGCTAAAAACACTCCAGTGTTGAATTTGTGTATGTTTAAAAACCCCTCTGTTTCAGCCCAGCTCAGAATGAGCTGTTTCTGTGTCTGTGCCTTTAAATGATACTGAGCTGTCTGACTCTGCCCCTCTCAGGAGATTGATGTGGCTTAATGGATGTGGCTCTGCTGATGCTCCTTTCTGCTGGCAGCTGAGAGAAGGATCAGGAGAGGAGGGCGGAACCTTCGTCTAAGTGAGGAGGGCCAGCTGAACCTGGGGGCGGTGCTAACTCCCCACATGACTTCATGAGGGGAAATCTGAGAAAAGCTTGTTTCAGCACACATTCTCTGAAAGGTGGAGAAAGAGAAGGGGAGGGGGATTTTTCTGATTCTTGGGGGGATTATGAACATATCAGGGCCACATACTGTATTTTTGCTAGAATAGCCTGAAAAATTGTATTTTGCATAATATTTGACGTTTAAAATTTTAAAGATCTTATCAATTTATAATGTGGCTTCAAAAAAGTCTGAGAGTTTTGACAGCTTTTGTTAGTGTAATAAAACTTGAATATGTAATTCTCTTCCATGTTTTACCTTTACTTTAATCAGGCTTTGGTTATAAAGATGTAAGGATGAGGAGCTGAAAACAAGGCATTGTGGGAAATTAAGTCCAAGCTACAAGTTCCTGTAGAAGAGGCTGAACGATGGGTCAGTGGCATCTGTCAGACGGTCACCCAGCTTCCAACATGGCTCGTAGGCCCCCGGTCCAGGGGTTTTCTGTTAATGAAAAAATACACTCTTACATGTACATAAGCAGATACTTTTATTTACGCAAGCCTTTTAGATGAGAAACACATATTTTCAGTTTACTAGGCCATTTCAACTGCTCATTAATGCATTTATCTTATCAGCCAATCACATAGCAGCAGCTAGAGCATGAAAGCACGTAGACATGGTCAAGACAACTAAGCATCCAAAACGGGAAGAGAGTGTGAACTCACTGAGTGCTCAAAGTGGAGTCGTGGTAATCTAGACCTGAAACAGGAAGTAATGCCTCTAGAGGGTCTGGACTGTGGATTATACTGGCATGGAGCAGGGCCCTCCTTCTGTAATAGACATAGATTTAGAATTATGTAATTACTGAACGGGTTTAATTAGAGACAAAGCTCCACTGTGGTACTCTGTGGTCCAACACTAGCAGGTTGGACTACAGGTTGGACCTCTATGCTGACGTTCATATTTTGAAAAATGAAGTGAGTTTATGTGCTCACACACAACATTGGCTCCCATTGGTCGTAAACAGCAGTCGCATCACTGACAAACCCAATTTGCATACAGCCAGGCTTAAGACTTACAATAATATCAAACATGTTTGATATTATTGTAATGCCAAAACTGAAGAAAGACCGCCTTAAAACTGCTAAAATTGAGTCTTATGACCACCTTACACCTAACGACTGAGGCAACGGGAGTGAGGTGCGACTTTAGCAACCCATGATTTTACTCCAACTTTGGAAATTTTTCTGCTTGTCTGACTTTGAAATTGGAGGAAAAGTTGTTAGGTGAAAAGCTGCCTTAAGTTAAATAAACGGACCTTTGCTGCACTGATATGATAGCACTACAGAACAATCCCACTTCCTTGCAGCCATGATAGACCACACTTGAGTTTACATGAAACATGACCAAATCAGACCTAATCTTCATATGGACTCAGGCATGGTGCCCAAGTCTGATAGATTTGTGTTCAGAATAATGGAATGAACCTGAATTTTGGATCTTTGGCGTGACACCACCCTTCCTCTCTTCCTGTATCCTTTCACTTCTCCTCTACTCTTACCCACTAACACACATACTGGTCACCACCAGTGGCATGCCAGGCAGAAATAGCATCTCCCCCCTCCACCCTCATCCTCAGACATAAAACTGTCCCTCTGTCCCTGAACGCAGCACCACTCTTTTATTTTCAGCTTCTCTCTGATTCATTAAGGTTTCTTCTCCTCAGACAGACGCTTTCTAACATTACACGCCATCTGATCGCCTTTGTCTCATTCGCTGGCCTGCTCGTCCCCTGGGGCCAACAGAGGAGCTAATGCAGGTGTGTTTTCTAGGAGCTGGTGGACAGCAGTGAAACACTTCTCACATGTGTGAATGTGAAGCGCCTGGCCTACTTTCCTCCTTTGCCAAAGTACATCAGGAGCGTTCTCCTGAGTGTGAAGGTAGCTGACACGGACTGAAAACATCACTGAAAGTCTAACACTTTTTGAGCTGATTCCACAGAAGAACTGTAGCAAAACTGCACTGTTATTCTGCAAACTAAACAGTGTTGTCATGTTAGTGTGTGATTTTTACACAGAGTTACAGCACCGTGAAAGAAAAATAGGAGTCACGTGTAACCAAACAGCAATAACACACAATGCTGCTCCATCCAGCTAGCTCTGCTGATTACAGAGACACTGTTTCTCTTCTGTTACTGCCTTAACTGAGGGTCAAATGGTTTGTCCAGCCAGTCAGCCTCTGTCCTTTTTTATACAGATGGTGAGGCAGAATAGAAAAAGATACATTGTCATTGATATATATCATATGGACAAAAGTATTTGAGCACACCTGTTAATAATTGACTTCAGGTGTTTCAATCAAACCTGTTGCCACAGGTGTATGAAATCAAGCCATGCAGTCTTCATTCACAAACATCTGTGATATAAAATGGGTCATTCTGAAGAGCTCAGTGACTTCCATCATGGTACTGTATTTGATGCAATCTTTGCAATAAGACAGTTTTAGAGATTTCACACAAAGTCGGCTGTAAATAATATTATTAGAAAATGGAAGCGTTTGGGAACAACAGCAACTCAGCCATGTAAAATCGGGAAGGCACATGGTGCATTAAGGTCGCTAACACTCTGCTGAATCCACAGCTGAAGAGTTCTGAACTTCCACTGGCATTACTGTAGCACAAAAACTGTGACAGGAGCTTTAATGAAACAGGTTTCCACGACTGAGCAGCAGCATGCAACCTCACATCCCTCTTGGCGTTGGATGGAGTGGTGTGAAGCACACAGACATTTGACTGTGGAGCAGGGGAAACTTGTTCTGTGGAGTGACGATCATGCTTCTCTGTTTGGCAGTCAGATGGGCAAGTCTGGGATTGGTGGATGTGGGAGAACATGTCCTGCCTAACTGCATTGCACCAACTGTGAAATTTGGTGGAGGAAGGAAAATGGGGCTGTTTTTCAGAGTTTGGGCTAGGGCCCCCTATCCAAATGCTTCAGCATACCAAGACATTTTAGACAATGCTATGCTTCCAACTTTGTGGCAACTGTTTGGGGCAGCCCGTTTTCTATTCCAACATAACTGTACCCCAGTGCACAAAGCAAGGACAACAATGACATGATTTGATGAGTTTGGTATGGAAGATCTTGACTGGCTTGCACAGAACCCTGACCTCAACCCCACTGAGCACCTCTGGGAACAGAGATTGTTTGCCAGGCCTTCTTGTCCAACCTCAGAAATACTCTACAAATTGAATGGGCACAGATTCCCTCAGAAACATTCCAAAATCTTGTGGGAAGACTTTCAGGAAGAGTGGAGGCTGTTAAAGCTACAAAAGGGGGCCAACTCCATATTAATATACTTGTATTTAAATACAGTGTCATTACACTTCCTGATGGTCTAATTACTGTACTTGAGTACCTTTTTAATATACCTGTACTTGTTGTAAAATCACTACTTTTACTTTTCCTTAAAGGTCACATATTATGCAAAATACACTTTTTCAGGCTTTTCTGGCAAAAATATGTAGACCTGGTCTGTCCACAATCCCCCCGAGAATCAGACCACCACCACCACCACCCCTTCAGAAAATGTGTGATGAAACAAGAGTTAGCACTGCCCAGGTTTGGTTGGCCCTTCCCACTTGGAAGAAAGCCCACCTCTCCTGATCCTCCTCTCAGCTGGCTGGCTCAGGAGAGCCACATCCATTTCCTGAGAGGGGCGGAGTCAGGGGTGGGGTCAGACAGCTTAATAACATTTAAAGCCACAGAGGGGTTTCTAGACATGCAAAAATCCAATACTGGAGTGTCTTTTCAGCAACAAACTTCACAGGCATGTTTTTGGGACCTCTGAGTGCAAAATAAACTTGTCTTAAAGGGGAAAAATATGTGACCTTTAAGTATATTTTGTACTCCACTACATATTAAAAAAGCATAAAGAACTAAGTAAAGAAATAAACATCAAAAGCCAAAACGAGGAGGTCCAAGCTATCTGCCAACAGAAGAAAATGGCCATTTATTTGAATTTCACAATGCAACAACAACCTTTTCTTCTGACAACACACTGTAAGACACTGACCACTGAAGAGTTGAAAGAGGATTTCTGCTCTATTCGTGCTTGATATAGATCTTAAGTTGCTCACAGTGTGGGCTTTTCATTTTTTTTATTTTGTGCTCCATAATGCACCATACATTTTACATGGGAAACTGCTGCTGTGTAGTCAACAGAAGTAGAAAATGTACAAGAGTACTAACTCAAGTTAAAGTTCTCTGGTTAAAACTTACTTAAGTGGAAGTAAAAGTACTGATTCCAAAATGTACTCAAAAATTTACAAGTACCTTAAAGCAATACTCAGTTGTAGTAATTTGAGTAAATCTAATTACATCCCAGAACATTTTACCTTAGGTTAAGTCAAACATTAGAATAAAGAGCCTAGATGGGGATCTCTGTTCTCTTGTTATTGCAAATTAAGGAACAATCATATACATTGTTAAAGCCCCTTGGGTTCCAAAAGTAGCTACTCAGTACTCAGTACTTTACATAAACTATACAAAATGAGTTAACTGTGATTAACCACAGTTCTTGGAAAGCTGAGTTCAATTTCACTGGCCACACCCAGGCCGCAAGGATCAAGAAATCACTTAAATAGAAGCTGCCAGATAAAGTGAAGTAGACTACAAGATCTCAAAAAGAAACACATCATTCAACAATCCAAAGAAATTCAAGAACAAATCAAAACAAAGTGAATGAAATCTATCAGTCTGGAAAAAAGGTTAAAAACTATTTCCAAGGGTTAGGGACTCCAGTGAACCACAGTCAGAGCCATTATCCACAAATGGAGAAAACTGGGAACAGTGGTGAACTTTTTCAGGAGTGGTCGGCCTACTAAAATTACTCCAAGAATGCAACGCAACTCATCCAGGAGGTCACAAAAGAACCCAGAACTTGAGGCCTCACTGAAGGTCAGAGTTCATGACTCAACCATAGGAAAGACACTGGGCAAAAATGGCATCATGGGAAAGTTCCAAGGCCAAAACCACTGTCGACAAAAAAGAACACAAAGACTCATCTCACATTTGCCAAGAAACATCTTGATGATCCCCAAGACTTTTGGAGAAATATTCTGTGGACTGACAAGACAAGAGTCAAACTTTTTAGGTGTGTGGCCCGTTACATCTGGAGTAAAAATAACAGCATTTGATAAAAAGAACATCATGCCAACAGTCAAACATGGTGGTGGCAGTGTGATGGTCTGGGGCTGCTTTGCTGCTCCAGGACCTGGACCACTTGCTGTGATTGATGGAACTATGAATTCTGCTGTCTACCAGAAAATCCTGAAGGTCAACGTTCAGCCATCAGTTCATGCCCTCAAGCTCAAGTGCTCTTGGGTTATGCAGCAGGACAATGACCCGAAATATACCAGCAAGTCCACCTCTGCATGGCTCAAAATTAAGGTTTTGGAGTTGCCAAGTCAAAGTCTGGACCTAAATCCCATTAAGATGCTGTGGTGTGACCTTAAACGGGCAGTTCATGCTTGAAAACCCTCCAATATGGCTGAGTTAAAACAATTCTGTGAAGAAGAGTGGGTCAAAATTCCTCCACAGCGATGCGAAAGACTCATCATCAGTTATCACAAACGTTTGATTTCAGTTGTTGCTGCCAAGGGTGGAACAACCAGTT
This sequence comes from Cheilinus undulatus, assembly GCF_018320785.1. Taxonomy (NCBI): domain Eukaryota; kingdom Metazoa; phylum Chordata; class Actinopteri; order Labriformes; family Labridae; genus Cheilinus; species Cheilinus undulatus. Next base: position 8,923,597 of record NC_054870.1, on the reverse strand, counting down.
ATTAGGTTCAGGGGGCAATTACTTTCCACAGAGGGCCAGATAGGTTTTGATTTTTTTTCCCTTAATAAATAAAATCATTAGTTACAAACTGCATTTTGTATTTACTTTGGTTTTCTTTGTGAGATATTGAAATTGGTTTGATGATCAGAAATATTTAAGTGTGATAAATTTGCAAGGCAAATACTTTTTTTTTTTGTAATAACAAAACACATTATGACCACAATAGTAACAAATACGACTGACAGGAGCTGTACGTTTGTGATTGTTTTCTATATGCAGTGTTTTATATGTTTACCCTAAGGCCTGCTGATAACTGATTGGTCAACTACAAATGTAAGAAAAATGAAAACCAGAACACTTAATGTACTGGAATTACAGCCTGTGGGATTCTGCATGTTATAGAACCTGTAAATAAAGAGGATCATCAGTTTAGGAGGGGGATCAGCCTCTGAGGACCACTGACATTTTAACTTCTGCTGCTCAGATTTGAGAAAATACACCTGCACAGGGAACTGGATGTAATGTCAGGGGATCACCAAAGTCAGCAGGATTCATCCTCTGTGCACCTCGCACATCTGTGCAAAATTTTATTGTAATCCATCCAGCAGCTGTTGACATGTTCCCATGTGGACGGAGCAGCCGAGCCGAGCTGCTGGTACGGCAGCAGGTGTTTGAACAGCAAGTTTTCCTGCTGTAGTTAAAGGTTGAATCACTGTGCTGAAAGAGGAAGCCATGTATTCATATGGAAATGTGTGGGATTATGACTTTAATTCGCTCGAATCTCAGGGGAGGATTTGTTCCTTCAGCGCAGCACGTGCAGACGATTTTGCAAAAAAGCACAACATGTAAATCTGGGACGCACAGTGGCCCCGGGACGCAGAAATTAAGTCAAATCAGAAAAAAAGGAGAAAATCTTTTTTGTTGTGTTCCCAAACATCCTCCCATCACTGGAGGTTTTTCATTGTGTAGAAATGTGTGTCATTTTATTCTCCTCAGAGTGTCTGAGGATGGAACAGGAGCTGCCACTGTAAACCATTAAGACTCTTCATTTATGATGTGCTAATGTCCCGTCAGGCCAGCTGTCTGAACGAGCTCAGCTTCCAGTTCACTTCGCTGCAGGATTTGTTGGCTGCTTAACCTTTGACAATAGACTTGTCTTGGAGTTGCTGTGACACCACTAACAGCAGAAAACTGCTCCCAACTCTGCAGTAATAACACCCTCGGGATTTTTTAGCGCCTTTCCTTCTCTGTCAACACTCAGCAGCTGCCAGGGCGGCTCAAATATCCATCAGCTACCAGCACGGACACGGGGCGAAGGCTGCGACACTCTGCAACATGAACCACAGCTGAGTGGTCAGCCAGCACAGGGCCATAACGGGCCTCAGATGATACAATCAGACACCCTGTGGGATCAGTTTTCTCTGAGCCTTGTGGTTGTCATAACTAGCTCCTGTACAGCACATGCAGGCACACATTAGAGAACAGCTTGTAACCAAAACCCATTGAAAGTGCATTGTAATGAAGCCTTTTTGTGGGCAATGGAAACACTGAATGGTCCTAATAACTAGTCTTGGTGACTGGATACTTACAGGTGGAAAGCTGATCCGCTGCACAGTCGAGCGAAACATCACATGCCTGCAAGAAGAGGAGAGAAAGAGAGAGAGAAGTGGGGGGGGGGGGGGTCAGCTGTCAGAGAAAAGACGAAGAGGAGATGAAGGCTGAGCATGATCAGAGAGGAGACAATGACAGAGGAGGATGGTGATTGCTGCTCCATCTTTAAGCTGAGAGGATGGAGATGAGGAGGAAGGATTCAGGGATGATTCACAGTTTGTCCACTTGGCTGTGATGAGAGTTAAACAGAGGCTGTTTGTCGAGCTCTTACTTGCAGGGAGTCTTCTCCACTGGTTTCTCTGTCACATTGTAGTCACAGGGTGAGGTGTTTATATGCTGGCACAGGGAATAAAGAGAAGGAAAGGTTTAAATATACCATTTAGGATTGCTGTGATGTGCCTTTTTGGTCTGTGGTTTAACATCTCAAACATCTTCTGCTTCCAGGAAGTCTGCTGCAGGTGCATTTATTTCAGAAGTCTTAGATGCTTCTGCCTATTTAAATAGAGGACCGAGTTATACTTTGAGGAATACATGTCCCAATTTTATATTAAAGGTTAAAGGCAAGGCTGTCAGAAAATTTAGATTTACATGATAATAAATCAATCATTTTTGACAGTTAATGTGAATCAGGTTTATTTGCTTGTTGAAATTTCAAAGCAGTTTATGGCTGACCACTGTGGTCAGCCCTGCACATGGGTCTCTATGTATCTGAGTGAGTGAGTGAGTGAGTGATGCTTCCTCGAGTGATGCTGCCTTCGTAATGACTGCCTCTAATGTGGTAAATAGACCATAGACTGTAAAAAGAATTGGATAAAGCCTGTGTGACGTCAGCTGTTTGGTTACAACAGGTGGACTCAAACAGCCTTTGAAGCCAATCTGTGGCGGCTTTCATATTGAAATCACTGTCTCAGCTGAACTTCGGATCAACCTAATGGCCCGCCCACTGAGCTCGACTTCCTGTCAGCTAGCTAGCTTGCTTTCTGGCTTATAGATTGGTAGCTTCTGCCTGTCAAGCTATGTGATTTAGCTTTAGCATTGCTTCCATTTGAATAGAACTGGACCACGTTTCTGTATGAAGTAAAGAATAAAAATAACCTTCAAAGCTTTTCATGTTGTGACTCTTCTGCTGACCTGCTTTGGCATGAGTTTATGATAGGGAGAAAGGGTTATTTGTTGTGGGAATGCTTGTGTACAATGGCTGCTAGTAGAGTGATTAGCTGCGCTTTTGTCAGAAATGTATAGCATTTCTTTATTAAAGAAAGCGCAGAGAGCAACACTGAAAGCTTTCCATGACAGAAAAGATGTTTTCGCTCTACTCCTGGTCTGTTTCAGTATGGGTTTCCAATCATTATGGCTGGCATGTTTGGTATCTCCAGGGGCTGCTGTAGCATTACCTCTTAGCTTGGATGTCGCTGCAGGAAAGCTGCTGTTTACTCTAAACTGGACCACATTTCTTTTTAAAGCCAGAGCAGAGAACCACACCGAAAGCTTGTCTTGGCAGAGATGTTTTTGCGCATCTCCTGTAGTGATGTTTCCCCTCTCCACACAAAAGAGCACAGAAAAAAGGAGGACATTTTCTCCTCCTGTCGTGTGTGTTTAGATGTTTCTGTCTTATTTGGGAAATATTTAGACATAGTAGTGTTATTTATTTGATGATTATTATTTTTGTTGCCATAGAACTCAAAGAAGACCACTTAGTCTGTGTTTTATGTTTACTGTGAATAAAAAAATTACAGCATTCAACATATTACAAAAACTTATAGAACTGATGCTTGTCTACAAAAATATAATCTTATATCAAGCATTACGTAAAATGATTGCAATTCTGAGAATTAAAGGATTTAGTCCAGGAGTTTTTGGGAAAATAAAGAAAAACAAAAACATCTAGTTATATCGATCATGGCTCGTGGATAGCTGTTTCCTACAGGCAGGGCTTTATGTATTAAACTTTAGGGTCCTTCAATACTCAACCCACAGGCATAAGGGACAGCAAAGGTTGTATTTTTACTGTCAAATATCATTTTACAAAGATCAGGTTTTTTTACAGACTATTTTGAAGAGCATAATCCAGAATGAGATGTCAGCCTGGCACAGTAATCTCTGCTCAGTTCAATCTAAATTTGCTCATCTGGTGCAGACCGCCACTAAGACAGTGGGGAAGACTTGAAACCTTTCCCTGCAGTCCATGTAAGAACAGTCTGTCCAGGGGCAAGCACAGCAAGGTCTGTCCCAAATGCAAACTGAACTATTTCAAAAAGTAATTTGTGCCCAACTCAGTTAGGGTTTTGAATAGTGTTTCTTGAGATTGTTGCCAGATTGTGCAATATTGTCTTGGTGTTCTCTTATATTTGACATTTATATTTTATCTTGCAGTATTTTATTCCATCTCATCTTTACTTATCATGAACATTTTAAACTATTTCTATGAGAGTCTTGTGCAATATCTGCAGCATATGTGGTTGCATCTTTTATTGATATGTGCAACTCTGTGTACACGAGGTCTGTTGTTGCTGTGGACCAAAATTTTGACTTGCTGACCATAGCTGTCTTTTGATACTGAAGCTGAGGTGACACTAATAGAAGCATGTTAATGCCAGATGTTTCTCAATAAAATATTTGTTGTGGAATCTATTTTCTTTTAATGGAAAATTAGAAAGCCTTTTCAGATTTTTTAAATGTGAATTTTTACATCACTTTTTTGCTAGATTGCTCTGTCATCAAATTTCTGGTATCAAACATCTCAGTCAGTGCATTGCACATATTATTGGCAGCATAACTTCCATCTATGTTTTAATTCAGGTCAGATAAAATAACCTGTTAGTGAAATCAAACTCCATGGATGGAATCCATATTATAAGATGTAGTTAGCTGCATTATGACAGCAGGATCAGAAGTGTTCATGTCTAACCTTACCTTGTCCCTGATACCCAGCGTGACGATGTCAGGCCGTGGACAGTTTTTGAAAGAGTATGATGCCCGGTTCATCAGAAGTTCCTGGATGGAGTCAGTGTATTTATAAGCCCCTGGTAGAAGCAAATCCCCCTTACGAACACCCTGAGGTTGGGGTTTCCTCCCCACACCTTTGAACCCATATGTCTTCCTCACTGGGTTCAGTTCAGCTTCTTCAATGAAGTCACGAATGTGATAGAGTCCTGGGATGGGAGTGTCCTGGAAGACAGTGGAATAGGGAAGTTTAGGGAACTGTGGCATTGTGATGGTCGAGCCCAACAGGGGCATTTTGGCCAATATTGTCCATCATAGCTATATCAGTATTGTAAATGCTGACTTGCAATTCAGAAGATATACATGGAAAATAATGCTTGAGATTGTTAACAAACTGTCATCATTAGGTTATCCAGAAGCGAGTCGTCTAACTCCATAGTTTATGATACTCCCTGCACTGTTTGCAGCACATGTAGCAGAATACCACCACTGAACACACACAGGTCTGGACTACAACTGGTTTATGATAAACTGATAAAATCTTTTTTGTGTTGTTTCGTGCTGAGGGCCTACTGAACAAAATGATAATGCCGCTTTTGCACCCACTTAACCCATGCAATGAGTCAAAAAGACACCAAGTGGTTCACAAGACACAATAAAAGGGCTAAATATTCCCCGAACTGTGCTGCAGAGCAAACAGCGTCTCTATGCTCCTGTGTTGATGAAGCATTAAGGAGTTATTTGGGGAAAAGTCAGTCCCTTTTTGGCCTGAAACAAGCCGTTCTCAGATATTCTCAGTATGATGTCATGTGGGGAATTAGCACTGCCTCCAGGTTCATCTGGCCCTCCCCACTGGAAGAAAGTTCAGCCTCCTCTCCTGATCCACCTCTTAGCTGCCAGCTGAGTAGAGGCTAATTAGAGGCACATCCGTTTTCTGAGAGGGGATGAGTCAGGGGCGGAGTCAGACAGCTCAGTAACATTTAAAGCCACAGACACAGAAACAGCTCCTTCTGAGAAGGGCTGAAACAGAGGGGTTGACATGCAAAAATCCAATACTGGGGTGTGTTTTCAGCAACAGACTTCACAGACATGTTTTGGGGACCTCTGAGAGCAATATAAACGTGTCTTAAAAGGGTAAAATATGTGACCTCTAATTCTAAGGTGTTGCCTTGATTGGCCCATCATGAACACCCAAACATTCTCTATTTGAGCTTCCCAGATGAATGTAAATATATACATGCAATGGACATATGAATCAGTCTATCTGGTGTGTCAGGTTACCAAATTTAGGAAATCTGCTTAAAGGTTGGGTAGGAGAACACAGGAAATATCAAACATGCCAGAAATCCATCCAACCAGTCAGGAGCAGATGATCAGGCCTTGGTTGGCCGCCATGTCCTCCTTTATACTTCATAACAAATGATACATAATCAGGCTGGAAATCGGCCTGACTTGCAAGTGAGTCTTGCAACTTAAAGATTGAGCTTGAAATCACACAGTGTACATCTGGTTTTAGTAAATCAACACCTAAGAGTACCATTCGTCCTGAAGTCAGGCACTAAGTGACCAGTCAACATTTCTTAATGCTCCTCCCCAATCAAAGCAGTCTCGAACCGAGCCTGTCATATCAATTATTTATTCTTTTTTAAGACATTAAATTTTCATGCAGCAAGAATAATCTTTTAACTTCAGGTCTCTTCAAGCAGTATGAGAGCTAAGGCTGTTGAAAATTATTATTTAAAAACTTTTTCTTCACCACGTGTTTCAAAGTCATGCAATCAAACGATTAACAGTGATCACAACTACCAAAACTTCAGACTGTATCTGTTTTATAATTTGTTGCCAGGGCTTTTGCACTGTTAAGTGGTCTGAAGTTTTTCTACAATTTTTGATAACTGAAAGCAAGATATAATCATGTTATGGCTGTCTAGGACTTATATTTTTGTTGCTGTGATACCAAACATGCATTTATATGGTTTGATTTTTTACTAAAACTGATTAGAAGTTCAAAATTCTGGTACTGTGGCAACCCTAATGGGACAGTATCTCTGTTCAAGCTCTTGCTTTTCACAATAAAAGCCTACGTCTAAGTGCTAATTGTTCTTATACAGGGAGTCTTTGTAGCACCACCTGGCTTTAGGCTGCCACGTATGATCCATTCATACAAAGAAGGCAGCAGCTGATTAACAATGGAGTGAGAAGGCTAGAGATAACCTGATAATTAATTAGGTCTATGCATTATTACCCAGCATGCACCGCAAGGCACTCAGGGACTAGACTCATGGCTGTGTAAGTGTTATTTCTGGCAGGCAGACAGATGATGTGAGAGTCCTATGTGTAAGTAAATTCATTAAAGGGTTACAGCACATATGTCTTTCTGTCTTCCTCTATTTGTATAGAAAAGTGTGTTGTTGAGTTCAGAGTCCAGTGTTTGCAGACAGACCCCGTCCTGGAGTGTGAAACCTACTTTCAGTGTTCCCAGCCACCAGCTCCCTCGAACACAGCGCTCCACCTTGTCATCAGCCTGCAGATAAGAAGCACACATACACGGTAGATTGTCTCTGCTATGATGACACTGCTATGCCAGCAATGTGTTGATGCTTCTCCTCATGTCTCGTCCTCATTAAGCACACATAGTTACTGGGGCTTTGAGGAGTCTTACCTTATCTGTTGTGTTTCCGCCCCTGGACATGTCAGTGGCTCTACAGACGGCTCTGTTTTTCCATGTGGCCATGGCCCGGTCTCTCTTCTTCACTATCTGCTTGGCTGGAGATCCGGTGACACCTGACCACCATTAAAACTGTGACTGTTACTATAGCAGCGACTCACTATCGATCAATTTTTCAACAAGCCGGCCTGGTGGAGGGCTAAATTTAGACTCACCAACCAGTTTGACTGAGACTGAGACACAATGGTAAGCCAGCACCGAGGAACACTGTGTACATGGTGCTGTTAGTTACTCTATCATCTTCACCCTCATCATGGGTGTGACATTTGGAGTGTTACTGTGATACTGATTAGAAGACACAGATCAAAGTTATCATTACAGCACTAATTATAATGGAGAACATGACAGAGCCAGAGAGTGGGCCTTATTCTTTAAGATCTTGAAGAAGGAGGGTGTAGATAAACAGTGTTTTCCAAACTAGAGTTTGAGGACCAGATAAGTAAAAAACTGCTCGACATTTTAGTGATTCCACACTTAGTCCATCTGAAGTTACTTCTAGTCAGGGGTGATTTCAGGACCAGAATTTGAGGGATGCTCTGCTCCTCGAGACATCTCTGTATGTCGCCAGTACTCCCTCTAAAGCAGGGGTGTCAAACTCAAGGCTGGGGGCCAAATCCGGCTGGTGGTACAGTTGTATCCGGCCTGCAAGATCATACGATTTTTCTATTATAACTGGCCCACCAGTATGAGGTCTGCAGATATCCTCCAGTATAATCTTGTAAACTTTACCTTGATGATTTAAAATATCCTTGTTAAATTGTAAAAATCTGAAAAAGTAAAGAGTGAAAGTAATTAGATAAAAAGTCAGAAAGGTGGGAAAATAAATTAATGTTCTCATTTCATATTTGCAATCTTGCATCACACAGGTCCGACTTAAACTTATAATTTTGACTTTTTCCATATTTTGACCTTCAAGATTCACAATTTAAAACCCCTAGTCATATTTTTACATTTTAAACTTCTCATGTTTACTTTCTATCTCATATATTTGCCTTTTAAAAAACATTATTTTGCCTTTAAATTTCATGTTTTGACTTTTTGAACTAATAAGTTCAATTTTTTATCTCAGTCTATGAGCTTTAAAAAGTATCATTTTGACTTTTTGAATCTCAGAATGATTTATTATCAGTGTTGTTCAGATTTTTTTATAGTCTACCGGGTGAAAACATTCTAACACAGCTTAGGTAACGCAGTTAGCTGCATAACTACATCAGTGTAGCTATGTAGTTAATCTAGCTACATAGTTGAGGCTAAGTTCATGAAACAGCTACATAAGTTACATAGCTCCATTATCTACATGTTCTTTAGCTATGTTTGCTAAGGCTCATGTTGCTAAAGCTGACTTCACTCCATTGGTTTATGTAGTAACATTAATTACAAAGCTGCCCTAACTATATTAGCTTAGCTAAAGCTAACCAAACTAAAGCAAGCTACTGTTCGTGTAACTACGTCTTACACAGGTCTGTAGTTTAAACCTGGATTAAACCTCTGACCTTTATTCTGTTTTATTTATGAAGTGTTGCTTAGTCTGTAATGTTTGCAATGTGGTTATTTCATGAATGTATCTGACAGACTTTGTTTTCAATAAAGATGAATTCAGAAAAAAGATCAAAAACTGGAAATATGTTGTACCAGCAAATTACGGTACTTCTGTTCTGACAGAGATGGCATCTCAAATGAACGATCTGTGAGAGCGGCCGTTGGGGATGCACGGTCTACAGCCACACTGTCTTGGTGAAACACTAGCCTAACATTCTGCCACAGGCCATTCAGCATGAGTGAAATTATAACACACTGTTGGGGCGTATTTAATATAATTCTGTTTTACTTTTTATCAGTAAAGTTCTGAAAGCAAAACTTTCACTTGTATCCCCTAAAATACTGGATAGATAAAACCATGGTGCAGCTTGTGACTAGACATGAGAAGGTCTCAGTACTCAGCGGCATCTTAAATCGATACATTCCTATAAACTAATCTTCTTTAGGTTGTGTAAAGTGTGAAGTATCTTAACTCATGTGGCACTGATTGGACACACAGTCTCTCTCAGAGAAGCAGAACTAAAGACCATCACCTGAAGTGAAAATCTCGCTGTGGGAACCAAGCACAGCCAGGTTGCTAGGCTACATGAAAGATGTGGTACAAATAGGCCAAGAATTCTTGTTTACAGTGCTTATCAAGGAAGTATCATGTGACCTGAGAGTACACGAGGAGAGACACAGAAAAAACAGTCCTGTACGTCTCTCCTTACCTGATGGTACAGTCTGCTAGTTTTAGACCATGTTCTGTGTCATTAACAGCTTTCAGAAGTAAACTGTGATTGCACTTCCCACTGAGAGAGTTTTTAAAGTCGTGTGATAATTTGTTTTTGCAGCATGTGAGCCACCTGTGTCATCAGTTCACACCTGCAGCTATTATGGGTTGTGTTACTGCCTGGGCCAGAGCTGAATGTGATCCTATGCAGGCTCTGAAAGGAATCATCTTATTTCAAAGTGTTGCTTTACACTTTTACAAATAAAGTTCATGACTATTTCAGTTATTTTTAAGACCAAATTAAGGAAAATTCTACTTTTCTCACCAGTGACAGATTGGACATCTAGAAATTTGGGCAAATGCCGGAAGAGCTGTGCAACTTTGGTCCATTTTGGACATTTACAATGGCTCACCATTCTGCAGATGAAAATTATTTTAAAAGTTATTTTAAAAGTTTTTTGGTTTTAATAATCATACATTTCTGAGAAAAACTTATAATTCTCAAGAGCCAAAAGTCAGACATTTATGAGAAACAAAAAAATTAATTCCAGTCATATGAAGCCTTTAAATGGAGCCGTTTACCTTGCACAAGTGCTTCAGTGAAGAACCTTATCAAGTTGCACTTTTCTGAGACTGAGCAACAAGGAAATATTTGGGATTTTAGGCCAGAATCATCATTTTATCATTGTGTCTTGTATTTGAGGAGACATAACTGTAATCTAGTACTATTCAACAGATGCAACACCTTGACAGATTTTCAGGGAGATGACTCTGACCCCAAAATTTTTTTTTCTCTTTGTCGTACATGTATGAATTTATAAACCTTATCTATTCAAGATTACGAAATCAAAATTTCCAACCTTTCAACTCTAAAATGATTTTTTCTCCCTCAAAATTAAATAGAACCATTTTACACTTTAGAAGGGTCCTAATGCACCTTTGTATAGGATGGTTAACTGGATTGTGGTTTGTTGCATTTTAGAGATTCTGTAAAGGGCCAGGAGTCTAGCACTATGAATTCAACTATTTACATTGTTTTTACTAAATCTAAAGTTACAACCCAAAAAAGGTCTGTTATTTTGAAAATAAATCCAGTGCAGACATTTTCTTGATTTGCTGCTCTTTGTAAAACTATTGAAACTTTGAATTTTTTTTAAATATAAGGGCTAGTCTATTGCTAATACCAGGGCTTTTATTTGCTTCCTTTTCTTACTGTGCTGCATCAACGCTTTTTTAAATTTTTTTTTTTAGATTTGTGGGACTCAGTGGCTTTGTCCAAAGTTTTATAGCTTTCCAACATTTCTTGCAAGAAGCCTTACATTTTTTTACATCTTGAAGCAAAATTTTCTTGAATGTGCACAATTATGTAGACATAAATGCTGTGATTGGTATAAAATGTCACACACAGAAGTACTTAATTTAGTTTTTTCATTACCTAATGCTAAAACAGTATAGATTTGGTAAAGATTTCACACCAGCCCTCAGTATCATCTCAAACTGAAGGCCTTTCATGGGTCAAAATAAGATTTTATGACCTAAAAATCAAAAACCTAGTTTAGGACACTTTTTAGGATCCACAGGGCCCAGTTCAAGGCTACAAACATAAAGTGTTGTAAGTTAAATATCAGTAAATTCACTTTGCATCATAGTCCTTTTTGGTGTTTTTTTACTTAAGTGCACTTCGCTGTGCTCTAAATGTTTAAATGTGCATCCACTGGGAGCAATGAATAACATGCATGACTGAGCGAGCCAAAAACAACCCTCACTACTCTCCACAAAGCCACAGCCCATCACACAGCTCTAAAAACCACCAAGGTATTTTTTCCCCTTGTTTAGTGCTACGAACGTCACACAGGGCAGTTTAGCCAGCGTTAAATCCACACAGCACAGGAGCCAGATCAGAGGTCCACAATAGAGCTTTATTTTTGTCATTCATCAAAATAACAAACTTAGTATCTCTGCAAGCTACTGTAACAAACTCAATAATCAGAAATTAACAAAAACAGAACAGGTACACCTCTATTTACACCATGTTTCTGATGTACGCTCAATCACCTGCACCGTGTCACTGGGGGGCCAACGCCAAATAAGACATGAGGCAGCTTCTACATGGAGCCATCAGCAGCAGACTACACGCGGCCTGCAGTCAGTGGGGGAGCTGGACACCAGGCTAATTAAAGTCAAGTACCATCGTGTGCACTTTAAAACAGAAGCCTTTGATCCCACTCAGTGCTTTTATTTTGATGACAATACAGATTTGATCTGAGCTTATCTTAACATTAAGAGGCGTTGGCTGATGCTCCTCAGTGCTTTGGGGAAATAACAGGGGACACTTTAAATTTAAAATGGTAAACATTTCATATGTATCCTAAGCAACAAGAAAAAAAAGATCCTATCAAAAACGGAGCATCCTGTCCTCAATACAAAAATGGGAATTATACAGGGTATACAAACTCAAGGATCCATTAGAACTGAGAAAACAAGACAATTTTCAAATCCGGGTAGATTGTAAATTTTATTGGAAAACAAAAATATACAACTTGGAATGGATTATTTGAGGCATGACCAGAGGTCATTAAAAAAATAAAGAGAAAAGAAAGAAAAGTAAAAGTAGTGAGTAAAACATTAAAAAGCATGGTAAGATTAGTCGTTTTCTGGTATATAGAACAGCAGATACAAAAGAGTTTGTACGAGTACCTAGGAGATACACCCGTGTCATTTTTTTGCAGTAGTGCAATGCTGAGATTTCCATATATACTTTGTCCGTAGTCCATGCAGAGTTTAAACTCCTCTACATTGTTTCCATGCCAACAGTGTTGCCAAGTGACAACCAGCTGACAGGTTTCCAATGTCGCCATGCGTGGAGGGGCCCCGAGCACACAAGACGGGAAGATTCGAAGTTCTCCGGCTCCCAGGGGCCTCCGCAGGCTTCTGGTTGTATGACCATTCTGTCACTCCAAAACACCATGACAGCAAAAGAAAGGGACATGGGGACAAGAGCCTATGCAGTTTACATGCAGTTCCTTTGGACAGCAGAGGGGGCGGGACGAAGGGGGCTATTAAGATTTTACAGATAAATTACACAAAGAAAAAAAAGGCAAATTATTTATATACGAAATCTGTACAAGGCCTTCACTTCGCCGTCATCATTTGTACGAACTCTGCAGGGAGGAGATGGGGAGAATAAAAAAGAGGGACTTAGTATTAGATAAAAGAGGCGGGAGGATTAAATATATAAAAATACAACATGTACCAACCTTCATAGTTGACCTGTCCGTCTCCGTCAATGTCTGCTTCTCTGATCATTTCGTCCACCTCCTCATCAGTAAGCTTCTCCCCGAGGTTTGTCATCACATGGCGCAGCTCAGCAGCACTGATGTATCCATTACCATCCTGAACATTACAACAGCCAGTTAGTAACTGCGACATGAGTGTGTGTACATGTCTGTGTCTATATGTGGCTGTAGACTGAGCTTACCTTGTCAAAGACACGGAATGCTTCTCTGATCTCCTCCTCACTATCTGTGTCCTTCATCTTCCTAGCCATCATGGTCAGGAACTCTGGGAAGTCTATCGTTCCATTACCTGGAGACAGCAGACAGTCAGCAACCAAGGATCACCATCAAGCACATCCACAGTGAGAAAAGGAAGTAGTTCAAAGTCTGAGCCCTCACCATCAGCATCCACTTCATTGATCATGTCTTGCAGTTCAGCCTCTGTGGGGTTCTGGCCCAGAGAGCGCATAACTGTGCCCAGCTCTTTGGTGGTGATGGTGCCATCTCCATCTTTGTCAAAGAGCGAGAATGCCTCCTTGAACTCTGCAGAAAAAGGTGGAGCCTGTTCTTTAGGAAGGCAGTCATGTTGGTGCATAATAACACTGGTAGAACAGTATGAATGCTTTAAAACACAAATGCTGCAGAAAGCTGAATCAGAGAAATAGTGCTTTAAAAAAATGCTGCAGGGGTCTGGATCACAGAAATGCTGCTTCAAAAAAGGCTGCAGAGGCTTTAATCAGTGAGAAATATGCTTTAAAACAAAAAGAAGAGGGTATCAGCCCATCTGACAGAATGAAAATATATGCAAGCATGTAGCACAACCCTTGAATTAGCTCCTGACATTAAAGATGACTGCATCGCTCGTGTTTCAGGTATAAACTAGCTCCAGCAGGCTAACCAATGTTTCTGTTTTCACTTCCAACTGCAGTCGTTTGTGGCTAAACAAGGACAACGAGCACAAGAGCAAGCAGCAGGGCGGTCAGAATGACAGCCTGTGTGGGTCGGTGGAGCCGTGAGGGATGAAGACGATGACACGCTCATCAAGTGTGATGAGGCCAATGGGCAATGTGGAGTGGCATGCAGCAGCTTGTCAGCATCATAAAAACCACAACCTGCCCCGCCATTTGCAGGGTCAAACACACAGGGCAACACCCTCTTTGTTATGAGGGAAGGCCTGTTGTCTGCATGGACTCCAGGAAATGGACTGAGATGGGGGGGGGGCATTAAAACCCAGCATCAATGCAATCAGCTTCAAAATTGTCAATTATCCCAAGTCAACACAAAATGTCAACATACAGACACGTATTTAAAAAAATACTACATGCCAGCAAAACCTCAAGCCAGGGTTTACTCACAAAAAGCTGATTCAATGAAATCAAGTCTGGCTTCGAACAGCATATTATGAAAACTGAGACCTGTGCTGAGGCCAGTCAACAGAAAAGATATTCAAGCTAACCACTACAACTGTACCCCATTTTAGACAACATATACATTACAATATGCATCCCTCAGCATATACTCGTAGTCATGCCGTCAAAGACATTCCTGCATTCTTCACATTACAACATGAATATCTCATCTCATTTACCAGTGCACTGGGCATGAGTTTAACTCAATTGTTCTGGAAGCATTTCAACTATTAAGAGCACACCCAGGGCAAAGGACACTGCATGCACAGTATGTAAAAGGTGACGAGTAACGTCAGAAAACACAGCCCTTCCAGATTACATCATTTATTACATGGCAACCATGAAAATGCAAAGTTTTCCATGAGGGAGTCCTTCTGCACTGCAGAGCCAACCAGCAACAGCCGTTTCATTCATTCCTGTTTTATGACCAGTGGCCGCCCTGTGGAATGCCTTAAAAGGCAAAAGTGTAAATCCATTGCAAGGATCCATAACGCAGGCCACTTTGCACAACATGAGGCAAGGAGAGAGAGATGTCTTACCGGCAATTTGCTCCTCTGTAAGCTGATCAGCCTAAAAACAAAAAAAAAAGCAATTACAAGCAAGCCAAAAAGCAAAGAAACAGAATTAATGCTTCCACCTAAAAAAAAAAAAAAAAAAAATAGAAGAAGGCGTCACAGTTATCGCAAGCACAAGTGCCAGGGTCGTCCATTTTATGAGAAATGATCCAAGCACATCCTTTTTCTTGCAATTTTACTGTGATTCCCGGCCTTTTTAAGGGATTACATCATTTTGCTCAGCAATGACAGCCGCCTCTTTCTGAACCCCAGCAGACCTTTATCTGGTATATCTTCTAGATTTTATGATTCAGTCAAGTTAATAAATATTATCAATCACTGGTAAATGATTATAGATAGTACTTAAATGATGTAATACAATGGTACTAGGTCTTATGCCCTCTATATTAACTTGATTTTCCATTGTTTGGTATAAAAAACACTGACATAAACCTTAGGTTGAACATTATGACACTGTATTACATTGATGTTTGTGTAATAGTTGTCAACTTTTATACATTTAAGTGATACTTGTTGTAATATTTCAAGAACAACTATTCTAATAACCAGATTAATCTCAGTCCCTGTACGTAGCGAAACAAATGTCTTCTAATATGAATAGGATTTGAACTAATAAAGGTTTCTGCAACAAGAATATGCTTTATGAAGCATGCAGTACCGAAATAGACGTTTCTGTATCAAGTTAAACTGGGGATCTATATGTGTAATAGTATGACCATTCTAACGTGTCTACTTTTAATCTATAAAACATGGAGGGAAAAAAGGCTGAAGGCATTTTACTCTTTATATATTATTAGTTTAACCCGAGTTATTTTCTTGCTGTATACCGTTGTATCGAGCACATGTCTGTGTACATTAAAATATGTTTAAATAAAGGTTGGAGGGGAAAAATACTGTTCGATGACGCCATACACAATGAATGGACTTACAATTTGGCGGTAAGTGTTAGCTTGGAAGAGCTAAAGTTAGCTAGCAGCCGGCTCTGTGTCACAGCCCTTTGGCAGACCATAAGAGTGCACATTTTGAACAGAATAACTTACTTATACCGCATTCATAACAGGATGGATGGATAGTCTTAGTACTATAATCCCTGCCTCTTATTTAGTGGGCCAGGTTAGACCAGTCTACTATTTACCGCACCCACTATCAACGTTAAGATAAAGGCTACAGCATTACAGTGGGCAGAGAGAGTGAGGCTGGTGCATGAATCCTAGCTGAGTAAAAAAGTGCTAACACACGGGGGCTGCTATATTTATTCAGAGAAACACGTTACACCAACGTTAGCTTAGTTGAACAAGCTAGCATTACCTAGCAACTGGAAAACTGTCATTAGGACGGCAGACACTGCGGTAGTTAACGTTAGAGCGCACGTCTTCAGCTCAGTCACATCTATGCGATTTATTTTCATTTAAAACTGAATATAAGAACACCGTCAAACGATTCTAGACGAGAGTAGAACTTGATTCTGGTTTTCTTACCATTTGGATGAAGATGTGGTGGCTGTTTAACGGCAAAATCCGTATCAAATGAAAGCCAATACGGTGCTTCAATCCACTGACACTCTATGAACACACTGAGCGAGAAGCTACTGGACTCGCCTTTAACGGCTATCCTTAACCCCTCCTCTTTTCAGTATCACTCCGCTCGCTTCCCTTTTCCTCACATACTAAATTTAAAAATAACGCACTTCTGGAGCAACAGATGTCAATGGAATAATTTATATAGTAGTTCTCAGCCTATTAATGGACGCTACGAAGGCGTAGTAATCCATGTTAAAGATTATATTCCGTATAACTGGTGGTCTACTTGCCGGCGTATGAATACTTTCTGCTACTCTGTGATGGGGCACAAGACGTAGCCGAGAGAAATCGCGCTCTCTGATTGGTGTGTTTGTACCTGCAATGCGTCACTCCCATGGTCTGCGCTGCCGCTGCATCTTGTCCATAGACATCCCAGTCAGAGCTACAGGCACAGCAGACAAGCTTGTTGCATAGTGTGTATACATGCAGATATCTTTAGGGATACACAGTAAGCTAGTTTTGATGAGTAATTTGCTATCAGGAGAAAAGTTACCTACTTATGACGGGGGAATACTGACCCAGTTGGCTATGAGGATCTTGAGTATGTCCTGTTGCTGCAGTTTTCTTTTCATTTCTACTGATATTACTCGTGTTTGCATTATCATTTAGTGTTTTCTTATGTTTTTTTCTGTTACAATTGGACCTCAGACTGAGATAGAGTCAAGGCTGGCTCTTGAGTAACGTTCCTCCTGTCTGTTGTGCAAGTATTCATCACTTTCATGCATAATGAGATGCAGTGTCAGGACTGAAGTGTTTGTGTGCAGCAGTTTGTAATAGATGTGTGATATGTGGCGGGGCCTGCAGCAGGCATTGCTGTCAGCTGACTGTAGATTCTCAGGTCTAATTGTGCTGCTGCTCCTGTGGATGGGAGTATCTGATAGCCTTATTGCTTATGCCTGACTGCTCCCCTGTCTCCCAGTGACCACCTGTCTCTGGCCTGCTCCCATGGGAGATGCAGAGGAGGAGGAGGCTGGACAGAGATATGCAAGGAGAAGGATGTGTATAACCACTCAGTGAGAGAGAATGTACCAGAATCTCCATGTCCCAAAACAGCCTCTCTTCTCCCCATTTCACTGCCTCTCTTCTTATTATTAACCATGATGTCACACTATAAGAAGAGAGGTGAGGATTGTGTAAAGCTCAATATTTCACACAGAAGATGTAAGAAACCAGGATCCAAAGTGGTTCTCACTTCCATCCGCACTATTTGCAGAGTTGATGCTGCCCGTGCCATGTGATCTGCTGAGCAGATTTAGAAAGAGCCTGGCTTTTCCCAACCTACCTAATCTGGAGCACATTGGATTCTTTTCATTTAAAGCTGTTTTTCTGCTTTAGGGTTTTTGTCACCGTGCAGATTATATAATGCCAAAGGTGACGGCACAAAGGCCCGTCACAAGAAGCAGATAAGCTGCAGCATGTGTGAGCGTCTGTGTGTGGAGGTGTATTATGTAGTAATTCACCTTTTGCCTTCCTGAAAGTACTTGGCAAACACTTAGTATGTGTTTGCCTTGAACGCCCATTTGCACTCATTCTTTTATTAGCATAATAAAGACATTAATATGGGACATCCATGCTGAACAGTAGGGGAAAACAATTAAACACGTTTCCTTAAATACTGTATACTTACCGTAAAACTTGGATTAGCAGCCCAGGCTCCTTTAACCTATAAAATGACCCTGCCTTTATTTGAGACAAGTGTCAACACTAGACAGGCCTTTAATTATTTGCAAACAAAGCAAAGATGGAAAGACAATCATATAGTAGATTAAAACCAGGAAGAAAATTTAACTGTGTACACAACTGGAACAGCAACAAACAAATTGTCCCGCTGCCTTTCCTATTTTCTTTTTATACTGAGGCCTCTCATTTAGATGTTTTCAAGTTGTCGAAATGTGCAACAACTCCAAGCTAGTAAAAGAGACATGGTCTTGACTTTGGATGGACTCAAAGTTTTATAATTAAAAATTTGAGATACTTTTTTAACTTCTCTTCAACTTTATAAATCTACTGCACTACAACTGAAGAGGAAATATGTTATTTTTTCCTCTATTACAACTGATATGAATGAAGATGCATTCTCAAGTGAATTCAGTGGTAGGAAACACAATTTCTAATGTAAAAATGAAACTTTTTTGTGAGATTTGCAAGTATCACAGGTGTATAGATAAAGAGAATAAAACCCCACCTTTATCATCTGTGATAAGAGAGTCTTACTCATGCATCAATGATTATAGTGTTGATTCTGTCAACTAAAACTATGACTAAAATGTTCAACAGCCTTTTTTCTATGAAATAAACTAGACTTAGACTAACCAAACATAGATTTTTGATGACTAAAACTGACAAGAAGTAAGTTTCGTTTTCATCAAGATGACTAAAACTAGACTAAAATGAAATATAGTTTTCATCTGCCATGCAAAATCCACAATATTTCTCCACTTTGGGCAAAACTGTCGAAAAACAATGCATCTGTAGCTTTTCTGCCTCTCAGCTGTGGAAAGCAAGAGTGCATAGAGCACACTACCATGACTTGGTACCAGATTTAGGTTAGCGAATAAATGCGTGGACTAAAAGTAAGACTAAAATGTGAGGACTTTAACTAGACTAAAATGTTTTTGAGTTTTCGTCAACTAAAACTAGACTAAAACTAAAAAGGGTAGAAATGACCAAAATGTGACTAAAACAAAAAGACATGCAATCAAAAGACTAAGACTGAGACTGAAATTGAAAATAGGTGTCAAAACTAACACTGAAGGATTGGAATCTATTAATAAAATACATATTGTTCTGAAAAAATCCATTTGTGTGTGTGTATATACACACACATATATATATATATATATATATATATATATACACACACACACATATACTTTTCTTATTGGACTTATTTTTATATTTATTTTTATTGGATTATAACTGAATGTTTGTACAAAAACTGTTGAAATTTCCAATACCACAAGTTTTAAATATTTCAATAATTTTTGCAGACATGATTTATCTACTGTATAGCTTTTGATGCTGATGTTTTACTGTACCCCACATATTTCTAACAGTATTCAAACCCAGAGAAATTCTTCATTTTGTTCATTTTAATGGGATATGTCTTATAATGGCTGTTGACACTGTGACAGACATGACTTATTTATCAGTGGATGTTATGCAGTAACTAGCTAGCAGTGGAAAGTCACTGATTATATTTACTCATGTTGCTGTAAGTAGATTTTGTGTTATTGTAATTTATTTTTTTTTAAAGATTTATTTTTGGCCTTTTTTGCCTTTATTAGATAGGACAGTGGATAGAGTTGGAAACAGGGAGGAGAGCGGGGAGAGACATGCAGGAAATAGTGCCACGGGCTGGATTTGAACCCGGATCGCCTGCGTATATGGTGTGCGCCTTAACCACTCGACTACCGGCGCGCCGTGTTATTGTAATTTTTAAAGGGATATTTTGGGATTTTTGAAGGTCATAGTCCCAAAGATCCCAAGTTACCTGGTGATGTAGGTGTGGAAAATGCAAACCCATGCTCGGGAACTCTCCTGCTCAAAACTTTCAAATGAAGTTTCTCTGTTCTCTCTTTCAGCCCACTGACTCTCCATCTTTAGAAGTTCTTCAGTGTACTCCGGTTCATACTATATCCTCTGGTATCCACAGTAAAGAGCACATCATCATCACTCGAGTTGAAATTGCTCATATTACTGTATCTTTGTTTTAGCTTGGTGTGCTATTATCGTTGTAGAAGCCCTCAGACCCACACAGCTGATCAGAGGATAACAATGTGCGTTGGAAGGAGACAAAATGGCAAAAGCTGTATCATAAATTAGAGCCTGACACAGAGGGGGTTTTTTTTGGGAGAAGTGATGTGCTTTGTACATTTTTGACACAGTGACAGGTCAGCCAACATATTTTCTTGGCCCATTTTTACATAAGACTCTTAAACTATGTAGATAATATGTTCCCATCTACAGTCACTATGCTGCGGATCTCTCTGAGCTCGTAATAACCACAGGAGTAACTGTCACAGGAATCACTGGAGGCTAATGCCACTTCTATAGCAAAGTACCTCATACGACCCAACTTCAAAAATCCTGAAATATTTCTTTAAGTACATTTTAAAATCAGTAATTTTACTTTTACTTAAATTTATTTTTTCAAATATTGTACTTAAAAAAGCATCAAGTACCAAGTAAAAAAACACTAAAAGCCACAGTAAGGAGCTCCAGGCTCTCTGGCAACAACATGAAACTTGATGATATATTAACTCTGAAAAAACATGGCGATCAGTAGCATATAAGAGAGATTGATCTCTCTTTATATGCTGATTAATTCCAAATCAGCTGTTGCATTTTACTTTAGGTTAAGTACCATTAACAACCTGGTTGGAGAGTCATATTCTCTTGTTGTTATTTCACATAAAGGAAAGCTCAGATTTCACTATAAAAGCCCTTTGAGTATCAAGAGTAGCTACCCAGTACTCAGTCCTCTGAGTAAACTTTAAATGGCTTACTTCTGACTTTTACCTGAGTAGATTTATATACAAATACTTTCACGTCAATGTAAGTAAATTTTGACTGAAGTAACTTTTACTTGAATGCCATAGTCTTGTACATCACCACCTCTGACGTTATGTGAAAGTGTTTATAATGCAGTGGTACCTGCTACTGGAAGCTGCAGTTCTGTTGCTGCATCTCATTCATATTTTGGGTTGCTTACTTGTGTTTTACCAGGATTATTCTCTGCCATTAGTTGTGTGTCCAATCACCCAAGTTCACCCGAACAATAAACCCGGTTTAGTTTTTCATTCATGAATTTCTCATAATGGGGAGAAAAGTGGTTAAAAGTTCCTTTCCAGGTTTGCAGAGTGCTTTGTGTCTCACAGTGCTAACCAGTAAGAGCACTGATATTGGATTTTCTCTTACACTGTGAAATTCATGAATGAATAGTAAACATCTGTTCACTGTCTAGTAAATACACTGCACGAGTGTGTGTGTGTGTGTGTGTGTTTTTAATGAATAGAACAGAGGTGAGTAGGAAACAACTGATGGGAATTTATCTGATTTTACCACTTTAATCCTTTTATGCAGTGCATTTTTGTTGTTTATATTTTTTAGATATGTTGGGGTTGAAGGATTTGTTGCAGGAGAATAGAGGCACGAGGAGAAGGAAAGTCATTACATTAAATAAAGTACAGAAAAGCTGTTAAGGTTGACATATAAATACTCGCTTCAAGTGGTATTGGGTCACTTTGGAAAGACCACGTAGGCCCTCCATCACTGCTTTAAAATGTTGTCAAATATCCAATACTTTGATAATTTTTCAACACCATGTGCTTTAAAGCCATACAATCTCTGTGGTTTTAATGATCAACTGGATCTAAAGAGTCTGAGGAGAGGAATTAATCAACTAAATATAAGTAACTGAAAACAAAACACTTAAATTTTGGTGCATATGACTTCTATTTTTGTTGCTGTGGCATTGACAACCCTGATTTGAACACTGTGGTATTCCTGCTTTTACTTAGGCTAAATATTTGAGCACTTCTCTCACCCCTGATGGTAAATAGCTCCAATAACACTATTGTTTAGAGACAATGGTTCACTGTTGGGTCATAAATATTTCACAATCAGAATGGCTTTCAACTTTGTCTGCATCCGATCTGCAGAATCAGCTGTTTTCTTGATGACCTGATGACTCGAGCCTCAGTGATTCTCTGAGGAGCTGCTCCAGGTCAGAGGTGGATTCAGGCTGGAAGTTAATATGGATGGGGAATATTGGAGCCCCAGAGACATGACTTAATGGTCTATAAAACCTGAAACCAATCTCCATGATGTAACCCAACATGTAGCTCAATACAGTATGTGTTACAGTGTTGCTTTCCATTATGGATGTTGGGTGATATGTTTTATATTGTACCCAGATTAATCTAAACTCAGCTTCTTCTGTTTCTCCTTCTCTTCTTATCATCTCTGTGAATGTGTAACTGTTATCGCTCTCGGCCCAACCCAGAACATTTCTATAAAACGGCAGCTTTCTTTTCTGTAATGCAAAGGTCAAAGGTCTCTATAGCCGAGCGGAGGCAGGGCGGGAGTCGCCCCTTCATCTTCATTAACGGCATGTAACATCACTCCAGCTGAGAGCAGTTAGCATTGTTCCCTGTGCACAGAAAGGGTCAATCTAATTCCCGGCTATGGGGGCATGTAGGCAGCCGGCACATTAGATTCAGTGTGTGTCTTAGCTCTGTACAGGGTAGTGTCGTTGTGTTATCACACTCTAACGTAAAGCTCCTCCGAAGTAAAAAAGCCTGAAGTGAAGACGGCTCATCCATCATAGGGATGAAACGCCAGTGATAGCAGAGGTGGCTCCAGATTTCTTGGCCCAATGAAAAGATACCACATCAGACCCCTTACCCAAAGACACAGCCAAGTAACTTTTTTCATGTATTACGTATATAATGAGAGAAGTACTAAGTCAGTGCTGATTTAGGCCTGATACTAATAGGATAAGGACGGGGCATTTTGTTCATGCTCTATGTTGTTTAGTCTTTATTTCTGCACGTTTTCTGGAAGCGTACGAATACAGACCAAACGTTGCAATACCACAGGAAATCATGGGGGCAGTGTTGAATGGTGTAGCCTACGCTTCAAGCCAAACCGGCACAAAACATCCAAGATAAAGCATTTTGGAAAATGTTGGAACTTTTTGATTGAATATTGTGCAGGTCAAATAGGGATTATAAACATGAGTGCAATGTTAGCTCACTTAAGTACAGGAAAAGACTACAACAGAACAACTGGGTGACCAGCCAGCAGCTGAATATGAGCTAAACAACAATGAAGAAAAATGGAGGTCTATGTGAAACCATGACCTCTATTGTGTGAATTTTTCAACATCCACCCCAACACAGATGAAGCCTGTTGATTAGTGTTTATATTAGGGCTGAACGATTTGCAAAAATAATGTAATTGTGATTTTTTCCCTGATATTGCGATTTAAAATGTGATTATTATTAGATAATCCGTGTATCATTCATTCATTTAATATTTGATTGATAATTGAATAAGAAATAATGAAAAAATCGTTCATTTTTTTTGTTTTTATTTCTGAAACGAAATCAAACAAGACATGATGTGTCTTTTTGACTTTTACTATTGATGTTGGGATCAGAGGATGTGATATGAAAAAACAGGCGTAAGCAGTTAGTATGATTTCATTATTAATTTGCAGGACCTGGTACAGGTGTTTTGCTCAGAAAAGCATCCTGAGAATCACATGCCCATCACTCAGGAGTTCACGCTTCCTGGAATGATATACGGAACACAAACACTGGTACCAAGTTAAGTCATTTTTCCCGCACTTGTGCTCCTTCATTTACATTCGTGCCATGCTTTGATCCACCTTGTCCTTCCGTGCCAGAGCCAGGGAAGCATGCCGCTTCCAGGCACGGAAGACTGTACTCATGCTGGTCAAATGTACTGGACTTTTAGGCTCAAACGTACCCAGGCACAGTACAGATTGCCTAGTGTGAGTGCGGCTGAACTCGGTGCCAGCATTTTTGTTCCCATATATCATTACAGGAAGCATGACTCCTCAGCAATGGGCATGTGATTCTCAGGATGCTTTTCTGAGCACAACACCTGCACCAGGTTACGCAAATCAATATTGTAATCAAATTGACTGCTTACAGCTGTTTTTCATATTACATTCTCTGACCCCAACATAGACAGCAAATGTAAAAAAGACACATCATTTCCTGTTTATTTGATTTTGTTTCAGAAATAAAACCTAGAAAATGAACATTTTTATTATTTGATTTTTAAAACAGAAAAGTGAACTATGAGCCATTTTTCATTTATTTGTTATTCAATTATCAATCAAATATTAAATGAACGAATGATACACGGATTTTAGATTACTCAACTTGTGCATTTTTCAACAAATTCAAGCAATAAATCAATATCCTAACCTTCATTCAGTTAGGAACACTTAACATAATTTTACCATTTCATAGCTAAATGGATATAGCCTACAGTTTTACTTGGCAGAGAAGGCTCTGCTCTAAAAATGCTAAATGGGTTAGTCAAGCAGCATGCTTTGACTTTCCAGGGAGCACATGGCTAGAAACTCCCCTATGGATGGACACATAAATGACAATGTTTAATGAACAAAATTAAATTATTTCAGAATCATTAAATCCCTAGTAGCATTAATCTGAATATGAGGCTGCAACAAGCTTTAAGCTATAAAGGAGGCGGCTGGGGTGGAGGAGGTTAAGCTTGTAAAGCTGCTGCTGCAAAAATGAATGTATTAAAGCTGCTATTTTAACATATTTTAAGTTTAAGAAATATTGCAAGTGCGATTTGTAAATTGCAGCAGGCCATATTGCAATGGGCTCTATGCATGAACTGCTTCCGCATTTGGCATTAGACCGATCCCACACTTCCAGTCGGGAGAAGAGAATGGGGTATGATGGCAAAATAGTTGCGGTTTACTCGCTGTTTGCATGAGTTACCTGAGCTGATTGTCAATGACGAGTTAAATTGAGCTGAAGATGTACATTGCAGCACACAGCAACGATGTCCAGAGGTGCTTTTAACCTGTTTTTGAAACATCATTTTAGCATGTTTGGATGCCAAGCGACAGTGATAGAGTAAACGCAAACAACAATCGAAACAAACAAAAAAAACAACGAAACAGACAAATTAAGGCAGTATAGGAGGGTTTAGATTCCATTTTGGCTTAGCACGTATCGTTGGGCGGAAGTTGTGAAGCGGCCTTATTATCCACCGGAAACACACCATCCCCTGCCGTGCATAGAGCCCATTCAATCTAATTTGTGATTAATTGCCCAGCCCTAGTTTATATACCTATTTCAGCATCAAATTCAAGCACTTTGAGGTACATTTTCAAACTTTTCAAGCACTTTGCAGCTGAGGTGAATACAGTCATTATCACTATTTGACCTCCTTGTAAGGAAAAAGAGAGATGGTAGCAGCACAGTTATCAGACATGAACATTTTTCACTGTAAAGGTGGCCATTAAAAAGAGACGGCCATTGCAACCATAGATATCCATACATAGATGCAGCCTGGGCTGCTGACTTTCATTGGAAAGAAGGCATCACTTGGGCACCATATGCAAAAGGGCAAGTTGCGGCTGGTGATGAATGTAAGTCAGTGTCGGCGGGAGGTCTGTCCACAATTGAAACTTGTTACTCACCGAAAAATGGCATGCATCTATGATCCAGGATACCTGATCAAATTTAAAAAAACAAAAAAAAAAACAGGTTTTTATACCGAAACTCTTTTCATTGGATCAGGTATCCTGGATCATACATGCACGTCTTATGTCTGTGACAGAGCAAACAGTTTTAAATTGCTTATTTATTTATTTTTTTAGCAAGTTTCAAGCATTTTTATCATGGACAAACCTTCAGCTATGCCCTTCCACATTATGGCACCCATGTGACGCATCTGAGAAGGCCGAGTGCAGCAAGAATTGATACAGTGTGTATAGATAGAACAGCATAATCCAGGCATGTTTTCATTCAAGGGTGGGGCCACTTCATTTGACCCTCAAATTTCACATACTCCATGCCCGCAGTGTTGCGCAAAAGTTTTCTCTAGCCGACTGCATGCACCCTTACCTATTTTATTTCTTGACTGATGCACAGTGGAATGTAGCCCTGATCACGGGGATGAGAAATTTCAAGATCATGAGAATTTAAAGATTTGCGAAATTGCAACATAACAAAGAGTCCAGTTTGGGAGTCAGCTTTCTTTTCTAAAGTTCACTTTGTTGTAATTCTATGATTTTTTATTCTAGCCTGGGTCAGTGCAGAAGCAGGTTGAAAGATTGTGTCTTCTAGAAAAGATGTGTGGTGTACTATAAGTCCTGTGGTTTCCTGCCTCAAACGTTAACTTCTTCCATGGCCTTGAATGACCTCTGTAACCCTCTGGCATACTGATGACCTGTGACTTATGCTACAATATGAGGTGTAATGCTGATACAGTGGTGAGATTTACAACCAGGAGTCTGTGCATTATGTTGTGAAGTTGACCGCATGCTTTGTGCATTGTCCTTCCTGTTGAGACCGATCTGCTCTATGCAAGTGTATTGACGGATGACCCCAATAAAAAGAGACATGGCGCATATCTTAGGCAGAGCGGAGCTGAGTGGCGCTTCTGGCATGGACCGGAGACAGTTCAGAGCACAGGCATTAAAATTTCAAAGATTATTGAGAAAAGGAGCAATCACTACTTAGACAGAGTATGTGGAAATGGAGGGTCGGACTCTCAACTTATTTAGTTTCTCTATCTTATGAGCGAACGGGTCAGCCAAATAGCTAAATTTATCCCGAGAGTAATGCACTTCACACTTTATCTGAAATCCAAGCACTTTTCAAATTGTGAAAACACAACATTACATTTTTGGCATTTCCAGGAAGGAACCCTGGTAGTGACAGCTAAGAAATAAAACCTTTGCACAAATACTTTCACATGAGGATGGTTTTGTTCAAAAAGCACACATCCAAGTGTTCTTTTAATGTGTCGACATCTACTCTCATTCTACAGCCTAGTTTATGGTCTATAATCTGTAACTCTGTAATATAACAGTAACAACAGAACTGATAACCTATACAGCTCCTTATGATGATGTTCTTGTCCTTTACTTTCAAAACAATCAAGATAATGGGGATATTTCTACTGAGCAAATGTTGCCCTTTCTGTCTTCTTGCTAATTAATTAGCTCAGCATGCTCACAGACGCAGCTGCAACTTTACATTTGGTTTGCAGCTAGGAGCTAGGAAATTACAGAGACATAGAAATGGTGCAGAAACTTCAGAGTTATTCTCTTGTTATTACTTGGACTGCTGAACTAGTGTGTTACTTGTTTCAGTTTTTGCTGTTTAATCTGACTCCTAATACTACAAGCCAGGGCTATCCTCAGAGTTTGCTGGGCCCCGAACAAAGTCAGGCCCTCCATAGTTGTTATTTATTGATAGTATCAATACATGTGTGTTGGATCAGTAGTGTTGGTGCTACTGGTGATGCATCCTTGCTGAAAGTTACTTCATTTTGGAACTGAGAAGTATGTCAAACTTTTAACTTCTAAACTTTCTAACACAAATATGTGTCCCTGGCTTGTCCACAATCCCCTCAAGTACCAGAAAAATCCATCCCCTCTCCCCCTCTCTTTCTCCACCTTTCAGAAAATGTGTGCTGAAACAAGCCGTTGTCAGACTTTACATCTAGTGACCTCACCAGGGGCCTAAGCACCTGCCCCTAGGTTTGGTTGGCCCTCCCCCACTTGGAGGAAAGTTCTGCCCTCTTCTACTGATCCCCTCAGCTACCAGCTAAGATGCTGGGTAGCTCAGTGGGTTACCCTGCTGATTATGGTCTGGGAGATTGATGGTTCATATCCCAGTCTAAACTTTGGAAAGAAAAAATTGTAATATCATAAAAGGGGTGGAGTCAGACAGCTAATTACCGTTTAAAGCCACAGACAGAAATGGCTTGTTCTGAGCAGGGCTGGAACAGAGTGGTTTTGAGATGTACAAAAATCCAATACTGGAGTGTTTTTTCAGCAACAAACTTCACAGGCATGTTTTGGGGACCTCTGAGACCAATATAAACTTGTCTTAGATGGGTGAAATATGTCCCCTTTAAACCACTTTTTCTATTTTGCTAATTTCCACTAATTGTTTCCTCTGCTGACCCATTTTTGCCAATATTATCCCTTCACACTCATATTTGCCAGTTTTAACTCCATTTCACTTTGAGAAGCCCATATGGCAACTTTTAACCCATTTTGCCACTGTCCATCTTTTTTGCCTTTGTTTACCCATTTTTGCCTCTTTAAACCCATTTCTGCTACTTTTAAAATCCAGTTTCACTAGAGTTTTTCCCAGCATGCCCTTGAGTATTTCCCCCTCTCCAACTCCACCATTGACTGTAAGACAAACAGCAGGAAAACCTTTCAATAAGAAACAAGTCAGGAATGTTTTTGGGTCCGTTTCAGGGATGCTTGTGTGAATTGGCTCAGGAGGGCACTAGGGGGAGTAGTGTCCAGCTGCTGCCATGTCCTATAAAATTTAGTGAATTTTCTTCCTACCTTGACAAACCATACAAATTGAAACATAACCTTTAGATTTATTTCTGGGTCCATTTCTCATTGGGGGCCCTGGTTCATCAGTCCCATTTTTCCCCCCACTGTGACACCCATGGGTGACAAATATGAGAAGATGTTTACCTGTGTAACAGAAAGACACCGTGGCTATCACTAATGAATGAGGCTTTGTAATGCACCTGCTGGTTCCATGCCAACCTGCAGATCACCTTTCATGGGAGAGAATGGCAGTTGTTTTGTGTCATGGATGTTGAGCTACCATTAATGAAAAGATCTTCGCATTGTGTTAATGTTTGCACATGTAGACCTGCATCTGTTTGCTATAAAATCTACATGCAAAGCCGTGCATGAGATCAGCCAATATGCTGCTGCATGCATGCACTGATGGTAAATTCATGCATTTTTTATGACCCACAGGCCGTATCTGACCATCGTCAGTAAGACTCTTCATTGTTTCCCAGCATGCAACGGCCAAAGGTTGTGTCCCAGTCATGTTTAGGACCTGCCCAGTGAATGCTGAATGGTTTTACAGCTGTGCTAAAAGGGCATTAGCAGGTTAAGGTCCAACAGCAGGCTAGCTGCTCAGGAGCCAATCCCATCACTGTCTGGCCTACCTGTTACTGAGAAATGACATGTTTCCCAAAATTACATCATGAGGCAGAAATGATTAATGGCCTCAAATCGGATAAGAGGATTTGGTTGGGCCTGCCTCTTTCAATCATGTTGTGATGAAATGGATATAGTGTTAAGCATGCACTTAGTTTACTGTTCGTGCCTCTGCTCGTATCACGGAGTGTCTCTGAACCTAAACATGTTCGTTTTTTATTCAAGGGAACGAAAACACCGACCAGCTGTCTGAAAGAAACCTTGCTGGTGATCTCAACTCTCTCTGTCTCTTTCTCTCTCCTCCTCACTCTCTCTTTCTCTTTCTCTCTCCTCACTCTCTCTCGCTCTCTCTCTCCTCCTCACTCTCTCTTTCTCTTTCTCTCTCCTCACTCTCTCTCTCTCTCTCTCTCCTCCTCACTCTCTCTCTCTCTCTGGCTTGTTTCCAGGTTGTCTGCTGCAGTCAGTGTGAAGCTGGAGTTCAAACACTGCAGACTTCAGCAGCAACTTGGAAGCTTCCAGAAGCACGGCACTTTGTCTCTAACAGGTGTCAGGAGCTCTACCTGCTGAGGAGTTTTATTCTCTCTCCTGAAGTTTCCTCTCCTGAAGGTGTGTGTGTGTGTGGGGGTGCCATTGTGTGTGTGTAATCTCAGTTTACTCTCAATCAATCGAGACGAAAGTGAAACCGGTGGAACGAGAGGCACTGCAGAGGTTATGCAGGGGTGGGTGTGTATGTGTGTGTGTGGGTGTGTGTGTGTGTGTGTGTGTGTGTAACCACAATAAGGAAGTGACAGAGTGTGTTCGTGTGTGGAGGGGGGGTGGCCTGTCCTTGACCCGGCAGTGGCGTGGACCAGGTTTGTCTCTGCAGGGCCGCCTCGCCCCTCACTCCCCTCGGATGATCTCATTCTGCAGGCTGAGGCCACGTCCAGAGGAGCGCTGCAGAGCAGGTGTGTGTGTTTGGGGCGGTGAGAGTGTGTTTCTGCTGAAAACACACTCATAAACAAAGTGGACTGGTCTGACTCATGAAGGACACTCAGTAGTGACATCTGGTGGCAGGCAGAGGAACAACAGGGAGCCAATAAATAATTCCTTTGGTTCTAGAAATATTTATCTGAAGTAGAATAACTCAAGACTTTTATAGTGTGTTCATTGTTGTTTTGTAGTTCTGATTTTTTTTTTTTTTACCAAGTTTGTTTTTCCTATTTTCACTTTTTGTTTTCATTTGTAATTGAGTTTTAACTAGTTTTACTGCAAAAATTTAAGTTAAGTTTAAGTTTTATTATGTTATATTCCTTGTTTTATTTTATTTTAGTTGATAGTACAGCCCCAATTTAAAAAAAAGTCGAGACACTGTATAAAATGTAAATAATTGCAAGATGCAATGGTTTTCAATTCTCATCAACCCGTGTTTCAACCATGATAGAATATAAACAACATTTAATTTGTTAAAACTGAGACATTTTGGCAATAGATGAAAAATATTACATCTAAAAAAAGTAGGAATAGGGCCATGTCTACCATTGTGTAGCATCCCTCTTCCTTTAACAACAGTCTGTAAACATCTGGGAACAGGCCCACCCACAGGATTATCTGGGCAACCTGAAAAAAGACAGGGAATGGGCCCTCCTTAGCTTTGGTTTGATGACGATATAAATGTGTGTTGGATAAGTAGCACTGATGCTAACATTCTGGCTAAAAGTTACCTCATTTTTGAGCTGAAACATGTTTCAAGCTATTATTGAGTTCTGATGCTGGAATGATTTATTTATGGTAATTTTTAACAACTTTTTTCCATTCATTATTGCTACGCCTTTTGCCACTTTTGGCCAATTTTTGCTGCTTTTTGCTCATTTTTGCCATTTTGCCACTTTTATCCCATTTTCCCCTTTTATCACCCATTTCTGCCACTTTTAAACCACTTGTTGCCCATATTTGCATTTTTGCCTGTTTCCTTGCCATTTCTGCCCATTTCTACAACATCTATTTGCAACTTTTTTCCTACTTAATAAGCCACACTGTGTAATTTTTTTGCCTGTTCTGCCACTTTGTCTATTTTTG
The DNA here is from genome assembly GCF_018320785.1 of Cheilinus undulatus. Classification (NCBI taxonomy): domain Eukaryota; kingdom Metazoa; phylum Chordata; class Actinopteri; order Labriformes; family Labridae; genus Cheilinus; species Cheilinus undulatus. Next base: position 8,892,437 of record NC_054870.1, on the reverse strand, counting down.
CCCATTTTTGCAGGTTTTCACCCATTTTTTCCACTTTCTGTTAACTTTTTTTCCACTTTATCCTGCTTTTGTACCTTTCACACATTTCTGTCACTTTTGTTTTTGCCACTTTTTGCCCCTTTTTTTCCCATTCCTGCAAAATCTTTTCAGAACTTTTTGTCTTTAAGCAACATTGTCTATTTTTGCCCGTTGTTGCTGCATTTAACCCATTTTTGCTGCTTTCTGCCAATTTTTACAACTCTCTGGCTTCTTTTGCTACTTTTTTGCCACTTTTTTCCAATTATTTGGCCAGTTGTCTCCTATACTGTCACTTTTTGCTCATTTTTTGCTTTTATGCCACTTTTTGACAATTTTTGCAACTTTTGTCACATTTTTGCCACTTTTTGCCCTTTGTTGCCACTTTTAGCCCATTTACGACATTTCTTTACTATTCTAACCCATTCTTGCCATTTTCACACATTTTTTGTCTTTTTCACAATTATTCAATTATTCACTATATTTCCACATAAAACTGTCTCAGTTCCCACATTAACATTAACAATAAAAAGGTAATGCTGTTTTAATAAAAGGGTTTACATTTTTTAAAAAGGCTATATTGTACAGCATAAATAAATTCAGTTCATGTTTTGTTGCCTGCAGCCAAAGTTACATGGTGCTGAAAGCTGGTGATGGGGAACTCTGTGGAAAAGGGACTGATGCCTACTCTCTGCTGAAAGTTAGTGTTACTGAAAGTTAAGTTACTGTATTTCTGCTTTGTAACTATTTGAGATGGGAAAGTTGCATTTCTTTAAGTCCTTGAGTTTTATCATTCTAGATATTTTTCAAAAACTTTTACAAATAAAAATAAAACCCGGCACACACCCACACACACACACCCACACCCACACACACACACAGACACACACACAATAACAAACATCAAAATTTTAGTCAAACCATTTTAACCACTTAACATTTACAGTGACAAAGTAACTTAATTTTTTCCAACCTTTTCCCTCAATCCTCCCTGTTTTAAACATTTAAAGAATATATAAAGAACAAAAGATTGTGCTGGTAAAATATTTTCATCTATTGTTGAAACCGATATGGCACAATAAATTATTTTCTCATGTACCCCCTTTGGCTTTCACAGCATTACTTCTTGTTTCCCTTGTTTACTTTTATGTCACACTGTGGGATTTCTACTTCCATCACTGCTTCCAGTACATCAGGGACTGTGAAGTTTATTTGACTTTATTCCTCTGTATAAATGGATCGATCCTGCTGTTAAAGTCAGTTTAAAGTCAGTGTGAGGAGTCATGGGGCCCCTTGACTGTGAGATGTAACCGAGCATTTAAAGACAAGATAATAAAGAGTTCTTTAAAAGGGAAATTTCAGAAACTTTAAAAAACATCTTGAAATCTTGAGTTCAGGTCAAAATTTCTAAGCATATAAACTTAAAATGACATTTTTTTCTCATAAATTTCTGCTTTTGAAACTCTAAAATACTCAGTTAGGTTTCTTGTAAATATCTGACTTTATACCCTCAAAAATGTTCTTTTTGTAACCCCCCCCCCCAAAAAAAAACAAACAAAAAAAAAAAACAATGGGCTATCATATAGTTGGATGTTACCACAGGTTTTTAAAAAACTAGAGTAATCCAGTGGTAAATTTAGCTAATAAACAGACATTGTCAAGGTATAATTATTAAAACAGGTGTGATTTTTGGTCAATTTTATAACCTTATAAGCAGTTTCCTTATACATATCTGGTTTATATCAGGTTTTATTTTTACTTTGAGCCTTAAGTCTGCTCAAATTAATTTTGACATTTAATATTTGTGATGTTTTTGTTTTTGTTTTTTATACATTTTCTAGTATTATAAAGAGAAACAAAGTGTACATAGCATTTTCTACAACAGTATCACAGCTTTATGATACTTAAACAGCCTAAATCAGTTGTTATTTTTTTATTGTGAGCCTCATCACTGCTTAAATTCATTTTGTTCAACATTTGTGATTATTTTAGGTGTTCTGTTGGAATTAATACAACATGCAATATCACCATTACTTCATGTCTCTCACTATGCCCTCAGAAATGAATATTTTGTACCTGAATAACTTTTTAATGTAGTAGTAAATACTCAGTAGACTCTATGTGTGTTTATTTTTAATTGTTAACATTTTAATGTGCATGCATTTTATGGATTTTTTTCATTTTTACCAGAAACAGTCAAGGAATCGTATCTGGATACTTCGTTGACCTTGATTTTCATCATAATTTTGAAAATATATATAAGTGACAAAAGAAAAAAAAAGGTGTTAGGATGTCCACTGATAATATTCTAGGGCTTAGATTTTGAGACCAAAAACTGTTTGCTGTATATTTCATATTTTTAGCCCCACAAATTAAAGACTTGTCAGTTTTTTGGCCTCGGATCATTTTCACCTATGTTTTTCGGTCTTAAGTTCCTCCCTCTGTTTTGAAGTATTCCCCTCAATGAGCAGTGGTGATGTGAGCGATACTAGCAGCTCTCCAACTCTCTCTCCTTTTGATATAAATCTCCCTTAAAACATCAACACAACAACATGTTTTGCTAAAATAGCTCATTTATTTCATTTACAGTTGCTCTTATTTGAAAATTGGCCTTGTTTGTAGAGACAGTCCAGACAGCTGAACGATATGTTTTATCTAATAATAACTGTATGCACAATCTCTTAGATATTATTCCAAAGTGAGACACCTTTGTGAAGTTTGTTGAGAAATAATAAGTCTAATGGAAAGTTTCCATGCTTCTGAGTGATGCTGCATAATGTTGTAATTTCTGGACTTAAACCAGGACACTCTGGGTTTAATGGTGAGCAGAGGGCAGGAGTCTGATGCCATGCAGGTACTCTGCTTAATGCTAATGTAGCTATCAGAGCAGCTTCTGGCCTGGGATCAGCTGGAAGCAGATCTCCACTGCAGAGGTTTACTTTTCATCAGATGTGCTGGCTCAGACCCGTCAGTAAAGTGTCATCCAGGCAGAAAGACTTCCAGCTCCATCGCTCTCAGCCCCATAAAGAGAGCAAATAATCGACTTTTAAAGTCACTCTGCTTTAATTACTTGTCCGTTACCATATAAATAAGAGTCATTCATCCTGTAGTAAAATACACGCACAAACAGGCAGAGAAAGTGCTTGTTTTTGGTGTGTGCTATCTGTGCCGTTGCCGGGGGTTGATGTTGTCCAAGACTCGAGGATAGCTGGATATGCAGTGGGTCATGTAATGCAGGGCTGGGTCAGCATAGTTGAAGGGTGGAGGATTGTACTGCTCCTGGATTTGGTCTGGCAACAGGTGAGGGAGGCTGCAAGAAAACACACAGGCCAATTAGGGCAATCACTGTGTCACTGTCACTTTTAACACACATAATCAAGTCATCTAAGATCTTTGGGGTACGGATGGCCTAGTAGTAAGCTTATGCCCCATGTTTAGGCCCAGTCTGTGGTTCAAGCCCAGCCTGTGTCTCTTTCACTGAATGTCATCCACTGCTCTCTTTCCCTGTATCAGGCTCTATCCACTGTCTTATCCCTCTAATAAAGGCAAAAAGCCCCAAAATAAATAAATAAATAAATAAATAAATAAGGGTGCATCAACTTTTCTTCTCACAACACTCATTAAGTTCTGAAGAGGGCTGAAGACACTCATTATTAAGTTCTGTATGTTGCGTTCTTTCCTTTGGATAATCAACCAAGGCAACAAATCAGACAGAGAGGAGTTTTATGATGCCATAAACAAAATAAAGCAGCTGCTTTATCGCCAAAAAGTCAGTCACATGACTCTAAACTTATTTGTTAGAGCTCATTGGGGTTGGACCACGCAACTTTTATGGCCTAAATCAACAAATTCCCTCTCACAAAGCTTTGTTAATGGAGCAGCTTGGTGAATCATAATCCCATATTTCAGCTCAGTTTTACAGTGATATTAATGTAAACAAGGGCTGCACATTTATTTTTCATTTTAATTTAGATAGGCACAGAACACATCAACTAGTTTGTTGATGAATGAATGAATTGAGTTGCTTGTATCTTTGAATTTAGATTCAAAGATACAAGCAACATCAGGGATACTGAAAATTAAAGACCAGCATCAGCCCCTTGTGGTCACTTCCACTGTAAAAGGCTGATAAACAGCTTTTTATGAATACAAACCCCAGTTCTGAAAAAGCTGGGACACTCCCATATACACTATATTGCCGAAAGTATTCGCTCACTTGCCTTGACTCGCATATGAACTTCAGTGAAATCCCATTCTTAATCCATAGGGTTTAATATGACGTCAGTCCACTCTTTACAGCTAACAGCTTCAACTCTTCTGGGAAGGTTTTTCAGAAGGTTTAGGAGCATGTTCATGATCATTTTTGACCATTCCTCTTCAAGCTTACATACTTTATCGTTTTTGGAAATATAAACACATTTTGAAATCAATACCTGCAACATGTCCAAAAAAGTTGTGACAGGAGAATGTTTACCATTGTTTGACATCGCCTTGTCTTCTAACAACACTCTGTAAGACACTAACTGTTAAAGAATAACAAGTTTAATTCTGTCCCATTCTTACTTGATTTACATCTTAAGAAGCTCAACAGTGGAGACAGGTCTGGACTGTATGTAAACCACTAATACACCCCTACACCATCACAGATGCTGGCTTTTGAACTTTGCATTGATAACAATCTGGGTGGGTTCTTTTTCTTTAAAGCCTGGTGGACTCAGACTGCAAGATCGGTCCAGGTGGACAGACTTCTGGATGTTGTAGATACATGGCTTTTGATTTGCATGATAGAGTCTTTACCTACATTTACCTACATGTACTGAGTTACCCGACAATGGTTTCCTAAAGTGTTCCCAAGCCCACTTTCTAATATCCATCCCAGACTGATTAAAGGTCACAGGAGTCAGTGTTGGTTTTTGACCTGGTCCTTCATGTGCAGAGATTTCTCCAGATTCTCTGAATCTTTTGATGGTACTTTTGACTGTAGATGGTGAAATCTCCTTAAAACTGCATATGAGGAAGACTGTTACAAACTGCTGGACTGTTTGCCCAAGCCATTATTGACTGTGTGCAATTGAGGCCCTGTTCACACAACATTTCAGGTGAAAATGCAAAACTTTCGTTGCATTTTGGCAGTTTGCCTACACGAGAATGGCCTTTTAGGTGCCTGAAAATGAAACAATTTGGCAACGAGCTCCAGGGTGAAAAGTTCCAAAACATCCCCATTTCCTGAAAAAGCCTATGTGCACTACACTTGCAGTCAACTGCCAAGCACTAGTGGGAGGGTGGGGGCTAGCTACGCATGCCAACTACTGGCCTGGCATGTATACTATAGCAGTTTTAGGGTTCCCTGCGGTCTCATGTGCACAGAGATTGTTTTCAAAATGTGCTGTCTGCATGTGGAACTAGTTAAAATTAAAGACTGAAAATGAAGCAGAACATTCTTGTGTTTCCCAGTCTTTTCTTGCTCCTGTCCCAACTTTTCTAGACCAGGTTGCAAATTCAGAATGCATGTTTATTTCGAAAGAAACACATAGGTTTATCAGTTTGAACATTAAATATCTTATTGTTGTGCTGTTTCAATTGAATATAGTCTGAAAAGGATTTGCAAATTGATGCATTGTGTTTTTATTCATATTTTACAGTGTCCAGACTTTATTGGAATCACAATTTGTTGCTTAAATCTATTTCTAACTCTGTCTCTGTTGCTTCCTTGCTGTAACTGGCCAAAAGCATTTCTTCACTTTTTGGTTTGTATTGTTTTTGCACATTCTGTATGTTCTGAAGTGAGTTCTTCCTCTGTTAAAGACTATCTGCACTTCTTCTTACAGTGAATAATCATTTGAGGCACTTTATGGAAATGACTGGACAAGCAGCAGCAGTTGTTGTGGAAGACTCAGTGACTCATGAATATTCATGCCGGCTGTAGCCTAGATATTCCGAGTGTTGAAAGATGCTGAAATCTGGGGCTGAAGCTGATTAAAAACATGAAGCACACACTTGGATGCTTCCTGCAGGCCCGCTGTCATCTGATTTGCAGCTCAGAGGGTTTTGGATTGTGTATCATTAATGTTCGTCTCAGTACAAACATGTAGATCCTCTGTGATAATGAGCTGCAGACAGAGCAACCTGGTGCTTCATGAGTCACTCTGTGAAAAGTGAAAAATACTTTCCCTGCCAATCATTCCTACAAACATGCCCAGTGGCTCCTCAAAGATCTAAATCATCTTCACTTTAGGTTTTAAACACATTTGCACTTTTTCTTTCAGAGATTTTTGAAGAAAACGCCAATTTCAAAGTACTGTATAGACACAAAGCATCAAGCCATAAGAACATCAAATCCTGCTCCATAACATCATTTACATTGGGGATCTTAAATACCATCATATCATACAACATAATCCAAGCATCTCTGAGCTGTGTTAAAAGACAACAGCACAACCTCTCCCCTGGCTTCAGCTCATTCACTCTAATCTAACAACATAATCCCACAATGCTGGCACCGTTACATCCATAGGGGGCAGTTTACCGCTGCAGAGAAAGCAGGCCAGTCATCGGGGGGATTATGAGTCTCTGTGGCCCACTAACACCTGGCCCAGATGCCATACATCTGTGCACAAGCTCACGCTGGGGCCAAGGACACACGCACAGACACATTCTGATGCACGACAACACGAATAAACATGCACATCTGAGATGAGATGGACTAAGCAGATACAGCAGATTTCATTCAACATGATGCATTAATATCCTACAATGATCTGATGTCTATGGGCTTAGATATTCAGATCTCTTTATCACTAGGAAATTGATTATTTCATTTGTTTTTCTAATTATTCAAATGATCAGTAATCAGAAAATAAATAATTTTGCAATTATTAAGTGCATGATATATGAAATAAAAACTCAAGGCCTTTTAATTAAACCCTTTAAATGTCCATATAACTTACCAAAATGATTAAAAAATGTAAACATTGATATTTTATGTCTAAATATCAAATGCAACAGTTAGACTGGCTTTATTTGAGGATTGTCCAAAAAATTTTGCACGGATGATATTTAGTTCCTCCACAAATCTTTTCAGTGCTGCAGTGATTTATTTTCCTACCCTGCATGCTCCCATATTTATAAAAAAAAATTGATTTGTTGAGTTATGGAGTGCACACGGAGGTGGGCAAAGTTAACAGAAAAAAGTAACTTTGTTAACTATTAATCCCACAACAAAGGTGCTAACTTTGCTGTAAAGATTAATCACATTAATTGCGATTAATTAAGGTTCATAATTGGTGCAGCAAGTTTTTTTTTTCCCTTGATTAATCGCATGATTTTTTGTCCCTTTCATTTCGTTTTGATTAAGCCAGTCAGCATCTCGCTGTGTAGGTATATTATATGGCTGTACTCATATGGCCAAACACATTATAGTAGAATATAATAAACCTAGAGCATCAGCTTCAGAGACAAAAAAAGGACTCCACTGCTGTCTACTTTCACTTAAAAGACTCACAGACAGCTCAGTGCACAAGTCAAAAAGCATCAGCACCTTCTGTTATCAAGCACTGAACTTTTACACATATGACACACATATACCTGCCTGAGACCTGGGACCCTGAGACCTCAGGACCCTCGAAGCCTAGCTGCTGTCAGAGACTGTTTAAATGATGTAAACTATTGGATGGCTCAACTATTTTGGCAAATAAACAATTAAAAAACTGAAATTATATACAACTCTCCCTTTCCATCATTAGCAACCTTGGTCACTTATATTTAAATGTTAAACTCTCTGCCTGAAACTTAGGTGTACTTTTTGATTCCAACTTTTCATTCAACCTCATTTTAAAACAGTTGTCAAATCATGCTATCGCCATTTATTTACCATCTCCAAAATAAAAACAATACTCTTTCAGCCAGATCTGGAAAAAAGTCATATATGCTTTCATTTACTCCAGACTGGACTGTTGCAATCCCCTTAACCTGTGTCACCCACAAATCCTCTCTAGCCTCCAAATGGTCCAGAATACGGCAGCTGGCTTCTCAGTATTAACAGACAAGATTAGATCCCCCATTTTTAACTTTTCTACATTGGCTCCCTGTTAGTTTTAGAACTGATTTTAGGTTTTTAACTGATTACTTCTAAAGCACATATGGGCCTGGCTCCAAGCTACAGTTATCTATCAGACCTTCTTTCTCTCCACTTTCCTCACAAGGGAAGTCAAGTAACAAAAATTATGTTTGCAGAAACTGAATTTTCTGTAAGTTAAAGGTCTCTATAGTTGCTGTTCAAATTAACATCCAAATTAAATATAATTAAAGTGCATAATTTACATATCACAGATGGGCATGCACTCAGCTCTTTGGAGATTTTTCTGTCAGCCTTGAATCTTTTTCCTCTCTGTTTCATTTATGGAGATTATTTTTATTTTCTCCCACTTATTTGGGATAAATATGGTCTGATAAGTTAAAATAACAGTCTTGTCGTTGAACAAGATTTTTTGGAAATTTTCTTTTCCAAAAAAACCAGAAATTCCATCATTTTTCAAAAAGTCTTTGAAAATTCTTAAACATATTTTTAAAGTATCTCATGAAAGTAGGCTACCTAAATATTTCTTTAGATAGTCCTCAAATCTTTCAGTGAAAATTCCTCATATAGCCTGAAAATTCCAATAAAAAATTCCCCCCAAAAAATCCATGCAATTTCCAAAAATTTGAAAGCAAATGTCCCAAATATTAAAGTCATTTCCCCCTTAAATTTATTGGCAAAATTTGGACATTTTCAAAAACATTTTCCAAATTCCATGAAAATAATGGAAACAACCCAAACCCCCTAAAGTTTTCTAAGAAAATTGCTGAAGATTTCAAAGGAAAATCATGAACCCCTAATTCCCAATCCATTTTCACCAAAATTTGGTAATAATTTCCCCATATTCCCATGAAAATGCATTAAAAATTTTAAATAAATTCAAAGCCATGAAACCCTCCAAAATATATGAATTTATCCTCTTAATTTCCATAAAAATACTTTGATAACTTCCAAGCAAATTCCCTAAAATATCCAAACAGTAAATTATCACAGCAGTTCAAGCAAATACCTTCAACTTGAATGGACACTTTGGAATTATGACATCAATTCCAATATCAAAAATGATTGCTATAATGTAGGAAAGCCCAAATGTAATGTTGTCATATGTGGACGCAGGGTCTTAGGAGGATATAAATGTGCTCCTTAAGCATGGTTTAAAATAAAGACTAGCCAACACTGCAGAATTTTTGAAAGTACTGCATGGGAAAGTTGCTGCAAAATGAGCTGGAGGTCCATTTTAGCTTGACTGGTACTGAGTGTTACTGTTTCAGTTTGTAGTTTTTAAAAATGAGACACAAACTGCTGTCCAGATACTCAGACCCAAAGACAAATATTTGGGATTGTTTTTTCACCTTAGTTAAAAAAAACCCTTTACATACATTTCATTAATGGCATGCCATTTTACCACACGGTAACCAATCAGTTCATTATTTCAATATGAATTTTCCAAACTAGTTTGACATAAGGCTTTTTATGGTCCTAATCCCTGTAATTTTCATGGCTTTTATTTGTTTTATGTTTTTATGTTTTGTTTTGTTTTGTTTTGTTTTATTTTAAAGGTTTTTATGGTGTTCTTGCCTGCTTTTATTTCTTTCTTCGTATTTTTTTTTTTTTTTTTTTACTTCTGCAGTGTTTGTGATCCATTTCTGTTTTTACTGTGCTGCACTTTGGTAAACTTGAATATTTTTTAAATGTACTACATAAATAAAGTGGATTGAATTTTGGGGCCTCTTAAGAGTCTTGGATCTTATTTTGGAGCTAGTGGTCCTCACCAGGGCTAAAAAAAAACTATTATTATGCCATTTGATCCACTCTTGATCCTTATTTTAAATTAGAAATAAACATTTTGATAAATAAAAGCAATTTTAAAGGTGTATGTCATAATTCATTAATTAATACACAAAGCTCTTGGCAGTTGCCTGCCTTCGCAGGCGATGGTGTAACAGCCAGTAAGCTGTGAAAGCCTCGCTGTTTCCCCAATTAAAAGGGATATAAAGGTTTTTCTGAAGTTGTTCGTTTTAAGATATGCAGTAAAGGAGATTTTTGTCTGCATTCCAATTACTCTATTCCACTTAACTTATAAAATACTGAAATATACCTTTAAATATGACAAGTCAAGTCAAAGGTCTTTGTTTCTCAGATCCATAGCAACTTCACAGAAAAAGAAAGTGAAATATTTTGATGAACAATCAGCAGTTTTAAAGAAAAATATAGAGACATATGTTTCCTTATCATAATCATTGTTTTCTTTATATTCTCTCTGCAAAGTGTTACCAAAGTGTAGTTTCATAACCAGAGCCAAAGCAGTTAGTAGGAAGTGTTTTTGTTTAATATAGTAAGAGAGTGGGCAGAGATGAGTTAAAGAGAAGGAGCTGCAGCACAACAGAGGACACGATTTAAAGCCTTCAAGATTGTTTCTGGGCAGACCTGTGTGTACGTGGTCACTCTCTGCAGCAGTATATTTGATCTGACCTGCAGTGAACCCTCTCCCTCTCTGCTGAGCCACCTCAACACATTTTTTTTAATTCATTAACGTCTGGATGCAGCACAGAGGGTCGACACACAGTGAGCAGCCTGCAGTGAGGCCATACTGATCACACAACAAACAAGATGTCTGATGTTGGCTTTGGTCGCTGAAAACAAGAGAGATTGTTGTATGGATAAAAATATGAGGACAACCCTGTTTGTTTTAGCTAGATACTGGCAGCAGGCTGGTTTCACATATTACATTTCTGACAATTTCTTAGAAAAACATGTTTCAGATACAAAATATGGTTTAGCAAAAATGTATACTTTATAACAAATTTTTTATAGCTTGATTATTTTAGAAATTCTGCATGACTGATAAACAATTTAACCCTTTATGGGGCAAGGAATCATATGATCAATTCTGTAGACTTCCGTTGTGGTCTCCCCCCTAGTCTCTGATACAATAGAACCAGAAGGATTTTACTCAGCCATTTTTCTCAGCCAGCAAGTGGAGATCAGTCAACATCACAGAAAGTGACATCACACAAGCTGACCAATCAGCAGTGGCCCAAAGTGTATCAAACTTCCTGTTTCCTCCAGAACATGAAAAATGCAGTTTGACATCTCTTTAGGTTCCAAAAAAACGTCCCTAACATCCTAACTAACCACGATAAGCAATCAATCAATCAATTACCTCAAGACCAGAGGCTGTGTTAACTGAAAATTCTCAGTCGTTGATGGAAGCATGACGGGGAATTTTGAAGGCTGTCCGCCATTTTTAACAACTGAAATGATGAAAATGAGCCTTCATTTTAGCACACAGACAGATTCCACTTTATGCACACGGACTATCTAGGAGGTTATTTAATCTACTAAAAAATCTTGTAGCCAGAGGGCTCTATCACTGGTTCAGTGAAAGCATGTCAGTCTCAGTGCTGACAGCGCACTGAGAGACTGCTGGAGGTGTCTTAGTTTGTCACCAGTCGGCATGCAGAGTGTTCAGCGATGAGTATGCTGCACAAACTGAGGACGTGGTCTCATAAACGGTTGCTCTAATTTTAGATTGAAGAAATAGTTTTTCTCATGATTTATTTAGGCACACCTGTGTGCAACTGCTGTAAAGAGTCATCAGCACACAAAGGCTGAGCAATTACACAATAATTTCTAAGAAGCAATGTTCTCTGTATAAGATTCACCTTATGACAAAAAGAATGACAGCCTCCTGCAGAGTAAAAATGAAGAGAGCAGCTGGTGAACACTGTAGTATTTATAAGATCATACAGTAAACTTTAGCTAAGTGATCAGAAGACTGAACTAAATTCATGATGATTAACCTCGATAAAGTCCATTATACTAGTTTTTCAGAACTATTCTTAACATAAGAGTTGATAAATGATGCTTAACCTAAATAAAGTCTGTTATATTACCATTATAAGAGAAGTTAAATCAGCATGTTGTTACATGTTTGCAGATGGAGCCTGTGCAACTGGTGGAGGAGTATGTGTCACATCAAGGTGTCCTTTCTTGTTTCATTATTATAATTCAGCGTGTGGTAATGATAAGAAATCCTGTGGAGCAGACAACATTGCGCGCGGCTCTACAATGCCGCCTTTTAACAACTTTTTATTGGCTATGGTCGTCAAACTACAATATCTACGCATTGAAAATTTCTTAAAAGGAACCCTGCATGATCAGATAAGTTCATCTTGTTGGATAGATATTTGTATCTCTCATTTGTATATTGAACTGAAAAACTAACTAGATATCTGCATTTTAAGTAAATTTGAGCTTATAAACTTAACAGGAGGCTGCCACAGAATTTTTAAAAAGTAGTGTTTTCTACCAAAAAGTTACCAACTTTAAAGGAAATAAAGGAACAGTAAAAAGGTAAATGTTTGATATCATAAGTTGTAGATGATAAATGACTCATTGATTGAGCTGTCAGATATAAAGGAGCAGCTTTGGACTATTTAACATCACTGTGGCTGCAGGAAGAGGCTGACATGGCTTAACCAAAGTGTGCTAAAGGGTCGATAAAGCATGCAAATTACAGTGGTACAAATGGCGTACATGCAAAACTTAGACCTTAAGTGACAGCAGTGTATACAATTAATCTTGACAGCCATAGTATTTATGGAATTACATGATTGCATTTATGAAATATGTGATTTGCTCTTTATCACATGTTTAAAATTGTGTTTCTTAAGCAACATCTACCAGGGACAGCAGATGGAAATTAGCCAACGACTCCAATCTGGCATTTTTACACTGTCTAGTCCTGTACTTGAATTGTTAATTCATGTTTGCACTGTACCTTTTAAATAAACATTATAATTGTAATTAGAAGAAGGCTGGTGAGCTGGTGAGGTTTTTTCTTTATTAGACTGAATCCTTCCCCTATCATCCTCAATTCGTCCCTCTTACTTCATTTTGCAACAACCTAATATGAATCCACGTTTATAGGTGTATTAACTGTAGCATGCTCTGTGGTTTACTCACTCTCCAGTGACTCTCTTTCTGCGGTGGCAGAACCAGGCAAGAGCAGCCAGCACCAGAAGCAGCAGCAGCAGCAGAGGGATACCGATACCCAAAACCAGGCCCAGAATTAGGCTCAGCTCCACTTCGTCCACCTGGCTTCTGTCTGCAGAGGAGAAGTATCAACCAATGAAACACTCTCATCACAGCCACAGGACGTTTAAACTGAAAAGATGGTGTAAATGCCATCTGCAGGTTATTAAATGACAATAATCAGATGTATTTGTATTAAATAAAGACCTGATCACCATTAAAGACATAAAAGACGACCCTGAGCGGCTCTTTATGGCTCTAGCTCTCAGTCTTCGTATTGATTTTGTCCATTTACAAGCTCTGCAGTGATTTCTCTGCCTGAAAGATCGATGTCAAGAGCTCACCTAATACACAGGACTGAGTGTCGCCCACGTCTGTCGTGCCGTTGCAGATACACCTATAACCTCCATACGTGTTAAAGCAGAAAGCTGGGGGGGCGCAGACAGCCTCCTTGGTCTCACACTCGTCCAGATCTGCAGGTGTGCACACAAAAAGGTTGGACATCATTTAAAAGAGCTGCAGTTAATCCAAGGCTTTAGTCCATCAACATTATTCTGAAAACCTGACAGGCAAGAGAGAAAAAATTGATTTATTTTCTAACAACAATCTAGACTTCCATATCATTTTGATAAGGAAACTTTCAAATTCTTAATCTTTCGATTTTATCTCTTTTTTACTTAACAACTGTGAAACAAGAGGGAACATAAGGTCTTTCAGGGAAAAAATAAACGCTGGGCCTCTTTTTTAAAGTGTTTGTTGTTGTAGTACTTGTTTTGTCCACACGAGGCCGCTGTTCACACAGAAATGTGTTGCTTTGGACAGTGGAAGAACAGTGACAATCCAGACATTCTCTGAGAAATCATTACGAAATTTTCATCCAATCCATTTCTGTGATCAGCAACTCTCTAATCTTGTTTTATTTTGCTTTCACCAGAAAAAAAGGAATAAAATACATCAGGAGTTATTAATATACAGTATATAGATATACATTCTCATAAGATCTAGAAGATCTAGAAGCAAAAATGTGGATATTATCTCTGTACAGGCTGGACAACTCAACATAATGGTAATTATATACTTTTAAAAGACAGCATAACAAAAAAATTCTCTTTTTCTGTTCCCTTATCGATGCAGCGGTGTGTTGATGCAGAAAGGGAGTATATCGAAGGAGACAGAAAATGCCTTACATCTTATGTCATTTTGTTGTGCTGTTTTCTATGGAGTTATGATAAAAAATTCAATTTTGAGGTATTCCTTCTTATATTCCATACATTATATCTTAAACATGAATCATTTGGAGTGAAGTGACAGGCGTCTGCATATTTTCTGACTGCACTGTAAATTCAGGTGAAACAGTACGATGGGATTTCGAAAACAAACAAAAAAAGACCAAATACTGTATTTTCCACCACCTGGCTCTCAGAGCTGCGACCACACTGAGAAAATAAAGATGTTATGTAAAAGCAGAACAAACCATCCACTTCAACGTCTCTGATTTCATAGTGGCTGCTGACTCTGGCCAGGTAGTCTCTGATGTACCAGTCGGGGGTGTCACTGGACACGTTGATATGATATTCTGCTACACCTGGAGCCGAGCCGGGTCCTGGATCCTTTTCACTTGCATTGTAGAATTTATTCTGAAAACCCATCGACAGGATGTCCACCACCTGTGGGACAGGAGAAACATGATTATTACGTGGTGTAATCCGTCATAGATAAATAGAGTCAACATTTAACCTAAGGACCATTTCTTTGGACTTTAAGAGAAGCTGGAATACCAAGAGAGAACCCACGAGGACATGTTTCATGAGGAAAACATTCAAACTTCACACAGAAAGGCCCTCTCTGACAGGGACACAAACCAGGAACCATCTCACAGAGAGGCAGCAGTGTTAAGAAGCATGGAATATTATATCTGCTGTTAAATGTTAAAAAGTTTTCAGAACTGACTTGTTTGGTAGACAACACAGTGCAATTGTAGTAAATCTTTAAGCAGATGATGAGGTTGTATTTATTTGCTTATACTGCAGAGTTTAGTTCCTGAAACTAAACAAGAAGCCATTTCGAGCAGCAAGATGCACTTTTGATTTAAAAAAACATTAGTGTTGTCAGCACTCATGCAGTAATGGCAGTTAATCATGGTCCATAATTCAAGTGTTCATTATTATTATTATTATTATTATTATTATTATTATTATTATTACAGATTGTTCACATGCTTTATTTCCCTCTCAGCACACATTGGTTAATCCACTGCAATGTCTACCTGGAGCCATGGTGATGTAGAATAAGCACCCCAATGTGCCTTAAAATCTATATCAGTCTAAAAAGTCTAAAACAAAAGCTCAGTGGAAAAGTCCAAAATCATCTAAGCCCTGTGTTATCAAACATTTATTGTTTTGCCATTCCCTTATTTCCTTTTCAACCCATAACAAACTCCTTTTTCCAATATTGAAGTCTTGCTTTTATCTCTTATCTACCTAAAGTTCCTTATTTCTTTAAATCAACAGCTGTTCTGTATCCCAATGCGACATCTGATTTCCCTTATAAGAATAGGGAATGAATGAATGAATGAATGAATGAATGACACTCACCTGTTTGAGTCCATCAGGTCTGTTCCCTTCCCAGCTCACAGAGACGTTAAACACATTACTTCCTGCAGAAACACAACAGCAGCCACACCTGTGATGACCTGCCACTACCAAATATGGGCATGCTTACCACAGTATCAGCGGATGAGTAAGGCTGTGACGAAGCTGATGTAGGAACCATTGGTCTTACCTGGAGGATTGGCAGAGTCACCTGCAGAAAGAGACATGACATTCAGGTGAACATATCAGTCTGTGTCACATGAACACTCAGTAACAGTCAGGAGTCCGTCAACAACTGCAGCTCTACCTGTGTGACATTTATCACAGAGATATCATCAGATATCTGGATCAGTCAATTCAAAACTCACCAGAGTTGTTATCACATAAATTATCAAAAGAAGCGAGTCTGTTTGTTAAACAGCCAAATTCCACCTCTTAAAAAAAGGAAGAAAATGTAAGCAAGGCAAAAAAAGCAATAGAGAAAAAAATATCGAGTCAGAATTTTAAGAAAAAAAGTCAAAATTATGAAAAGTAATTTTTGACACAGGAAGTCTAAATAATGAGATGCTTCATAATAATTATGAGACAAAAGTCAAAATTTTTAGCTAAAAAGTCAGAATAGTGAGCTAGTCATTCATAAATGATGATGATAAAGCCAGTTATAAGGAAAATTCCAACGAAGGAAAAAAAAAGCTCAAATATTGAAATAGTGAGACAAATCTATGAGAGAAAAAGTCATACCTGTAAAAAAAAAATCAAAATCTTAAGAAAGTAAGTCATAGTAATGAGGAAATGTATAAAAATAGAAAGATATTAAAAAAACTATAGCACCCCAAATATAAGACAGAAATTTATAATTATGAGAGAAAAGTTAAAATGAGGAGAAAGCATCATAATAATGAGAAATTAAAAGCTGTGGGACAAAAAGACAAAATTAAGAAAAAAAAGTGAAACTTATGGGATAAAAAGCTCAAATAATGAGGTGAAAATGGTGTGATGAGATGAGATGAAAATTCAAAATTATGAGATGAAAGTTAAAATTATGAGTTGGAAAGTTAAAATTATGAGATGAAAAGTTAAAATTATGAGGGTAAAAGTCAAAATCATGAGATGAAAAGTCAAAACTTTGAGATGAAATGTCATAATTTTGAGATCAAAAGTCAAAATGGTGAGATAGTAAGTCCTAACTATGAGATAAAAGATAATTTCTGAGAAAAAGTCAAATTTATTAGAAGTAGTGCTGTCAAATCTTTATTAACTGTGATTGATAACCATAAAAACGTGATTAAAAACACACAGCAGCGATAATAAGTCAATATATTTAGATAAAATGTCAAAATTCTGCAACCAAAGTTGCAGAAAGTTAAAACTGAGAAAGTAAGTCAGAATTTTGAGATGAAAAACCCTAATTATGAGATGCACTTTCTCATAATTCTGACTTTTTCTCTCATAACAATGACTAAAACAGCTCATAATTTTGACTTTTTTTCTTTTGTAATTGGCAGCAATGATCTTCCATGGTACTGTCCTAATCTCATGTGAAAGTTCAAACTCCATATAAACAAGACTATTTCATTTACAGAGTTAGACTGGTGTTTTTAATACTGTAATATTTTGAGGTACTGGATTTTCTATTTTTGTGAGCTGATGGGCACAATTATCGAGATTAACAAAAAAATCTTGAAATACATCACAATGTATGTGATGAATCTAGAATCTATAGAAATTTGACTTTTTGAATTAAAGTACAGCTAAATGTAAACTGTTTCTTGGTGTTGTAATTATTTTTAAACGTGCTTGGATATAATTGTATCTATTTCATATTCATAGCTTCAAAGATGGACAAAAGTCTGTGTCTGGTATGCTAAGCTAAAAGGCCCTTATGGAGAGCCCATAGATGCATCATCAGTCACTTGTTTAAGGCCCTGTTTCATGAAACTAACAGAAATAAAACCATGCGAGTTTCACAGGTAGAACTCTCAGGATGTTGGGTGATGATGGATCCAACAGTACGTACCACATCCATCAGGGTCTCTGGTGTCCTGGTATCTGCAGAAACACTCGACAGAGCCATGTGTGTTCTTACACTCAAACTTAGCATTGGGGCAGGTGTAGAGTTCTGCACACTCGTCAATATCTGCAGCACACACAAACATGGTCACATGGTTACAAACATTACCTGAATGCCTCATATTTAAACTGAGGTGTGTGGTTTACCTGTGCAGTTCGTCCCATCTCCGGTGAATCCGGGCTTACAGGTACAGGTGTAGTTGAGTTTGGTGCTGAGGCAGTCTGCGTCCTTGTGGCAGGGGAAGCTGAAAGGAGGGCTGCACATGTCTGTGGAGAAAAGATCACAATGAATCAGAGTGTGAGAGTGTGACTAACTGAACAATGGGACATCATGCTGTTTGATACACACCATGCTGGAAACACTTGTACCCCTGCTTCCCCTCAGAGACCGTGTTATCGGGACATTCTCCACAGGTGAACCGGCCCGGCTCTGCCCCTGAATGACACTGAACCCCCCGGAAACAAGGTCTGCCTCTGCACACGTCTGCAGCACGCCCACAGAACCTTCCACTGAACCCCTCTGGACACAGACAGCCCACCACCTGATCAACATACAGGACAAAGTAAACACAGAGTTAGATCACACAGCATGCTGAATCGGAGGATTGTGGGCCTAATCCCCAGCCCCACAAGTTAAAAGTAATATGTTGATTTCATGGGTTCATTTTTCTTGCAAAAAACATAAAATTTATGGGTGAAATTTCATCTTTTATACGGTCGCAAGCTAAGTGAATCTGATCAAGTAACACAAAGTTTGTTCTTATTATTAATTTGACTCACAAAATGTCAAAAGAAGGAAAGACTGTCATACCAGAATTTCCCTCTCAAAGAGGCTTTAAAGCATCCTTTGTTAGCTACTGTAGGTGCAGCCTCATCAGGGTTGCCTCATATTTTTTTCAAGCATGGGCAATTTCACTCAGTAAGTTTATTCTGTCATAGTTTTGTTAACTTTTACATTTCTAAAATCAATAAAAGGGAAAAATAATTTAAAAAGATGATGCCAGGCAGGTTATAAACATGAAAAAATCTAATAAAGATATCTTCCCTCTGACTCAAACAACAATAGCCTAAAGGAATAGGTTTACTGAACTGAATGGATTTAAATGATGCCGTAGAGCTTTTCTGTCTTTGTTGAACTAGAGACCTTATCAAATGCAGTTTATCATCAGCACTGGGGATGCATGGTCATAAAGTTTTCTTTGACTGTCTGGACTACTTTTGTGAATGGGCTACTCAAGAACCCTTTGATGGATTTTCTTCTATCTGCACAAATGTTCACTTTAAAAGGAGCCCTGCATGATCAGACAAGTTCATCTTGTTGGATAGATATTTGTATCTCTCATGTACATATTGAACTAAAAACTTACTAGACATTTGCATTTTGAGTAATTTGATTTGATAAACTCAACAGGAGGCCACCATGTTTTGGTCCGCGCTTGGTGCGGTGACGTCACAGCGCCGCAGCGCTCCTCACCATTCCTATGCAGTAACCGGTTGATTGGCAGCCAGTGTTAGGGCTGCATCTCAGAGAGGCTCCACAACTCACTCACAGGGGATTTTAAGATTTGAGGTTTCTTCTATTTTTTTCTTGCACCACAAGCGGTTATCAATCAAACTAGACAGCAAAATGATCAATACAGAGCCATGTTTACCTTGTTGTAGCAAATATGTACGTCCACATCGGTAGAATATGTTTGAAACCTGTTTCTTGATGAACCAGACGAAGGCCACAAGCTAAAATGTGTCTGTTTAATAAAGCAGTTCCCCAGACTTCTACTATTTATGAGGCTTTCTGTTTCAATGCGGTTCAAAATGTTGAAGGTAAAGATAAACACAGTATGAAAGCACTGCCGGCTTGTGCTTTTCAAAGTAAAAGCCCACTTTAGCATTTCTTATGAGAAACTCCCTTCGCTTGTACATAATGCTTTTTATTTTGAAGAGCAACTGCACTCATCCACTATACACTGATCCAGTCCCTTGTAGGGAGGTTTATTGAGGTGAAACTTAGACAGCAGGGAGACAAAACCAACACACAACAATCTTGCCTGGTATGAAAGCCGTTATGGCAGCAACAGCTGCAAGCAGAAAAACCCACTGATAAACAGTTACTGCATAGAAACTGCAACGAGTGCTAGTGATGTCACAGTACCAGTGTGGACAAAACCATGGTGGCCTCCTGTGAGTTTATAGCTCAAATTTACTCAAAATGCAGATATCTAGTGAGTTTTTTTTAGTTTAATATACATATGAGAGATACAAATATCTATCCAACAAGATGAATTTGTCTGATCATGCAGGGTTCCTTTCAAAGTGAACTAAAAACAGCCGGAAGTACAGGCTGAGAGTCATTGTGACTTCAGATCTGAAGGGAAGCATATTTAAATATTTTTGAGGCATTCATTTTGGCAAACTTGCCAAAAACCTACACAAAGATGAACTGATCGGAGCTCAAAGGTCCGAGTGACCTTACATGCTGTGGGGTCACAATGACCTTCTGTCCTATTGTTTACTAACTTAGCTGTACCTTTTTTATTTTCTTTTGAAGTGTCTTCTTTTATCTTTCAAACAAATTGCTTTTGATGTTGGTTAAGTATGTGAACACATACAAGCATTTTTTAAATTGCTAACTAACTTAAACATTAATGGACTACAGCAAAACACCAACAATAGTTAGCAAGACCTGACATTTTTCATTTCTGCAGTAAATGTACCAGATGTCTATTTATTACAAAAAAGTGAGAGATATTCCTAAGTCTCTGAGATGATACCTGATGGTTTTTACAACTGAAAACTGAGCAAGTTCTAAAAACAGAAATATTTCAGCCAGCTGATGAATTGTTGACGTGTATAAAGTAGAAGCCTCAACAGTACCTGGAACTTTCCTTGAAGGTGATTTTCAGAGATACTGTCGTACTGGCAGGTTCCTCCGTTCAGACAGTTACAGACTCTCAGGACCGGGGTGAATAGGGAGCTGCTGAGCTCATCACTCACTTTAATGGTCAGCGGGACGGGCTGTGTGCTGAGAGGCATGAAGGACAGGAGGCCGTCACCTGAGGAACAAAACAATAAAAAAAGGTAGGAAACCACTGGTCTAAATAACACAAAAGCATATTTTGGTTCTGAAATGTTGCTGTCACGTTCAGAGCTGCACATAAAAAGTACACATGTGCAGTCTTGTTGCGTCTACTTTCAAAATAGTGTCTCTAAATGTCTCTGAAAATATATAACCCTTCTTGGAGGTGGAGAAATGTTGCTGAGATTTTTATTTTAGTCACCCTTTTAAAGTTAAAATGGAAAGGTGATCAAAATTCTAAAGAAGTGTAGTGTTTTCTGACACTCTGATGCTAAAGATGCATTTTATTAGCGGTTTGAAAAAGGTCAAATAAAGGCTCTTTAATGTTAAGATCAAATTTCATCTCAATTAGTGCTGCCTGCAGTATATCTGTCTGTACTGATGAGAAACATCCATCAGTGACATTTGCACAAACTACTTTGCCCCTTCTTTGGTGAAAATGATTCATTGATATGAATGGAAGTAAATGGGAAAATAAAAATCATGGCTTATTAACCATTAGAAACCCATTCCCATAGCCAGCAAGGTAGATCCAAAATGATGACTCTTTTCTGATCAGGCATCAGGGAGTATCTGTTTGGACTCTCGGAGTCAAACTGGACAAAAAGCCCCATCTAGTGGCCAGAGATATCATATCCTGCCATCACAAAAGTGCCTATAAAAAAGTATTCACCCCCTTGGATGTTTTACCCTGTAAGTGCTTTTATAAATCAATCATGGTCAATATAATTTGGCCTTTTTGAAAATAAAAAAAAAATTAAGAAATTTATATTTAATGTAAACATGGAAATAGATTGCTACAAAGTAATGTGAATTAAAGCAAGTTATGTAATGTAAAATAAATGACTGCAAAATTTTCACTCCCTTTGAGTCAGTATTTAGTAGATACACCTTTGGCTGCAATCACAGCACTGAGTCTGTGAGGATAGATCTCAATCAGGCTTGCACATCTGGACACAGAAATTTTACTCCAGTCTTCTTTGCAAAACTGCTAAAGCTTCGTCTCTAGCCTCTCATTAGTCTCCTTCTTGCACCATCACTAAGTTTGTGAGAACGCCCTGATTCAGGCAGATTTACACACATGATGTATTCCTTCCATTTCAGGGGATTTTCAGGGCCTTGGAATTTTTTTGTATCCATACCCTGACTTATACTTTTCAATGACATTTTCTCAGTGTTGCTTCAAGGTGTTCTTTTGTCTTCATGGTGTAATGGTAGCCAGGAATACTGATTAACCAGTATTCCCCTTTACCTTCCAGACACAGGTATCCTTATACCACAGTCACTTGAGACAAAGTCACTTTACTCAGGTGATCCCGGTTTCACTAATTGTACAACTACTAACACCAATATAGTTTAATTATGTTGCTATTGTTTTTCAATCAACTGCTGATACATTCTCAAGGATTGTTGTCAGTCACATGGGGGTGTGGTCTTTTTGGGGAGAAGGAGGTGGCATTTAACTGCTCTCACTGATACATCATTGAAACCTTAATCATTGGTATGGGACTGCTACTGTACATTCAAGAATCTGCATAATGGCCAATGCATACTCTCTCTTTCTTTGACTATTTTCCTGACAAAATCTCTTATGAGATTCTTAACTCTTATGGGCAATAAGATAAATAAATTAAAAACATAAGCGAGAACTCTCCTGACCCTAAAATCCAGTCTCATGAGATCACATCATCTGGTAGATAATATGAATGCATGGATGAGGGCTGTTTGAGGGGAAAGAGTCTCACCGCTGCTGATGGAGGTTCTTGGAGGTCGGGGGTAGAGCAGTGAGAAGGTGATGGGGTCCCCATTTGAGTCCTGAGCATCAATTTGGATGTTGACAGTGGAGTTGACTTTACAGTGAATCACTGTGGGCTTTGTCACCACAGGAGGCATGTTACCTGGAAGACCACACACTACATGAGATTAACACACTTAAATCATGAAAACCCAAACAGTAACAGTGAAGCCGTCCTACCGTAGATCAGAGCCAGGCTCTCAAACTGTCTTTTAGCATCCAAAGTCTGCAGACCCAGCTCAGAGCTGCCAGTGGCCACCGTGTCATGGACACACTGCAGACTGCCTCTACAGGTTCTCCTCAGATCCTCCACTTCCGCAGGGCTGATGCCTTCCATCAGCTGCTCAAAGGACGGGGTCTCCAGGGAGAACAGGGGGGGCTGAGAGAACAGCAGGCTCTCTGGGAGGGGAACTGCCCCTACGGACACACACATGCAAAGGACACAAGGACACATTTTTTTGAACATTTTCAAACTCTGGTCCCAGCTTAAGGACAGGGGTTCGAGCAATTGTTTCCCTCTGTTTTATATTCAGTTCTATCTTTACATTTCAGAATTTAAAACCAATGAGTGCAGAATAATTATGACTACTTAGTGACATTAAAAAAATACAGAAAAAAACATCAAAAAACAAAAACACACAAAAAAAGGATATATTGATCCTTCCTGTGAAAATTGATTTGGGAATAAAATTATGAGCATCTGACCCACACCAACATCCAGTAACTGGTATATCATTGAGTTACAATAAATCTAGTATAAAATCTAGGCCATAAATCCCCAGTTTCCTTTTTTTTTCTTTATTTATCTTTTTAAAGAGGCATAACTATCTACACAAAATCATATTTTCATCTCTGAATGAGGGACACCATTTTGATATGTTGCATAAAGGTCCTGTGGGGCAGTGGCTCTTGACTAGCTGGTCAGAAGGACCCAAAAGTGGCCTGCGGAGCTGCTTTCAGTGGGTCTTGGATGTGCCTGGAAAAACTGTGGGAAAAAATTTATGCCGTACAGAAGTCCTAAGTGGACATACATCCATTTTGTTTTACTCTGTTTCATGTAACAACATGCTACCTTTAAACCTGGGACTGGGTTACACAGTATTGTGAATTAGTTTTAGGTATGTTTCAGCCAAAACCTAAGGCTGCAGTACGGTATAGATGTGGCGAGGCAGCTGCCTGAGGGCACCATCGAAAGGGAAGGAGGATTGACACAACTCAGGTAGTGCTCTGGAGTGGAGCAGGGGGTAGATGTGGCAAGCATGGCCTAGGGTACTGTCCAGGTGGGTAGCAGGGTTGCCATGAGCCCCTGGCCATGCTGTGGATGTTTTACCAGTGGTGAAAAGATCTCTACGAAAGAGATACCATCGAGCTTGGCCTTGGCTGTAAAGTGAGTCGCATGTGGGCTGACATTTGTTGAGCTCGACTCTGGCAACCCTCTCCTTACTCTCTAGCCCCGGGCTGTGGCACATTGGGCCCCATGCCCTTTAAACTTATGCAAATGACTGTAAGTCACCCCTTTTCTCTCAAGGGGAAATAAGGTTTAAACTGTCCCCCTTCCTGAGGTACAAATTCCATTTCATTCAGTTAAGTCCACAACGTGCAATTTCTATAACCTCGCACGCCAGATGGATTTGTTTCACACATCCATCTGGAAAACCACTCATACACAGCATTTAGGAAAGGGCAGGGTCTTTGAAAAAAACTCGGAGTGTGATTGATGAATGTTCTGTCTGTCACATCTTTACAGGCCAACCAGAGCAACAAAACACGTGACGTAGCCGCCAGCGAGCTGCACCCTTACCAAAGGAGTAAACTCCATTAGAGCTGCACAACGTGAACCATGGTGACTGTAGACATGTCAGTACACTACTTTTGTCATTTTTGAAAAGAAAACACCTCACTGCTGTTCTTTGTTCTTCTTTTAACAAAGACATGCTGTCAAGTTCTGATAAAACTGGCACTTTAGCAGCATCCACGCTAATGTCTTCCGCCATAATTGCACTGGTCTCTTGTTGCTGTTTGCTTACTTCAAGACTCTTTCTAACAGGGCCGAAACAGTTTAGATGGCAGCTTTGCCCGTTTCCATGAGAAACATGGAAACTGGCGCATCCATCTGCTTTGTAAGGTTACAGTTTACATTATCTTTAAATATCTGTTTTCACCATTAGGAGTTCGTGCATGGGCTAGCTTTAGCACTGTTGTTTAACTCTGTTTAACTCAAGCATACTCGACAAGGTTAATTTACTTAACAGTCAATGCCATCTTTCCCATATACATAGTTATGACTTAACAAAGGAGAAAAGCAGCTAAAAAGTGGCCCAAAACCCCACCAGTCTGGTCTGTTGTCATGTATTCCATAATGTTACCAGCAGTGAGGTGGCTGCCTGCAACGCACAATGAATGCGATGAATTTTCAATTGTGTAAAGTCTCATGAAGTTTTTGTGTATCTAAGCACTTTATAGTGGTAAATGAGTTGTCCCAGTAAATAAAAGCCACAGCCAAGCTTTTAGATTAAATATTAGACAACTTTTACACTGGATTTTTCAATAATTGTGCTGATGCATGATTGTGAAAATCATGATACCAGTGTTTGAAAAAACATTTAAACCGACTACCAACACCAATGGCATTTTTCATTGCTTCTCTTCATGTATGGCCCAAAAAAGTCTGCTTTGTCTTTCATGTTTGACCACAGAAACAGATCAGAGTTTGTGCAACAGTTCACTTCTACCTGATAAAAATCCTCTTCTCTAAATTAAAGTTAGGTGTGCTTGGTGCTGGAATTTAAATGATCCTACACAACAGATACAAATCTACAAACATCTGTTCATGCCATACATTTTTGCAGGGCTCGTATTGCATCCCTTGGAAATGTTTGTTGTCCTTTTAAGATAACAACTAATCTATTATATTATCTTGGGATAGCAAAACTAGTTTCTAATGACAACTCATAAATTTCAATATTTCTAGAAGCAAAATGCCACATTATCACAGGAAATGCATGAAAGGCATGAAAGTTGCTTTCTTAATGTTGCACTTTTAAACATGTTTTTTTATTGTCCATTCCAATCTTCTACTTTAAACTCATAAATATAAATAATACTCCACTCACAGGACAGGCCAAACTCATCCAGTTTCTCCTTGGATGGCGGGTTAAGATCATCTGATCGGAGGAGCCTGCCGTCCGACATGAGGAAGTCGTCAGAGCGGTTGGAGCTCCAGAGACCCATCAGGCCCACGGTACGGTTGTAGAACGTCTGAGGAACCTCCACCATGGCTGCCAGCTGGTTACTGCCCAGCACCTTCCACACAAGCACGTGGAGACCACCGGCGTACACTGCTGCACAGCGAGACACCGACATACAGCGCACAGCAATGTCTGTCTCCCCCATGTGCACCACACCTGAGGAAAAAATAAGCACAAAAACCTCAACTACTTTTAAATGGCTTCAAACATCCCCCTGATAGGTAATAGATCCTGCAGCAGTGAAACAGTATGTAAAGTCTGCAACATAATTCTTGATTGCTTGAAATGTGCCAACCAGAGATTGTTGTTTTTGACAATGACCGGCTCAGACAGTTATCAGACAGTTAACAAATGGAGCCACAGATTGCCCAGCAATCTTTATTCTCTAGAGCTTTCATCACTGTTTTTATCAGTGTAGTCTAGTGTGTTTGTAGAGACACAAGACAAAGGTAAGAAACTGTCTGGGGCTTCACAATCTAAAGGGTCATTATAGGTGTGCATCAGATATAAGACATACATTGCAAACACTGCATTGGGCGAGAGGCAGGGCACAACCTGGACTGGTCACCAGTCAATTACAGGGCTGACATATAGGGACAAAGAAGCAGGCATATTTAATTGGTGAGTCTAAATACAGTTAATTTAGTGTCATCAGTTAACCCAACTAACATTTTTGGTCTATGGGAACCAACAAATCCAAAGAGAACATGCAAACTCCTCACAGAAAGGCCCTGTCTAATGAGGATTTGAAGAAGGAGCCTTCTTATTGTGAGGCAAGATGCTAACCACTGTGCCACGCTGCAGCCCTCAATTGAGAAATATACTTTCAGAGTAAATAAATGTCAAAAGTGAATTAAATAGAATAAAAAAAAAGGATTTTGATTATCAAAAAGCAGTCTCTTTGGAGGACCAATGACTCTGACAGCAAAACCCCAATAATGTCTTCATATCAAGCAAATCATAGTTCTCCAAAAACCTTTAGACATATTGGAATAAGGATTGGTGGATTACTGTGTGGTAAAGTTGCATGTTATTAATAAAAACATGTACAACCTAAATTCCAGAAATATAGGGGAACTCATGGGAGTTCTTTAATGCTGCTTCACTGGAATAACAGAGAAATTTTTGGAAAGCACTGGTACAAAAAGTACTACTAGACCTACAAAAAAGCTACTCAATTATAGTATAAAGAGTAGTAAAAGTACTGGTACCTCATTCCTCTGGCCTGTGCTGGTTACATATATGTAATGAAAATAAAACAGAATACAATGATAAGCAAATCTCATAAACACATATCCCTTTCTGGTATGATTTCAGGTATGATTCTGTGCAGGAAATAATTGCACGGGTTAAGGGGCACTTCCAGAAATCACCATCTGTCAACACGTTTCACCTTGCCATCCACAAATGCAGATTAAAGCTGTATCATGCAAAGAAGAAGCCATATGTGAACACGATTCAGAAACATCGCCGTCATCTCCGGGCCAAAGCTCATTTAAAGTCAACTCGGGCAAAATGGAAAACTATTCTGGGGTCAGATGAATTTAAATCTGACATTTCTGAAAGTCACAGATGCCAAAAAACCCTGCTAAAAAGACCCAGGACAGTTGAGCAGCTAGAAAACATACATCAGGCAGGAATGGGACAATAGTCCTCTCCCAAAACTACAGCAACTGGTCTCCTCACTGCCCAGAAGTTTACAGACTGTTGTTAAAAAAGAGGAGGTGTTACATAATGATAAACATAGCCCTGTCTCTACTTTTTGAGATGTGCTGCTGCCATCAAATTCAAAATGAGCTAATAGTTTTCATGAAATGTTTCAGTTTTAACTTCTAAAATGTTATGTTCTACTGAACATTAACAATGAACATGGAGTTAGGGTTGTATATTTTAATGTTTTCAGTTACACTTGGACTACATGTTAAAATGTTTTGAAATGGGGAATTTGAGTTAAGAGCTGATGAAATACATACAAGGATATTCGTTTCAAGTTAGGGTACACTTATTAGTGCTCTGGATTTGTTACTTAAAATAAATGTTTTAAAATATTTGGTCACTTGTTGAAATTGCTTTTCTCTAAATGAAAACAGATCTCATATTGGTCTTTGCCTGGTGTCTCCAAATTACTCAAACTGTTCCTGTGAGGATTGGCCTGTTTCCACAACTTATGAACATAAGATAAAGATTTTAATATGTGTTCTGATTATTACCAACTGTGACTGGAACCTCAACGTCATCCACAAACAGCTGCAGTCCATCTCCTGCATCTGCACATTTCCACTCAATCTGAAATAAAACATGATTATTAAACAAGATTAATCAGTTATACAAACCCAAATTCCCCCAAAGATGGGACATTTAGTTAAATGTGAATCTAAATAATCAAAACATTCTCAACCTATATTCAGCTGAAACAGATTAACACGTTGTCTTCTGGGGATATACCGAACCAAGAAATGGTTTGGTATATGCCCCAGAATGTAGGCGGTAATGCTATAGAAAGAAAGTCTTGCATTGGAGTTCTTTAATGCTGCTTCACTGAAACAAAAGAGAAATTGTTGAAAAGTACTGGTACAAAAGTACTACTAGACCTAAAAAAAAGCTACTCAATTATAGTAGAAAGAGTAGTAAAAGTAGACATGGTACTGGCGCCCCATTCCTCTGGCCTGTGCTGGTTGTGGCCTCGCGGAGTGTGGGGCATCCTAATTTTTATGCACAAAAGGTGACAGCCCTATGCTGAAGAAAGTCAGAAGAAGAGTGGAAACATCTTTTCTGATATGAAAAGCCTTCTGTAATTTTTTTTTGGCCTTCTTTGCTCCTGTTTTAATAAAGAAATGTGGCCCAGTTTTGAGAAAACTGCTACTTTAGCTACATTCAAGCTAATCAATCCACTAGCAGCCATGGTGTGTACTGGCTCAAATTACAAATATCATAAATTAATGACAGAGCAGATCTGGAGATGGGCGAAAACATTTTTTTCCATGATGAAACGCTTTCAGTGTGATTCTTTGCTCTTTTTAAAAAAGAAATGTAGTTCAGTTCTGTCAAAACTGTTGCTATACTATAGCTACATCCAAGCTACACCGGCTTCAGCTGTTGCTACCAGATTCACATTTAACTTAAGTAACCCTGTAGCTACTGCCTTGTTCTCCTCAAATGATGCTGATTGGTCAGGTCTGTTCTCAGCCCAGGCACAATTGTTTAAGAAAGGAGCAATGCAAGATGGATCTGCCTGATGACAGATATGGAATCTAGCCAATCCATCTGCTTTGCAAGGTTAGTTGCTGGGCTCCTTCTGCTGCTTTTCCTCCCAAACCGTGCTAAGCTCCCTGATCTTTAAACACAAATGTCTCCTCAATTTCTTAGAATTCAGCATTTCTTTAAGACATTCAAGCTGTTTTCATATGAAAGAGCATTTACAGATCCTGACCTTGCCGATGCCCTGGTGAAAGGCAGCCATGCGTACCACCACTGGGACCTCCATGACCCCCTGTGTTTGTGTTTGCAGCCTGTCAGTCTGTCCCTGCAGGGTGAAGATGTTAGAGCCTGTGGTGGAGGACAGACGCACGATCACAAACTCTCCCAGAGCCTTAAAGGAGAACTCTGTCCCATCAAAGGTAATGAAGTGGAGGCTGCCAAACACCATCGCTGCAGGGAACACAAAGAAAGGGGTTTACTGATAAATATTTACACCGAAGGGTTGCCTTGAAACAGACTTGTGAATCCCAAACAGCATCCTCCAGGCAACAGCCCCTTACCTACACCCTGTGTGGCCTTCATGGTGGGGGTGCAGTCTTCAGATTTGGACCAGCTGTAACCTTGGCATCGGTCCTGAGGCCTTTTTTTCAGGTAGAGATGGCACAGAGGAGACTCCATACAGCACCACTGGAAAGGCAGGAGGTCTTTATCTGAACAGAGAGATTAGATTACAGAAGAAGAGTGACTATGGCGTGATGCATCAGCGCTCAGTCCACCTGTAGGTCACAGGTTTGACCCCTAAGAAGACAGATTGTCTCTGAGCAAAGCATCAGCATCTGACAACCCAATCTCCTCACACTACTACTTGCACCAACTGGCTGGACTTCGGATGAATTGACATTACAGAGATTTTTTAGTCAAAGAAACATATTATATTGATCATGACTGCTTTATAAAATCAATTACGGGGTAAAACATCCAAGCGTGTAAATAAAATGTATAGGCATCAATAAATATCAGTATCAGTGAATAATAGTGGGACTGGGACCACTGAACCCTGAGGTAGCCCTTCAGTAGTGTCAGAGCTAGCACCTTCCAACTTAGTAAGCTGGTTATGTTTTTTAAACATATTATGGATTTATTCTTTTTGATTAGCCAAGGTTGTCTACACCACATTCCAAATTATTATGCAAATCGGATTTTAGTCTCATAAACTTTAATTTTTTTGTTTTTCAATGAAATTCATGGATAGCATTGTGTCTCAGGGCTCTTTGGATCACTGAAATCAATCTCAGACACCTGTGATCATTAGTTTGCCAGGTGAGCCAAATTACAGGAAAACTACTTAAGAAGGATGTTCCAAGCAGGCCACAGGTTTCAAGCAATATGGGAAAGAAAAAGGATCTCTCTGCTGCTGAAAAGCCTCAAATAGTGCAACGCCTTGGACAAGGAATGAAAACATCAGATATTTCAGGAAACTCAAGCGTGATCAACAAGGAAGGTTTCTGTCAAACAAGTTCATTGGATTAAGAAAGCAACTGCTAAAATGCCATTACAAAGCAGCATACAAGTATTTGAACCTGCTGGTGCCTCTGGAGTCCCACCAACCTCAAGGTGTAGGATCCTCCAGAGGCATGGAGTCGTGCATAAATCTACTATTCACAAGCAGAAACGGTTGCAGTGGGCATAAAAATACATGAAGACTCATTTTCGAACAGTCTTGTTGACTGATGAGTGCCATGCAACCCTGGATGGTCCAGATGGCTGGAGTTGTAGATAGTGGGTGGATGTCCACCATGTCCCAACAAGGCTGCCACATCAGCAAGGAGGTGGCGGAGTCACGTTTTGGGCCAGAATCATGAGGAGAGAGCTGGTAGGCCCCTTTAAGGTCCCTGAAGGTGTGAAAATGACCTTGGCAAAGTATATAGAGTTTCTGACTGACCAATTTCTTCTGACCACATGGTACAAAAAGAAGAGCTGTGCCATCTGCAGCAAAATCATCTTCATGCATGACAATGCTCCATCTCATGCTGCAAAGAATCCCTCTGGGTCATTGGCTGATATGGGCATAAAAGGAGAGAAACTCATGGTGTGGCCCCCATCCTCCCCTGACCTCAACCCTACTGAGAACCTTTGGAGCATCCTCAAGCTAAAGATCTATGAGGGTGGGAGGCAGTTCACATCAAAACAGCAGCTCTGGGAGGATATTCTGGCATCCTGCAAAGAAATTCCAGCAGAAACTCTCCAAAAACTCAAAAGTTCAATGGATGCAAGAATAGTGAAGGTGATATCAAAGAAGGGCTCCTATGTTAACATGGAACTTGGCCTGTTAAGATGTTTTTGATTGAAATAGCTTTGATTTCAGTAAATATGACCCCTGATGCTGCAAAGTCAACAAATGATCATTTTTAGTTCTTCAGAACCTATAAAATGTTTTGAAACTCTGTTGTGCATAATAATATGGAACAGTGAATTTGAGTTTTTAATTTTGGAAAAATTATAGTTATCATTAGGAGGTTTGTTCAATAAAATTTTAATTATTAACAGTTGATGACTTGAAAATGATATTGACTGTCATTTGCATCAACTATTCAGGAAAATCAGAGAAAATGTCATTTGTATAATATTTTGGAACGCAGTGTAGAAATTTGACCTTAGACTGAAATCATTCTCTATCAAATAAAAGACTCTTTAGAGCCCATCAGGAGCTGTAAGTGTAAGGATTTCTACTTAAAATATTAATGGTAATAATAAAGAAAACAATTTTTTTTTCTTACCAATGTGTTTCTGAACGTTGTTTTCAGTGAAGTAGCGCTCACTGTAGCCTGCCACCAGTGGTCCATCTGGTTCATACACACACCTTCTTCCTGCCCTGTGTCTGTTGGACAGGATGGACTTGAACACATGACCTCCTGCGCCCCCCCACCGCTGAGCCCTCAGCGTCCTGACCCGTGTCGCCATGTCACCCGTGTCCCCTGTATCCTGCAGGAAAGACAGGTCCTCCACAGCCTGTGAGCGCGTGCAGGGACATGGGAATAGGCGCTCTGTCCACTCTGCAGGGTCCGGCTCCTTCATGGCCCACGCCTGACATCTAATCCGAGGGTCTTCATATGACCCCGCCCCTCCTGCCAGGTCATACACCTGCTGACCCAACTTTCCCATGATGCCTTTGACCTGCTGGGGCCTGTATCTGCCTCCAGGTCCGTACAAGTTTCCAGGTGGAACGGTGGGCTCCTTGAAAGAAGATTTTCCATCAGAGTATCCAATGAGAGCGTCATGATATTCCCGCAGACCTGGACCCCAGAACATCCCATCGTACCGCAGGAGGGCGAAGGAGCGTTCACCGTCTGTGGTCAGGATGCACTGAAAAGTGTTTGTCTAAAAGAACAAACCACAAATGTTACAGCAAAGTATGGTCACCACCATAGTACACAAAAACCATTCACACAAAATTCGCACAAAACTGCTGTTAATCTACTGATTTATTTCAGAATGAGCAGCATGTGTGAGCACAAACAGGAATATTTTTCAAACGACTCCATCAACTGGAGCTTTTCTCTCATTCTGCAGGGAATATTGCAGTGCTAAAATGAAAAATACCTTTTTCACCAACAGCAGGCATTATCAGGAGTCCTAACAATGATGTTTTGATCAAGCTGTCAGGGCTATTCCACCTTAACTTTACAACTAAAAGACACTGAAGAGAGCCTCAGCTGCTGGAACAGCCTACCAATCTCCTCATTGGGAAGAATCACAAATGTGTTTGAATTCTAATTAAAGGCTTGAACTGTATGGTTACGACATGTAAATTACACAAAAATACTACGCAATAAACATACTAAATATTAAAAATGACATTCTTTTCAAAAGGTAGCAGTCATCCTTTAACACTGTTTACAAATGCTTTACATGAATCAGCCACAAGATGGCACCAAAGTTAAAAAAAAGAGCAGCAAGTCTGCCCTCTTACATTGCACAAACTAAAGCAAAAGAAACTGGGGCAAGCATGCATGCAACAGCAACAGTTCCTGCTCTGTTACACATTTTGAAGAGATGAGTAGAAAAGAGATTTCAGTTATATTTTAATATGAAGATAGTATTTTGATGCCTGACAGTGTTTTTGATAGCAAGGGTCATCAACTCCATTTTCATAAAGGCCAGCATTTTCTTGACTGCTGATGTAGGGACCGGACGTTTAAATAAAATCAGCATTTTGTCTATTTAACCTTTTCTTGTGAAAATATGACTTCCTTCCAAAATTAATGAAACTTTAAGCATTTAACAGTGAGATCAGTCCCTATCACCTATACTGCAGTCAGCCACAAGCTACATATTTATGGAGCCGTCAAGATTTCTATCACTGAGTTTAATGCTAATATGCTGTGTTGTGATTGGCCAAAAACACATGAAGGACACAGATCATCTGGGAAGATTCTCAGAGAGGGATATTGCACTCTGAAAGAGCCTTTTGTGGAAAATTGATGCAAAAAACTGCAACTTTAATCAAGAAAATAATAAGTGTGTGTTTACCATGCTAAATCACAGAAATACAAGTGTGCTTCTTGTCTGATAAGCCACTAGGTTGGCGTTTTATATAAACTTTAAGAAAAAAGTTCAACAAAAGCATGCCATACTTGTGCATACTGAAATTTCCTGAATTTGATAATCGTCTGGGGACCAGATAGAAAGCTGTGGGGGCCTGATGTGGCCCCCAGGCCTACAGTTAATGAGCACTGCTCTACAGGCTGAGAATTTGGTGATTAAACCTCCTCACTTCTGAGGAGTCAATGGTACAAAAACACAAAATGTTAACTTGAATAGGCATTTCTAATATTCTGCATGTTAGAAAGTGAGCTCATGGGGTCATAACAGTGTAGCTGTTATCAATTTTTAATACTGGTTTAATTTTTATTTTATGAAGAAAAAAAGAAAAACCAAAAAACTGAAATATCACACTGACGAAAGTACTCACACCCGTTGCAAACCACTTGAAATTTAGCTCACTCTCCTCCCATTTCTCTGGATCTTTGCTGAGATATTTCTACTTCTTGTTTGGAGTCCACCTATGGTAAATTAAACTGGACATGATCTGGAAAGGCACACGTCTCTCTGTAGAAGGCCTCACAGCTGGCAGTGCGTATCAGAATAAAAATCAAGCCATGAGAGCAAAGGAACTACCCGCAGAGCTCAGAGACAAGACTGTTGTAAGGCACATCTGTGGGGAAGGACAACAAGGACTGCTGCACTGAAGGTTCCCAAGAGCACAGTGGCACATGTTCCAATACTTTTGCTCCCATGAAAAATGGGTGGGTTCAAACAAAAGGTGTTATCTTTAAAGTTATGTATCAGATCCAGATGTAAACAGCTGGAGATAAAAGCTGAAATGTCGATCCCTTTTCTTGTATTCATCTTTTTTTGTCAAACCCAACTTTACCTTTATATTATTTTTCCAATTTCTAAATATTATACATTTAGTTTTATTAACGTTTAAAGATTAATGTCTCCTTTGTTCTAGATTTAATAAATTGTTTCCAAAATAAGTTTTTCTTTTTACAAGCCTTCTTTAACCCTTTGGTTATCCAGGGCTTATCTTATCCTTAGAATTCTTAAAGGACTGTGTTTATTATATAGTGTACTAAAGGTTGACAGAAATTCATCATAAACTCTATTGTTATTTAGATGTGCTTGTTTGAGTCTGGGACTTACAATTAAATCATTATAATTTCGAACATTATTTAATTTTTGAAAATTAGGTTAATGGTTTTGATTTACCGCCCAGACACTGCTTAATGCAGTCTATGCTGGCAGCCTGGGCACATCAAGTGATCCTTCATAAACAATAACTTGACCTGACTTCTGGATTTGAAATAGTAATGATAATCTTAAGGAACAAATAGTAGAATCAAATTATCAAGCTTAGCATAATTTTTTTGAACATTACATTTCTCCTGCATTAGAGGTCAAATATAACTCATTTAACAACTTCACCTCTGAGAAGTTGACCTTCTGGTAGGAAACAGGCATCACATGGTCCCAGGTGATTTTAAGGATCCAGGTGGGGGTGAAGGCAGGCCTGTTTCTCCTCTCCTCAAACTTTGTCACCTCATCAGCCGTCCGATTAAAAACTATCTGGGAGTAGACATTAGACATGTCCCACTCAAAGTACTCCTGAAAATTGAAACATAAAAAGGGAGGAGAATGTTTAGAAGCAGTGTTGAGAATAATGTCTTACTAAGCAATGCATCACAGTAATTCTAATACTTCTAATGGCAACTAGTATTGCAAAGCATTTCTTTTTATAATCATTTAAAAGAAATGTGTAACAATGACGGATGTTTAAAACCACCTGTTACTTGTTACTTTTACCGCCAACAACTCGATGATAAAGGTTAGTAAATATCCGGTTTGGTTGATGACGTGACGCCAACATAAGCACATCAACAAACTGGGAGAAAGAGTAACGCTGCTGCAAAGACACACAAACCAAAGCAGGAACAGAGACGCACATGCACACTACCACTGAACACTCCAGCGTGAGCTTTCTGTCTTGGAAATACCAGCATTATTTGTCCTTCCTCAAGATAAAGGACATAAAAAACAGGAAAGGAAACTTTTTCTAATGCCAAGAACAGTTATTCTAATCTCATGAAGTGCCGAGTTAAACAACACACTTCGGCTACACTAGTTACCAGAGAGCCCAGCACTACAAACACCAACTCGGTAGAAGCTCATGTTAGCTCGGCAGATCAAGGAAGAGAAGCTCCATTTAGACCTCTAGTTCTCAACCTGGTGTCCGGGACCCCCAAGGCGGGGCACGAAGCTTTGTGTGCTCTGAGGCTGCCAATATTAGATTTCCAAATATTGACTAAAATCATGATAGAGCGGTTATCAAGTAGTTTATAAAAAGGTCTTTTAATAAGAAAAGCATGCATTGGCCTTTTTAGGATTTTATTAGTGAAACAATTAAAATCTATGTTGATTTTTGATGGCAGTGTGTCTCTTTTTCTGCTCCTGATATCAACTGTAGAGTCCGCTGCCATTAGAGGACTAATGGGGGGGGGGGGGGGGGCAGATCTGTTGTCTCGTTTTTCACACTTCAAACAGCTGCAATCAGCAGCAAAACTGTTCTAGCCATCTCTTTCTCACACTCATAACCAGCAAACATAACTAGCAGCTAAATAGCAACAAATATTCAGTGTGACTGTCCACTATCAGGCCTATTTGCTGCTTGTTTATGCCCCTGTACACTGTGCAACAAATGATGCAGGACCAGACTGAAAATCTGCTCAACTTCTACGTTTTTTTGTTTGACCTGGAAATGACAGTGTACTGTCCATCAGGCTTTAACCGAAACAGATTCTGTTTAACACTCCAACCCAGAACGTCTTCCCAAGGACTCATGGTTTGCAAAGCAACTGACTGCCACAAAAACTTCCCACGGGGATTCATTGGTGTCGAGACCAACAGAAAGTCTTTACACCTCAGCACTTTATCTTTTGATACTGAACTAAACAAAAGATGAACTATAATGTAATTCTGACTCTGACCATCTTACCTGGTAGAGCAGACGTCCGTCTCCACGGGTGAGGTCAGCATCGTCCCAAAACACAGCCAGCAGAGACAAATTCATGTTTTCTGGAAAACCATCAGCTGAGGGAGCCGGCAGCAGGTACTGCTCATTCTCGTTGAGGGATTGGAACAGAACAAGACCATTATCAGAAAACTGTGACAGAAAAGAAAAATACAGATAAAATGTTAGACACCAAACAAATTCTGATCCACTAAAGGACTGTTGATACCAAGATGGCTAAACCTGTGCAGATGGAACAGAAAGCAGTCTCTCTTTGCTCCAGTGCTGTATGCACATATTCTAAAATAATCTGTTAAGGAAAGAATACTGGCCCCTTTCAATGCATATCAGCATCATAGCATAAAAATCATACATAATGGCACAGCAAGCCACTCACAGAGTAAAAAGATAATCATTGGCTGTGAGTTGGTGGGAACTGCGCCACAGTATTCATAGGAGATGTCCCGCTTATGCTTTCCAGTGATCAAGGAAACCACTCTGCCTTTTTATGATGTAAAAGGTCACACAGGATGCTAGTGTTTCCTCTTTAATCTTTCCACTCAGATGCAAAACAAGATCAAAATGAATAGAGCAGTAAGACTTTTGCTGTGTGCATCAGTTCTTCATGAATGACAGTTTAAGACTCAGTTACTCTGGGATGCCCTCTTTGTACCCAGTATTTCTTTTTGCTGACAGCGACATTAACTGAGGTCTCATCAAGTGTTTTCTTTTAGCATTTTCTTTCCAGTCTTTTCCCATTTTTAAAAATCTCTTAATTGCTTTTATTAAAGAGAGACAGGACAGTGGACGGAGCCAGAAAACAGGGATGAAACATTTGGGAATGACATTAGCAACTTTCCTTGTTTAAACATTAGAAATGCTCTTTCAATCAAATATGGAGTCTCAGTGTTCTGCACATCATCATATTCTGCTTTTATTTATATTCTACATAATGTCACAATGCTTTAAAATTTGGTGAAAACTGTAAAGAAACTGTTAGAGAGCTCATTACGGTAAAATGCCTCACTTCAGATGCACATTTGCACTAATCATGCTATTTACTGTACTCAAACGCTATAAGAAAGCTAACTGTGGTAAAATGTCTCACCTCATGTGCAGAACTGGACTAATGTATCTATTTACTGTCACGCAAATGCTGTGAGAAAGCTAACTGTGGTAAAATGTCTCACCTCATGTGCAGAACTGGACTAATGTATCTATTTACTGTCACGCAAATGCTGTGAGAAAGCTAACTGTGGTAAAATGTCTCCCCACATATGCAGATTTTAACTAATTAATCTAGTCGCTGTAAGTAAAACACCATAAGAAAGCCCATGGTGGTAAAATGCCTCCCCTCACATGCACTTTGTACATGGTAACTGAACTGTAAGAAAGCTCATGCGGTAAACTGTCTCTCCTCATTTGGATATTTGCACTAATGTAAACTATCTTAAATCATCTTATCTACCTCACTTAACTCTGTACATTGAGAACAAAGCTAGTTCCTTGTTGCAAAGCATACTTGCTGTTACTAAGCTGTTATAATACAGTGCATGTGTTGAAATGTCTAAGGATTTCTTTTCTAACCCATTTCTAACTGGATTCTACAATCTCTATAAATATGCTAAGGAGTTAATATTCATTCAAGCACTTACATAAATCCTCTTGTATGGCTTCTTCAGAAAGTTGAAGTACAGTGGTAGAGTGATGTACGGGGAGTTTCCATCTTCTGCATCAATCTTCACTTCTTTATCGCCAACCTCTGCTCCAAAGGGGTACAGGATGCTTTCTGTAGGGAGGATTTGATTTGAGACCTTTTACAGGATTCTTCTTTTTAGGAAACCAGCTGTATAAACTGAAAGCAAGGCAGTCAACACACATGGGTGAAGCTGCTGTTACCCTTCTGTTAAAGAAAGAAAGACCCACAATGGTCACTGAAATAACTTTAAACTGACAAAAGTATTAATAATTAAAAAAAGAAAATTAACCAATGAAAATCAGACATTGCTTCTGAATTGTGGTTTAACAGAATTGTTTTGAAAATTGAAAAATTGAAGAGAGGGATAATACAAATGGTAACCAAAGAGACCAGAACAGCTTCCAAATAGATACGAGGTGAACTCCAAGGTCAAGGTACATCAGTGTCAGAACGCACCATCTGTCGCTGTTTGAGCCAAAGTGGACCTAATGGAAGATGACCAAGGAAGACTCCACTGTTGAAAGCAAATCGTAAAAAAGAGGGACTGGAATTGGCCAAAATGCATGTTGACAAGCCACAAAGCAACTGGGAGAATTTCCGTTGGACAGATGTGATAAAACTGGAGCTTTTTGGAATGAAGCATACAAAGAAGAGAAGACTGTACCTACTGTGAAACATGAAGGAGTGTCGGTTATGTTCTTGGGCTGCTTTGCTGCATCTGGCACAGGGTGTCTTGAATCTGTGCAGGGTGCAATGAAATCTCAAACTATGAAAGCATTCTGTAGTGAAATATGATGCCCAGTGTCAGAAAGCTTGGTCTCAGGTTAATGATCCAAAACACAGCTAAAAACACCCAAGAATGGCTAAGAACAAAACATTGGACTACTCTGAAGTGGCCTTCTATGAGCCCTGATCAAATCCTATTGAACATTAGTTGAAGGAGCTGAAACATGCCGTCTGGGGAAGGCAC
This sequence comes from Cheilinus undulatus, assembly GCF_018320785.1. Lineage (NCBI taxonomy): Eukaryota > Metazoa > Chordata > Actinopteri > Labriformes > Labridae > Cheilinus > Cheilinus undulatus. The sequence continues at coordinate 8,853,097 of NC_054870.1, read as the reverse complement.
CCTTCAAACCTGAGATAGCTGAATAAGTTCACTCATGAGGAGTGGGCCAAAATATCTGTGGACAGGTGCAGAAGACTCATTTAGAGTTACAGAAGCCGCTTGATTGCTCTGATCGCCTCAAAAGGTTGTGCAGCAAAACATTAGGTTAAGAGTACCATCATTTTTTCCAAACCAGTTTCATTGTTTTTTTATGATTCTGCTGAACCACAATTCAAAAGCAATGTCTGAATTTTACTAGTCAACTTTCAGTATCTTTTTTTTTTATTATTACTCTTGTCAGTATAAAGTTGTTTCAGTGACCATTATGAGTTTTTCTTTCTTTAACAGAAGGGGAGTAACAATTCGTCCACCTTTGTATATCACAGTCCATTAGAGATAACACTATCTATTATTACAACTAATTCAGACAGTAACGTTTACGTTAGCAACAAATTAGCAGCTAGTGTCTGCATAACTTTGCCAATGCTCAATTACTGTTAGTCATTTTTCAAATATAGAATAGATTCATGATGTTAAATCTGCTGTTCTATATTTGGAATCGCATTGTGAGCCACTAAACGTGGAAAACCTTAATCAGAGAAAGGCAAAGGTAAGTATTACTATCAAACAGATGTTTTGGTACTGTTGTGTGAAGTACTTGGCGATAGCAGCATAAGCCTCCATTGATTTCAGTGAGCGTTGTGATTGTGCCCCTCTAAGAACAAACCACTGGTTGTACTGGTGGGGAAGCGAGGCTACAGAGCGGTACAGTTTCTCTGTGTAGTTTAGCAAGTTTAGGGGAAAAACTGGCCGAGAAACAATGCTGGCTCACACCTACACTCTACTGAAAATTTTTGAAGGGTTTTATTTCTCCCAGAAAGCCTTTGTGTCTAGCATCATTTTGCAAAGCAATACGCTAGTTTATATTCTTCCACCACAGCATATTGGCATCTCCTGATCAGCTGTTTTGGCATGTGGGCAAGTTTTGAACAGGTGTTCGGTGGCTTCAGGCTGAACTGCGTTCATGCTTTTAGTCACGTTCTGAAAAATCATCTGATCAGTTCAAAGTTCACCTAAAATATGAGCGTGCATACCGTCCACAGTGGAGCGCATGTTATCAGCACCAAAATCATTCATTTTAGTGCTGTTTTAGGTGGACTGGACGACTTCCTGTTATTGATGGAACAATGAATTCTGTTTTCTACCAGAAAATCCTGAAGGTGAACAGCCAGCCATAAGCTCATGCCCTCAAGCTCAAGCGCTCTTGGGTTATGCAGCAGGACAACAACCACAAATATACCAGCAAGTCCACCTCTGAATGGCTCAAAACAACAAAATTAAGGTTTTGGAGTGGTCCAGTCAGGGTCTGGACTAAAATCCAGTTGAGATCTGTGATGTGACCTTAAATGGGCAGTTCATGCTGGAAAACCCTCCAATATGGCTGAGTTAAAACAATTGTGAAGAAGAGTGGGCCAAAATTTCTCTACAACGATGTGAAAGACCCATCACCAGTCATTAGGTTCAGGAAGCAATTACTTTCTCATATAGGGCCAGATAGGTTTGGATTTTTTTTACCCTTAATAAAAAAAATCATCATTTAGAATCTGCAATTTGTTTTTACATGGGTTGTCTTTGTGAGATATAAGTGTAATAAATATGCAAAACAAAAACAGAAATCAGAAAGGGGGCAAATATTTTTCCATGGCACTGTATATATGGTGAAACTGTGCCCATCTGTTATGCTGTATAGCCTAGCTTCCCTGCTGGTACGACCAGAATGTTGGTTTTAAAGGGGCAACACTCACTGAAATCACTGGAGGCTAGTGCCACTAATAATTGCAAAGTACCTGATGAAACCCAACTTCAAAAGAACCTAAATATTTCTTTAAGCCAAGCAATTGACAAAGCTAACCATTCTGAATCATTGTTCTGCATGCTGTGCTGTTTTTGGGACAGGAGCATGTGTAAGTCCCAGCCATGTTGTTGCAGAAAGTTCCTCCAGGACATGTTTGAGGTGATTCACATTCATCCCAGTCAACACATCCTTCTTTTCCATTGCCATTGTCTTTGGTAGCATTCCAACCCTGCATGCAAGAGCATTTAAAACCTCCTGCATGGTTGGAGCAGGTGGCAGCTGAATGGCACTGCCCGTTATCCTGTTGGCACTCGTCTAAGTCTACGCAAAGTGGCCCAATACTCACATAGCCGGTCTTACATACACATAAAAATGATCCTGGAGTGTTGTAGCATCGAGCGAGGTGGTGACATGGTTTGGACAGGGCAACACACTCATCCACATCTTTGCACCAGGAGCCATTTCCAGCAAAGCCAAGAGGGCAGTGGCACGAAAAGGAGCTGGGGATGTTCCAGCATCGTGCCAAGGGGTGACATGGTGAATTGTCACACTCATTTGTGTCAACACATGCGTCTTCCTCTTCGTGATACCCCAGCGGACAGGAGCAACTGAATGTTCCTGGCAGGTTGGTGCAGTCCTGGTCTAACCGACAGGTGGCGTTCTCACTGCATTCATTGATATCCTCACATCCCAGGTTAACTGACTTGTACCCAGATAAACACAGACAGAAGAAGGAGCCTGCTGTGTTGTTACATGATGAGTTCTCAGGGCAAGGGTTGCCATCTGGATTATGACACTCATCCACATCCTGGCACTCTGTACCATTCAGTATGAACCCCTTATTACAAAGGCAACGATAGGATCCTGGGATGTTGAGGCATGTAGAATAGGGCTGGCACACTGAAGAGTTAAGGGAGTTAGAGCATTCGTCTACATCCATGCACTCTGTCCCATTACTCCAGAATCCTTCATTGCAGTCACAGTAATATGAGCCGATGGCATTCATGCATGTGCCGTTGGTGCAAAGATCCCCACCCTCCATTGTGCTGCATTCATCAATGTCTATACATAGGTCATCATTGCTGGAAAACCCTGCATCACAAACACACATGTGGCTTCCATTTGTGTTGATGCAGGTGCTATGTTCAGGGCAGGTAGAGTTGCTTAGGCATTCATCTATGTCCTTGCAGACAGTGTTGTTGCCTTGGTAGCCTTCCCAACACTCGCATGCAAAAGATCCAATTGTGTTTATGCAGTTGGAGAAATTAGGGCACTGGCTGAGCCCAAGAGAGCACTCATCCACATCCAAACATAAGGAACCATTGCCTATGAACCCTTGAACACAGGTACATTCATAGCTGCCCTCTGTGTTGGTGCAAGTACTGTTGTCCGGGCACGTGAAGTTTCCTGTCAAACATTCATCCATGTCTTGACAATGTGTCCCATTGTCTTGGAACCCTTCCCAGCAGTTGCAATGATATGAGCCATTGGTGTTGAAGCAGTGAGAGAAGGCAGGACAGATTCCTGATTGGTCACATTCATTCACATCCAAACATTCAGTGCCACTTCCTACGTATCCGTCTTTGCATTGGCAGTAGAAGGAGCCCTGATATGGCTGGCACTTGGCAACAGGATGGCAGACCTTACTAGCATTCAGGCAGGTGTCTTCGCTCACACAGGTACCCGTTCTGTACACAAGATCCAAGATACATGAGCATGCATAAGAACCAGGGGTGTTGCTGCATGTCATGTTCTTGCTGCAGGTGGTTTCCAGCTGGCATTCGTCCACGTCAGCACAAACAAAACCGTCCCCCTGGTACCCAGCCCGACACTGGCAGATGTAGGACCCGTTTGTGTTGTGGCACAAAGCCTGGGAGCTGCAGTTGTTTGGCAGAAGGGAGTTCTGGTCACATTCATTCACATCCTGGCAGTCAAAGCCATCACCCTCCATGCCAGGAGGGCAGGCACAGTTGAAAGATCCGGGTACATTAATGCAGCTGGCAACTGGGTGGCATCCTCCATTTTGGACTTGGCACTCATCAAAGTCTATAATTTATCCAAAATGGGACAGTGTCAGGCAGAAGCCCCAAATAGTGCTAAAAGAAAGCTCAAAGGAGAGCAGGCTTATCAGGAAAATATGGAATACATGGTTATTGTTCATAATGAGGAACTGATACTCACCTGAGCAGTTTTTCCCATCACCTGTGAATCCACTGAGACAGGAGCAGGAATGGCTGCCAATTGTGTTGACACACTGTGCAAACTCACTGCACTCCTGCTGCCCAGTCTCACACTCGTTCACATCTTGAAAGATGAAAGAAAGGGAAGGGGGGATGTTACAGATTAACAACAGTCATCACAGGAGAGTCGTTTTTAGAGTTAAAGATCTCAAAGATGAACCAGATGGATGTGTTTCACACATCCATCTGGAGGTCAGGTTACTTAAAGATAGATTTTAGAATAAAACTATGCAAAGAAACAACAAAGTGTCTTTAAGCTAAGCCCTCTCAAGAATATGAAAGGTACCTTGTAATAAGTTGGCATTTTACTATTTTGTTATACCTCCGTTAAATTGAGGAAGTAATGACCTAGTAATAACTTACTTATCAAGTAATTCCTTGTAATATTGCGGCACTTCTCTGGTAAGTGAGTGGTATTTTACCCTAACGTTCATAATTTCTTGAGAAGTAATTGCTTAGGAATAAGTACATTATTTTCTTTGTAAGTTGCTTGATAATTCCCAGGATATTTCTTTATTTTGGCCCACTAAGTAAAAATGAGTCCTTCCTGATTAATTTTTAGTAATTTGTAGGGTTAGGGTTGGGATAGGTGGATAGGGTTATGTTAGGTTGTCTCATCAGTCCATAAAACTTTGTCCCAGAATTTTTGAGCTTCTCTGCAAAATTCCAGCCTGGTCTTCCTGTTTTTCTTGCCTATGAGTGGTTTGCATCTTCTGGTGTAGCCTCTGTACTTTTGTCTATGAAGACTTCTGGAAACAGTAGATGGTGATACCTTCACTCCTGCCCTCTGGAGGTTGTTGCTGATGTCACTAACAGTTGTTTTAGGGTCTTTCTTTACAGCTCTCACAATGTCTCTGTCATCAACTGATGCTGTTTTCCTTAGTCTACCCATTCATCGTCTGTTTCTTGGTACACCAGGGGGTTACTTTGCACACATGAAAAATCGGTGGGATAAAAAAAAGGTGACTTCTCCTTAGTTATGGATCAGATCGGGATGTAAGCCCTGGAAATACAAGCTGAAATGTTGATCTCTTGCATAACTGATCCACTTATTTTGGAGGAAAATGTATATCCACCACTAAAGCATTATCAAATTACAAGGTATTCATACTCAATAATCCTTAAATGCTACGACACTCAGGTAAAATTACTTCAACAGTTACATACATTTAGTGAAGTTTGTATTTCCAGCAATTCTAGTCTGTAAAGATGTACCAGCGTTGATATTAAGTGTGAAAAAGATAGGGCCCAATACTGAACCCTATTTCAATAGTTAAAAAAAAAAAAAACATGATTAAACACTAAAATCAGACTGTGCTTTCCACAAGGAAGTCTGTACTGAAGACACAACCAGTAACACATGAGAGACGTACTCATATCTCAAAAACTTAAGACACTAAACTAGGGCTGCAACGATTAGTCGCCATAATCGTTTGTGTCGACTATAAAAATTAGTCGACACGGAAATTCAAGCGTCGACTAATCGTATTATTGTTTTTAATATTGGTAAAATCAAATACCGGCTGGTAAAAACTCATCTGAACTTGCAGTTTACTCAAAGAAGAGAGCCAGCCTCACACTAGAACATGTTGACATGTTGTTCCTGCACTGCAGTTTAAAGAAATGATAACCTATTGTTCAATCACTTGGGCTGGAAGTTCGATTTGTTGACATGAAGCTTTATTTGTACTTTTGGACTTTGGATGGGCTATTTGCTTTATTTATTTTTATGGGAATACCAGTCACTTTAAAGAAAGCCATCCTTTAGTTATTTGTAACCTGCAAGGCAGGTGAACTGCTACTATTTAAATTGCTACTATTTACGTAAAATGTGGATCCAAAAATAGCATGCCAAATAACAGCGATTAATCGACTAATCAGGAAAATTTATTGATAGATTAGTCGGCATAAAAAATAAACATTAGTTGCAGCCCTACACTAAACAGAAATCATATTTATATGGCTCCATAGCTGGTCAATGTTTTACTTCCACGAGACCAGCAAGAACCGGTGTCAGGTTTGAGTGAAGATGTGGACATGTGGGAACCACTACAGAGTCTTAGGTAGATTCATTAAACAACACAATATGAACAAATCAAAAGAACTGCTTTACCGTAACACTTGGTTCCATTGAGAGCGTAGCCTTTCTTGCAGACACAAGAAAAGGATCCTGGGATGTTGATGCACTCAGTTTCATTTTCAGGACAAATGTTTTCCCTTTGGCACTCATCTATGTCAGAGCAGGTCAGCCCATCCCCCACGTAACCAAGGTCACATACACACTGGTACCCAGCAGGCGATCGGTGGCACAGGCCACGATTGTGGCAGGGAGGTTCACACAGAGGACTGGGTGGTACACAGGTGTCATTGAATGTCACAGTACCATTCAAACACGAGCAGATGTAGGCACCAGGGGAGTTGACACACTCTGAGAAAGTGGGGCAAATGGCGTCAGAGATGGCACACTCATCCACATCCAAACAGGAGAAGCCATCGCCGTTGAAACCCTTCTGACAGGAGCAGAAGAAGTCCCCTATGAAGTTGGTGCACAGCGCCCGCGGGTGGCATGCACCCTCACCAGAACACTCGTCAATGTCTTCACACTGGGTGCCATTTGCAGAAAAGCCCCGCTTACAGGTGCACGTGTGGGACCCGATGGTGTTGAGACATGTTGCATTGACATGACAAGGGTTGTCTTTACACTCGTCCATGTCAACACAGTCCATGTTGCTGGCTGGGCGGAAGTATCCAACTTGACACAGGCACTCATGTGATCCCTCAGTGTTCATGCACACCTCATTCACTCCACATGTATTGTCTTCTTCACACTCATTTATGTCCTGACAAAGAGTTTTGTTAATCAGGATAAAGCCTGGCTCACAGCGGCAAGAGAAGGAACCTTGGTTGTTAAGACATGTAGCTCTATTTCTGCAACCCCCATTATCCACTTGACACTCATTGACATCTCTGCATTGGGTCACCCCATCTCCAGAATAACCTACAATACAGGTGCAGTTAAAAGAGCCAGGAAGGTTAAGACACAAGGCATTAGGATGACATTGATTAGCCAATGAACACTCATCTATATCCTCACAGGTGAAGCCATCCCCACCATATCCTGCTACACATTGACAGGTGAAGGTGCCAGCTGAGTTTTCACAGGCAGCATTGGGGCTGCAGCGGCCTAGCATACACTCATCCAGGTCTTGGCACTTGGAGTTATTGAAAATATAGCCAGTTCCACAGTCACAGAAGTATGACCCACCAGTGTTGACACATGTGGTAGTAGAAGGGCAGATGTTTGGTGTTCTACACTCATTAATATCTTCGCAAAGTCGGCCATTTCCTACAAAACCTCCCAAACATGAGCACTCATAGCTACCCAGCCGGTTGATGCAAAGAGAATTGGGGTCACATTGATTGTTTTCGTTACATTCGTTAATGTCTGCACACGTCAGTCCATTTCCTACAAAACCACTTTTGCAGGTGCACCGGTATGAGCCCATGGTGTTGACACAGTCTGCGTACAAACTGCAGATGTCACCAGCACATTCATCGATGTCCACACAGCTCCGCCCGTTACTCTCAAAGCCTACATTGCACGTGCAGCGGTATGTGCCAGGCAGATTCTTACAGCCTTTGTATCCCAGTGAAGAAGAGCACACCTGAGGAGTCTCTGAACATTCATCTATGTCAAGACATAGGTAGTTTCCATTGCCTTTATATCCAGTGTTGCAGGTACACATGTAGGAGCCAGGGTTATTTGTGCATGTGGCATTCCAGTGACAAGTCCTTTGGTTGGCACATTCATTTATATCGGTGCATTGGAAGCCGTTGCCCCTGAAGCCACCTCTACACTTACAAAGTCGCCCCCCCTCTGTGTTTGTACAGACTGCACTGGCATGGCAGCCCCCATTTTCTTTTTGGCACTCATCAATGTCCTGGCAGTTGGTGCCATCGCCAACATATCCATCGCGGCAGACACAGCTGTAGCTGCCCAACGTGTTGTTGCAGGTGGCTTTACGGTGACAACTGTGCAGACCGGTGAGACATTCATCGATGTCGTTGCACAGCAGACCATTGCCCTGGAAGCCCATGCGGCAGGCGCAGGTAAAGTTGCTTTTGACCTTGAGGCACTCAGCCTGAGGGTGGCACCTGAAGCCTGCTGCCTCGCATTCCTTCAGGTCAGCAACTGGACAGAAGAGGGAGAGAAATGATAAAGAATGTAATTGTGTAAATGTTTTGAAATAGGTTGGTATTTTAGAAGCTGGGCTGTATGAGATACTTTGCAATAGTCGAGGGATTAGCCTTCAGAGATTTCAGAGTGCGCTGCTTCTTTAAACAGAGAGAGCTGGGGGCACCAGCAAAGCTATACAGAGCTATAGATGGGTAAGTTTCTCAGTGTGATTTTGTGAGTTTTAGGTAAAAAATAGGGAAAAAAAATGTTGTATGCTTTATTGAAAAATGACAAAACATTACATTTTTCACCCTGAATGCATCTGTGTCTGGTTTGCAATGCAGGCTTCGGCTACATGATCTTCCACCTCACCTTTTTTTAAGCCCAGTGCACACCTGTAAATACCAATGTCACTTTTTTCAGTCTCCATTTGTTGTTTTATTTTTTGATACTGCAATAAATACCAGAGGACTTAATACTGAGGTATTATTGAACCGCAATATTTTGATACATCCCATTAAACAGTTGACAGCTAAATGTTGCAAAATGGTGCCATGGAGGCTTTCAAGGTGAAAATAAAATGCTTCAAAAATGTTTGTTTTTTGGCCCTTTTTCTCTTGCTAAATTACATAGAGAAACTGTATCCATCTTTAATGTTGAATAGTCTAGTTTCTTTACTGGTGCCCCCAGCTCGATCTGTTCAAAGAGAATACTTGAATCTCTAGAGGCTAATGCCATTACTATTGCCAAGTACCTTACACCTCTAAACTTTAAAAATACAGAAATATCCCTTTAGTTGAGTATTTAAAATTTTCTGTTTACTGTCTACATGTTGGGTTAAAACAGCATAGTTTAATAAAAGATACCAGCGCAGCAGTATTCCAGCCCTGCAAGCAGACCTATCAGCCAGAGGAGTGGAAACCTGTGAAAACAAATGAAGAGAATCATCAAAAAAACCTTCAGCACAGTGACAAAATTTTTTTTACAAGAACCACAATCCTAAAACATCCCTCTCTTCTTCATGTTGAGATTAGGGTTTTATTAAGGAATAAAATAAAGGATTGATTTTCATTGACACAGATGCACTTATTGATACTTCTTTACTATTCCATCCCCTATTTACACCACTTTCAATAATTTTTAGTATTGTGGAAAAGAGTCGATATAATGTGAGAGGTGTTTGTTAGTTCACTGAACAAAAAGCTCAAAACGTGTTTCTATTTTTGGAGTTAAACTTTGGAATGATGCCAACATAAACTTAAAAACATGTAATTCACTTTTCTTTTCTCTAGAAAATTGTTTGTAAATCTAGCGTTGGGGCTTACAAGTGTGATTGATTTATCTGTTGTTTTTTCATTTCTGAAAGTTAGTTGCTTAAGCTGATAGAAAAAGGACAAGCTTTTATAAGCTTTACAAGTTTCTTCTGCCTATGCTATGAATAAAAACTACTACTATGACTTAAAGACTTGTGATATTTGCTTAAGTAGATATTATGATTAGAGGTTTGACAGGTTATGATTTTATTAGTTACACTCATATAGGAAAACTAGCAAACATTTTATCCTAACATCTCAAATTATTCATGATCCCTACCAAAACCTGGATTTACTATTGTTGTTACAATGAAGCATATTGTGGGGACATTTTACTTTATTTGCAGAAAAGTCATTTTACTAAGTCGACCCTACAATCTTTTATACACATAACTTCTTGACTAAAAATATCTATATTATTTAAAAAAAAAACTAACACACAACTCCTTATAAATTTTAACTAAGGTCTTCAATTTTCCAAATATTTCCTTGCTTCCATTGAAACACTGGATTTAACATCAAAGACTCGGGGTAGACCGATTTTCGGCCTGGACAATTATTGAGGCTGATATTTGGCCGATTATTAGTATCAGTACTTTGATTCACTGATAATCAATAAAGTTACTTCTGTTTTGACTCTGTTCATCTTCAGACACAAAACCAACCAGTTTAAACCAAAATATTGGGACGCGCCAGTAGTCGAGTGGTTAAGGCGCGCACCATGTACGCAGGCGACCCGGGTTCGAATCGGCCCGTGGCACTATTTCCTGCATGTCTCTCCCCGCTCTCTTCCCTGTTTCCTACTCTATCCACTGTCCTCTCTCTAATAAAGGGAAAATGCCCCATAAAAATAAATCTTTAAACCAAAATATTGAACAACAAAAAGAACACTATTGAACTCATTGGCAACACTCGACAAACAAAGCATGACTGTGCACCCGCTGCAGCCAACAGGAGGTGTAAACAGAGCTGCACTTTCTACCTATGGTTTATACAAGGACATCAGAAACAAGTTCTTTCCACTTTTCAGACTCAAACAAAAACGATCCACCAGCATGAACAATGAACAGAAGCTTCCATCTGCCGGATGAAGTGCAACAGTGTGAAAATGTTGCACAACATTACGTGAGCTGTTGTGACCAAAGAAGAACTTCTATCACCGCACCACCACTTGCTTTATTTTCTCTCTCCTCAGTTACAGAAAAGTTCTGCTTACAATAAAATCTGACTGGCTAGGTGTCACATGGTTACCGGCCGATCAACACTTCAGCCTGGGTTCCACTGACACAGTAAGCAAATGAAATCACTTCTGGTTTTCCTGCTGCTACTGTGTTGCTCTTTGCTGTCCTTGTGCTTATAGACCTTGGGCCAAAACGCTTATTTTCTATAATTTTTCTTGATCATGCAATTTTACTTTCACTACGACGCACATTTGCACGTCACAATAAATTCATACCAGTTCCAAATAATGGTTATCAGTCTTACAAACTTTGGTATGGGTATCATCCCTGAAAAACAATATTTGTTGACCATTTTCACTACCACTATTGCTGCATCTTAGTCATATTTTGTGCTGCCTACTTTTGAGGGAAAATTCTCCCTCACAAGTAGGTGGTAACCTACTTTTCGTTTCATGGATAACTAACAAATTGGGAAAGAAAAGCTGTAAAGTTCCAGATGGGCAAATAGGACCAAAAAGCACCATAACTAGTCACATTTAACCTGACACACCAGATAGACAGTTTAATGTATTTATAGCATGGATATATTTCACATTAATCTCCCAAAAAAGTATTGACTTTTCAAAAAAATTCTCAGAAGGTGGTTCAACAAATATTCATTACAAGCCAATCAGAGCAACAAGCAAAATGAGGTCGTAGGCATACGCAGCTCCACTACATAACATGAGCCTGGCAGACAGGCGCTGTAATGGTTCACAAACGGTTGAGCTAGCAGATGAAAAAACACATATATCAAGGCCGGTAGGTAGAGGAGCAAAAACATCTCAGCCAGGAAAAGCTTCACTGTGTCTCTTTGCTCCTCTTTTAAAAAAGAAATTCTGTCAAGATTTATATAAACTGCTACTAAAGCTACATCTAAGTTAATTGCTTTTCTGGCAGCAGTAATTGCTGCTGACTTGCAATACAACCAAACCCTGCCTGTCACTAACCCACACTTATGCAACAGTAAGGTCTTTGCTCCTCTTTTAAACATCAAAGCTAATCACTATATCAGCATCAGCCATTGCTACTGGCTTCCTGTACAACCAAACCCTCTCTGCAGCTACCGCCTCGTTCTCCTAAAACGACACTGACTGGTCAGGTCCAGCAACAGCTGTTTCAGAGGAAGCTTTACAAGATGGATCAGCCTGATGGCAAAGTCTAGACAGTCCATCTGCTTTGTAAGGTTAAGTCACACTGGAGCCGTAGAAGAACTGAGGAAATTCTACTGTCATTTTGATTCCTCACACTACAGGATAGATTTAGACTTGTAAAACTGATCAAATCCCAGCCAAGCTAATGAGGCATGATATTAACACGTTTTATAGGTGTTAAATGACTTTTAAAATAAAAAACAGAAACCAGAGTACAGAACTTCTTGGAGTGGCTTACTTTGGAGGATTATATTACTCTGGCTTATATGAGGGCTGAAATTTCATCTACAGCTGTTTTTAAAAAGGAAGTGAACACCTGATTTGACCTGATTGTAGAGTGTTACCTCTCTGACTGTGCTTGTGTTACTCTCCTTTAATCCCACTAAACAGTGAATCAGTATCTGATGTTGACAGTTTGAATAACATTGAAAAAAAAAAAATCTTATTCTCATTTAACCCCAAAAAGTAATCTTTTTCTATTTTTGTTAATCCAATGACAGGCTCTGACAGAAAGGGCTTCATTTTGAAATTCAACACCAAACATCTTTAAAGTTTAAATATAAGGTGCACAATGTTATGGGGGTGCTAAAATCCAACACCATTGAAACCATCAGATAAAAAACATTAAACATGTTCACCTTTCATGGAATATGCAGATGCATTTCAAAGGTTGGTGGGATCTATGTTTTGTTCAGACACTACAGTTGTCTGTGACTTGTTTATGGGCCTATACTTCCTGAAAATGATCAAATTTACTGCAGTCAGGGTTTATGGCTGTGTACACATTGAGGTGACCTTGCAAAGCAGATGGATACACCCGTTTCCATGTTTCTCACTGGCGAATCCATCCTGCAAAGCTCCCATGTAAACAGATTGGGCCTTGTCAGAAAGTGACAGGACCAATATGGAGTAAGTGGCAGTACTTTGGTGACATAAGCAAGCAGCAGCAAGAGGTTGGTGCAATAATCGTGGAAGAGATTAGCATTTACTTTTCAAAAACAACTAAAGTCATGTACTGACAAGTCTATAGTCGCCATGGTTTGCGTTATTCCTCAGTAGCTGTGCACACGCACCTCGGTCGCAGCTACGTCACGTGTTTTGTTGCTCTGATTGGCCCGTAAAGATGTGACAGATAGAACGTTCATCCAATCACACTCCAAGTTTTTTTCAAATCCTCTGCCCTTTCCCAAACACTTAGTATTGAAGGTTTTCCAGATGGATGTATGAAACAGCATATTCATGGAAGGTTGACTAGAAATTAAAAGTGTGGTAAGGAAAGGAGTAGAAGCAACAGGGATGAGTTCAACAAACAAAGCAGATCCAAGAACCTAGGGGAGCTTCACAAGGAGTGGACTGAGGCTGGAGTAAGTTTATCAAGAGCAACCACACACAGAGACGGGTCCAGGAAATGGGCGGCAAGTGTCATGCTCTTAGTGTCAAGCCCAACCCTGAACTAAAGACAACATCATAAGCGTCTCACCTGGGCTAAGGAGAAAAAGAACTGGTGTGTTACTGAGTCGTTCAAAGTCCTGCTTTCAGATGAATAAAAAAATAGCATTTCATTTGGAAATCAAGGTTCCAAGTTCTAGAGGAAGATCAGAGAGGCACAGAATCCAAGGGGCTTGAAGTTGTAAATCTTTCACCTTGTGTGTGATAAATCCAGAATCTATGGAATTTTCACTTTTTGAATGAAATTATGGGAAAAATGAACCTTTAAATAAGATTCTGATTTTTGAGATGCTCTAGTATGTGGATGCAAGTATGTATGAAGGTAACCTTAATAAATACGGGCCAACGTGTGGATTTATCAATGTACAGGTACGCTTACCTTCTAGTATGGGCCTAATATAATTACTGTTAGAAGCATTAAAAGACATAAAATTGTCCAAAGATGTCATCTTTTCCCACTGCTTTTATGGATTTTCTTCTGATATGCACCATTCTGCATCCACCCTTAGTGAAGAAAAAACTGATCCTATTTTGGAGGTCAAAGGTCAAGATCATGTTGCTTCATGTTCATATATTGCTTGAGAACACGTTTCAAGAAAGTGGGAGGGATTGTATTAAAATTAAGCACAAAACTACACTTGGACTACAATTGAGTTTAAAGGTCATTGTGTTATTGATCAACTTGATCCCCATACACCCCTGTAATTTAAAGCTGCAGAGTGTTAAACTGAATATTAACATCTAGAAGTGGGTTCTAGATTGCATTTCTCTGCTGGAAACTGTGGCAACCAGTTAAATTTAATGTGTACCTATAATGTCAATACAATACAATAACTTTATCCTTTTTTCCTTTTTTCCTCTGTTACCATGGAAACATGTAAAAATCCAAGATGGTGGCATTTATAGAAGGGACCCTCCCTATGTATGAATTAAAGGTTTATTCTGAGTTTTTTTTTTTTTTTTCAAAATAGCTATTTTTGAATTTAGCTGACTAAACACTTATTTAGATAGACTGTCTTAGAAATGTTTTGCTTTATTTTACCAAGTTTGTTCAGTTAAATGCTACTAGGCTAAATATTACATACTGCACCTTTAAATGTAAGTTTAAAGAAATAGGATTTCTACCAGCACCACAAGAATCGTCCCAGCACGTCGTCTTGACCCACCATTTCATTCTCCATGCCTTGTACTTGTACTTCTTATGAACTAATAGAGGCACCAGGCATTGGTACTAGTTCAGGGTTAACTTGGTTTTCTTCTTTTCCAGAACCAGTCTGCACTGATACAACCTTTTGTGATTTTTCACCAGAACACTGACGACTCAGGTAAAATATCCTTCCTTACTTTGTTCTATTCAGGTCTGTCAGTCACCCATATATTTATAAAGGAATTGGCTTCAGGAAGTAGTTGAGCTATTTTATGAGTGAAACACTAACAATCCCTGTTTTTCTGATTGGGTTACAGTCTGAATGTCAATATTCCCCTCAGGCCATTTAGCTCCATTATCTGTGTCCCAGGAGTTGTTTCTGAAAGGCCAGTGAAAGTACTGAGGCAGACATCAATTACATAAATTCAGAGCTCTCTATCGTCAAATCTAACCCTCCTGAGGGAAATTCAAACTGGGTCTGGATATTTAAGATGCCATTAATCACTGAATTTTGATAGGTAATCCAACCTATGTTTAGAACATCAGGTTTGAAATTACATTATTTTGCATTTCAATATAAATACTTTTTACCATCTGAGCACTAGGCTAGCTTCTATCAT
Organism: Cheilinus undulatus; assembly: GCF_018320785.1. Classification (NCBI taxonomy): domain Eukaryota; kingdom Metazoa; phylum Chordata; class Actinopteri; order Labriformes; family Labridae; genus Cheilinus; species Cheilinus undulatus. The sequence continues at coordinate 8,837,943 of NC_054870.1, read as the reverse complement.
TTATCTTTTTTCCAGAGGCCCAAAGTACAGGCTCTGAGGGCCGAATCACAGGTCCTGACGGCCACAACACAGGCTCTGAGGGCCACAGCACAGGCTCTGAGGGCCACAGCACAGGTCCTGACGGCCACAACACAGGCTCTGAGGGCCACAGCACAGGCTCTGAGGGCCTCAAGAAAGGCTCTAGGAGCCACAGCACAGGCTCTGAGGGCCTCATCACAGACTCTAAGGGCCACAGCACAGGCTCTGAGGGCCTCAAGAAAGGCTCTAGGAGCCACAGCACAGGCTCTGAGGGCCTCATCACAGACTCTAAGGGCCACAGCACAGGCTCTGAGGGCCACAGCACAGGCTCTGAGGGCCACAGCATAGGCTCTGAGGGCCTCAAGAAAGGCTCTAGGAGCCACAGCACAGGCTCTGAGGGCCTCATCACAGACTCTGAGGGCCACAGCACAGGCTCTGAGGGCCACAGCACAGGCTCTGAGGGCCTCATCACAGACTCTGAGGGCCACAGCACAGGCTCTGAGGGCCTCATCACAGACTCTGAGGGCCACAGCACAGGCTCTGAGGGCCACAGCATAGGCTCTGAGGGCCTCAAGAAAGGCTCTAGGAGCCACAGCACAGGCTCTGAGGGCCTCATCACAGACTCTGAGGGCCACAGCACAGGCTCTGAGGGCCTCATCACAGGCTCTGAGGGCAGTCAACAGCTTTATTTTGGATTAAAACAGCTGTGTTTTGAATTGCTCTATCTTCACTATTTAACTGCGGTCAGTACAGTATTTTATATTTTGGATGTTTTGGCTTTGACCTGGTTTCTATTTAACCCTTTATGGAATTATGTATGCAAAATTGCATTTTCATAGATACACAATGCATTTTGATTGATTTACTTGTCTTGGAGAGTCATGCCCGGGATCCTTGGACATTGATTGTTTGTTGATATATATATACGTACTTGATTAACTGATTTATTATGTGTGGATGTAGATCTTTGCGCAGGGTGTTGATGAGCGGTTGTGTCTTTACTTGGAGAACATTAAGAGCCTTATTTTGAAAAATGTACCTGTACTACTCGAGATGCTTCCTGTATTTAAGGTGCCCCTCCACTCATTGTTCACAACGCTGAAGATGACCACGAGTCAAAACGTGTCCGTTGTGCCGTAATAATAAACTGCTCTAAGGAGCATTTTGAGTGCTGACTTTGTCAGTCTTAGTTACAACTACAAAACTACCAAGAAATGGCTGCCCACCTAAACTTACAGGCCGGACAAGGAGGGCATTGATCAGAGAAGCAACAAAGAGGCCCGTAGGAACTCTAGAGGAGATGCAGAGATCCACAGCTCAGGTGGGAGAACATGTCCACAGGATAACTACTAGTTGTTTACTCCACAAATCTGGACTTAGGGAAGAGTAGCAAGAAGAAAGCCATTGTTGAAAAAAGCCATAAGGAGTCTCATTTGCTGTTTGCCAATAGCCATGTGGGGGACACAGCAAATATGTTGAAGAAGGTGCTTTGGTCAGAGGAGACCAAAATTGAACTTTTTGGCCTAAATGCAAGGTCCTATGTGTGGCAGAAAACTAACACTGCACATCACCCTGAACACACCATTCCCACTACGAAACATGGGGGTGGCAGCATCATACTGTGGGGATGCTTTTCTTCAGCCAGGACAGGAAACTGGTCAGAGTTAAAGGCAAGATGGATGGAGCCAAATACAGGGCAATCTTAGAATCAACAAAAGACTTGAGACTGGGGCAGAGGTTCACCTTCCAGCAGGACAACGACCCTAAACATACAGCCAGAGCTACAATGGGATGGTTTAGATTGGAGCATACTCATGTGTTAAAATGGCCCAGTCAAAGTCCAGACCTAAATCCCATTAAGAATCTGTGGCGAGACTTGAAAATTGCTAGAGACATACCCCAAAAGACCTGCCGCAGTAACTGCAGCGAAAGGTGGCTCTACAAAGTATTGACTCCAGGGGGCTGAATACTTTTGCACACCACACTTTTCAAATTTTTATTTGTAAAAAATATTGAAAGCCATGTACATTTTTTCACTCCCTACACAATTATGCGCCGCTTTGTGTTGATCTATCACATGAAATCCCAATAAAATATATTTATGTTCGTAGTTGTAGTTGTAGTTGTTTGTAGTTGGAAGGGGTATGAATACTTCTGAAAGCCGCTGTAAGTCTAAAAACAACTCTAGCTTTCAAAGCAATGATGTCCATTTAGTAAATCATGGTCCCGTTCAGTGTTACATAGACCCGAAAGTAGGGAAGGGACAGGGATCACTGTTCTGGCTGTATTTATGAAAGCTCCAAAATATATATAAAAAGGGTCAAAGCAGCAGAGGAAAAAAAAATCTGGTCAGTTTGGACCTAAAAAAGCTCTGTCCAATTCGAAAATAACTTTACCATAAAATGCAGTTACTCTAGAGTAATGACAGAAACTATTACCCCTATAGACCAAGATACTGACCAGTCAGTAAGATTAACTGCCTGTTTGAGAGTCACATAAAATAAATGACATATAACCATAGACTGTGGAATGAATTGGACAATGCCTGTGTGACGACAGCCGTCTGCTTACAGGCGGACTCAAACACCTTTGAAGCCAATCCACGGTGGCTTCCATATTGAGATACGGTCTCAACCGAACTTTGGATCAGCCTAAAGGCCCACCCACTAAGCTCGACTTAGTGTCAGCTGTCAGCTAGTTAGCATTCTAGCTGACAGAAACATAGCTTCTGCCTGTCGAGCTATCTGTCAGTCCAATGAGATGTGCTAATCAGGCCACAGTGAGGTACAGTGTGAGGACATTAGCTAATCAGACACGTTTGGTTTTTGAACCAGGCTGTAAACCAGTTTATTTCTAGTGTCGCTGTATTGCAGTTTTTTGCACTTCCACATTGACTTATTTTTTCAGGACTGAAGGTTATCGCCTGGATGTAACACAACTGCTATTCCAGAAAAGTTGGGACACTGTGTTAAATATAAAAAAACACAGAATGCAATGATGTGCAAACCTTATAAACCTATATTTTACTCACGGTAGAACATAAACAACAGGCCAGATATTGAATTTTAAGACATTTTACCATTTCATGAAAAATATTGGCTAATTTTTAATTTCATGGCAGTGACACATCTAAAAAAGTAGAGACAGGGCTATGTTTACCATGTGCACTAGTATACATACGTGTTCATGCAGGAAGTTAGAAAGCCCTGACTTTTAAACATCCACTTAAAATTTACTCAAGCTGTGATTACACAACCAGCCGTCAGTACTAGAACAGTTTGACAAATAAGTTCTCCATTAGTTTATACTTAACCTCAACCACTAATACAGTTTACTACAAATAACTTTAGATAAATGAATAAACTTCCTGCCCAAATGAACAATTTTACTTCAATCACATAAGCTAACAGAGCATAGAATATACAGAGTACTGTAGTGAAGGCCCCTGTGCAATGAAACAGATCTTGACTGAAAGCCTCAGTAAGACGAGACTCAAACATATTAAAAATGAAATAAAAAAAAAAATTCAAAACTAAAAGAATAAAGAATCAAACAGCTCACCGCATATTTTCCCCGGTGGTCTTTCAGGGGAGAGAGATTTACTTCCCCTCCTCTGGATCTCTCCGTCTCGTCTTCACTGAGCCAAACGTCTGACGTCAATCACAGTCTTCCTCCTCGTCCTCATACATCGTCTTCCTCCTCCGCCCTGGAACAGGAGACAATGATCCACCCGAGCACAGCCTGCACTGCCCTGATATCTTAAACCTCTGGGAAGGGGAACACCCATATTCTCCTGCTCGTGTGTCAGCTTAAGAACAATGATTGCTGCAGCCCCCTGAGGGCCTCATTTGTCCTCCTCACTGTAGACGAGAAGAAGATGACTTTCTTCAATCAGATCATCAGAGGAGAGAGGGAGTGTAAAGATATTAGGCAGTTCAGTTTTTCTGATATCACGTTGTATCACAGATGTTGATTAAATTACAGTCACTATTATTACCTGTATAATGAAATAAAGGATAATACAATTTAAATGTCACTCCATGCATCTGATTCAACCTTAGTTTGGATAAACATGTTAGACATTACATTACTTATCCTTTAAATGAGAACTAGCTGGGCTCTATAGTCTTCAAAATTGTTGTCAAACAATAAGCATTATTCCGAGATATGAAAAAAACTGACAGATTTTTACAGAAATCTACAGAAATGTATCTTTACTAAACATTTCTCCAACATTCTCAATGCATAAACCTTGATGCAGCCATGCAATACAGCGAGTGTCCACTTGAGGCTGGCTGCAGGAACACCTGAGCTCCTGACTGAACACCTGTTAAAAACCGTTTTTTAAACTAGAAATAAACTGGTTTACAGCCCAGTTCAAAACACCAAATGTGTCTTCATGTGCTCTCACTGTACTGGGGGTGAATTCTTTTGTACCATAATCGTTTGGATTATATTTAGGAAAAACCTCACTGCAGACTGATTGGCTCATCTCATTTGATTGACAGATAGCTTGACAGGCAGATGCTACACTTCTGTCAACCAGAATGCTAGTTGCTAGCTGACAGGAAGTCAAGCTTAGTGTGCGGGCCATTTGGTTGATCCAAAGTTTGGTTGAGACCGCGATTTCAATATGGAAGCAGCCGCAGATTGGCTTCAAGAGCTGTTTGAGTCCAACTATTGTAAGCAGACGGCTGACGTCACACAGGCTTTGGCCAATTCTTTCTACAGTCTATGGTCCACATGTACCATGCCATGTTGTCTCGGAGTGACTGGTCATGTGACACCATACAGTTGCGTCCTGTGATGTGGAAATGTGGAAAAACGCATCTACTTTCACTATTAACAAATCAAAGAGGACGTTACTGCCAAGAAATACCGGGAGATTAAAGACATTTGTACAATCCTATTTAGTTCCTAATTTGATTCTTTTTACCTAAATGGACAATAAGATAGATGAAGAGAGATTATGACCATCCTAGATCTTAATTTCAGTTATATGTTTAAAAGGAATTTTAAGTTATCTAATGCAGTTTCACATATAAAGGATCTGTGACCCACTGACCTTTAAACTACATTTGCTCTTTACTTTTTAAATCTCTTTAAGTAATCTCAGCATCAGAAAAGGACAATATGGTATAAAAGGTTTTTTTTTTCCTTTTTATCAGACATAAGTCTCATCTGTAGGATTTAAATTCACCTCACGGATTCCAACTTTTTTTTTCTTTCATCCTCGAATGACGCAACTTAAGTATACAGTAGTTACATAACATATATTTTTTAACTTTAACCTTATTGTTTTGTTAGCTCTTTATTTTCAATCCTTCAGGTCAATTTCATGTATGACTGATACCTTATGAAAACAGTGATTTTTATTTCAGCTGATTGTGTGGGGAAATATCAGTGATAAGACATGATTATTTTTCTAAGTAAATGCCTCAGGAGCTGAGTCATAATCACTCGCATCATCATCTTGTGAAATAATTAACAGTTACTATAATGAATGTTTTTTTTCAAATATTTATTTTCTCTGATGGGTAGCCTACATGATTGCAGCACGTCTTAAATACTTTTCACATAGGGCCAGATAGGTTTGGTCTCTCCTCTCCCCTTACTAAATAAAATCATCATTTAGAAATTGCATTTTTTATTTACTTGGGGTGCCTCTGTGAAGTATTGAAATTGGTTTGATGATTCAAAACATTTAAGTGTGATAAATATGCAAAAAATTAGAAAGAGGGCAAATACTTTTTCACAGCACTGTACATATACACTTCTCACACATACATAAAGTATATTCTTTTTGTACAGACATGTATAATTAGTAGCAATGAAAATGAAATGTAACATTTCTTTAACAATGTATTGGACAAATAGAAAGAATTACATCAACAGAATCTTTTGTTCATGCGAGGTTGTATAGAGAACTTCGTGATCACATTCAGACCTTGTCAGGATTCCTGTCATTCCCAAAGTTTGTTGAAAATCTAAAAAACAGAGAAACTGTTGTTCAGTTAGAGTCCTTGAATGAATGTTTAACAATGTTGCTGACAGCCTATGAAACCAGACAAAGAAGTAGGCTTGGAAGCAGCTCTAGCCTTTTGCCACCTCTTTCCATGACAGAACATGAAGGCAGACCTTGATACAGCATGAGATCTCTCATCTTATATCTCTTGGCATGAACTGGCAAAGGATTGCAACATGCCTTGGCGTAAGCAGTCGGACTCTCTACAGGCACAGACAACAGCTTTGCATTCAGCCACTGGAATATGCAACATTATCAAGTGCGAATCTTTACAGAATTATTGGTGAAATTCTTGAGTCTACAACAAATGCCAGAATATGTGCATGGGAGCTTGAAGGTCACATGGATTGTGCATTCAAAGATGGCCCATTAGGCAGGCCCTGCAAGTAACTGACCATATTGGACTGTCCCTCAGAAGACAACGCATTTACAGTGTTTCATCCTCAAACCAATTATGGTAAGTGATTTCTAAACAAAAGCACTTTAGAGCAGTGGCTCGCGACCCCCAATTTAACATGCACTGTTTACCGCAAATACACAATCCAACAACTCCAAAATGCTCCTGTGAACAAGTTGTGACCTGTACTTTTACCACGCTATGAAATAATCATGTAACATAACGAGACAGAGATGTTTTAAAGCTAAATGCAAAGCCTGAACTACACTCCAGACATGGCTGCTGCACTGTGTCACTCAGTGGTTTACTCAAGAAATAGTTCAGAGTATTTACTTCATGTGGCGCAATGTTACATAATTATACGTTATTATTTCATAGCGTGGTGAATATGCAGGTCACAACTTGTCCACGAGAGCGTTTTGGAGTTGTTGGATTGTGTATTTGATGAGTTTGATGAGGGAAAGCCGGAATACCGTCTGCTTACATTGAGTTGGCACAGCAGGTCCGAACTCGGCAGCACCGATCTATAAACAGCTTGCACCGACAACTAAAGGAAACGAACCTTTTACTAAAATTATAGGAACTATGGCAATGGGCGAATTAGCCAAAATGTTGAAGTATCCCTTTAAAGTTAAAATAATTATTTTGATTTCTAGAAAAGCATGAAAAACCAGATGCTGTCCTTTCAAGAAAAGCCTTAATATTCATTGTTTTTGTTTTGAGAAGCATGTATCAAATAGATGAGGTAATTTTTGTATAGAACCATTCATTTTGTAAACTACATTTGTTAAATTTATGCAAGTTACTTGCTAAAGGTATCTCAAACTAATGGTTTCAGGTGGTGAGGGTCAGTTGTACTAAGCATTTAGTATCCATCTCTCTCTCGCTCTCTCTCTCTAATATACAGTGCTAACCAAACATATTAGACCACCACCCAATGAAGGTTGGGAATTACAGAAATCATTTTTGATGTTTCTGTAGTGGTTAATACATCAGTTTGTTCAAGCTCTTTAGCCAAAATGATATTGCTACAATGATATTGCTACAATATCATTATTATCCATGAATTTTCAAATTTACTGTTTTACAAAAAAGAGAAAAATAGTAAAGCACAGTTATACAGCTACACACAGCCTACTCACAGCAGGTCATAACAGAGACTGATATGATGCATGAGCGTTTGCTATTTGAAGATCTCTATCAGGATGGATCCATCAGATTTTAAAGAAGTGACAGAGCCACAGGCTCGCAGTACGAAACTATTTGCCACATTCCACGAAATTTCGCAGTGAATGCAAACATAACCGCAACAGACTCAGTGTGCAAGGTCCGAGTGCGTGACGTTTTTTTTTTTTCCGGTTTACAGTTCGGAGAAAACGCATCTGAAAATACTGGACCCAGTGTGTAAAGACCTTTCATACCTTTTTAAAAATATATAAATATATATTTTGATTGCTGATACCAATGTCGCCTTTGTTTAAACAGCATAACTTATACTAATAAAACATCAGCATTTAAGAGGAGGATGATGTCAGGATGGGGCTGAAAGAGATGTAAGTAATATTCTAGGCAGCAGTTGAGAAAAATCATGTCACATTTCCAGAGGTGTTAAGTAACGAAGTACAAATACTTAGTTACCTTACTGAAGTATAAATTTTGGGTATCTATACTTTACCGGAGCAATTTTTTATCAGCCAACTTTTAACCTCTACTCCTTACATTTTCATGCAATTATCTCGGGGAGCAGGTGGCCTAGTGGTTAAAGGCGCCCCCCATATACGCGGGCCGCCCGGTTTCGAATCTGGCCTGAGACCCTTTACTGCATGTCTCGTCCCCACTCTTGACCCTGCTTCCAACTCTATCCACTGTCCTCCTCTATCTAATAAAGGCACAAAAATAAATCTTGAAAAAAAAAATTATCTGTACTTTCTACTCCTTACATTTTAAAAATAGCCTCATTACTTCTATTTCATTTCAGCTTGTTTTCATTCTGGCTTGGCATATTCACCCCCCCCCCCCCCAAAAAAAAATAATTACCCAATTTCTCAACATTAACATTTTAATATAACATTAGAGTCATTTTGGCCTTCAGAAAAAAGTTCTTTTGGAGAGGTGGGGTAGTAGTGCACTATAGGCCCCTGTGGCGCAGCCTAAGCTTTTTCACCCTCACATTACTTTTATACTTTAAGTAGTTTTGAAACCAGTACTTTAACACTTTTACTTAAGTAAAAAGCTTGAGCTGATACTTCAACTTCTACAGAAGTCTTTCTAAACCCTATTGTCTATACTTCTACCTGAGTAATGACTGTGAATACTTTTGACACCTCTGCACATTTCATCCAACAACAAAAATCTTAAATTTAACCACATTGCAACTTGATTTCATGAAAAAAGGAAAAGCCTAAGCTGAGATTTGTTTGAATGTTTGACCATGTAAAGGTCTGAAGTACAGAGTGGTTAGTCTTGGAGCCTTTCATGGTTTAACAATAGTGTAGCTCATCAGTATGCTAAGTAGACAATTTTTAATCTCTTACAGGCTTGAAATTATCTGCTTATCAAAAACAGTCAAGGGCTTTTGAACAACACTGAGAAACTATTATCCTGGCACACTAGATGGATGGATGTGTAAAACCACTCATACACAGCATTTGGGAAAGGGGCAGAGCCTTTGAAAAAAACTCAGAGTGTGACTGGATGAACGTTCTGTCTGTCACATCTTTATGGGCCAATCAGAGCAACAAAATGTGACATCACCGCTATCGAGCTGCGCCCCTACTGAGGAATAAACTTCATATAGAACTGCATAACATGAACCATAGCAACCGTAGACATGTCAGTACACTACTTTTGTCGTTTTTGAAAACAACTCAACACTGTTCTTCGTTCGTCATTTAACAAAGAAATTTCATCAAGTTCTGTTAAAATTGGCGCTTTAGCAGCATCCACGCTATAGCCCTCTACCATGATTGCACCGGTCTCTTGTTGCTGCTTGCATACGTCACGACTCTGCCACGTCAGAAAGTACTGCCTTTTATCGCTGATTGGTCCTGTCACCTTCTAACCGGGCCCAAATGATTCAGATGGAAGCTTTGCAAGATGGATTCACCAGTGAGAAACACAGAAACAGGTGTATCCATCTGCTTTACAAGGTTAGGAAACTATTGGATCTAGCATGGAACCCAAACAACGAAATAAAGCTTGAGTAAAGTTAGTGTTGTTTGAAGATAGCTTGGAACCTAACCCTTGATAAAAGCAAAGAGCTAAGCCCCAGATCCATGTTAGCCTTACACATTAGCTTTTGTCATTGAGGTTATTTTTAATTTCTGCAAACACCAGAACTTATGAGATGCACTTAAAAAAATGAGGTGATAACATTTCTGAATTAACAAGCACTCAACCAACATATGATTCTCTTACCAAACATGTAGGATTATACAGACATTAGTACAAAAAACACAGAAACTGCCCAGCAGACTGTACTTCAGTCACTATAACATTTGCAAATCATAATGATATGGTTGGGTGTGAACAGCGGCTTAAATCGGGATCAGGGGGGACACATTGCTAACACCAGGTACATCAGCACCGATGACCAACACAGACACTAGCTCAGCTCCACTCTCTGCTCTACTGGTAACACTACAAGTAACTTCTCATGATCATTCCCTTTACTAACATTGTGATCAGGTTCATAATATGAAGTTTCATAGGAGACTATGCCAGAGAAAGCATGCAGGCTAAGGAGCACTTTGGCTAGATGTCATACCACCCACAGAGGTACAATGTTAGGGCCTCCTTGCGAGTATCTAAGGGCTAATTTTCTCAAAATTCAGATATCTGGTAAGTGTTTTTTTTCAAGATATAGATACACTATTCAAAAAGAAATTGAACACTTAAATAACACATCCCAGATCTTGATGAATGAAATATTCCAGTTGAAAACCTTTATTCATTACATAGTGGAATGCATTGAGAACAAAATAACATAAAACAATCAATGGACACCAAAACCATTAACCCATGGAGGACTGCGTTCAGAATCATACTAAAAATAAAAGTGGAAAAATCAGATCACAGGCTGATCCAACTTCTGCAAAATTCCTCAACAAAACTCGAAATGAGGCTCAGTAGTGAGTATGGCCTTCAGTGTGCCAGTATACACTCCCTACAACGTCTGGGCATGCTCCTGATGGGACGAGGGATGGTCTCCTGAGGGATCTCCTCCCAGACCAGAGTATCAGCTCCTGGACAGTCTGGGCCAGATCTACTAAAGGTTTGCATGTATAAAAACATGTGCAATGAGTTTGCACATGCAAAAAAAAAAAGTACAAACTGTTTACTAACAATGCGTGCAAAAAGTTGCGTCTTTCAAAGGTGCAAAATAGCGCGACTGTATCCAGTTAGTATGATCGTTGTAATGAATATGCAATATGGGGCGTTTACACGCTACTGTGCATGTGCTGGGAGGGGAAAATGTAAATATATATTATTTTAGCACACGCAAAGCAATTGTCAAACCTGAAAGCAATTTTGCTCATAGAAACTGGGTCTATATTTAACAAAAGGGAAGTGCAAACTGTTTGTATTCGTAATTGCCCACGTATGGCTGCGGTTACTGTGGCAAGAAAGAGACATTGAAACGATGAAAGAAGACGCAGAGAATGCATTTTTCACTCTCGTGTGAACATTTTTGGAATGAATGAGGAAACGGTCATTAAAACATGTTGCCTATCCAGCCTTGCCATTTTGGAGCTGTTGGAGGAAGCCACGAGAAGGACTCACACAATACCTTGTGACTGTGTCACCAAAAAAGTAATTTAAAATGAATTTATTTGTACTTATGGTCATGAATGAAATGATGGGAAACGGTAACCTTGCAAAGCAGATGGATACGTCTGTTTCCTTGTTCTTCACTGGCGAATCCATCTTGCAAAGCTCGCATCTGAACCGTTTGGACCTGGTTAGAAAGTGACAGGACCAATCAGCGATGAGGGGCAGTACTTTCAGCCGCAGCAGAGTCGTGACGTAAACAAGCAGCAGCAAGAGCTGGTGCAGTTATGGAGGAAGAGATTAGCATGGATTCTGCGAAAGCGCCAGTACTTGAACTTGACGACATTTCTTTGTTAAAAGAAGAACAAAAAACAGCAGTGAGATGTTTTCTTTTCAAAAACCACAAAAGTCAAGTACTTAGATGTCTATAGTTGCCATGTTTTGCATTTCACCTCAGTAGCTGCGCACGCTCTGCTTGCAAGCTGCTGAGTCACGTGTTTTGTTGCTCTGATTGGCCCGTAGAGATGTGACAGACAGAATGTTCACCCAATCATACTCCGAGGAATTTTCAAAGCCTCTGCCTTTTCTCAAAGGTTTCCTATTGAAGCTTTCCAAGATGGATGTGTGAAACAAATCCGTCTGGCGTGTCAGGTTAGGGAAACGGCAGGTTTTCTTTGTACAGTTAAAAAGAAGATATTCTCTGTATATTTAATGGTATATGTGGGTAACCGCTGTCATTCTGGTATGTTGATGTCATTTTTGTGTATTGATATGTGGTTAAAATAATGTATAAAATAAGATGAGATAATATAAGGAGGATGTGTCGTGGAGGAACAGGCGGAGAAGGAGAGAACCGGGAAAAGGAGCAGGCTGACCTAGAAAATTAGGACCTGAAAATAAAATAAAATAGAAAGACACAAGCTGAACATGTTGAAAACAAGACTGAAAAGTAAAAGTAAGCGGCAGTTATGATAGAAGACAGTAAAAAGTGTACCGGTTGGATTCTCTGCTTGGAGGCTGGAGCGTGCATCAGGGAGCAGAAAAAGGAGAACGTCCCTGGTGGATTACGCTGTGGAGCTTGGTGAGATCATCTCTTTTTTGTTACTTTTTACCCGGTATACCAGTTATTGGCGATCGATTGTACATTCTTGTTTTTGAGGTTTTTGCTGTGTGGATTTATCGTGTTTTTCCTTCATTTCCTTGTGGATTATAGACTATATTGAGTTTGCGTGCACCACTGACTTTAAAAACTTAAAAGTGCTTGGAGAGGGACAAGGTTGCTTTTTTCGTTAGATTGGGACTTTAAGTTTAAATGGAATTTATAAAGACTGTGATCAAATCATTGTTTTTGTCGTGACCTACTTTTGATTCAAAGTTACGCGCGACATGCGCATTCATTCTGGTGGTAATGTAATTAAATATGAAACACTTTTACTTTATTACGGTCTCTGGAGCGCTTTTTTGTGTTCATTTAAAATAGTTTTTTTATTGCATTTGGATATATTCTTTTCTTTAAAAGGTTTTCTATTTTCCTTAAAAGTCCTCTCTTTTGTGTGTTCAATGCTAGCTTGAGAAAAGTTAAGTGTTACAACCTGAAATGACAAAACTCGCGCCGGATGGCCAGGTTTATTAGGTTTCCATGCACTCTGAACTCCTTGAAAGAGACCAAACAGGGCTTCTTTGCTGTAGCTCATTTAAGTGTTTATTGGCTTCATCCATCACACACCTCTAAGTCTGTAGGATCGTATTTCATTTTGCACGTTCGGCTCTCCAAACTTGCCATGCTGCAAACCATGAAACACACAAAATCCTCATTTAAATAGACGTGTCTCCAACATGTTTGCACCTCTTGTCATTTACGCAATCACTCTTAGTAAATCACCTGCCAACTGCGGTTCAACCCCAAACACAAAATTCTAGATTGCGCACGCAAATTAATACAAGCAAATTGGGATCTTAGTAGATCTGGCTCTCTGTGGTGTGACATGGCAGCGGTGGATGGAGCAAGACATGATGTCCCAGAGATGCTCGATTGGATTGTGGTCTGGGGAATGGGCAGGAAAGTTTTGCATCAATGCCTTCATCATGCAGGAACTGCTGACACACTCCAGCCACTATACCAGCATATGATCTGACAATGGGTCTGAGGGCCTCATCACGGTACCTGATGGCTGTCAGGGTACCTCTGGCTAACACATGAAGGTCTGCACAAACCTCCAAGGATATGCCTCCCCAGACCATCACTTATCCACTGCCAAACTGGCCATGCTGGAGGATGTTGCAGGCAGCAAAACTTTCTTCGCGGTGTCTCCAGACCCTCTCACATCTGTCACATGTACTCAGTGTGAACCTGCTTTCATCTGTGAAGAGCACAGGGCGCCAATGAATCTGACAATTCTGGTGTTCTCTGGCAAATGCAGATCGTGCTGCATGGTGCTGGGCTTTGAGCACAGGCCCCAACTGTGGACGTCGAGCCTTCATACCACCCTCATGGAATCTGTTTCTGACAGGGCTCATTTTGTAGGGCTCTGGCAGTGCTCCTCCTGTTCCTCCTTGCACTAAGATAGCTGCAGATAGCAGTACTGCTGCTAGGTTGTTGCCCTCCTATGACCCCCTCAACGTCTCCTGGTGAACTGGCCTGTTTCCTGGTATCTCCTCCTTGCTCTTGACAGTGTGCTAGGAGACAGCAAACCTTGCCATGATGCGCATGGATGTGCCTTCTTGGATGAGCGGCACTACCTGAGCAACCTCTGTGGGTTGCAGGTTCCGCCTCATGCTACCACTAGTGGTGAAGGCACTGGAAAAACAAGATCCAGAACTGAAAACTTTTTTCCATCAGTGGTTGGTTGATGGTATTTCACTGTTTATCTCCTGCTTATGGAACAATCTTGTGTATAACATTATTCTACTAACTCGTGAGCATAATCAAGTAAGAGTAAGTAAGCATAATTATTACAGACCAAGTATTGGACACAAAGTTTGAACATATTCCTCTGTTAGCAGCTTTAAAAACATATTCACCAATTCTACAATTCTGTGACAGTGTTTTATATACAGCCTTGAAATTGTTAAGCGAACTATTGAGTATAATAATGTTATATTAAACAGCACCAATGTTGTAGTCGAGTCACCAAACCTTGAGTCCAAGTCGAGTCCCTAGTGTTCAAGTCTGAATCAGTCGGAGTCACCAAAGAAAAATCTGACTCGAGTCCCCTTTACCTGAGCCCCCCATCGAGCATCTTTGCATGTGAGACGGAGATTGCGAGCCAGGCCTTCTCGTCCAACATCAGTGCCCGAACTTATGAATGCTCTACAGCAAGCCTATTCAATTAGCGGCCCAGGGGCCACATGCAGCCCAGAACCAACCCTCAACTGGCCCAGCCTGTGGATATGCACAAGATGCAGAGGGCAACTTGTTTCGCAAGTTTTCATAAATTCCCACAGTATTTTAGACTATGAATGCAACACTCCGCACAGCCTAGCAACAGTCTACCTACGATGCACTACGTTGTTTTGAAGCAAGGGTAGCATTGCTGACAGACGTAGCCCCAAAATGCCGAGTATAAAACATGTCCTTTTTCACTGTAGCTACATGTGCAAATTTAGTTTTAATGTAATTTAAAATGTGCCTGGATAAGATGTGACCAAAATTTTTATTTACATAATTTCATTTTATTTTTTATTTTATTTTATTTTTACTGAAGTGAAAAAAACATTTCTACTACCCTTAGGCTATGTTCAATACAGCTCTGTTGTTGTTTTATGCATGTTTTGACGTGATTTTGTCATGTTGCCAAATTTAAAAGTGCAGCAATGAATAGAAAGTGCATATTTTTCATCAAATCGATCTGTATTGGTTCAAAATTTGACATTACCACCTGCTTACTGGGTGTTGAACATGTCTGGCCCGAATACAATACTTGATGTAAAAATTTGGCCCAGTTGAATTTGTAATTGAATAGCCCTGCTCTACAGGATGACTTTGCACAAGTTCCCACACAAACATTTCTGAATACTGAATTATCCCTTCAAATTTTTAAGAATATCAATATTTTTTGTTTATACTCATTACAATTTTGGCTTTGTTTCAAACTAGATTTTATCTGTTGTCACTGATGAATAACATTTCAATTTGTACTTTGTTTCATTCTTACCAATGCAATAATAAAAAAGCTTCTTCTTCGTCCCATCTTTAGTACTAGCAATAATAGAAACAGGGATTTTTCCTGAACTTGACAATGTTCTCACACAAACTGAGAAATTGTCTCTTGATTGGGACCTTGTTTGACATTTTGATTTTACTTCCAGCATAACGGTTTTATTACTCCAGATTAAATGGAACTGTAAGACAAACATCAGAGACAAACACTGAGGATCAGATCCTGGATGGTTTATGGTCTGTGTCCTGTGGTAAAACTGGGGGGGCTCTGTTCATGCCCAGTCCTAAAGAAGTCACTTTTGCGTTTTCTTATCGGTCAGCTGTTTGTGCTGGGTACACACAGTTGTTGAGTTTTACAGAAGATGGACGAGGGTGCACTTTCATTTGAACACTTCTCATTTTAATCCAGTGGCTGTAAAATATGAACACGTAAAAAAGAATAAAATGGTTGGTGGATGGTGGGTGGAAGTCAGGTGGATAGATGGATGGATAGATGGATGGAAGTCAGATATGGGATGGATGGATGGATTTAGATGGATGGATTGAAGTCGGATGGATGGAAGTCAGATGGGTGGATGGATGGAAACAAATCCACAAAAAGAAAGTTCATTACCATTGCCCGCGTTGTGGTTCATCTGTAACAGGGTCAAATACACCTCAGTATTGCTTGTTATAATTACACAAAAATACCTGGCATTTGTCGGTTATGTATCAGCCTGAGAGAAACTCCTTAATCCACGATGCACTGTATTGTTGTTTGCAGCCCCTCCTTCCTTTGTTTCCTTCTTCATTGGTCATTTGTATTCTTTTTGCCCCCTTCCCTCTCCCCTTTTGAATGAATCCCTAAACCCCTTAAAGCCTCCTGTATCTTATTTGATACATACTTTTATGATACCTCTATCTATTCAATATGATCAATGAATTACAAAAAAAAAAAAAAAAAAAAAGAGTACAATCTGATAAATGATTAAAATGCCCTGAAGTAGATTATCAGTTAGGTATCAAATGATGCAACTGATATATATGTTAAATTTTATGGATTTTTTTTTTTTTCAGTAGAATGTAAAATAAACATTTCAGTTCCAAAAAAATGAGAATTTTCAGGCTATAATTTGTGTATTCATGCTTTAATGGGTTAAAACCAAGCAATATTCTTCATAGTTTTATCCAAAATTGAAAATCTATCTGAAGGTTATGGATGCCATGTCCTGCAGACCAGAGAGTTGAGGAACCATCTTTTCTCCGAGGCTATGATGGGGGTTGAGGTGGGGGGCTAAATTATAATTTCGACAAGGTTAGAACAGGCTCTGATGGAAGGCGTCACATATTTCAGCAGAATAATACTAAACCACCTGCCTCCTCATCACAAAAGCATGGCTTCATAGTAGAAGAGTCCGGGTACTGAACTGGTCTGAACCTTTCACCAACATCTGGAGCATCATACAACAGAATCTGGCAAAGAAGACCCAGGACTGTTGAGCAGGTATCCTGTATCAGACAAAAATGAGACAGTTCACTCCCAAGACACCAGCAACTGGTCTCCTCACTAAGCAGATATTTACAGAAGGTTGTTAAAAGAAGAGGGGATGCTATTCAGTGGTAAACAAGGACCTGTCTCTACTTTTTTAGATGTGATGCTGCCATCAAATCAAAAATGAGCCAATATTTTCATGAAACGGTGAAATGTCTCAGTTTCAACATCTGATATATTGTTGATGTTCTTTTGTGGATAAAATATTGGTTTATGAGAATTACATTTCATTACACTCTGTTTTATTAACATTTTACAAAGCGTACCAACTTTTTTGGAATCAGGTTAGTACAAACGTTTTCATTTTTGTGGCTTCAATTGTGCTCCATGATTTTGTGATCAGTATTTTCAAATATCATTCTTACGACTTTCCTGACATGAAGGACCCCTTTTTCTTGGTCGCGAGCCCTCGTGCTCTTACCCCAAACCTCTGACGTCATCAGCGTGCAAACAGAAGATGGGATAAATCTGGCAGCTCTCCCTGACTAACCTCAGCAGAGGGAGGCGGACAGAGAGAGAAGCTAAACTGTGTTCAAGTTTCTTTTGAAGAAGGATATTTTATAAAATGTGGGTCGTGCTCGTGCTGGCTGCGCTCGCGGTGGGAGCTTCAGCGACAAACTGTGAGTATTTTGAATGATTTAGCTCGACGTAAAGAGCTGGTAAGCTAAAATGATGAGGTTATCCTACGCTGTGCTCACAGAGACAGGGTGTAGCCATGATGATGGTTTTATTTTGAGGCTGTTTTCTCAGCTCGAGTTGAGCTTGCACAGGTAGAAATGTCAAGTTTTTGTAGTTTACACGCTGTAGATTACTTTTAATAGTTCTTACTTTTATATCCACTCATTTAAAGTCGTTAATCTCAAGCTGTTTGCTGATAGGTGTACAGTTTCCACAATTATGAAATAATTTCTCAGTCATATATTGAATAGATCTTACATTATTGAAGAAAATGATACAAACATACAGTTTTTAGTCTTTACAGACACTTAAGGCCTACATCAAGCCTGCTCAGTTACTGTATTTTAATACAAGGCGAGGTGATTGTCATGTGCTGAAGTGTAAACATGTCCTTTAATCTTTATATCTAACGGACTGATAACTTTTAAACTATGTTTTTGACGGCTTCAGCTTTATTCACTTTATTTCATTTTAACTTTATTCCAATTTATGCTGGACTTGTTTTTATGTTTGTTATTAAATTGACTCTGCTACTCCCTCTGATCTTTTGTATTGTCTGTTGTATTACTGTTTGTTTTTATTCCTGTTTTTATGCCTGTTTTAATGCACTTTTTTGTACTTTTTGTAAGGTGACCTTGAGTGTCATGAAAGGCACCCTTAAATTAAATATATTATTATTATTATTATTATTATCTATTAGTTATCTATTGTACTAAATTATCGATTTGAATAATGTGGGATTCATTTTATGGGTTTCTGAGTTCACATTCTACACAGTAAATTTACCTAACTAAAGTTACTCGAACTGAATACAGTTTTCCTCTGGAAATATAACATTTGGTCTCAGTCTGGAGTGAAATTCACTCTGCTTGCAGAGTAATGCTTTCAGAGTTGTTTTTACTCTAAAAGGTGTTTTTATTTGTGCTTGAACTTTTCACAGCTGTTTTCAACACTAGAGCTGTTTTTCAGTCCTTATAGAAATGTTTCCTTCTCATTATAAAACAATTTCTTATCCTAATAGAAGTGCTACTAATTAGAGCTACATTTTAACCAGAATGGAAAATTCTGCCCTCCTTCCACCTAGAAATGGTGAAAAAAAACAAGAAGTGTTTTGCCCATGTATAGGTATTAGACTTAATGCTCTAATATTAAAGACCCTGTTCAGTGGAAATGAATCTGTATTTAGGCTTGTTGTATGACAGGCCACTGTGTTATGAACCCCTAATTCAAATTTCAGTTAGATAAAAAATCTCTAAGTGAAATGAAATTTAGCTCTGAAATCATGAAAAATGAGGCAGTAAAATCTGTGCCAGGATGGTGTGGGCGTGTCTGTTGAATGAGCTGAAGCCACGCCCACTCAGGAAAAGTATGATCCAAGCGGCAACCTCTGGTCCTGAAAAATGAAGCTAATGCAGAAGTGCAAAAAATTGCTTTTTTCAGTTCCGATCCAATTCTGATAAATATGTGCCAATACCGATACTGATTCCGATATTTTTTTTTTTTTTAAATAGTTATTATTGTTGTTGGTATAATGTGTGAGGTTACATGAGGCTGTAGTAAACCACGCAGCTCCTCTTATTAAAAAGCGAAAAAAAAAAAATACAAAAATGAATTGAATTTAAATGTATTCAGAACAAATTTATTTGCACTACTACTAAAAAGTAAATATCAACATTATCCAAAAAACAACAGCAACTGGTCGTTAAAACGGTTAAAAGTGTTTATCAAATTAGCTGGTGCGGGATTAACTAGTCGGTTAAACTAATTACCGATCATTTTTTTATGAACACAGGCTTGAAATCCCTGTCTATAATGCTCTTTAATGAACCTCCCACCACTAGAGACTTCTGTAGCTTCAGTTAATGGGCGCAGCCTTCCTCTCTGACCCTTCACCGGATGTAAACAATGAGAATCTCTGCGATGGTTAACCTGTTAGTGTATAATAGGAAGACCGTGCTACGACAGTTTTCCAAAGGGGTAAATGGAAATTAAGTGGTGTGTGGGCTGTTGAGGGTTAAGCTCACTTATGACTACTCACCTGAAGTGAAATGAGGCCAAATATCAAAGCACGATATTAATCTGCAAAGAGGAGCGAAGGCAGGCGGCGCTAGCTTTCAATGCCAGCCACACTATAGAGAGTGTATCAGGCTAACGTCACACCCACTCTTCCTCGTGTTCTCTCATCTTTAGACTAGTTTTAACTATTCTAAATATAGATTTACGTTTAATCGACTAGATAATTATACCGCTAAGAACATCCCTAACTAATACTAGCTCAGTTACACACAGACTGTCTCATGTTAGACTGCGGTGCGTTCATGGTCTAACACAAACTTTAGGATGGATTTGGATCGGTGCCGTCAGTCAGATATCCGATCTATTAATTAGTCCATATTGGACCTGATACGGATATTGGATCGGATCGGTCCCATCCCTAGTTGACAGAGAGACGGAGATACTGCAAAAAAACATGACAAAATGGAGTTAGATAAGACAAAAAAATCACTAAATTTCAGCACATTTGAAACTACCAACAGAAACAGAACTGTCTGTCTTGCATGCGTGAGTGAATTTTAAGCATATTTTCTTGATGTTAAGAGTTTTAGCCATGGGGGGGTTCATGTAGGATGAAAACCACTTAATGACTGAAGCAGATGAACCAACAGAATTATGGAGTCTATGAATGAGGATACGGTGTCGAAGGCAGCTGAAAAATCAAACAGAACAAGGATTGAGGTTTTTTCCTAAGGTCACTGATTACTTTTACAAGTGCTGTTTCAGTACAGCTGGTATTTATCATGTAAATCGATAGTTAAGAGATAATGGTTGACTTGGTTGAAAACATTTTTTTCTAGAATTTTGCTGTTGAATGTGAGGTTAGAGACTGGTCTAAAGTTATTTATGTTTAATAGATCTAAGTATCTTTTCTTTAACACGGGTGTTATGACAGCACATTTTAGAGCAGCGGAACAAATGCAAGTCTAAAAGGAGGTTTTAATATTGTTGACAATATCATTCAAAAGACACTGGGAGACAGCTTTATAGTTTGGTGGGGACAGGATCAAGAGAGCAGGTGCTGGACTTAAGACTTTGAATAACTCCAGCAGTGTTGATGCCTGAAGGTGATTGACAAGATATTCTTTCTAAATCAGACCTTGCAACAGAGCAGAAAACTGAGCAAATGGAGTGTGATTTGTTCTGCAATTCACTGCCATAATCCTAGACATCACAGTGTTACCAGCTGAGTAATATCATTATCATTTTGTTTTACCATGAATGTTGTCGTCTCATTGAAGACATGAAAAAGCTTGCCAAGAATTTTCTGTGTCAGCCAGTTAGACTGAAACTATGACTAGAAATGTTAGCAGACCACCTTTCCATGAGAAAGACTGGACTAAGAATAGCTAAAAAAGATCTTTGGTGATAAAAACTAACAGAGAGGAAATTTAGTTTTCATCAAGAAGACTAAGGCTAAATTTAAAATAGCTGCCAGAGTTGACACTGGTCCCTGCTAGTTTGGCGGCCATATTTGTTTGTGTCCGTGCAGTGACAATAACACAGAGAGATGTGGAGAATATTGTGGTCTTGGTTCACCTGTTTGTCCTGAAAACTTTCAGGCCTTATTGTCTCTGCTACTGTGTGGAAAAAAAGAAGCCAATCACTTCGAAACAGTTATGCTGAAAGTATCTTCTGATAGAGAAGTAACAGAGGTTTTGAAATAATGTGTTTGTGTTTCTCAGGCTCATGTGCGACCATGGATTGGGCCACCTGTAACGAAAACCCATGTTCTTGTTTCCTCTTGGTGGGTGATAACGATAATCAAATGCTTAACTGCACAACCTGTAAGTAAATATCCGATCATTGCATCTTTCAGGTAGCCCCCAACCCCCCTTCAGTTGTTTGGTTTCTCCTCTCTCCTCCCACCCTCAGTAATCCCAAAGTGCATTATGAGGAAGGCTGAGATATACCGAGCCAGAACAAGTGTAGACTTTCACGCCTTGGACAATGCTGGCCTCTTCAACCCTGAATGTGAGAACGATGGAAAGTTTAAGGCCAAGCAGTGCAAAAACACAGAGGAGTGCTGGTGTGTCAACAGCGCTGGCAGTCGCCAAACTGTGGTGGAAGACGAGAATCTGAAGTGTGAGGAGCTGGTGGAGACCCTGTGAGTATTAAAATCATCAGCAGTGTTACACAAAGATACAAACCACAGAGCAAACTGTCGCCTGTTTCTTTTAAGTGTTTAGTCTTCAATTCTTACACTTCCTGCCTCGTTTCCTGCCAATGTTATTGATTTATTGACTAAGTTGACTGAAACTTACAAATAGCTACAACTAAAATGTAAAAATCATTTTAGTTATCTGAAGGTAAAATGACAAAATGTACTTTACAAATCTAAAAAAAATAATAATAATAAAACTGTATTGTTTCATACAAAACTAACAAAAATAAAATAAAATGATTGGCAAAATATCCCTACTTTCATTTTTTCAAATAAGCACTCTGACTGGCATATCCTTTTGATTTGTAATAGAAAGAGTGTTTTACATTTAGGATGAGCTTTTGTTCCTTGAAGAAGTTAAAAATTGGTTCTTTCATCAAACAGTTTTACATTTTAGAGAACTTTGTGACCCATGAGGTCCTGATTTATGCAGTAGTGGCATTAGGTTTGTGTGCACACATCAGTGAAAAGCATGCATTTACATGTTCTTCAACATATCTGCTAGGATTGAGTGGTGTTCCTTTTTATATACCATCATACCCTCCTCATATTTTACCAGGGTACAGTATACAGCATTACCACCAAGTGTTCAAAAATCACACTGTACTGGCTCTTGTTGGCGTGCACTCACAAGCACAGGGGCGTCTCATTAAATCCTTTATCAAAATGCTTCAGGTAAAAAAAACAAAAAAACAAAAACTAAGTTGTAAAGCCAGCTTTACAAGAAAACGGGAAGTTCTTTTATGTTATATATCATAATGATTAAGTGTAAGAATTATTCTTGCACTTAATAAGTAAACTTGGCAACAGACAGCATAGCATCTGATTTGATATGAGAAATGATAACCAGCTATTATCATATAGGATCTGGCATGTGAAGTAATGTTCCGTGTGCTTTCAGTCGATGAAGATTGGCCTTTAATACCTTCACCAAGGAGGTTATGTGACTGGCAGGGTTTCTTCATTAGTTAGTTAGTTTGTTTGTTTGTTAGCAACATAACTCAAAAAGTTATGGATAGATTTTGATTAAATTTTCAGGAAATGTCACAAATGGCAAAAAAGAAAGAACTGATTAGATTTTGGGAGTTATCCAGATCACCGTCTGGATCGTGGAATTTTTTATAGGATTCGTGGCGGAAGTCTGCGCTCTCTGAGTGCTTTTCTAGTTCTTATTTTTTTCAGTGTTGTTTGTTAATGGAGAGCTCCATCCAGCCGCAGGTTCACTTCACAGGCTTATAGAAACGTTGCAGAATACTTCAGCGCCTAAAATAACCATCAGGCACTGAAGAAGTTTACCAACATTTATCAAAAAAGATAAGTTTAAATGTTTGTGTGCTGCATATGGGATTATTCATAAACGTTATCATTTCCCACCACTGATCTACACACATAAAGAATGAAAGTATTTTAAAGTCACGTTCTCTTGGACCACATTGCAACAGTGACAGTAAGACTAGAGAAGACCATACCGCGGTGCTAGACCTGTGCCGGCTGTGCCGTACCATGGTGTGGGCGGGTATATGCGCTGGTATATATACACATTCATAATTAGTCAAATCAGCAGAACATCATTAACAGGGATTCTTTAATCACTTTTAAAGCATCTTCATAAACAGGCTGGGGTGCTGCTGGTGGAAATGGACATATAAGTTTAAGACATTTATTATAAAAGTGCAATCATTATGCAGCACCGCCTTAATGACAGTAATTAAAGCAATACCATGGCTGTTTTCGAATACCCCGGTATACAGAATTACTATATTACCGCCCATTTCTAATATCTTCATATTTTATCTACATGAAATAGAGGAGCACGAAAGAACCATCTGCTAAAGCCATTTTTATTTTAAAATCTACTCTTTTAATTTTAATTTTATGCTCCCTCACCCCTCCCCCTGTGCTTTCTGACGCAGCATTGATTCATGGCTGTAAATGAATCTGAAACATAAGATTTCGTTTTTAGGATTTCTAACTGACCTAAAGGAGTTGTGTCTTATTTTCTAAACCATCAATGTACAAAAATACACTGCCTGGCCAAAAAAAAAAGTCACCACCTGGATTTAACTAAGCAAATAGGTACGAGCCTCCTATTGGATAATTACTGCATGGGCGATTATCCTTCAGCTGGCAACAAGTTATTTAACCCCAGCTGATGCAATGAGTAACTTCTCATTTCTTAAACAATGGATTTTGTCTTCCCTAATGGCACGGGCATATCCCAAGATGACAATGCCAGGATTCATCGGGCTCAAATTGTGAAAGAGTGGTTCAGGGAGCATGAGACATCATTTTCACACATGGATTGGCCACCACAGAGTCCAGACCTTAACCCCACTGAGAATCTTTGGGATGTGCTGGAGAAGGCTTTGTGCAGTGGTCAGACTCTCCCATCATCAATATTAAAATTAATGCAACACTGGATGGAAATAAATCTTGTGACATTGCAGAAGATTATCGAAACAATGTCACAGCGAATGCGTGCTGTAATCAAAGCTAAAGGTGGTCCAATGAAATATTAGAGTGTGTGACCTTTTTTTGGTGGCGACTTTTTTTTTTTGGCCAGGCAGTGTACATTTATTTGCACAGTCTGCACAAAGTTCACTCTTTTTTTTTAAATGAGCTCAGAAGACAGCATCTTAAACCATCTGCTCAGGTTCAAACAGGGAAGAGAGATGAAATGCACCATGGTCAGCCGAGGAAGTAGCCTTTAATTTTAACATTTACCGCTGACACTGAGGTTTACCTGTCAGGATAACAGAGTCACAAGTGAAACTTTATAATATCAGCATCTTTTTACTGAGGGAGGTGGCGAGTCCACGGGGTCCGGACATTGATTGTTGTTTAAGAATTCTCAAAACAGTATAATCATTGATTTCCATGCATTTCTCTAGCCTATATTCATGCTGCTCCCAGCCTGCAGCTCCCTCTTCTCACCTTTATTGAAAAAGTGATGGTTAATAAGTTTGTTTTGTTTTCTGGTCCTTAACTTACAAATATGTCTCAAAAATTTCACAAAAAATCATGATAAAAATCAAGATAGGGATCTGGCCATACAAAAAATCAGATCATTTTTTGACATCGTCCATCCCTAATGTGAAGCATCAAAATAAACAGGGATGCACAGCATTATCAGTATGATATCGCTATCAGCGGGTATGAAAATTTCTGCTATTTACCATCAATATTTTGGCTATAAAAATCTGCCTTTATCAGCTGTAAATATTGGCAGTATGAACAAATAAGTAAATGAAGCCTTTTCCTTTTTTCCTCATCATTCAATCAATTTATACGTTTGTTCATCCTCAAAGGGACTGAAGTTTTGAAGGGGCCACTTTACCTCTGTTACATGGGATTTCTTTGAATGCTTGGGCCTCCACTTGCTGTCAGGTCTTGAACAATGTGTGTCTTTTTTTACTAGCCAAGAATCCATCACTGTGACTGTAGCTCTTTTGCCATCCATTGGCTGGTACAGCCTTGTTAATATGGTGGAGAGGATGAGTGTTACAGGGTGAAGCTTCTCCATGGGGTTTTAACATGTACTGCAGATATACTAGTAAATGTCCCGTTAAAAACTAGCAAAAAAATTCTCAAAACTCATTTGGTGACCCCAAAAAAGCTCCCAGGACCCACTGTTGGATCCCAACCCAGACGTTTGGAATGAGTAGCCTAATTGATTATATTTGTCAAACCATATGACAGGGAAGTCCGAACTATGGTCCTGGGCAAATGTGGCCCACAATCCACTTTTGATTGGCCCACAGCAAATTTGAACAATATAGTGAAATATGGCCCACATGAGAACAGGAAGCTTTTGCTTGAGAATATTGTACATCCTAGTTTCAGCTCAAGACGGTACTTCCACGTTAATTCTGTAAACAGACATTTTGACAAGAAGACTTTATTGATGTTTTTTAATGTGTGACTAAACTAAGATGACACTGTAAATGGTAAACATATTGGGAACCAAAGTAATAACAATATCTTGATTTATAATACCCTAATTGATTACTGCAGAAAATGGCATCACCAATAGCTCTCCAGGTGCATAGCCAGTGGTAGCCAGGGCCCCCTTAATTCTGAGTGGACCCCTCAAAGTCTTTGGGTTGATCAGCTATTTGCCTTATCAACCACTAACTAGCCATGTGAGGATTCACAATCATAAAGAATGTCTTAATCTATGTTCGATTGGTTTTACTATCTTTAATATTCTCAAGGTGTGGAATATAGAAGCGGTGCTACCATTCTTATATATTTTGGTAGTGTGGCCCTCAGTGGAAAAAGTTTGGACACCACTGCTATATATATTCTGGCCCTGGACAAGTATCCCATATAAAAACTAGTGATGGGTAAACTGGTGACTTTAAGCTGAGTGTGTCAGTGTATGTATTTATATCAACTAGACTTACAGAGGAGGATGGAATTATTAGCATCCCCCATAAAAAAGCATTTTCCAAGTGCTATTAAACAGAGCAAGAGACTTTATCACAGCCAAACATTAAAGTTTTATTTAAAGGGGACATATTTGACCCTTTTAAGACAAGTTTATATTGCTCTCAGAGGTCCCCAAAACATGCCTGTGAAGTTTGTTGCTGAAAAAACACTCCAGTATTGGATTTTTGCATGTCTAAAACCCCCTCTGTTTCAGCCCTTCTCAGAACGAGCTGTTTCTGTGTCTGTGGCTTTAAATGGTAATAAGCTGTCTGACTCTGCCCCTGACCATACCCCTCTTAGGAAATGGATGGGGCACTCCTGATGTTACAATGTTACAGACACTTCTATCCAAAATTAAGGACCTGACTTGGATTTGAACCATCAATCTCCCAGATAAAAGTCAGCAGAGTAACCCACTAAGCTAATGAGCATCTCAGCTGGCACCTGAGAAGAAGATCAGGAGAGGAGCTATCTTTCAAGCAGGGAGGGCCAACCAAACCTGGGGGCGGGTGCTTACTCCCCATGTGACATCATGAGGGTAAAATCTGAGATCAGCTTGTTTCAGCACACATTTTCTGAAAAGTGGAGATGGGGGGGTTGAGGGGATTGTGGACAGGCCAGGGGTACATATTTTTGTTTGAAAAGCCTGAAAAGTGATTTTTGCATAATATGTCCCCTTTAAGATGCACGCATTGTTTAACTTTACCATAATCAACAAAGTTATTTCACAAAAACAAAAACTAGCGTAGTCAAAATTAGTCTTGAGGCTAATAGTCAATTGTGCATCCTTTAAGCTGGATAACAACCTGCAGTCATTTGTTGTAGTTTTCAACAAGTCACAAAATTTATAACAATGAGTGGCTATTTGTCTTGTCAGCCATAAACAAGCCATTTGAGCCCATTCAGTGACAAAGTATATCTTAACCCACGTTTAATTGGTTTTACTAACTTTAATACACTGAAGTTGTGGAGCTTTACCAAAACCATTCTGATGTCAGTTTGGACTCCCCTATCTCGGGGTACCTAATGAACACATCCAAACATCAATCTGATGGAGATGGATTGTTGTAGACAACCTGCTTTTGCTTGAAGTGAGGAATCTTTTCTCTATTTAACAGCACATGGGAAATACCTCCAAATAATGGGGGGTGGGGGTAATAATTTCATCCTCATCTATATACACTGCCTGGCCAAAAAAAAAAGTCGCCACTAAAAAAAGGTCACACACTCTAATATTTCATTGGACCACCTTTAGCTTTGATTACAGCACACATTCGCTGTGGCATTGTTTCGATAATCTTCTGCAATGTCACAAGATTTATTTCCATCCAGTGTTGCATTAATTTTAATATTGATGATTGGAGAGTCTGACCACTGCGCAAAGCCTTCTCCAGCACATCCCAAAGATTCTCAATGGGGTTAAGGTCTGGACTCTGTGGTGGCCAATCCATGTGTGAAAATGATGTCTCATGCTCCCTGAACCACTCTTTCACAATTTGAGCCCGATGAATCCTGGCATTGTCATCTTGGGATATGCCCGTGCCATTAGGGAAGAAAAATCCATTGTTTAAGAAATGAGAAGTTACTCATTGCATCAGCTGGGGTTAAATAACTTGTTGCCAGCTGAAAGATAATCGCCCATGCAGTAATTATCCAATAGCAGGCTCGTACCTATTTGCTTAGTTAAATCCAGGTGGCGACTTTTTTTTTTGGCCAGGCAGTACAGATGTACATTTTGACATTACCATGAAAAACTATTCAAAGAAACATTCCTGAGGGCTTTTTCTGTTTTCAACAGCTGCTGTACCAATGACATCAATGAACACAGTCAGCATGAAGTCACCAGTTAGCACAGTTACTAATTAAACTGAAACAGCAGGACTTCTACTGTGTGTCCATGAATGGAGGAAAATGTTAGAGGAAGTACAGACGGTGTGTTCTGAACCCAAGCCATCAGTCTGAGCTGATCTGATGTTACTATTAACTATTATGTTAGGTTTGATCTTAGAATTAACATCATAGTAACCTCCTCAAGTTCCCCCATAATTGTAGTTTAGTTTAGTTTGGCAAGTGATTTTACAAGACAGCTTGTGACGAATCTCACCACGTCAAACATCAGCTATATCTCCACCCTAGTTTACATAGATTCCAGTCTCCATCTAAATTAAAGTTCTGAATGAAATCTAGAAATTAATCATGAATAATTTGAGGTTTGATGCTGAGATCTTTGTCTATTCTGTTTTCTCCAGGATGGCTCGTCTTGTGCTCACACTCAAACAAGTAACAGGCAAAGTGAATGAAAATGAGCTAAAGTAAGAGCATTTAAGATGTTTGATATATTTTAGAACCTAAAAAAAGTTCCATCACATTAATTTCAGTGTTCATTCTGTATTTTCTGCTTGGCTTCAGGATCCTCGAGGATGTATTTCTAAAACGATATAACTTCATTAAAGACATTGGTAAAATGATAAACTTTGAGGTGAGTGATGAAACGTATTTTTATCTTCTCCAGTTAAATACAATATTCAGAAAAGCTTGATAAAAACAATATTCATCATGTCATCCTGCAGTACTATGAGGAAGAACACCAGATTGTGATCGATGTGAGGAAGTCAGAGGGAGACACCGACGTGACTGCCTTGGCCTACTACATTGAAAGAGATGTAATACAATATACTTGTTTTATATTTCTGTTCCATTTAAAGCTGATCCCCATTAGTGCTAGCATCTTAAGCTAGGGACACGCGATACAACTTTAACAGTCTTTACAGATTTTGAGAAGTACACACTAATAGACTTGTTTCAGCATATTTTTGTATGACGACTGAAAGACTGGGGATCACACACTTAACAACTGCGCCTGATGAAGGATCACAGACTACATAATTTTCAAACCATCTAAAGCCAAATGAATGCATCAAACTCTGCTGTTGTCTTCTAAAGCTATTTCCTGTGTCCAGGGTGTGAATTGTTGAAAAACCGAGGACCTGCAAACTGGCCTGTAATCTACAGATGCATCTCAAAAAATTAGAATATCATGAAAAAGTTACAGATTTTTTGTCACTCTTTTCTGAAAGTGAAACCCATATATTACATAGACTTGTTACACATAGAGTAAAATGTTTCAAGCCTTTACTTCTTGAAATGTTGATGATTATGACTTACAGATAAGAAAACCCAACATTCAGTGTCTCAGAAAATTAGAATATTACATAAGCTCAATAAAAAAAGGATGTTTTAAACAGGAATGTCAGGCTTCTGAAAAGTATGTTCATTTCTATGCCTTGAATACTCGGTTGGGCCTCCTTTTGCATGAATTACTGCGTCAATGCAGAGTGGCATGGAGGCGATCATCCTGTGGCACTGCTTAGGTGTAACTCCTCCAGACTCTGGGACCTAGAAGAGTGGAGAGCCACAGAATCCACGTTGCTTGAAGTCCAGTGTGAAGTCTCCACAATCAGTGATGATTTGGGCTGCCATGGCATCTTCTGGTGTTGGTCCACTCTGTTTTCTGAAGTCCACAGTCAACGCAGCCATCTACCAGGACATTTTAGAGCACTTCATGCTTCCTTCTGCTGACAAGCTTTATGGAGATGCTGATTTCATTTTGCAGCAGGTTTTGGCACCTGCCCACACTGCCAAAGGTACCAAAAGCTGGTTCAGTGACCATGGTGTTACTGTGCTTGATTTGCCAGCAAACTTACCTGACCTTAACCCCATAGAGAATCTATGGGGTATTGTCAAGAGGAAGATGAGAGACACCAGACCCAACAATGCAGACGACCTGAAGGCTGCTATCAAAGCAACCTGGGCTTCCGTTACACCTGAGCAGTGCCACAGGCTGATTGCCTCCATGCCACGCTGCATTGATGCAGTAATTCATGCAAAAGGAGGCCCAACCGAGTATTGAAGGCATAGAAATGAACATACTTTTCAGAAGCCTGACATTCCTGTTTAAAACATCCTTTTTTTATTGAGCTTATGTAATATTCTAATTTTCTGAGACACTGAATGTTGGGTTTTCTTATCTGTAAGTCATAATCATCAACATTTCAAGAAGTAAAGGCTTGAAACATTTTACTCTATGTGTAACAAGTCTATGTAATATATGGGTTTCACTTTCAGAAAAGCGTGACAAAAAATCTGTAACTTTTTCATGATATTCTAATTTTTTGAGATGCACCTGTATAGCCTGGCATAAACATGAGGTTCGTGGGACTCCAGAGGCACCAGCAGCTTTAAATACCTGCTGCTTTGTAATGGCTTTTTAGCAGCTGCTCTCTTGATCTGATGAATTGTGAATGAAACCCGTCTGTGCTCTGAATCAGCCACAAAATTCTTCACAGTACGATGATCACACTTAAAGCCGGGTTTACACTGTGCAGTTTCAAGCCGACCGTATGACAGTCATGGCAGAATGTCATCTCATACTGTGTGTCTGAATCGCTTACGATGCATGACCATCACACGAGTTGTGTGCTCACACTGTACGATCTGATGGTTGTCCTGAGTTCACACTGTGCGAGCAAAGTCAGGACGGACTGACAGAAACCCCATGAGTTTCCTTTTTAAAAAGTCTCAGATGCTGAGGGTGGAGTGTTTCTCGTCACTTTCTCTCTCTCTCCCCTCTCTTTCGCTCTCTCTCTCCCTCTCCCACAACCTCTCTTGCTCCCACACACACACAAACAGCATTACCATCCGTGTCAGCTGCAGGTCTACAGGCAGGAATATTTCCTGCTCGATTATTTCCTTGATCAAAGCGAGGGTGCATCAGAAAGTCATTCTAGCTGTTGTCATGGTAATTTAGGAAGTTGTCTGAGAGTTTACAAAGAAAAACAATCCCCCAAAGTTTTTTCTGGTCGAATTTCTGTTCTTACTGTGAAGTGTCTGGAGTCGTATGACAAAATCTCAAACATGCCAGAAATCCTTTCAATCAGTCAGGAGCAGGGCGTGATTGGCCATCATACCCCCCTGTACACAACAAGACAAACGACGCCCGATCTGACTGAAAGTTGGCCCAACTTCAAAGTGAGTCGTGTGACTTAAAATTCATGGCTGAATTGGACACCCAGCTTAACTTTTATCAAATATCTAATGTTTTTATACTTTGTCCAAGGCATTGCACTATTTGACGCTTTTCAGCAGCAGAGAGATTCTTGTTCTTTCCCATATTGCTGAAACCTGTGGCCTGTTTTTCGGGGAATGTCCTTCTGAAGTAGTTTACCTTTAATTGGGCTCTCCTGGCAAAGTAATTATCACAGGTGCCTGAGATTGCTTTCAGTGATCCAAAGAGCCCTGAGACACAATACCATCCATGAGTTTAACTGAAAAACAAAACACTGAATGTTTATGACACTAAAATCCACAGTGTAGTTGTCCTGTGTACAGATTCTCCCACCTGAGCTGTGGATCTCTGCAGCTCCTCCAGAGTTACCATGGGGCTCTTTGTTGCTTCTCTGATCAATGCTCTCCTTGTCCGGCCTGTAAGTTTAGGTGGACGGCCATTTCTTGTTAGGTTTGTGGTTGTGCCATGGTCTTTCCAGTTTCGGATGATGGATTGAATGGTGCTCTGAGAGATGTTCAAAGCGTAGGATATTTTTCCATAACCTAACCCTGCTTTATGCTTCTCCACAATTTTATCCCTGGCCTATCTGGTGTGTTCCTCGGTCTTCATGGTGCTTTTTTTTCACTGATGTTCTCTAAGATACGTCTGAGGCCTTTACAGAACAGCTGTATTTATACTGAGATTAGATTACGCACAGGTGGACTCTATTTGCTACTTAGGTGACTTCTGAAGGCAATTGGTTGCACTGGATTTTATTCATGGGCATCAGACTCCAGGGGCTGAATACTTTAGCACACTGCACTTTTCAGATTTTTATTTGTAAACAATTTTGAAAGTCATGTATACCTCACAATTATGCATTACTTTGTGTTGATCTATCACATGAAATCCCAATAAAATATATTTACATTTGTGGTTGTGATGTGAAGATGTGCAAAAGTTCATATACTTTTGCAAGCCACTGTTTTAGCTTTATCATTGAGGGAAGAATTTCCTTAACACTAGAATGGAAAACCTTTTAACTGCTTTATTTATCTAATGCATGTTGGTCTTTGGTTGACCTAATTTATTCCACTCCTTATCCTCATGTAGGTTACAGGGCTGCCCCTGTTCAAGGGCCGGGGGAAGTCTGAGCTGATAGTTGGCATCAGGAAGCTGGAGGTGGAGAACATCAATACCTATTATGTAGATGAGAAGCCCCCAACCTTCCCAACAACGATCCCTGTAGGAGGAATCATAGGAATCGTGCTGTTGGTGGTTGTAATCCTATGTTGTTGCCTGGCATATTATGTGAGTATTTCTACAATAATGTTTTCTGTGGTTGCATCTACCAGGATGGTCTCATTATTCTTTTCCTTTTGTGTGTTTTAGCGCTGTGTGAGGAAGCGTCAAGGGCAAAGAACTGGACACGATACTTGACAACTAAGTGCTT
The DNA here is from genome assembly GCF_018320785.1 of Cheilinus undulatus. NCBI lineage: Eukaryota > Metazoa > Chordata > Actinopteri > Labriformes > Labridae > Cheilinus > Cheilinus undulatus. The sequence goes on along the minus strand of NC_054870.1, from coordinate 8,805,218 downwards.
GGGGAGCAAACCCCTCCAATTGTACCCTCTTTCCAAAACATGTACATTTCTCTTAAGTTACAATATGGTCCTTAAAGACCTCCACAACTCAAACGGCCTACTTCATCAAACCCTGGCTCTGTACATATAGCTCCAATTCCAAAAAAGGTTGGTCTGCTGTGTAAACTGTGAATAGAAACAGAATGCAATGATTTGCATTTCTCATAAACCCATATGTTATTCACAAAACAACAGATCAGATGTTGAAACTGAAACAATTGCCTATTTCATGAAAATCTGGCTGATTTTGGATTTGTTGGCAGAAACAGGTAGCATCTCCTCTTCTTTTGACAACAGTCTGTAAAAGTCACGCTTTTTCTTTCTTTTTTTTTTTTTTTTTTTTTTTGGTCAAAAAAGCACAAACACATCAAAAAGGCTCAACAGTTGGCTTGGCTTCTTAAGCACCTCATTTCTCTTTTTTTGGCATTCTGTATCAATAAAGTAGCTGCACAAAATGCCCATTTTATTTTTGGCTGTCAGATAAGAGTGGCTGCTCAATATTCAAGGCAAATACCAACATGTCTTTCATGGACAGTGGAGAAGTATCATGGATATTAATTATCCAACAGTCCAGCATTAACATTTGTGTCTCCTAGACCAAAACTAAAATAACTTTTTGTCAGGGTTTTAATGATCAGTTATCTATTTTAAGGTATTCTTGGCTTAGTCTTTATCTTGAATTAAAGGTAACAGTAACATAGTTTTCGTCAACAGAGTTAGCACTGATAATTGGGATTTGTTTTAAATGAAAAAAAAAAATGTAAATACAAGTTCATTTTCCAGATGAAACGATAAACCTTTTTGACCAGATCAGTGTCCCCTCTGTTAAGAAGACAATGGGCCTCATTTATCAACCATTCTTAAGAAGTTTGTTCTTCAGACTGGGCAATTCATCAAAGTTTTGATTAATTCACATTTGTGCTACTGCATTTTTAAATTGCAGAAGGTTACGATCTCTCTTTCACCTTAAATGTGTGTCAGAATACAAGTTTAATACATATATACTACGGTTAGAATGAAGACTTTTTTTTTGCTGAAAAATGCATGGATAAGGAATTTATGATAATAATAGGATAATAAATCCCAGTTGCAACACTGAAAAAATATATTACTTTCCCAAATTGTTAAGACCTACTTTAAACCAACATCATCAACAAACTTATCTTACCAGCGATTTGTTCATAACTAATAACAAAATCTGAAAACACTCCTTAGCAATTACGCACATGTAAGTGCTTATAAGACAGAATAAAATGATTGACCATCAACTCACTGTTTCTCAAATGTGCTAGATTATAAATGATAGGAGTTTCTTATTTTATATTTTACATTTCCAGTTGCATTTTATCCGTTTAATACTTTTATATAATTGAATCACTGAATGACTCAAATATGGTCATGAAGTAATTTAAACATGCAATGTTTGATTTTAGCTGCTAAATGTAAAGTTTTGATTATAAAGTGCATTCAGAAAGTATTCAGACTCCCTTTCCTTATTTTATATTTTATGTTACAATCTGATAATGAAGCACCCCATAATGACAAAGTGTAGACAGAATTTATTTTTTATTTTATTTTATTTTTTGCTTATTTGTTAAAATTAAACACTGAAATATCACATGGACATAAGTATTCAGACCCTTTGAAAAAACACTTGAAATCTAGCTCAGGTGCCTCCCATTTCTCTTGATCTTTTCTGAGATGTTTCTACGCCTTGACTGGAGTCCTCCTGTGGTTAATTAAATGGCTTGGACATGAAAAAGTCTGGCACAACCAGGACTCTTCCAAGAACTGCTCGCTTGGCCTAACAGAGAAAGGGGTAAAAAGACCTTAGCAAGCGAGATGACCACGAACCCGATGGCTACTCCGACTGAGCTCCACAGATCCTGTGTGGAGATGTGTGCTTGTGTGCTACTAGATATGCAAATCTACACTTTCATATGCTTCCTCCAAAGGTTCCTCCATGGCCACCATGTCTACTGTTAAATCAATTATCCACTAACATGCACTGAGCCTTGTTGTTGCCTTTTGGGTCAGAAAGACTGGATTTTTTTCTCAACATGAAAATACAATATACACATACTGTATATATATGGATGCACACCCAGAGTCATTTTAAACAACAAAAAAAAATGTCAAAATGACTTTTGTAATGACGTCTCTGCTGTCCTGTGTTTGCAGATATTCATTTCAAGAAAAGGGCCAAAAAAAAAACGCCCCCAAACTGGCATATTTTAACCATCTAATTCTTGGCTTCATTCACAAACAGGCTGATTAAATGGCTGATTAAATACATGTGTACTTTGGTTTGACCACGTTTTTGTTTCTTCTGTGTTTGTTACATGGTTTTAATAAAAAAAAAAAAAAAAAAAAAACATTTATAATACTCTGGATGTAATGTACTAAATAGTGTTTTAGTGCCATGTTTTAACCCTGTATAGGGCAAGAAACCGTATTTGGTCACTTCCCTCTGATGGAATATTAAGGATAAATTCAAGGCATAAATAATGAAATATATGTGATTTTACTCCATTTCACAACAGTATAACAGTTTTATTACCCTTTAATGACATAGATAAGTTTTTTGTTTTTATTATGTGCCCCATCACTGCTAAAATCAACTGAGGTATTCAATATTTGTGATTTATATAGCCCCCCTGTTGGAATGATGAGATAAATATGGTGGTTCCACCATTACTCACAGAGCCATGAGAAAAAGTATTTATCCCCTTTCTGATTCCTGATTTTTTTGCATATTTATCACACTTAAATGTTTCCGATCATTAAACCAATTTTAATATCTCACAAAGACGACCCAAGTAAATACAAATGCAGTTTCTAAAGGATGATTTTATTTATTAAGGGAAAAATCTAAACCTTTCTGGCCCTAAGTGAAAACATAATTGCCCCCTGAACCTAATAACTGGTTGTGCCACCCCAGGCAGCAATAACTGAAATCAAGTGGTTGCGATAACTGGTGATGAGTCTTTCACATCACTGTGGAGGAATTTTGGCCCACTCTTCTTTGCAGAATTGTTTTAATTCAGCCATTTTGGAGGGTTTTCAAGCATGAACTGCCCATTTAAAGCCACACCACAGCATCTCAATTGGATTGAAGTCTGGACTTTGACTTGGCCGCTCTAAAACCTTAATTTTGTCTTTTTTGAACCATTCAGAGGTGGACTTGCTGGTGTGTTTCAGGTCATTGTCCTGCTGCATAACCCAAGAGTGCCTGAGCTTGAGGGCATGAACTCATGACTGGATGTTGGCCTTCAGGATTTTCTGGTAGACAGCAGAATTCATTGTTCCATCAATCACAGTAAGTGGTCCAGGTCCTGAAGCAAAAAAGCAGCCCCAGACCATCAGACTGCCACCACCATGTTTGACTGTTGGCATGATGTTCTTTTTATCAAATGCTGTTATTTTTACTCCAGATGTAACGGGCCGCACACCTTCCAAAAAGTTCAGTTTTTGTCTTGTCAGTCCACAGAATATTTCTCCAAAAGTCTTGGGGATCATCAAGATGTTTTCTGGCAAATGTGAGATGAGCCTTTGTGTTCTTTTTTGTCAGCAGTGGTTTTGGCCTTGGAACTCTCCCATGATGCCATTTTTGCCCAGTGTCTTTCTTATGGTTGAGTCATGAACTCTGACCTTAAACACCCTGTAAAGTGAAATCCAAAATTTTTGTCTTAACACTCCAGATATGTTGGAATATGGTTGCAGTAAACGTGAAAACATTGAGAGATACATGTGACTGAATTCTAGTTTTATACCATTAGAACATTTTTCTCCTCTTTCCTGGCTTGGTTTGAGTTGGGCGGGGCCAATGTGTGGGCTCATGATGTCATGAGCCCACAGTGGAGAATGACCCCACCCCTCTAACGCTACAATATAAAATCACAGAGCAGTTCATCTCAGTACAGTCTGTTGTTAGCTGTTTAAAGCAGCTTAAATGCTGTTTTTTGTTCATTGTGAGGTAAATTTGCCAAATCTATCAGCCACAGTGGTCTATGGATCATTAAAATCATCATAACAGAAATTTGAGCCAGAACACAGACTTTTTCTCTTCTCTGGCACAGAGCCAGTCAGCTGCTTTCTGATCATAAGGTCAACATTCAGACAAATCCGAGAGGATTGAATTTCTCCTGAATGGGCGTGGCTTCAGCTCATTCAAAAGCCACGCCCACACCATCCTGGAGCAGACTTTACTGCCTCATTTTCATGATTTTGAAGCTTAATTTTCTAAACTTAGGGATGTTTTATTTGACTGAAATTTGAACTAGGGGTTCATAACAGTGATCTGTCATACAACAAACCTAAATACAGATTTGTTTTCACTTTACAGGGTCTTTAACTGAGGCCAGTGAGGCCTGCAGTTCTTTGGATGTGGTTCAAGGTTCTTTTGTGACCTGTGAAAAAGTATTTGCCCCCTTTCTGATTCCTGATTTTTTTTTTTTTCCCTATTTATCACACTTAAATGTTTTCGATCATCAAACCAATTTTATCTCACAAAGACAACCCAGGTAAATACAAAATGCAGTTTCTAACCGATGATTTTATTTATTAAAGGAAAAACAGACCAAACCTATCTGTCCTTGTGTGAAAAAATAATTGCCCCCCTTGTTAAATCATAAGTTAACTGTGATTCACCAGATTTCTTGGAAAGCAGCTGAGAGCTGTTTGGCTTGGCTCATTGACTGTCTCTCAGTCTCACACTCAGAGCTCATCTCTCTACTAATGAATTTCCTTCTCACATCCAAACTCTGCCCTGTTTACAGGAAATTTCTCCACAGCTGACCCCCTCCTGAACTTTCTCTTTCTCCCAATGATATCTTTTCACCCAACTTCCTGTTAAACGGGTCCACTGTAAATTCTCCAGAACTCCTGTCTGACCTCTTCATGTTTGTTATCACTCACTGTAACCCTCTTCTACACTCTGCCAAATCTGAACCTGGGGCTTCCTGCTTTGAGGCAAACAGTCTCTGTGCATGGCTACCTGTGTCCCTGCATGCTTGATTCTGAAGACATTTTTGTGCATTTACTGCAGCTGACCAGTAGGTGGTAGTATCCACCAGTATCCCCAGAATGCATTAAAGGTTAATGGTCAGTCTCCCTTTTCCCAGATGAAGAGCCTCAGAAATCCAGAGAAACTCTTGTCACTCTGTTTTGGACAGCAAATGGGAAAAAAATCCTACTGAGCTGTTATCCTGTTTTTAGTTTCTTGAAGAGTAAAAGGAGGGGGTAAAAAAAGAAAAAGGTAGGTAATTAAAAGACAAAAACAACAGAGGAGTATGTGGACCACAATAGAATCTAATGTGTTATTAAATAGCAGGAATGTTTGAGTAGCAAATTTAGTTCGGAGAAAAAATATAGATTTGTATTTGGGGTGCAGATGGCCCAGTTAGGTCACGCCCCATATGCACAGGCGGACCAAGGTTCAGGTCCCCACTATGGCACTTTCACCGTATGTCATTCCCCACCCTCTCATCCCCATTTTTGGCTCTATCAACTGTCCTATCTGTCAGGATGAACAAAAATCCAGATAGAAAACAAAAGGAGAAGGAAGACCCAAATGCAGACTCAAGAGAAAATCAAAGTTTAATAAAATCACAAGGAACACGAGGAAAGCTGTAGACATTCAATAAACTGACAAAGACAAAAAGAAACCTAAATACAAGGAGTGATTAGACACAGGAAGACAGGTGTGGCAAACGAGACACAGGTGAAACAGGTGAGGGCAATCAATGTGTAGGGAAACCAAGGCAGGAAGAAAACCAGGGGCCCGTTGCACAAAACTAGGATAAGGGATTAAGCCAGGATATCTTGGTTATCCTGGCTCAACTTACCCGTGATCCGGTTGCACAAAAGCGGGATAGTGGAAAGCGGGATATGTTATGACATAAGTTACCATGAAGATTTATTCTGTGGAGCTAGCCTGCTCCAGACCAGGCTAAATTCCAGGATCTACTTAATCTCATCCCTCATCTCAGTCAGCAGTCATCACAAATGGAAACCAATAGTTATTACACTGCCCATTACACAATGTTATCACATTCAATTAGACCCACTGCCATTATCTAAACATTTGTGATATTAAATTTCAATAATTTTAGATGAATGATTATTTCAGATGATTTTGCAATCATTCGATAATTTACAGTTTCCCATAGACTATTTAAGCCATATAAATATAAATACACATCAAAGAGTAACATGAAGTTCCTTTGTTAAAAAAGGATAAATCAAAGCAAGTAAACCATCAGCTCCTTTCAAAACTAAAGTCACACAGTGACTCTACAAGATAGAAAGCACAGAATCAAAGCATATTATAGAACATAAGAATAAACACATTTAAAGGTCTGTATATAATACACCCCACATGTCTACATACTGAAATAAATGCAGAACAAATTCATACACAACAAACAAACAATGCAGTAGCCTCCCTGCAAGCTTGTATACACACAGTATACAACACAATCAACATAGAGGCCAAATCAATTTAAATAGAATTAAAAAAACACAACTTCCTCTGCCAGTGCATGTCATATTTAACTGAAATTCATAGCATGCGTCTCTGCCACTGCAGGACATATTTAACTGAAATTTAAAGCATGCATGTTAACTAAAATAATTTAACACATATTGGTCCCTGACCAGCCGACCACTGTCGTCATCAGGGAAGATGGCAGGATTGTCCCAGTCCATGTGTGATGGCACTCTGGGGGCCTCCTTCCTCAGGCAGGCCACATTGTGGAGGACAGCACAGGCCACAGTGATGTCACATGCCCTCAAAGAGCTGACTCTTAAGTCTTGAAGACAGTGAAAGCGTGCCTTCAGGAGGCCAAAGGTCATTTCAGTCCTGGCCCTTGTCTTGGCATGGGCATGATTGTAGGCCTGCTGTGCTTCCTGGGGGTCTGTGAATGGTGTCAGGAGAAAAGGCTGGCAGGTATACCCCCCCGTCCCCCAGCAACACACCAGACAATTCACCTGTCAATACAAAATCTCATCACCACAACCTCATAATAGAGTGACTTTCTTGACACAGCCATGATGTAAAAAGTGGCTATTAAGAGAGGTTGTGTGGCTCACCTCATGATAGGCGCTGATAGATTCCAGAGGTCAGAAAGACTCGGGAGTCATGGACCGAGCCAGGCCACTTTGCCACAACATTTCTGATGAGACAGTCAGCATTGCAGACCATCTGAAATTATAAGATGAAGACTATTTAAACCAATCAATGCACATCACAAGCAATGCAAAGTGTTCATTAATTGATATTTGAAAAAGTCATGTTCACCTGAACATTAATGCAGTGAAAGGATTTCCTATTCACAAAATCTGCCTCATGGGCACCTGAGGGGGATTTTTTTGGCCCAGTCATGTTTAATCTACACACACACACAATCACACAAACACACCTGCATACGCTAAAGAAACAGCAGAGGAGCATGGAGCATGAGGAGCTAAGATAAGAATTTACAATCTGATGGAGTTACATTTACACAATCTGCAGTCAATTTCACTTACAATTTCAAATTATTCATAATCAGAGTACAACTACGTTTTCGGAGATGTTAATCAACAATTTGGATTGTAACTGTGATGGTTTCAGCCGAGCAGTAAGCGTGTATTTACGAACTACTTAAGCATTCAGGCGGTCTGCGATACTTTGCCATGCTTTCTCTTGTTGTTTTATAACTGTAGCGGTGTTGCCTTTCTTTTTTATTTGGTCCTTTACCTCCTTGTAAGCCTCCATGAGGATTTCTGCCTCAAGACATTTTTTCCTAAGAGTTAAAAACAAAAGGTCTGTTTCCTGCATGTGTTTTTAACCAATCATGACACAGCATATTAATATCAAACCCAGTGAACACGAGAGCCCCAGATATGTAGCCTACACGGGTAGCTGTAGTATGGGCAGTAGGAACTATTTTCACTGTTGTTGCCTAAAATTACAAACACTTCGAAGAACATACTAATGCAGCTATGTTATTTAGAGAAAAATGTACAGACAATTATCTGCAACTGATATCTGTTCATGCTAACAATGGTTGCTGATGGACGATGTTTCTGGGCCAATACAGATGTTAAACTGATGCATCTGTGCATCCCTGATAGTTCCATTAGGCCAGTCAGCTCCCTGGTCACAGGCTAGGGACACATGAAAAACAAACTATGTACATGAGAACTACTGCACTGCTAAACTTGTTTTCTGCACTCCACGCATTTCCATGTCCAAGGCAGGACTTGTGGAAGTGCTTCTGTCTGCAGTTTCCAGCTGTGCAGATGATGATATCTGTGTCTGCAGGTTGACCACAGTGGCATCCCAGTTCAGGTGGCTGTTCAGTGGCTGCGGTGTCGATGGGGTTGAGGTGTGGTGCTGTATACCATATTCCCAGCAGCTCAGGTAGCACTCTTCTCTTGATAAATTCTACCACTTTGCTGTAGGCATCATGGAAGAAGACAGGATCATATGGGATATGCTGGGTGAAAGCTTCCTGTGTCGTCCAAACCATGAAGTCACAAGAACTCACCTCTGTAACATGTATTTGTACCTGCACTTGATGCATGTACTGCAGACATAACTGAGAGATGTTAAGACTAAGACCTGAATGTATGACACATCATGAAGCACAAAATATGAACATGGAAAATCCCCCAGTGTTGAGAAACTTGAGCTGGGCATACTCTGCAAATTTCCTCTGATTCAGTCACAGATTTTGAGTTGCACCACTTACTTGGAAGTTGCACCGACTTTCAGCTTATTATTGATGTGCCCAGAATGGCTGTGCCCATTGTGTGTGTGGTGTGTGCGGTCTTAGGCATGCCATCACCTGCTACTGATTGGCTAGTTAGTCAGGGAGAGTAGTTAAGAGTTATTTGATTTAGTAGATTAGTTTTGATTATCCCTTTGTTAGAATCTCTATGTTTCTTACAAACTTATTTCCCCCTAAGGTAATTTTCATTATTGTTCTAATGTTCATGACATTCTTACAAAAAAAGTGAATTGTGACACATTGCATAAGAGGCTATACCCGATCTGATATCAGTACCGAATATGACAAACATTTCCTGCTGCAAAGATTCAACTGATATTTACTTTAATCATCTTCTTCTCTTCCTCTGATATAAACATTGCAAACATTTTAACCTTTTATCTTAGCATAAAATACTTACAAGTTTCCAGAGTATAGGGGGGCAACACTCTGAAATCACTGAAGTCTAATGCCACTAATACCTCACACAACCAAACACAAAAATTCAGAAGTGTCCCTTTAATCCTCAGGACACTCCACTACCCTCTTACAGGTCACATATTTGACCCTTTTAAGACAGGTTTATATTGCTCTCAGAGGTCCCCAAAACATGTCTGTGAAGTTTGTTGCTGAAAAAACACTCCAGTATAGGATTTTTGCATGTCAAAAAAACCCTGTTTCAGCCCTTCTCAGAACCAGCCAGTGTCTGTGGCTTTAAATGGTAATTAATTGTCTGACTCCGCCCCTGACCCCACCCCTCTCAGGAAATGGATGCAGCACTCCTGATGTTACAGACACTTTTATCCAGAGTTTGGGACTTGGCTGGGATTCAAACCATCAATCCCCCAGACTGTAGTCAGCAGGGTAACCCACTGAGCTATCCAGCATCTCAGCTGGTAGCTGAGAGGATCAGTAGAGGAGGGCAGAACTTTCCTCCAAGCAGGGGAGGGCCAACCAAACCTGAGAACAGCTTGTTTCAGCACACACTTTCTGAAAGGTGGAGAAAGAGAGGGAGAGAGAGAATGGATTTTGGAAATTAGCAGGCAGTTGACTCACATTTTTAGTCATAGTTTTAGTTGATAAAATCAACACAAGTAACCATAAAACCTCTGTTAATTTTTATCTCAGTATATGGCAGAAATTATTGACTTTATGATCCTGTCCCTCATCCCAACTGTCCTGTCCACAACTGTGTCTTAAAGGTCACATATTGTGTAAAATACACCTTTTCCTAAACCAATCCGTTCTCAGATTTTCCCATCATGATGTCATGTGGGGAGTTAGCACCTCCCCCAGGTTCAGTTGGCCCTCCCTGCTTGGAAGAAAGTTTTGCCCTCCTCTCCTGATCCCCCTCTCAGCTGCCAACTGAGAGGAGGATCAGGAGAGCCCCCTGGCCTGCCTTTCATCTGTGTCAGTGTTGTAAGCTTAAAAAAGGAAACGGCTGAGTGGTGACAATGTTCGTTAGTGGTGCTCTCGTCTCACAACTTGGCTTCTTTTGCTTAGGACACACACATTTCTTTGTGACATAATTCTCTATTTCTCGTTGCATATAGGGCCGGTAAAAACGGTCCCTTATCAGTGATGTGGTCCTGTCCACACCCTGATGACCCATCTCATCGTGAAGTTCCTTTAACAATGTGCTTTCATGCTTTTCTGGGAGCAACAGTTGTTTTCTGTTTGCAGTTTTTCTGTACAGCACTCCACTCTCATTAATCTCAAGCTTGTCCCACTCCCTCAGGAGGCAGATGATTTGCAAACTGAGTTGTTTGCAGAGCCTGCTGCACACTGGACTGAAACACCCATGGACCAAGACACACTTGTTTCTTCCTGACTTTTGACTGACTGGGCAGCTGCACTGATAACATCATGAGACATTTCTTCTGAACACTGTTTCATGACTGATTCTATGTCTAAACGCATTCTGGATAAGCTGTCTGCATCAGTGTTCTCCTTACCAGGGCGGTATTTGATCATGACATGGAAATCTGCAAGTTCTGCAACCCAACGGCACCCAGTTTCATTCAGTTTGGCTATGGACAATACATGGGTGAGGGGACTATTGTCACTGTACACGGTGAAGAATGTTGCATGGTAGAGATAATCATGAAATTTCTCTGTGATAGCCCATTTTAGAGCAAAGAACTCTAGTTTGCCTGAATGCAAAAGGTAATTTTTCTCTGCTGCAGTCAAAGTACGGGAGCCATAAGTGATCACACGAAGCTTTCCATTCTGCCTTTGGTACAATACAGCACCAAGTCCCTGGTTGGATGCATCAATGTGGAGAATAAAGGGTTGTGAAAACTCTGGAAAAGCAAGGACAGGTGGCTGAATCAGTCTATTAACTGCTCCAGAGTCGTCTGATGCACATCTTTCCACTCAATCAGTGTGCTGGATGGGATTCCTCTGTTGTTTCGTTTTGTTTGCCACTTTCTGTTGTTGTTTAGCAGGGTGTCAGTCTGTACAGGTGCTTTAAGCAAGTCATACAAAAGGCTGGCAATGCAGGAAAAGTCTCTGATATACTGCTGGTAATAACTTAACAGTCCTAAGATGGCTCTTAACTCACCTACAGTAGCTGGCTGTTTGTCTTTCAGGGCTCTTACTGCGGCAGTGTCAACCGGGTCCATCCTGCTCCCGTCTGCAGACACAATCCTGCCCCGATATCGTACCTCATCTTTAAACAGTTCACATTTTCTGGGTTTCAGTTTTATCCCGTGTTCCCTCAGACATTATAGCACCTTCCTCACATCATTCACATGATCTTCGAATGTTCTGCTAAACACAAGGACATCATTGAGGTAAGGCACACTTATTTCATCTCTGAAACCATGTTAGCACTCTTCCATGCAGCGTTGAAATGCTGCTGGCGCATTCATGAGTCCAAACGGAATTCTGATCCACTCATATAACCCCCAGGGCGTCACAAAAGTAGTTAGGTGCCGGCTGTTCTTGGCAACAAACCCTTGATGACATGCCTTACCCTGGTCTAGCAGTGAAAAGAGAGTGTTTCCTCCCAGACTGTCCATAATGTCCTGCACCCTCAGTATTGGATGATGGTCTGGGTGAGTTTTCCTGTTGAGCTCCCTGTAGTCAATACATAAGCGCAAGGTACCATCCTTTTTTCTTACACAGACAACAGAGGAAGAGTAGGATGAAGTGGACTTTTCAACCCATCCTTGTGCCATCAAGCAGACCCAGCCGCATGGGCAGGCATTGGGGGGGCTGTGCCCGCCCACGGAGTCAGCTGTGCCCACCCTGGGACTTGAAGCCGTCCATATTTTATTTTCGTTTTTTCCTTGGAGTAGCCATCTTCTATTATTCCTATCTCGATTTGTCGATACAATTCAAGCAATCCAACCAACGAACAAAGGCAACATGCTAGCCAATTACAAATAGAGGGTCCCTGAGTCATACGGTCATGGTGTTCACTGTCGCTAGTGCGCAGTGAACTGAACATGGATATCCAGAATTATTTCCAAAAAATACTTAAGTGCCGAGGACAAGTGACAACGCAGATGAGAGCGAGCAGGAAGAAGCACAAGGAGCAGCGCCAAGCAGCGTAACTCATCAACATGGAAGAAACGTGAGTGACGACGTCAACAATAAAACACCGCCGAGGTTCACGGTAACATTACAGCTGCAAGGAACAGCAACAGGCCATTGCAGCCTAGTGACCCTGGCACAGAAAAGCCCCAAAGACCACTCATGCAGAGCTTTGCTCCACGCCTTTCTCTGGGAAAAAAGCCTGTGCTGGCCTGTTGCTGTTCCTCGCAGCTGTAATGTTCGGTGTTGGTGGTATTGTTGCTGACGTCATCACTCACGTTTCTTCCGTGTGGATGAGTTATGCTGCTTGGCGCTGCTCCTTGTGCTCCCTAGCTGCTGTAGCTACCTCTCCTAGCATGAATGTTTACTCCAGTGTTCAGTTTGACATCAGTGCTCATGTTTCTAATAGAAGTGAAGCTGTATGGTGCTGCTCTCTGCATGCTGCAGCCCCTGTTGCTGTTCTTCTTGACATAAATGCTTGACTTTTGAGCTGAATAAACTGACACATAGTACTACACTACTGTTTTTTTTCTTTAGAATTTGAGATGAACTGCCCCTTTTTAGTGAGAAAAAAATGGTTTCTCAGCACTGTAGAAGTGGCCACAATGCCGCTGTTCAGCCTGAAGCAAATAAAATTTAGGTTGAAAAGGAATGCCCTCCCTCTAATTTGTTTCTGCAGCCGGGTCTGCTATTGAGTCCTGCAACTAGTCTTTCATTTCCTTGTATAAGGGTTTTGGAACAGACAGATAGGTTTTTGACACTGGCTCATTATCTTTCAATGAAATGTTCATTTCCAAATTTCTGACACTGCCTATGTCTTCATCAGTCTTGGAGAATGATCCTGACTCCTCTCCTAACATTTGGCTGATTATGTCTCTTTTGTTTTCATCAAGGTGAGTCAGGTCAACAGGAGGATCCCATTGCTCATCAATATGATCAATAAATTACAAAAAAAAAAAAAAAATCTGGATACGATCTGATAAATGATAAAAAAATACCCTGAAGTGGATTATCAGCTAGGTATCAAATAATACAACCAATATATATGTTTTATTGTTCACTCCCAAGACACCAGCAACTGGTCTCCTCACTAAGCAGATATTTACAGAAGGTTGTTAAAAGAAGAGGGGATGCTATTCAGTGGTAAACAAGGACCTGTCTCTACTTTTTTAGATGTGATGCTGCCATCAAATCAAAAACGAGCCAGTATTTTCATGAAACGGTGAAATGTCTCGGTTTCAACATCTGATATATTGTTGATGTTCTTTTGTGGATAAAATATTGGTTTATGAGAATTACATTTCATTACACTCTGTTTTATTAACATTTTACAAAGCGTACCAACTTTTTTGGAATTAGGTTAGTACAAATGTTTTCATTTTTTGTGGCTTCAATTGTGCTCCATGATTTTGTGATCAGTATTTTTAAATATCATTCTTACGACTTTCCTGTCATGAAGGACCCTTTTTCTTGGTCGCGAGCCTTCGTGCTCTCACCCCAAGCCTCTGACGTCATCAGCGTGCAAACAGAAGATCATATAAATCTGGCAGCTCTCCCTGACTAACCTCAGCAGAGGGAGGCGGACAGAGAGAGAAGCTAAACTGTGCTCAAGTTTCTTTTGAAGAAGGATATTTTATAAAATGTGGGTCGTGCTCGTGCTGGCTGCGCTCGCGGTGGGAGCTTCAGCGACAAACTGTGAGTATTTTGAATGATTTAGCTCGACGTAAAGAGCTGGTAAGCTAAAATGATGAGGTTATCCTACGCTGTGCTCACAGAGACAGGGTGTAGCCATGATGATGGTTTTATTTTGAGGCTGTTTTCTCAGCTCGAGTAGAGCTTGCACAGGCAGAAATGTCAAGTTTTTGAAGTTTACACGCTGTAGTTTACTTTTAATAGTTCTTACTTTTATATCCACTCATTTAAAGTCGTTAATCTCAAGCTGTTTGCTGATAGGTGTACAATTTCCACAATTAATGTATAGTTATGAAATAATTTCTCATTCATATATTGAATAGATCTTACATTATTGAAGAAAACGATTCAAACATACAGTTTTTAGTCTTAGAACTATAGAACAACTCAAAGCTAAATATAACCTGCCAGCCTTGCATTTTTTCCGGTACCTGCAGATCATACATTTCATAAAGACCCATGTATCAACACTGGCAGAAGTTCCACAACACATCTTGGTTAAAAGACTTATTTTTAGACACTGGAAGTCAGACAATGTACCTTCAGTTGAAATGTGGATGAGGGAGCTTAGCGAGACCTTAAGCATGGAGAAACTTCGATATAAAAACGCAGATGGACAGGCAATTTTTGATAAAGTATGGGCGCCAGTACTACAATACCTGAAGGTCTCGAGAGAGGCCAGTGTTACAATATGAGAGATTTCTCTGGACAACTCAATGAATCTGACTGTAAGCAGGTCCTTTTTCCTGTCTGAGGCTATTGCTTTCATTGGCTGTCAGACACATAGCGTCGGGTTAGTCCTTTTCTTCTCTGTTATCTTGCTATCATTAACTGAGCTGTGTAAAGATCCGCCATATTGTCATATCCACCCTATCAGTGTTTGAGGTTGCTGCCGTTTGCTTATTATTTTTAATATTTTTATTATTATTATTTTATTTTATTTTTTCTTTCCCCCCTTTTTTTTTTTTTACATTCTGTTACTTTTACTTATTTTGTTTATTACACAAAAGCATATAAAACTATGATTGCTTTATAAGTGACTTGTATCCTATGCAATGTGTATCTGGCAATAAAAAAAATATTTAAAAAAAAAAGTTTTTAGTCTTTACAGACAGTTAAGGCCTACATCAAGCCTGCTCAGTTACTGTATTTTAATACAAGGCGAGGTGAGTGTCATGTACTGAAGTGTAAACACGTCCTTTAATCTTTATATCTAACGGACTGATTTAAACTATGTGTTTGACAGCTTCAGCTTTGTTCACTTTATTTCATTTTAACTTAATTCCAATTTATGCTGGAATTGTTTAAATGTTTGTTATTAAATTATCTTTTCATTATCTATTGCACTTAATTTTCTATTTGAATAATGTGTGATTCAATTTATGGGTTTCTGAGTTCACATTCTACACAGTAAATTTACCTAACTAAATTTTACTCAAACTGACCCAGTCTGTTTGGAGTGAAATTCACTCTGCTTGCAGAGTAATGCTTTCAGAGTTGTTTTTACTCTAAAAAGTGTTTTTATTTTACAATAGATGATGATAATGTACTCCATGATGAACAACATAAAAACAAAAACACGCTTTGTAATTGATCTTTTCACAGCTGTTTTCAACACTAGAGCTGTTTTTCAGTTTAAGTTTCAATTAAAAATGACATGCACCTAGTGCAGTGCTTCTCAGAAAATATTTTTTTAATGACATCAGAGCTTTGAGAGCTGGAGGTGGCAGGGAATTTGCTGGAGGCGACCACCTCATAACTTTATAAGCAGGAAAAACCCTGCAACTGTCAATATCCTGCATGCAATGTAGAAGTTGATTTACTGAACCGAAAGCACCAGAAGAAATAGAAACGTAGAGCTGTGTGTCATCAGCATATGAGTGGTAGGATATATTGTGTTTGTTGATAACTTTTTGGAGTGGGAGCATGTTTAAGTTAAAAAGTAATGTCCAAGAATTGACCCCTGTGGAACACCAGACAAAATATCTCTCAGCATATTTGAAATTACCAACAGAAACAGAACTTTCTGTCCTGCATATAGGATGAAAACCACTTAATGACTGAAGCAGATGAACCAACAGAATTAATAATAATAATAATAATGATACATTTTATTTGAGAGCGCCTTTCCTAACACTCAAGGACACTTTACAAGAATACAAAACACAATGAAATAACACAATAGTAAATAAAACCAACAAACAAAGGAGCACAAATTTAAAATGAATCAGAGGAATTTACAGAGAGTATGCAATTTGAAAAAGATGAGTTTTGAGACAGGATTTAAAAAGGGGTAAAGAGTCCATGTTTCTGATGTCAGGTGGGAGTGAGTTCCATGGTGCTGAGACGGGCGGAGGGCACAGAGTGGTGGAGGGAGGAGGAAGACCTGAGGGAGCGAGAGGAGGTGGCAATGTGGAGGAGATCAGAAAGATATGGGGGGCAAGGTTGTGGATGGCTTTAAAAGTGTACAGTAGGATTTTGAATTGAATTCTCGGTTTGACCGGGAGCCAGTGGAGCTGCTTGAGGACAGGGGGGATGTGGAGAAAGGAGGGGGCTCTTGTGATGATGCGGGCAGCAGAGTTCTGGACCAGTTGAAACTTGTGGAGGGATTTGTGAGGGGCACCGAAAAGGAGTGAATTATAGTAGTCTATACGGGAGGTGACGAGGCTGTGGACCAGAATAGCAGTAGTGTGAGGGGTGAGAGAGGGGCGGAGATGATTGATATTACGTGAATGGAAATATGCAGACCGGGTTGTGTTATTAATGTGAGAGTGGAAAGAAAGTGAGCTGTTGAGGATGACACCCAGACTCTTAACCTGAGGGGAGGGGGACACTGTGGAGCTGTCTATGGTGAGGGAGAAACTGTCGGTTTTGGATAGAGTGGATTTGGTGCAGACAAGGAGGGGTTCTGTTTTATCACTATTGAGTTTAAGGAAGTTAGAGGTGAACCAGGATTTGATTTCTGAGAGGCAGAGGGGGAGGGAGGAGGGCAGGAGAGTGGAGTTAGGTTTGCTGGATAGGTAGAGCTGGGTGTCATCCGCGAAGCAGTGAAAGTGGATGCCAAATTTGCGGAAAATATTGCCAAGTGGGAGGAGGTAGATAATGAAGAGGAGGGGCCCCAGGACTGAGCCTATGAATTATGGAGTCTATGAATGAGGATACAGTTTCGAAGGTGACTAAAAAAATCAAGCAGAACAAGGATTGAGGTTTTTTCCTAAGGTCACTGATTACTTTTACAAGTGCTGTTTCAGTACAGCTGGTATTTATCGTGTAAATTGATAGTTAAAAGATAATGGTTGACTTGGTTGACAACAGCTTTTTTCCAGAATTTTGCTGTTGAATGTGAGGTTAGTGACTGGTCTAAAGTTATTTATGTTTAATAGATCTAAGTATCTTTTCTTTAACACGGGTGTTATGACAGCACATTTTAGAGCAGCGGGACAAATGCAAGTCTGCAAGGAGGTTTTAATTATGTTAACAGTATCATTCAAAAGACACTGGGAGACAGCTTTATACATCAAGATCAAGAGAGCAGGTGCTGGACTTAAGACTTTGAATAACTCCAGCAGTGTTGATGCCTGAAGGTGATTGACAAGATATTCTTTCTAAATCAGACCTTGCAACAGAGCAGAAAACTGAGCAAATGGAGTGTGATTTGTTCTGCAATTTGCTGCCACAATCCTAATCATCACAGTGTTATCAGCTGAGTAATATCATTATCATTTTGTTTTACCATAAATGTTGTCGTCTCATTGAAGACATGAAAAAGCTTGCCATTTTTCTGTGAATTTTCTGTGTCAGCCAGTTAGACTGAAACTATGACTAGAAATGTTAGCAGACCACCTTTCCATGAGAAAGACTGGACTAAGAATAGCTGAAAAAGATCTTTGGTGATAAAAACTAACAGAGAGGAAATTTAGTTTTCATCAAGAAGACTAAGGCTAAATTTAAAATAGCTGCCAGAGTTGACACTGGTCCCTGCTAGTTTGGCGGCCATGTTTGTTTGTGTCCGTGCAGTGACAATAACACAGAAAGATGTGGAGAATATTGTGGTCTTGGTTCACCTGTTTGTCCTGAAAACTTTCAGGCCATATTGTCTCTGCTGCTGTGTGGTAAAAAAGAAGCCGATCACTTCGAAACAGTTATGCTGAAAGTATCTTCTGATAGAGAAGTAACAGAGGTTTTGAAATAATGTGTTTGTGTTTCTCAGGCTCATGTGCGACCATGGATTGGGCCACCTGTAACGAAAACCCATGTTCTTGTTTCCTCTTGGTGGGTGATAACGATAATCAAATGCTTAACTGCACAACCTGTAAGTAAATATCCGATCATTGCATCTTTCAGGTAGCCCCCAACCCCCCTTCAGTTGTTTGGTTTCTCCCCTCTCCTCCCACCCTCAGTAATCCCAAAGTGCATTATGAGGAAGGCTGAGATATACCGAGCCAGAACAAGTGTAGACTTTCACGCCTTGGACAATGCTGGCCTCTTCAACCCTGAATGTGAGAACGATGGAAAGTTTAAGGCCAAGCAGTGCAAAAACCCAAAGGAGTGCTGGTGTGTCAACAGCGCTGGCAGTCGCCGAACTCGGGTGGAAGATGACAATCTGAAGTGTGAGGAGCTGGTGGAGACGGAGTGAGTATTTAAATCATCAGCAGTGTTACACAAAGATACAAACCACAGAGCAAACTGTTGTTTCTTTTAAGTGTTTAGTCTTCAATTCTTACACTTCCTGCCTCGTTTCCTGCCAATGTTATTGATTTATTGACTAAGTTGACTGAAACTTACAAATAGCTACAACTAAAATGTAAAAATCATTTTAGTTATCTGAAGGTAAAATGAGAAAATATACTTTACAAGTATTAAAAAAAATAATAAAACTGTATTGTTTCTTACAAAACTAACTAAAATAAAATAAAATGATTGGCAAAATATACTTTCATTTTTTCAAATAAGCACTCTGACTGGCATATCCTTTTGATTTGTTATAGAAACAGTTTTTTACATTTAGGATGAGCTTTTGTTCCTTGAAGAAGTTAAAATTTGGTTCTTTTATCAAACAGTTTTACATTTTAGAGAACTTTGCGACCCATGAGGTCCTGATTTATGCAGTAGTGGCATTAGGTTTGTGTGCACACATCAGTGAAAAGCATGCATTTACATGTTCTTCAACATATCTGCTAGGATTGAGTGGTGTTCCTTTTTATATACCATCATACCCTCCTCATATTTTACCAGGGTACAGTATACAGCATTACCACCAAGTGTTCAAAAAATCACACTGTACTGGCTCTTGTTGGCGTGCACTCACAAGCACAGGGGCGTCTCATTAAATCCTTTATCAAAATGCTCCAGGTAAAAGGAAAAACTAACTTGTAAAGCCAGCTTTACAGAAAAGCGGGAAGTGATTTATATCATATCATAATTATTAAGTGTAAGAATTTTTCTTGCACTTAAGTAAACTTGGCTACAAAAAGCATAGTAAATAAAGTTCCTCTCTCTTTCCTCTTCTTCCATCTGATTTGATATGAGAAATGATAACCAACTATCATCATAGGATCTAGGCATGTGAAGTAATGTTCTGTGTGCTTTCAATTAATGAAGACAAGCCTTTATTCTTACTTATTTCCATGTTGTTTGTAAGTGGAGAGCTCCATCCAGCCGCAGGTTCACTTCACAGGCTTATAAAAAATGTTGCAGAATACTTCAGCACCTAAAATAACCATCAGGCACTTAAGAAGCTTACCAACATTTATCATAAACAGGAAAAAAGGTAAGTTTAAATGTTTGTTAAACCTTAATATGCCTGGCATTGCTGCTGCAGAACGCAACATATGGGATTATAAATAAACATTATCATTTTTTACCACTGATCAACACCCATAAAGAATAAAAGTATTTTAAATTCACATTGTCTTGGATCACATTGCAGCCATCAGTAACAGTAACAGTAAGGCTAGAGAAGACCATACCGTGGTGCCAGACCTGTGCCAGCTGCGTAGTGCCATGGCGTGCAAGGATATATACGCAGGTACATATGCACGCTCATAATTAGCCAAATCAGCAGAACATCATTAACAGGAGTTCTTTAATCATTTTTAAAGCATCTTAATTCACAGGCAGTGGTGCTTTGGGTGGAAATGGACACATAATTTTAAGACATTTATTATAAAAGTGCGCTAATTATGCAGCCCCGCCTTAATGACAGTAATTAGAGGGATACCATAGCTGTTTTCGAATAGGCTGAAATAACTTTGACATAAAAATGCATATAAACAGGCTACCTATGCAGAGCTACATTTATATGAATCCTGTTTATAGTCCACATATTTTAAAATGAAATTCTCTGTGTTAAAATGTATAAAAAAAACTTAAATAGATTTAAAAACACAAATGAGGAAACACAAATCATAGTTTAAAAGTGGCGCAGTTATGCAGAAATTTGTTCCTTAAAATAGACCAGAATGCAGGAAAATGAACAGACTTGTTACCTGATGGTGCCAACCATGAAATGGAAAATTTAAATAAATTTTTTGCATTCACAAACAGGTTTTTGCAGAAGAAAAACAATTAAAAAATTAACTTTTAAATGCAATATTTGTGCATCTAAAAAGTGATATAGTTAGTAAGTTTTTTTTTGTTTGTTTTCTGGTCCTTAACTTACAAATATGTTTCAAAATTTTCACAAAAAATCATGATGAAAATCAAGATAGTGATCTGGCCATAAAGAAAAATCTGATTATTTTTCTACATCGCCCATCCCTAATGTGAAGCATCAAAGTAAACAGGGATGCACAGCATTATTAGTATGATATCGCTATCAGCAGGTATTAAAATTTCTGTTGATATTTATCATTGATATTTTGGCTATAAAAATCTGCCTTTATCAGCTGTAAATATTGGCAGTATGAACAAATAAATGAATGAAGCCTTTTCCTTTTTCCTCATCATTCCTTAACTTTTAAGTTTGTTTAAAGGACAGATATTTATATGTTTGTTCACCATCAAAAGGACTGAAGTTTTGAAGGGCCCACTTTAGCTCTGTTACATGGGCTTTCTTTGAATGCTTGGGCCTCCACTTGCTGTCAGGTCTTGAACAATGTGCGTCTTTTTTTATTAGCCAAGAATCCATGACTGTGATTTTAGCTCTTTTGCCATCCGGTGGCTGGTAGAGCCTTGTTAACATGGTGGAGAGGATGAGTGTTACAGGGTGAAGCTTCTCCATGGGGTTTTAACATGTACTGCAGATATACTAGTAAATGTCCCATTAAATACTGTAGTAAAGAAATTCTCAAAACTCATTTGGTGACCCCAAAAAAATCTCCCAGGACCCACTGTTGGATCCCAATCCAGACGTTTGGAATGAGTAGATTCACTTTTGATTGGCCCACAGCAAATTTGAAAAATATAGTGAAATATGGTTCACATTAGAAAATGAACCTTTTGCTTGAGAATATTGTACATCCTAGTTTTAGCTCAAGACGGTACTACCACGTTAATTCTGTAAACAAACATTTTGACAAGACTTTATTGATGTTTTTTAATTTGTGACTAAACTAAGATGACACTGTAAATGGTAAACATATTGGGAACCAAAGTAATAACAATATCTTGATTTATAACACCCTAATTGATTACTGCATAAAATGGCATCACCAATAGCATTCAAGATGCATAGCCAGTGGTAACCAGGGCCCCCTTAACTCTGATTGGACCCCCCAAAGTCCTTGGATTGATCAGTTATTTGCCTTATCAACCACTAACTAGCCATGTGAGGACTCTATCACCAGATCCAGGATAAAATACTGATTATTAGAAGGTACAAGGATTGTTTTAATCCTATCTAACTTCAATCTTCAGCTCCTGACTCACTTGTCTGTGATGTAGTGCTCGGGTTTGTGGTTTCCTGTTACTCGCAGGCTGCAAGAGCTCAGAGCTCAACACCTCTCTTTCCGCCCTAACCACCCCCCTTAAATGTGTGTTAGTCTGCCTGCTGTATTTTAGAAAAGAACAGAGAGCAAAAAGCCCTGTTGAATTCATACTCATCTACGGGGGCCTTGTGCGGTCCGGAGATAAAACCCTCCTGTGGTAGATTTAAGTCCCCAGTAATTCCACAAAAACCGGAACAATTTAATCCTCAGAAATGTGTAAAATTAATCCAAAAGTTTTGTTGACAAAATCCAACCAAGAACTAAAATTGAGGTTTAAAAAACATTTTATTTTTCAAAGCTTTAGCAAAAAATATAAATTCCAAAATACACTCAAGAAATTCAAAAATAAAACCAGAGTTAGTTAGACCCAGCAAATTTCATTGAGAATTACAGGCATCAACAACAAAATAAAAAATGGTGAAACCACAAAAGATAGCTTTTGGTTAAATTTAGTTCTCTTTCCCAGACTATAGAAACTGTTCAATCCGACCGACTAATGCTGCCTTCGGTGAACAAAGACACCAGCATGGGTCTCCCTGACTTCGAATAGCCGTTGGGTAGTACTTGTTAGCTTTCAGTATAACGCTCTTTTGCAGACAGGTTTTCCTTCAGCTTATGAGTAATATCGACCCCTGACTGGTTTGTTCACCAAGAGGAGTTATCACCAAACGCCCACAGAAGGTCTCAGAACTGAAGAACTGGTTCACGCCAATTGAAACCTATGGTTGGACTCTGCGCGAGAGCCCCGAGGGGGAATTTGAGGCCCTTTTTATAGGTTACACTAAGTCTCCACCCTAACCTATGACCTAGAAACCTGACTTTAGGGGAAAACCCTATGTTGAGGATAAGTTTTAGGATTTTGAAGATAACTATAGTTTACCGGATTTTAAAATTGATCCAAAAGGTCACCTGCCGGGGTCAAAGAAGTTCACCCAAAGCAAAATTGCCCTTGCTGTTCTAAGAAGTGCACCAAAATGTTCCTTGTGGTTTCACCTATACTTGTCCCTGTTATGTAACATTATGTTTACAAAAAACGTGCTTGCATTGACAAGAAGCTCTTCACACCTGCTGTGAATTACAATGTTTTTTTGTTTTTTTTTCCTACAAATAATCTTTGCACACCCTTTTACAACAATAGATGGAAAGAAAGAAAGAAAAAAACACACAGCTGAAACCTCATACAAAAATAACCGGCCTGTTGCTATGGCAGATTTAAGACATGTCTTGCTCTGTTATATCACCTTAAGATAAATGTTTAACAAGCCTCAATAAAGGAGAATTAAGCCATGATACCGTTCTTCCAGCTTCGGGACAGTCATATAATAACACCAGAATGTCAAGTCTCTCAACAACTCACAATCATAAAGAATGTCTTAATCTATGTTAGATTGGTTTTACTATCTTTGATATCCTCAAGGTGCGGTATACAGAAGCGACCCCACCATTCTTATATATTTTTGTAGTGTGGCCCTCAGTGGAAAACGTTTGGACACTGCTGCCATATGATATTTATTTATTATTCCGGCCCTGGACAAGCATCCCATATAAAAACTAGTGATAGGTAAACTGGTGACTTTAAGCTGTGTGTGTCAGTGTATGTATTTATAATCAACTAGACTTATGTGGACAGGCCAGGGGCACATATTTTTATTAGAAAAGCCTGAAAAAGTGATTTTTGCATAATATATCCCCTTTAAGATGCATGCATTGTTTAACTTTGCCAAAAGAAACAAAGTTATTTTCCCAAAAAACAAAAACTGCCATAGTCAAAGTTATTAGCCCACTTGATACTAATAGTCAACTGTGCCTCCTTTAAGCTGGATAACAGCCTGCAGTCATTTGTTATAGTTTTCAACAAGTCACAAAATCCCTAACAATGAGTGGCTATGTGTCATGTCAGCCATAAACAAGCCATTTAAGCGCATTCAGTGACAAAGCATATCTTAACCCATGTTCAGTTGCTTTTACTAACTTTAATACACTGAAGTTGTGGAGCTTTATCAAAACCATTCTGACATCATGATATTTTTGTGTATGTGGCCCTCGGTGAAAACAGTTCGGACTCCCCTGTCTCAGGGTACCTAATGAACACATCCAAACGTCAATCTGATGGAGATGGGTTGTTGTAGACAACCTGCTTTTGCTTGAACTGAGGAATCTTTTCTCTATTTAACAGCACATGGGAAATACTTCCAAATAATGAAATTTTCATGGGGGCAGGGGAATAATTTCATCCTCATCTATATAGATATTTGACGTTACCATGAAAAACTATTCGAAGAAACATCCCTGAGGGCTTTTTCTGTTTTTTAACAGCTGATGTACCAGTGACATCTACACAGCAAAATCACCAGTGTTATTTAACACTGAGAGTGTTAAATCTAACACTAGAAAAGTGTGTATATGTGTCCACTCTTTTGAGTGTTAATTTAACACTTTTCAAAGTGTCACTTTTTTTTTTACACTGAACCAGTGTTACTACAACACTGTATGGTGTCAAAAATTTACACTGGTAAACACTGAGTAGTGTTGATAGTACTCAACTCAGTGTTAAAAAATTAACACTAAGGAGTGTATTACAATTAATTTCAGCAGGTGTAAAATACTGTGGATAGCAACTGCCCCTCTTCCACCAAACTGATAATAACAAGAAAGAAGACATGTAAATTCCACAAAATGGTTGTTTGTAATCAGACACACCTGACAAGATTGATTGTCACCTCACATTATGAGGTATTTGACAGCAATCTTGGAGTTATGAGGTAGACTCAAAGACAAAACTTGTTCTGAGATGACAATCTGCTGTCACTCCACAGTAATAATTAAGCTGTCACCACAGCCAAGACTTGACCAACCTAGAAGACAACTACACTCATGGTGCAAAAGTGTTTATGCATTACAAACTTAGGAACTCAAGATAATTCAAGAAACATGTGCAAGTGAATCCAAGCAGTGACCCCTGTACAACAGACAACATCTAAACACAGCTAATCATCTAAATACATCTAAAAACATCTGAACCCAGCTTAACACTCTGCACTAAGGCATGATGGGAAAACTCTGCCCCTCAGATTTGAAATTGCAGTAGGTGGAGCTTGGATCAACTGACTCCCTACAGTGTTGGAATAACACTGGTTGATTTAACACTGTCAACTGTCAATAACTCCAACACTGAAGACCATTTACTCTGAATGGAGTTAAAATAACACTTTGAGTGTTAAAATCAACACTGAAATGTTTAACACTGAGAATTCAACACTCCAGTTTTTGCTGTGTATGAACACAGTCAGCTTGAAGTCACCAGTTAGCACAGTTACTGCGGTGTTTATTGTGTATCATGTGTTTTATTTTGTGGAAACTTCCGGTTTCCGGAGCTGGTCGCTGGCGCTAACTTTCCTCTGCTTCTCCTGAGGCTTTCACCCTGCCCCCCTGGTGCTGTGGAGAGTCACACCTGCAGCAGATCAACTAATCAACTCACGCTACTTAAGACCAGCTGCAGCTCTCTACAGCGCCTGAGTCTTGTCTACCATACCTCACGGTAACGTCCGCTCCAGGCTCCTTCTCCGATCCTCCAGAGAAGTTTTCGTGATCTTTTGATGATTCTAGTGATCTCCAGTGTTTGTACTTACCTTGTGTCATTTGCTAACGTGCCTCTCCTCCTTTTTCCAGTGCCTCCTGCTCAGATCACCACAGCCAGCTCCAGCTCACCCTCACCTCCTCTTGGACTCTTGGAATCCCCCTTACACTGTATATACCTGCACAATAAACTGTTTAAAACTGCTTCCGTCTCCGCACCTGAGTCCTACCACCACTCACACATCACAGAAGACTCAGGCCAGAAATGGACTCAGCGGAATCGGACACCCTCAAGACAGCCATCACCCATCAAGGACAGCGACTAGGACAGCACGAATCCATGTTGAAAGGTATCATGCAATCTCTCCAGACTCTCAACACCCAGGTCTCCAACATCTCAGAACAATTACTCTCTGCCACTCAGCCTCACCACCCTGCACCTGAGCCTCCACCT
Source organism: Cheilinus undulatus (assembly GCF_018320785.1). NCBI lineage: Eukaryota > Metazoa > Chordata > Actinopteri > Labriformes > Labridae > Cheilinus > Cheilinus undulatus. The sequence continues at coordinate 8,779,233 of NC_054870.1, read as the reverse complement.
GTTAGCCTTCAGCCACCCTCAGTAGATCCCTTACCTTCACCTCCCCTCCCCCACTTTAGAGAGCCACATGTCCCTCATCCCGATTTCTTTTCGGGAGAAATAGGTAGCGCTAGTGGGTTTTTGTTACGTTGTTCTCTTGTGTTTGACCAGCAGCCCCTGAGTTACCCCACCGACAGGGCCAAGATTGCTTTTGTTATTAATTTGTTACGCGGGAAAGCCTCCCGCTGGGCCACCTCTGTTTGGGAGAGAGAGTCCCCAGTGTTAGCTTCCTACTCATCATTTTCTAGTGAATTGTGTCGGATTTTTGATCATCCCCTCCAGGGCCAGGAAGCAGCCAAACGTTTATTTTCCCTCTCCCAAGGCCGCCAGTCTGTAGCTGATTCCTCCATTGATTTTCGCATTATAGCCTCTGAGAGTGGGTGGGGGGAGACCGAACTCAAAGGAGTCTTTCTTAGAAGCCTTTCTAGTGAGCTTAAGGACGAGCTAGCTTCCAGGGATGAACCTGACTCACTCGAGGATTTAATTTCTTTAGCTATTCGTATTGATAACCGTCTGAGGGAGAGACGCAGAGAGAGGATTCAGCAAAGGTCTTTCAGCCCCCGTCCTATAGCTCCCTCTTCTGGTCAGTCAGCTCCTCGGTCCCCGGAGCACTTTAGGTCTTCCCGTGATTCTCCCTCCACACCTGTTGAGGAACCCATGCAGTTAGGTCGCGCTAGACTAACCCCCAGTGAGCGCCAAAGACGCTTTAGCCTCAAGCTCTGCATCTACTGTGGTCAGGCAGGTCACTTCCTTATCAATTGTCCCCAGACGCCAAAAGACAGGGCTCACCCGTGAATGAGGGCACTCGTGTGAGCCAAACCTCCTCCTCCTCTAGCCCTCCTCTTCGCGTAACCGTTCCCTCCAGTGTCCTCTGGGGGCGTGATTCAGTTCCCACTAAAGCTCTCGTTGACTCTGGTGCTGACGACAATTTCATTCAAGACACCTTAGTTCAACAGCTTCAACTCCCCTTAGAACCCTTACCCATTCCCAAAGACGTTACTGCCTTAGACGGCAGACTCATCGCCAAGGTCACTCACAGAACCGCCCCTATTACCCTCATTACCTCCGGCAATCATAGTGAAAAGATTCAACTTTTCGTCATTCCTTCACCCCATGCTCCCGTTGTTTTAGGTCTCCCCTGGCTTCAATTACACAATCCCCAGATCAATTAGAAAACTGCGACCATTAACAATTGGAGCGTACACTGCCACTCTAACTGCCTGCGTTCTGCCAATCCCCCGGTTAGTTGCCAGTCCGCCCCTCCCACTCCTCCCAATTTAGCCAATGTTCCTCCAGAGTACCATGATCTAGCTGAAGTCTTCAGCAAGGATTTCGCTGTCTCTCTCCCTCCTCACCGACCCTATGACTGCGCGATTGATTTACTCCCCGGCGCGTCCCTGCCCTGTAGTCGCCTATACAACCTCTCCGCCCCGGAGAGGGCGGCCATGGAAACTTACATTCACGACTCACTAGCCACAGGTCTCATCCGCCCCTCCTCGTCTCCTTTAGGAGCTGGTTTCTTTTTTGTTAAAAAGAAAGACTCCACACTCCGCCCCTGTATCGATTTCAGAGGTCTCATTGATATCACTGTTAAAAACAAATATTCACTTCCCTTGATCGACCCCTCTTTCGAGCCTCTCTGTTCCGCCCAGGTCTTTCCTAAACTTGACTTAAGGAATGCTTACCACCTTATTCGCATTAAGGAGGGAGACGAGTGGAAGACTGCCTTTAAGACCCCCATTGGCCACTTTGAATATCAGGTCATGCCCTTTGGGCTTACTAACGCCCCCGTGGTTTTCCAGGCCCTGATTAATGATGTGCTTAGGGACATGCTCAATCGTTTCGTGTTTGTTTATCTTGACGACATCCTCATCTTCTCTCGGTCACTCCAGGAACATCAGCAGCATGTCCGGTTAGTCCTGCAGAGACTCCTAGAAAATAAACTCTATGTTAAGCCCGAGAAATGTGAGTTTCATACCCCCTCTGTCAGCTTCTTAGGGTTTATCATTGCCCAGGGTCAATTACAGCCTGACCCAGCGAAGGTTAAGGCAGTCACCGATTGGCCTGTCCCCTGTAACCGTAAAGAACTCCAGCGATTCCTAGGCTTCGCTAACTTCTACAGAAGATTCATTAGAGATTACAGTAGGGTGGCTGCTCCCCTCACCAGGCTCACTTCCTCTAGCTCCCCCTACTGGTGGTCACCTGAGGCAGCTGAGGCATTCACGAGACTTAAGACTCTGTTCACGTCTGCTCCCGTCCTGAAACACCCTGACTCCTCCCTCCAATTCGTGGTGGAGGTGGACGCCTCGGAGACTGGGGCTGGGGCTGTGCTATCCCAAAGAGACCCTGAAACTAAGAAGCTCCACCCATGTGCTTTCTTCTCTCGCCGTCTGTCTCCGTCGGAGAGGAACTACGACGTGGGAAACCGTGAGCTGCTGGCTGTGGTCTGGGCTTTGCAGGAATGGAGGCACTAGCTGGAGGGCACGCGACAACCTTTTATCATCTGGACTGATCACAAGAATCTGGCCTATCTGCGCACGGCTCGCAGGTTGAACTCCCGTCAAGCCCGGTGGGCTCTATTCCTCAGCCGGTTCCACTTCACCCTCTCATATAGGCCCGGCCCCCGTAACATCAAGCCTGATGCCCTGTCTCATGTGGACTCTCCTCCTCGTGAAAGCATGGAACCGGACCTGATTCTTCCTCCCTCCTGCATCGTCGGAGCTGCTACCTGGGACGTCCTCCAGACAGTCAAGGATGCCCAGAGGACTCAACCAGATCCCGGTACCGGACCCCCTGGCCGTCTCTTCGTTCCTGACTCTGTTCGCTCTCCAGTGCTCCAGTGGGTTCACGCGTCCAAACTCACCTGTCATCCCGGCTTCCAGAGGACCCTTGGGTTCCTGCAGCAGAGTTTCTGGTGGCCTGGCATGGCTAAGGATACCCGCGAGTTCGTGGCTGCCTGCGCCACCTGTGCCAGGGGGAAGTCCTCCCATCAACCCCCTGTGGGCCTGCTGCATCCTCTGTCCACTCCTGGTCGACCATGGTCTCACATTGCCTTGGACTTCGTCACCGGTCTACCGCCCTCCGAAGGGAACACCGTTATCCTGACCATCGTGGATCGGTTCTCCAAGGGCGTCCACTACGTTCCTCTCCCCAAGCTCCCCACGGCCTTGGAGACGGCTCATCTCTTGGTCCTCCATGTATTCCGTATCCACGGAATCCCCAGCGACCTCGTGTCGGACCGCGGGCCCCAGTTTGTATCACGTGTCTGGAAAGAGTTCTGCAAGGAGCTGGGGGCCACGGTCAGCTTGTCATCTGGGTACCACCCACAAAGTAACGGCGGACGGAGAGGGCCAATCAGAGCCTGGAGGCTGCCTTACGTTGTGTGGCTGCTCACCATCCCTCCTCATGGAGCTCTCATCTCCCCTGGATCGAATATGCCCACAACTCGCTCTCCTGCTCTGCCACCAGCATGTCCCCGTTTATGTGTTGCCTTGGTTATCAACCCCCCCTGTTTCCAGAGCAGGAGACCTCAGTCTCGGTTCCCTCGGTGCAGCACCACCTTCAGCGCGTCAGAGAGGTCTGGCGGATGGCCAAGGCTGCACTCTCGCGCACAGCCGAACGTAATAAGAGGCTGGCTGACGCGCACCGCACTCCTTCCCCAGAATACACCCCTGGCCAGAAGGTCTGGCTCTCCTCCAGAGACTTACCCCTCGAGACGGAATCCACGCTATGTTGGACCTTTTGAGATCACCAGAATTATCAACCCCTCTGCCGTGCAACTCAAGCTCCCGGAATCTATGAAAATCCATCCCACCTTCCACGTGTCTCTTCTCAAGCCAGTATCTTCCAGTGACCTCAGCCCTCCTACCGTCGCCCCTCCTCCCCCCCGGATCATCGATGACCACCCTGCATTCACCGTCTCCAAAATCCTGGACGTCAGACCTCTAGGCCGGGGTTACCAGTTTCTGGTTGACTGGGAGGGTTACGGACCAGAGGAGCGCTCATGGATCTCCAGAAAACTGATCTTGGACGATGATCTTCTTCGGGATTTTTACAGGGAGCACCCAGACAAGCCTGGCAGGACGCCAGGAGGCGTCCGTTGAGAGGGGGGTACTGTGGTGTTTATTGTGTATCATGTGTTTTATTTTGTGGAAACTTCCGGTTTCCGGAGCTGGTTGCTGGCGCTAACTTTCCTCTGCTTCTCCTGAGGCTTTCACCCTGCCCCCCTGGTGCTGTGGAGAGTCACACCTGCAGCAGATCAACTAATCAACTCACACTACTTAAGACCAGCTGCAGCTCTCTACAGCGCCTGAGTCTTGTCTACCATACCTCACGGTAACGTCCGCTCCAGGCTCCTTCTCCGATCCTCCAGAGAAGTTTTCGTGATCTTTTGATGATTCTAGTGATCTCCAGTGTTTGTACTTACCTTGTGTCATTTGCTAACGTGCCTCTCCTCCTTTTTCCAGTGCCTCCTGCTCAGATCACCACAGCCAGCTCCAGCTCACCCTCACCTCCTCTTGGACTCTTGGAATCCCCCTCACACTGTATATACCTGCACAATAAACTGTTTAAAACTGCTTCCGTCTCCGCACCTGAGTCCTACCACCACTCACACATCACAGTTACTAATTAAACTGAAACACCAGGACTTCTACTGTGTGTCCATGAATGGAGGAAAATGTTAGAGAAAGTACAGACGGTTTGTTCTGAACACAAGCCATCAGTCTGAGCTGATCTGATGTTACTATTAACTATTATTTTAGGTTTGATCTTAGAATTAACATCATAGTAACCTCCTCAAGTGCCACCATAATTGAAGTTTACATCTCACACATCAGGTAGCAGCTCTCCAGTGTGGCCTCTAGAGGTATCCTCCAGTAACACAAGTCAAATTTTGGCAAATGTATTTACAACTTATGACAAAGCTCACAACGTCAAACATCAGGTATATCTCCACCCTAGTTTACATAGATTCCAGTCTCCATCTAAATTAAAGTTCTGAATGAAATCTAGAAATTAATCATGAATAATTTGAGGTTTGATGCAGAGATCTTTGTCTATTCTGTTTTCTCCAGGATGGCTCGTCTTGTGCTCACACTCAAACAAGTAACAGGCAAAGTGAATGAAAATGAGCTAAAGTAAGTGCATTTAAGAAGTCTGATATATTTTAAAACCTAAAAAAAAAAAAAAAAATGTTCCATCGTATTAATTTTGGTCTTCATTTTGTGTTTTCTGCTTGACTTTAGGATCCTCAAGGATGTATTTCAAAAACGTTACAACTTCATTAAAGACATTGGTAAAATGATAGACTTTGAGGTGATTGAGGAAACGTATTTTTATCTTCTCCAGTTAAATACAATATTGTGAAAAGCTGGACAAAAACAATATTCATCATGTCATCCTGCAGTACTACAAGAAAGAACACCAGATTGTGATCAATGTGAGGAAGTCAGAGGGAGACACCGACATGACTGCCTTGGCCTACTACATTGAAAGAGATGTAATACAATATACTTGTTTTAAATTTCTGTTCCATTTAAAGCTGCTTACCATTAGTGCTAGCATCTTAAGTTAAGGAAACAATACACAACTTTAACAGTCTTTACAGATTTTGAGAAGTACACACTAATAGACTTGTTTCAGCATATTTTTGTATGACAACTAAAAGACTGGGGATCACACACTTAACAACTGCGCCTGATGAAGGATCACAGACTACATAATTTGTCAAACCAACTAAAGCCAACTGAATGCATCAAACTCTGCCGTTGTCTTCTAAAGCTATTTCCTGTGTCCAGGGCAGCTGCTCTCTTAATCTGATGAATTTGTCTGGCAGAAACTTTCCTCATTATGCCTTTATCTGCACAAACCTGTCTGTGCTCTGAATCAGCCACAAAGTTCTTCAGTACAATGATCACGTTTAAAGCTGGGTTTACACTGTGCGATTTCAAGCCGACCTTACAACAGTTGTGGCAGAATGTCATCTCATACTGTGCGTCTGAATTGCTTACGACGCACAACCATCACCCATGAGTTGTGTGCTCACACTGTGCGAGCAAAGTCAGGACGGACTGTGACAGAAACCCGATGAGTTTCCTTTTTCAAAAGTCTCACACACTGAGGGTGAAGTTTTTCTAGTCACTTTATCTCCCCACTCTATCTCTCTCTTGCTCTCTCTCTCCCTCTCCCACAACCTCTCTCGATCCCACACACACAAACAGCATTACCATCCGTGTCAGCTGCAGGTCTACGGGCAGGAATATTTCCTGCTCGATTATTTCCTTTATCAAAGCGAGGGTGCATCAGAAAGTCATTCTAGCTGTTGTCATGGTAATTTAGGAAGTTGTCTGAGAGTTTACAAAGAAAAACAATCCCCCAAAGTTTCTTCTGGTCGAGTTTCTGTTCTCACTGAAAAAAATCTCAAACATGCCAGAAATCCTTCCGAACAGTCGGGAGCAGGCCGTGGTTGGCCATCGTACCCCCCTGTGCACAACACGACAAACGACACCTGATCTGCCTGAAGATTGGCCCAACTTCAAAATGAGTCGTGCAACTTAAAATTCATGGCTGAATTTGACACCCGGCTTAACTTTTATCAAATATCTAATGTTTTTATACTTTGTCCAAGGCATTGCACTATTTGACGTTTTTCAGCAGCAGAGATATTCTTGTTCTTTCCCATATTGCTTGAAACCTGTGGCCTGTTTATCGGGGAATGTCCTTCTGAAGTAGTTTACCTTGAATTGGGCTCTCCTGGCAAAGTAATTATCACAGGTGTCTGAGATTGATTTCAGTGATCCAAAGAGCCCTGAGACACAATACCATCCATGAGTTTAACTGAAAAACAAAACACTGAATGTTTATGACACTAAAATCCACAGTGTAGTTGTCCTGTGTACAGATTCTCCCACCTGAGCTGTGGATCTCTGCAGCTCCTCCAGAGTTACCATGGGGCTCTTTGTTGCTTCTCTGATCAATGCTCACCTTGTCCGGCCTGTAAGTTTAGGTGGACGGCCATTTCTTGTTAGGTTTGTGGTTGTGCCATGCTCTTTCCATTTTCAGATGATGGATTGAATGGTGCTCTGTGAGATGTTCAAAGCGTAGGATATTTTTCCATAACCTAACCCTGCTTTATGCTTCTCCACAATTTTATCCCTGGCCTATCTGGTGTGTTCCTCAGTCTTCATGGTGTCTTTTTTTCACTGATGTTCTCTAAGATACGTCTGAGGCCTTCACAGAACAGCTGTATTTATACTGAGATTAGATTACACACAGGTTGACTCTATTTACTACTATTTATTAGGTGACTTCTGAAGGCAATTGGTTGCACTGGATTTTATTCATGGGCATCCTACTCCAGGGGCTGAATACTTTAGCACACTGCACTTTTCACATTTTTATTTGTAAACAATTTTGAAAGCCATGTATACCTCACAATTATGCATTACTTTGTGTTGATCTATCACATGAAATCCCAATAAAATATATTTACATTTGTGGGTTGTGATGTGAAGATGTGCAAAAGTTCATATACTTTTGCAAGCCACTGTTTTAGCTTTATCATTGAGGGAAGAATTTCCTTAAGACTAGAATGGAAAACCTTTTAACTGCTTTATTTATCTAATGCATGTTGGTCTTTGGTTGACCTAATTTATTCCACTCCTTATCCTCCTGTAGGTTACAGGGCTGCCCCTGTTCAAGGGCCAGGGGAAGTTTGAGATGATTGTTGGCTCCAGGAAGCTGGAGGTGGAGAACATCAATACCTATTATGTAGATGAGAAGCCCCCAACCTTCCCAACAACGATCCCTGTAGGAGGAATCATAGGAATCGTGCTGTTGGTGGTTGTAATCCTATGTTGCAGCCTGGCATTATATGTGAGTATTTCTACAATAATGTTTTCTGTGGTTGCATCTACCAGGATGGTCTCATTATTCTTTTCCTTTTGTGTGTTTTAGCGCTGTGTGAGGAAGCGTCAAGGGCAAAGAACTGGACACTGATACTTGACAACTAAGTGCTTGGGGAGCAAACCCCTCCAATTGTACCCTCTTTCCAAAACATGTACATTTCTGTTAAGTTACAATATGGTCCTTAAGGACCTCTACAACTCAAACGGCCTACTTCATCAAACCCTGGCTCTGTACATATAGCTCCAACTCCAAAAAAGGTTGGTCCGTGTGTAAACTGTGAATAGAAACAGAATGCGATGATTTGCATTTCTCATAAACCCATATGTTATTCACAAAACAACAGATCAGATGTTGAAACTGAAAGAATTGCCTATTTCATGAAAATTTGGCTGATTTTGGATTTGTTGGCAGAAACAGGTAGCATCTCCTCTTCTTTTGACAACAGTCTGTAAAAGTCACCCTTTTTTTTTCTTTTTTTTTTTTGGTCAAAAGGCACAAACACATCAAACAGGCTCAACAGTTGGCTCGGTTTCTTAAGCACCTCATTTTTCTTTTTTTTTGGCATTCTGTATCAATAAAGTAACTGCACAAAATGCCCATTTTTTGGCTGTCAGATAAGAGTGGCTGCTCAATATTCAAGGCAAATACCAACATGTCTTACATGGACAGTGGAGAAGTATCATGGATATTAAATATCCAACAGTCCAGTGCTAACGTTTGTGTCTCCTAGACCAAAACTAAAGTAACTTTTTGTCAGGGTTTTAATGATCAGTTCTCTATTTTAAGGTATTCTTGGCTTAGTCTTTATCTTGAATTAAAGGTAACAGTAACATAGTTTTAGTCAACAGAGTTAGCACTGATAATTGGGATTTGTTTTAAAATTAAAAAATAAATACAATACAAGTAAATACAAGTTAATTTTCCACATGAAACGATAAACCTTTTTGACCAGATCAGTGTCCCCTCTGTTAAGAAGACAATGGGCCTCTTTTATCAACCATTCTTAAGAAGTTTGTTCTTCAGACTGGGCAATTCATCAAAGTTTTGATTAATTCACAGTTAAATCGCAGAAGGTTACGATCTCTCTTTCACCTTAAATGTGTGTCAGAATACGAGTTTAATACACTTTTTTTTTGCAGCAATGATGTTATGTTCTACACATCCTAAAAAAACATCAAAATATATTCATTTCTTTTATAATAGTTTGCAAAACATCTTGTTTGTGGATGTTTCCTAATAAAAAGTAAGAATGGCGTAAAAAAGACCCTTCCCTTCCATGCGACAGTTCATACCAAATCTGCAATATACGCAAGTCAAAATAATTACAATTTGATTTTTGTTCTTTAACAAAATCTTTCAGGCCTAGTTTAATCTACGGTTAAAATAAAGAATTATTTATGCCTTTTTTTGCTGAAAAATGCATGGATAATGAATTTAGGAAAACAATAGCATAATAAATCACAGTTGCAACACTGAAAAAATATATCACTCTCCCAAATATTTAAGACCTACTTTAAACCAACATCATCATCAAAGTTATCTCATCTAAAAACACTCCTTAGCAATTACGCACATTTAAGAGCTGATAATACAGTATAAAATGATTGACCATCAACTCATTGTTTCTCAAATGTGCTAGATTATAAATGATATGAGTCTCTTAAATTATATTTTACATTTCCAGTTGCATTTTATCCGTTTAATACTTTTATATAGATGAATCACTGAATGACTTAAATATGGTCATGAAGTAATTTAAACATGCAATGTTTGATTTTAGCTGCTAAATGTAAAGTTTTGATTATAAAGTGCATTCAGAAAGTATTCAGACTCCCTTTCCTTATTTTAAATTTTATGTTACAATCTGATAATGAAGTACCCCATAATGACAAAGTGTAGACAGAAGTTATTTTTTATTTTATTTTATTTTTTGCTTATTTGTTAAAATTAAACACTGAAATATCACATGGACATAAGTATTCAGACCCTTTGAAAAAACACTTGAAATCTAGCTCAGGTGCCTCCCATTTCTCTTGATCTTTTCTGAGATGTTTCTACGCCTTGACTTGAGTCCTCCTGTGGTTAATTAAATGGCTTGGACATGAAAAAGTCTGGCACAACCAGGACTCTTCCAAGAACTCCTCGCTTGGCCTAACAGAGCAGGGGGTAAAAAGACCTTAGCAAGCGAGATGACCACGAACCCGATGGCTGTTAAATCAATTATCCACGAACATGCACTGAGCCTTGTTGTTGCCTTTTGGGTCAGAAAGACTGGATTTTTTTCTCAACATGAAAATACAATATACACATACTGTATATATATGGATACACCCAGAGTCATTTTAAACAGAAAAAAATGTCAAAATGACTTTTGTAATTTCGTCTCTGCTGTCCTGTGTTTGCAGACATTCATTTCAAGAAAAGGGCCAAAAAAAAAAAAAAAATGCCCCCAAACTGGCATATTTTAACCATCTAATTCTTGGCTTCATTCAAAAACAGGCTGATTAAATGGCTGATTAAATACATTTGTACTTTGGTTTGACCACGTTTTTTTGTATCTTCTGTGCTTGTTACATGGTTTTAATAAAAATAAATTGTTTTATAATACTCTGGATGTAATGTACTAAATAGTGTTTTAGTGCCATGTTTTTACCCTGTGTTGGGCAAAGAAACATATTTGGTCACTTCCCTCTGATGGAATATTAAGGATAAATTCAAGGCATAAATAATGAAATATATGTGATTTTACACCATTTTACAACAGTATAACAGTTTTATTACCCTTTAATGGCATAGTTAAGTTTTTTTTGTTCTTATCATGAGCCCCATCACTGCTAAAATCAACTGAGTTATTCAATATTTGTGATTTATATAGCTCCCCCTGTTGGAATGATGAGATAAATATGGTGGACTTGAATCCAATTGAGATGCTGTGGTGTGACCTTAAACAGCAGTTAATGCTTGAAAACTCTCCAATACGGTTGATTTAAAACAATTCTCTGAAGAAGAGTGGGCCAAAATTCCTCCACAGTGATGCTAAAGACTCATCACCAGTTATCACAAAGGCTTGATTTCAGTTATTGCTGCCTGGGGTAGCACAACCAGTTATTAGGTTCAGGGGGCAATTACGTTTTCACACAGGGCCAGATAGGTTTGGATTTTTTTTCCCTTATTAAATTAAGTCATTTAGAAACTGCATTTTGTTTTTACTTGGATTGTCTTTGTGAGATATTAAAATTGGTTTGATGATCGGAAACATTTAAGTGTGATAAATATGCAAAAATATCGGGACTCAGAAAGGGGGTAACTATTTTTTATGGTACTGCATCTACAAAAAAAACCTTAATTCTCTCTGCATTAACCACATTGAAGAATATTAAATCGACACAAAACTTGTTTTGTTTTGTTTTTTTCCAATGGGCACAATACTTGTTTTTAAAATACACCACCTCCCCCCTTTAATGACTGTGCTTGCATTAGATCAGCTTGACTCATGAAAATACACTAAGCACTTGATTTGATGACTGACAGAGCAAAAGACATTAATTTCCAGGTTTTTGGGGATCCCATCAGATTTCAGGGGGCCTGTTTGGCCCACTGGCTCAGCCCCTGGAATATTATTGGTAGTGCTATAGCTGCCAAAACTCCTCAGGGAGATAGCCAATATTTTACTGTGCACAGTGTAGTCTCAGTTTAGTCTCAAAAACATCAGTTAAGTTTCATTTGTGCTTTTCAAGTCATGTCCTAATCTTGAGACCACCTCCCACCCCTGATTGTGAAAGGTTCAAGCTATGAGGTGGATCAGTAAAACAGGCAAGTTAAGACAATTTCAGAGACACACTGTCGTATTTTCCCTTGAAAAATGTCAGCGTGAAGGGAAAGCAGCTTGGCTTGGCTCATTGACTCTCTCTCAGTCTCACACTCAGAGCTCATCTCTCTGCTAATGAATGTCCTTCTCACATCCAAACTCTGCCCTGTTTACAGGAAATTTCTCCACAGCTGACCCCCTCCTGAACTTTCTCTTTCTCCCAATAATATCTTTCCACCCAACTTCCTGTGAAATGGGTCAGCTGTAAATTCTCCAGAATTCCTGTCTGGCCTCTTCATGTTTGTTATCACTCACTGTAACCCTCTTCTACACTCTGCCAAATCTGAACCTGGGGCTTCCTGCTTCGAGGGAAACAGTTTCTGTGCATGCTTGATTCTGAAGACATTTTTGTACATTTACTGCAGCTGACCAGTAGGTGGCAGTATCCACCAGTATCCCCAAAATGCAGTGCATTAAAGGTTAATGGTCAGTCTCCCTTTTCCCAGATGAAATGAGCCTCAGAAATCCAGAGAAACTCTTGTCACTCTGTTTTGGACAGCAAATGGGAAAAAAAATCCTACTGAGCTGTTATCCTGTTTTTTAGTTTCTTGAAGAGTAAAAGGAGGGGGTGAAAAAAAAGACAAAAGGTAAGTAATTAAACAACACAAACAAAAACAACAGAGGAGTATGTGGACCACAATAGAATCTAATGTGTTATTAAATAGCAGGGATGTTCGAGTAGCAAATTTAGTTCGGAGAAAAAATATAGATTTGTATTTGGGGTGCAGATGGCCCAGTTAGGTCACGCCCCATATGCACAGGTGGGCCAAGGTTCAGGTCCCCACTATGGCACTTTCACCGTATGTCATTCCCCACCCTCTCATCCCCATTTTTGGCTCTATCAACTGTCCTATCTGTCAGGATGAGCAAAAATCCAGATAGAAAACAAAAGGAGAAGGAAGACCCAAATGCAGACTCAAGAGAAAATCAAAGTTTAATAAAATCACAAGGAACACGAGGAAAGCTGTAGACATTCAATAAACTGACAAAGACAAAAAGAAACCTAAATACAAGGAGTGATTAGACACAGGTGAAACAGGTGAGAGCAATCAATGTGTAGGGAAACCAAGGCAGGAAGAAAACCAGAAATCACACAAGTGAGAACCAAGGACTGAAAGACAACAAAACAGTACTCTAGAAACTAAACCTAAGCAAACACTGCAAATACAGGAGGATACAAAGGCAACAACAAACTAAAGGGAACACAAAGAACACAACACAAGAAGGGACAAAGATTAACAAAATAACATACTAGAACTATACAAGAAATAATGAAACACAAAAGCTAGTCACTAGAAACATAACAGAGCACACAAACACAAGGGCTACAGGGAACACCTAAGAAACTACACTGAACAAAATCAGGATCATGACAGTACCCCCCTCAAGGGACAGATTCCAGACGTCCCAAAAAATTTTAAAAAATAGTCCAAAACAGCTCATGATAGGCTGGGTGGGTGGAGGGGGCCTGGAGGAGGGACTACGAGTTCAGGGGACAGCCCAGCAGGGGTACAAGGGCTTGGGCAGGCAGCCTGGACTTCACAGTACCAGCGTGGACCAAAACATGGCAGCCTCCAGGTGAGTTTATAAACTCAAATTTCTCAAAATGCAGACATCTAGTGTGCTTTTTAGTTCAATATACATATGAGAGATACTAATATCTATCCAACAAGATGAACTTGTCTGATCATGCAGGGTTCCTTTAAGTAAAACCAAAGTTACCAAATTAACTACTTTACACAAGTAAATTTTTCTTGTACTTTTTTGACCAATGAAAATTGTATAAATTATAAATATGTATTTAAGTGATCATCATCTGGTGGCCCTGTGACCATATCAGGCCCACATAGCTTCACATCCATCCCCCAAAAAGATGAATAAATTCAGAAAATGTGCAGAGGGTTAACGATTTCATTTTGAGGGTGTCTTTTGTCTTTAAATCTCCACAGCTATCAAATCAATCCTAAAAAGATCAAAATTCCTGATATTTTTTAGCAAGAATGACTCAACATTTAATCCATTTTACAGAAATCCACCTGTAAGCTATGGGTAGGAAATAAAACGCATGATAAACACATTTTCAGCAATACAGACCTGATTAAATCTGCAGATTTTAGTGTCAACTTTTCACTCAAAATAAATTTTTTCCTGTGTAAGAGTTAAAAACAAAAGGCCTGTTTCCTGCATGTGTTTTTAACCAATCATGATGCAGCATATTAATATCAAACCCAGTGAACACGAGAGCCCCAGATATGTAGCCTACACGGGTGGCTGTAGTACGGACAGTAGGAACTATTTTCACTGTTGTTGCCTAAAATTACAAACACTTAGAAGAACATACTAATACAGCAGTATGTTATTTAGAGCAAAATGTCTTGTGTCGAAACCATGAAATCATAGGAACTCACCTCTGTAACATGTATTTGTACCTGCACTTGATGCATGTACTGCAGACATAACAGAGATGTAAAGACTAAGACCAGGGCAGAAGACACTTTTGTAGTCTCTCAGTGTAGCTGAAATGGGACAGCAGATTCCCACTGACCAGAGGAGTGTTATTTATCTAGGAAAGAGTAAAGGGTTTTGCAGGCTGTCTTCATCAGGTAATCTAACCTTTCTTACTTTCAGCTAACATGGGCTTTGATCATCCAACACTGCAGCACTAAAATTTTAATCCCATCTGAGTCTTCTTGGTGAAAGCTAACTAAATAACTTTTGTCACCAAAGATCTATTTTTGTTGGCTTAGTCTCATCTTCATCATGGAAATAAGCAGGCAGTTGACTCACATTTTTAGTTACAGTTTTAGTTGACAAAATCAACACAAGTAACCATGAAACCTCTGTTATTTTTATCTCAGTATATGGCAGAAATGATTGACTTTATGATCCCATCCCTCATCCCAACTGTCCTGTCCACAACTGTGTCTTAAAGGTCACATATTGTGCAAAATACAGCTTTTCCTATACCAAGCTGTTCTCAGATTTTCTCCTCATGATGTCATGTGGGGAGTTAGCACCTCCCCCAGGTTCAGTTGGTCCTCCCCGCTTGGAAGAAAGTTCCACCCTCCTCTCCTGATCCTCCTCTCAGCTGCCAACTGTGTGAGTGGCATACTCTGCGGATTTCCTCTGATTCGGCAAATTCTGAGTTGCACAACTTACTTGGAAGTTGCACCGACTTTCAGCCGTATTATTGATGTGCCCAGAATGGCTGTGCCCGTTGTGTGTGTGGTGTGTGCGGTCTTAGGCGTGCCATCACCTGCTACTGATTGGCTCATCAAGTCCCAGGTCTGACAGGTTACTGCAGTGCAGGGAGGCCTTGTCTCATTCAGCTCCCAACTAGCCACACCACACATCTTTGTTAGGGATCTTAGGTTCGTTAATTGTGTGTTTGGGTAAAGTTTGGGTGAATCTTTATTTTAGTGCAACACATTTTTGTGCATTCTAGTTAGTCAGGGAGAGTAGTTAAGAGTTATTTGAGTTAGTAGATTAGTTTTGATTTTCCCTCTGTTAGAATCTCTTTGTTTGTTACAAACTTATTTCCCCCTAAGGTAATTTTCATTACTGTTCTAAGGTTCATGACATTCTTACGAAAAAAGTGAATTGTGACACATTGCATAAGAGGCTATACCCGATCTGATATCAGTACCGAATATGACAAACATTTCCTGCTGCAAAGACTCAACTGATATTTAGTTTTATCATCTTCTTCTCTTCCTCTGATATAAACATTGCAAACCTTTTGACCTTTTATCTTAGCATAAAGTTTCAGAGTATATTAGAAACTTTCAGAATTAATCAACTAAAAAGTCTGACATTTAGGGAAAGTTCTTCAACCTCAGCTTATTCTTTTCAGAAGTTCTCAATGCAATCCTCACAGGATGTTTTTTGTTGGATTTGTATTTTACATTGTCCCATTATTGACCAGAAACAGAATTTAATTGAATTTGAAATAGTTTTATTGGAGTTATTTAAGAGATCATGTGACTTTTATTCAATTTGTCAAACACAAAAAACCTTGAAGGAATGCCTCTGAAGCACATCTTGAAGATAGCATACTAACACTGCCCAGGTGAACTTCTATTGATACAGTACAGTTGAGAGCAGATATGTACAGCCATTTTTGATATTTATTTGTATTAAATGGACAGCTAAACACATTTCTTATGGAGAACTTTCTAACTGAGCAAAAGAAAATTGTGGTGCGTGTCCCCTCTTTCTAAAGCATCAGTGGAGCTTACCTTAAAGGGATATTTGTATTTTTAAGTCAGGTTTTGTAGGGTACTTGCCAATAGTAGTGCCATTAGCCTCCAGTGATTGCTGTGAAACTTGGTCCGTCAAACAGGACAGCTTAGTCAGGCCTTGCAGTGTAAGGGATGGGTATAGTTTTACAGCATAATTTAGAGAGTTTTAGGTAAAAATGGTCAAAAAATAAAATGCTGGATCAGTTGTAAGCTATTTCGAAATTGTTTGAAGCATTTTATTTTTCACCCAGGAAGTCATTTTGATCAACAAAAACAGCTGTTCAGACACACTGAGGTGGAAGAACACGTAGCTGGAAGCCGAGGCTTGCATTGCAAAATAGTGCCAAACACAGTCTTTCTGAGTGAAAAAATAAAACACTTGAAAAAATGCTGATATACTGGACAGTTGATTCAACATTGTTCTTTGGCCCAACTTTTTTTACTTTCTAAATGATGCAGTAAAACTGTTCCTGTCTGCTACACTGTATAGTATGGCTATTCAATTACAAATTCAACTGGGCCAAATTTTAAAATCAAGATATGTAGTCGGCTTGACATGTTCGGCAACCATTAAGCAGCTGGTAATGTCAAATTTCTGACCAGTACAAATCAATTTGATTAAAAAATATGCACTTTTTAGTCAAAGTCTCCCTTTTGAATTTGGCAACATGACAAAAGCACATTAAAAAGTGCAAAAAAAACACAAAAACAGAGCTGAATTTGAACATAATCTGAGGTAGTAGAAATGTTTTTTCACTTGAATAAAAATAAAATAAACAGAATGAAAAAATAAAATGAAGTTCTGTAAATATTTTTGGTTATATCTTACCCCGGCTTATCTTTGAGTGCATAAAAACAAAATTTGCACAATTTTAGCTACAGTTGAAAAGGGCATGTTACTCAGTATTATGGGGCTACTTCTGTCAGCATCGCTAGCCACACTTCAAAACAACGTGCATTGTAGGTAGACTGTTGCTAGGCTACGGGAAGTGTTGCATTCAGGGTCTGAAATACTGTGAGTATTTATGAAAACTTGTGAAACAGGTTGCCCTCTGCATTTCTGGGTGGTTCTGGGCCACATGTGGCCCCTGGTCTGCAAATTGAATAGCCCTGCTGTATAGCCCCTAGCTTCCCCAAGCATGTACTGTTTGAGGGGGCAACACTCTCTGAAATCACTGAAGTCTAATGCCACTACTGTTTCCAAGTACCTCACACAACCCAACACAAAAATTCAGAATGTCCCTTTAATCCTCAGGACACTCCACTACCCTCTTAAAGGTCACATATTTGACCCTTTTAAAACAAGTTTATATTGTTCTCAGAGGTCCCCAAGACATGCCTGTGAAGTTTGTTGCTGATAAAACACTCCAGTATTGGATTTTTGCATAAAAACCCTCTGTTTCAGCCCAGCTCAGAACCAGCCATTTCTGTGTTTGTGGCTTTTAATGGTAATTAATTGTCTGACTCCGCCCCTGACCACACCCCTCTCAGGAAATGGATGCAGCACTCCTGATGTTACAGACACTTTTATCCAAAGTTTGGGACTTGACTAAAATTCAAACCATCAATCCCCCAGACTGTAGTCAGCAGGGTAACCCACTGAGCTATCCAGCATCTCAGCTGGTAGCTGAGAGGATCAGTAGCAGGGGAGGGCCAACCAAACCTGAGAACGGCTTGTTTCAGCACACACTTTCTGAAAGGTGGAGAAAGAGAGGGAGAGAGAGAATGTATTTTTTTGGTACTTGAGGGAGCTGTGGACTGGCCAGGGGCATATATTTGTGTTAGAAAAGCCTGAAAAAGTGATTTTTGCATAATATGTCCCCTTAAATGAGCTGTCTGACTCCACCTCTAACCACGCCCCTCTCAGAAATGGATGTGGCTCTCCTGATCCCCCTCTCAGCTGGAAGCTGAGAAGAAGACAGAACTTTCTTCCAAGCAGGGAGGGCCAACTGAACCTGGGGGTGGTGCTAACTCCCCACATGACATCATGAGGGGAAGATCTGAGAACAGCTTGTTTCAGCTCACATTTTCTGAAAGGCGGAGAAAGAGTAGAGAGAAAATGGATTTTTCTGATCCTTAGGGGATTGTGGACAGGTCAGGGGCACATATTTTGGTTAGAAAAGCCTGAAAAAGTATATTTTGCATAATATGTGACCTTTAATGAGAGTTGTGGCCAATATTTATAAGGTTTTTTTTTTTACCACTGAAATGTATTTAATAAAACATTGTAGTTTGGCCCTTAGTTGGAACAAAACATGATTGAACAGCAAAGCAGCGAAAAACAAACATGTTAAAAAGTGAATTGTAGCAAAGGACAAGGATGCATTCAAGTCGATTTACTCCATTTTCCCAAGTAAGTGGGAAGTAGTTTAAAACAAATAGTTAAAACCTGGGGGAAATAACCTAAATTTACTCCTTATTGTGGAAAATGGAGAAACATAAAATATATACATGTGTACGCTCTACTTCTGTACATCGATGACTTTTGGCCTCCATATTTCTGACCCTCTGAAAACAGCTTAACTACCCGCTGTTTGTATCTTTGGTTATGAACCCATCAGTTCATAACCACTGGTCTAAATGTCATCTAGGTGTGTTGTGTTGATGTTGTTGCTTATGTCATAGTTCTCCTTTTTGCAACAGCACACACAGGTCAAAAGTTTGCCAACAGTCCCCTTTCTGATGAAAACATACAGAAGTAAGTCTGCAAGTGGACTTAGTTTTACCAGCGTGAAGGACAGGTTGTAAAGAGTCTCGTCATTGTTCTCTGCAATGTGCAAAATAACACTGGGCAGGAACAGCAGTGTATAAATCAGCAGCACCAGGACTAAGATTGCCACGATTCTCTGTTTTTCATCAGAGTGGACTGAGACAGAAGTAGAGAGGGCTCTGAGGGTCCCAACCAGGAAGAATATGAACAGCGGAAAGGGAATGATGAGTATCATGGCAAAGACTAGGAATGGGTTAAAAATGGTTTCCCAGAGGTTCACAGTACAAGTCAAGACAATAGGTATGAGCCAGACTACAACACAGACTGCCACAGAGATCCTGATGGTTCGTTTGAAGCGGTACCACAGTGGGTGGGCGATGACTAAATATCTGCCAAAGAAGATGGATATATTACCTCTGAAAAGATGCAGAATACTACTATTATATATTTAATACCATTTAGATGGATAGTTACCGTTCCAATGAAATGCACACCATGAAGTGGACACTAGCCATTAGGCCGCAATCGTAAAAACTCTTCACAATGTCATTAATCCTCTCTTCCTGAAGATCTGACTCCCAAACGATCATACAGCAGAGCTGCATGAGGTCAGATATTAGGAGGTTGATGATGTAGATTGGAGCAACATGATCATTTCGTACCTGAGGAAAAGTACAGAGACAGAAATGGAAGATGAGGAGTAATAAAAAAGTTCTGAAGTCCTCCATACAAAATGCACATTAACCTCTGCACAGCTACTGCAGTAACAGCCTTGTATGCATTTTTAGAAAAGTTTCATTCTGCGTGTCTCGAGGTTTTCACAGAAGCTGTTACCTAATCTGCATGAACTACAAAAGAAAGCAAATTAAAATCTGCTGATTAGGATTACAAACAAAAGATGGCTGAAGTTTATGGGATAGGTATCACCTAGTCGTCAGTTGTAAACCAAATCTGATCAGGAGATCAGTGGATAGATTTCTCCTTATGAGATTTTTCATTGTATTCCTGTTAGCGTCATGCTATCTACAGATTAGCATCCTCTTAAACCAGGTGAACACTGTGCAGTTTCCACCCAATTCACACATGAATTGGGTAACACGACTCACTTTGAAGTTAAGCCAACTTTCAGCTTCATCAAACACAGTTTCTCGTGTAGTGTAGGGGACAAGACTGCCAACCACAGCCCAATCAGCTGTCCCAAACCTTGGAGCATATTTGCTGTTGTAAACTGTCAGCTATAATCTAAAATCACCATGACAACAGTAGCAATATCTTTCTGATGTGCCATCCCTGACTATAATAAAGAAAATAAACAAGCAAGAAAGGTCCTACCTGCATACAGTATTCCCCTCCATCCTGATTTTTTTTTTTTTTTTTTTTTTGCATTTTTGTCATATTTAAATGTTCGAGATCATCAAGCAAGTTTTGATATTAGACAAAGATAACCCAAATTAATCCAAAATGCCTTTCTGAAACAATTATTTCATTTATTATTTTTATCATTAAAGAGGTGTGAACTCTTTAACATTTTTTATTAAAAAATGTTAGGCCACTCCCATCCTCTCCTGCCTGCACCTGCACTGCTTTGGCTCTGAGAGCTCCAGCTATACTAACGCTGCTGCTGGAGCCAATGGACCGAACAGGTAGTGCTCAGGACCACCACAGTCCGTCACCACTCCACAGCCTGCTTCAGGAGACTCTGGAGGGAAAAATTCCTCTACTTTAAAAGATCGCTATGAGGCAGCGGTGCTGTGGGACTCTGTCTGTGTCTCTTTAAAACAAGGAGGGTGTGCACAACCAAAAAGAGTTTTTGTATTTCAGTTTGTGGTGTGAGGCTATGGAACAGTTTGAATGTGGAGCTAAAGGAATGTCCAAACATAAACCAGTTCAAAAAGCGGTTTAAGGGGGTGATTTTCACGAGGTACAGGGATGAGGAAAGGGTTTGATTATCACCAGGTGCTTGTAGCTTATTTATCTGTTTTGGTGTTTTTCTTGTTTATTTTAAGGTTTGGTATTGTTTGTGTTGTATTTTTCTGTAAATATTAATGTGGTAAAATATTTATTATTACTTGGTACGGATGAATGTATCTGTGATTATTTTCATTACAGAATAATACACAGTTCTATTAAATAATGTATTAAGAAGGGGTGGGATTAAATAAGTTTGCACTTCTTCCCTCTCCTTTTCAAAAATGTATCCTAATCTTGACTATTAAGTGTTTTCTAATTGTTTTGTTTCATCTCTCTCTTCAAAACTCATATGTGTGTCTTCTGAAGGTACATGACTATGTTTTTATTATTTTTTTTAACATGTTCAAAATAAACTTAACTAACTAACTAACTAACTAACTAACTCTCTGACAAGGGGGTGTCACTGTCATTGCCACCTCAGATGGAAAACCCTGTCCTTTTCCCCTCCCTCCTCTCAGAACCAAACTGCTCACTTTCTGTGCATTTTTTTAATTACCAAGGTGAGCAGAAATAGCTCTGAGCCACCCAGCTCAGAGTTAACTCCGCCCACATCAGACTTATGAATAAGCACATTTTTCATGGGCGCGACCCACATACTCAGCTCTGCTGCTCATCCCACAAATGCATGATCCTTACAAATGTGGCATCATTTAAAAGGGTAATAAAAAGGTTTTCCAACGGTACATTTATTACCATATATATATATACACACACTTGTGGATTTGTGCACGCATTTGCAGATCTGTGCACGCATTTGTGGATTTGTGTGCAGATTTTGTACGCATTTGCAAATACTTTTGCAAATGCCTAAACCTAACCAGTCAGATTTAAATGCCTAAACTGAACCAGTCGGGTTTGCGTCTGCTACTGCACGGTCCAGCGTAGACCCATACAGGGTCGGCGTCTGCACGGCCCAGTGTAGGGGTCGGGGTGTGCTGCTGCATGCCCATATATTGACCGTTCCAGTGAAATGCTTTGCCCCAGTGTACAGGGCTATGCTAATGTGTCATAAGCACAGCTGTGTAGTCATACTTACAACAGCTAGGTCATGCTAACAACAGCTAACACACTGCACGCCCCGGCGTAGGCTTGGGTAATGTACATCACCCCCCAGGAAAGAGGTTTCGCCCCAGCGTAGAGGTCTCCAGCCGAACACCCCAGCGTAGAGGTTTGCTTGAGGGCTGCAGCCAGACCCTCTTGAAAATCCCATAGACTTTCAGATGAGGGAACCGGAAGTGCAAAATTGCTAACTCACTTCCGCGTTTTAGGACTCATTTCTGCATCACCCTATTTATCTGTGTATAAGATCGTGAGTTTTGTGTTTGTAGATATTTGAAGCTTGAAAATGAGATAATAGATTAGACTTTGACCTCTGTATGTGAGAACCAAAGAAATGAAAGCTGTTGCTTGTCTCATTATTTTGCTGTTTTTATACCTGATTTCATCAGGAAGTAGTCCTCACAAACAGGGCCGTTCCAAAAGGCTTAACTTTGAAGGATCAAAATGCATATCAAACTTTATAATTTCCTTGACTGTCTTAGAAAACTATAATCAACCAGTTTAAGAAATTATGCAGCAACACAACAAAAGAGAGAAAAAGGTGCTAAAAATATGATAGATTTCAAATAAGCAACATAATACATGGATCAGTAATGTCTCACATTCTACATAATGTACATGTCTCTATACAGCACTTCATTTAAATAAGCTGAACCGTAACAACTGTGCCTGATACAGAATCTTAAAAGACAGACAAACGGCAAGGACAGTAAAAAGATAAAGACATAACATACTTACCAGAGAGTAGAGAGCATAGATGGCCACGAGCACCAGAGGGAGACTGACAGCAATGATGATGCATGTCACTACATGCATAGTATAGTCCTCGGCCTGAAAGGGGTCCTCATTATTGCTTTCATTCAGGAGGGAGGTGTTAAAGGAGATGTTTGCCATTCTTCAGAGGGGAACCTGAAATTACAAAGATCAAGATTTAAACAAGAGAAAGCATGATTGGAATAACTTCTAAAAATAAATGCCTACATCTTAAAATACTCTTTTCTTTTTTTATTTGTTACATCAAAGTAGATGATTTTCTTGCTTTTTAAATAGAAATATTGACATTCAAAGATACTCTACAAACTTTGAACATGTGTGTGTGTTTTCAGTGATTTTTAAAAAATAACAGGCTCTATTATTTATTCATTGGCATTAATCACATAATCAATAATGTGGGCAGCTTTACGGATTAACTGCTTTACACTTTTGTGATTAATTAATTAATTAATTTATTTTTACCTGAACTTGCACTCAAATCCTCCCTCATAATAAATCTTTATTCATGAACTACTTTAAGATCTCTTTCCTTAAAGACCCCGTAAATTGAAAATAAAGTGACAATATCAGACCACATATTTGCCCTGCACTAATTAAAAAGTCAGGAAAGAGGTGAAAAACTAAAAACGGTCTAAGTCTAAATTCTGTCACATGTAGATCTCAGTGTTTTTACATGTTTACAGCAACTGTATTCTAACATATCTAGTGTGTTGGGACACAAATGTTGGATTTCACTTTACAGGGCCTAAACTTTCCTCTTCCCACACAATGACCTGTCCCAATGGAAAATGTTTATTTAACTTTTATTTAACCAGGTTAGCACCACCGAGATCAAAGATCTCTTTTTCAAGGGAGACCTGGCCAAGAATGGCAGCAGTATGCAGTAAGTAATGTAAGGCTACTGATGAATCTACACCAGACGTCACAACAACTAAAAAACAGCCGTGATCCTATGATGAGTCGAATGTCAGCTTTGGTTCCATCTGTAAAATGGTGGGTCATGAGGAGAGATTT
Organism: Cheilinus undulatus; assembly: GCF_018320785.1. Lineage (NCBI taxonomy): Eukaryota > Metazoa > Chordata > Actinopteri > Labriformes > Labridae > Cheilinus > Cheilinus undulatus. The sequence goes on along the minus strand of NC_054870.1, from coordinate 8,755,649 downwards.
TTGTTTTAAAGTGGATATTTTAACACATTGATGTAAAGCACTGGTTTTCAAAGTGTGAGGTGAGCCTCCCCTGGGGGGGCGCCAGAGGACTTCAGGGGAGGCGCGGCCCCTTAAACCAGAAAAAAAAAAAGTGATTTGTTTTGCTAACTTTGCTGTGGGGGGCGAAATGGACAGATAAATAGTCACTACAAAGACTATACTAGAGTTGACTGTTAAAGTTAGGATTCCTGCCGTTGTCCTGATTATGCTCGACATTGATGCTGTTTTATTTGCAAAGATGTACAAGCTAACGATAGCAAAAAGCTGTGTAAACCCTGGGGTCATTCTGAGTCAGAGCACTAAGTCAGGGGAATTTTTTGTTCGGAAGTAAAAAAGAATTTTGTTCACTCAAGGTAACTGAGATGTTTAGCACCGTTAAACACAAAAACAGCCTCTGAAGTTGTTTGGCACCAACTATGATCAAAAGTGAGTACCAGGCAGGGCTGAATGTCATGATCTGCTCTTATGCAAATTCATGGTTCCCACTAACTAAAACTGAGTGCAGAGCATAAAAATCAGGTGAATTTGGCATTAAGTTAATTACTGAAGCCAAATAACTGATTGTCAGGGTAAGATAGATGCTTAAATATACATGCAAACCAAAGTATCAACACTGTTAAAAATGTTAAAGATGAAAATGTTTACAGATGAAACAAAGGTTTGAAAATATAGCTTTGGTTTTTTTAATCCTGTTTTTTTTTTTATTGGGGTGGGGGGGGCCGTGGAATAAAATATCTTCTCCTAGGGGAGGCTCACTCGCCCACACTTTGAAAACCCCTGATGTAAAGGGTTGAGGAAGGGGGGTGGGGCTCTAAAATATTTTCATCATTCAATGCGAGGCCCTGCAGAAAAAGATCGGAAACACTGCCTCAAGAATTAAGAAGTTACGTATGGTGTGTTTCTGTAGTACGGGTGTGGCAGTATTTGTTTTCATCTAGAGGGGGTTCACATAGACGAATTTGCCTTAATTCATTCTTCAGTCTGTGGTCTGAATGGAGAAAAAAGGCAATCACAGATGACAGTCACACTGGTAACTGTTGGCTATAACTGCCTTTGAACGACCAACCAGAAAGTGGAAGAAAAAAAAGTTAACATTTAAAATAGACTACACAAAGAAGAAACCTGAGCTACGGGGGCAGTGGCAGAGGAGCCTGCCTTTAAAACGCTGTTTAATTAAAAGCCCTTGTTTATCACCGCTATGTTGTAGTAAATGTATGATTCTAAAGCAATATTATACAACCTTTCTGAGTTGCTTTGTATTTAGAACCTTTTTTTTAATGTTTCTCTTCTGTCTTGTTTAATACATCACAGTCGTGTGGTTCTCAGACTAGAGTGCTCAAACTGTGCACTACTTCCAGCTTAAAAGTCATAAATGAGGAAAACCCAGCATTAGGTGTATAAATTTGGGACTTTATTGTTCTTTTTTTACTGATGAACCAAACCTGTACCAGACTGTGACCTCTGGGGAGTGTTCCACCTCTACTCTGTAGTGTTTACCATCAACATCAGTGTTTTATAAAGTCAGAAAAGTGTAATATTTCAGATTCAGATCTGACAGCATTTAAATAATGTGGAGGAGGATATTGATACTGATAAATACTCAAAAAATCCTACAGGCTATTACAGAGACATGGTTGGATTTATATTAATAATATATAAAAGTCATCAAGAAGTGTTTTACATATAAGTCCTTTAAATCGCATTTGTAATCATAGTCCAGAGATGTTTTAGTGACCAGATCTTACCTGAATGTAGTCTCTTCACTGATGTCTGATGTTTCTCTGCACCCAAACGGTCTTTGGTGATAATGGTAAGTGATAGCGTTCACTCATTAACTATAGCGCTGCTCTTTAAAGGAAGTCAGAAAAAAATAAGTCATGCATGATTATGCATCAACTGTGTGAGGCAGAAACTAACATCATCACAAGCCATTTAAAATAAGGGAAGCAGAGACCTTTCATAACTCTGACTCAAGGTTTGGTGTCTCCACTATAACACTGATATTTATTATATATATTTAAGTGGAAGAAATAAAATCAACTTGAGTGTCAGCAATATGAAAGCTTAAAAATTAGGGAATAAATGCTTTTTGTTTACATTTCCAACTTTACTTTTAAACAGGCTTGGTAGAATTCCCCACATTGTGTTACACAATGGCATCTTCTCTAAGTTACGCAGTAAAATAGACCCACTGTCCACAGAAAAGGACATCTTTTAAAGTACTTGTTGAAATAGAGTGTTTAGTTATACTTTTCAGGTTGTTCTTATCCGAAATAAGTCAGAGAGAGATCAGAAAATCTACTGTAGCGTGAAAAGTATGGTCACAATGATATTTTCATTTCGCTTTATTCGCTACTCAGGAATGTTTGGACACTGAACAAATATCAAGTAATTGTCATTTTAGCTGAGAAAGCATTGAATTACCTCTGAATTTGTTGAACAGCCAGATCACTTTAAGTTAGAATTGTGCAGAATCTTTATTTCTAGATTTGTCTATGAAAATATTTTATGCGTTTTCTAATCTGTTGTCATTTTGAGCAGTTTCATATTGGTTTGTGTGTTTCTGTATTTATTTGATTCTCTTGATAGTGTAAGAGAGTGTGTTCATGCAGTTCATTAAAGTCTGAAAGCTCTTCATGACTTGTTTGGCATTTTCCTGCTGCATGGAGCTGCTGTGACCTGCAGGGGGCGTTAAAACCCAGGTTATTTCTGTCATGTAGTTCCACATTATGGACTCATTCAGCTTCACACATCCTGATCAAAATGATCAAATTATGGTTCTGGTGTGTCCCTTTTGTCAAGCATAGCTGTTATTTGTGATTTAACTTAAACTTGACTTTGACTTTGAAACACTTTAAGTTTATGATTTACAACTTTCACATTCCACTAAGTCCCTCCCTAAGGTGCCCTATTTTCATGAAACGATGTTAAAGGCAATGTTAGTTATTTTGAATGCGCCAGCATGTTAATTATGCCAGCTAAGATATGGCAAATGTTTGCGACAACCTTTTAACTAAGAGGAAGACAGAATGATAACAAGGTAAATACAGATCTTTGATAAAAAGCTATGGCGAACAGCATGTTCAGTTTTCATCAAGGAGACTGAACAAGACTAAATTCTTAGTGCTGGGCTGCCAGACATTCAATATTCCTACACTGAAGAGCTGTATCGGGCAGATTTTCGCAGTCATGAGCAAAAAATGAGTGTGGACCCTCCTTTGAGCTGTGACCCACCAACTGTTGAGGTGAAAAAGCTGAAGGCCGGGAAAGCACTGGGTGTATGTGGATCCAGGCTGAGATGCCTAAGTCAGGTGGTGAAACCTCCCTCCTGTGGTTGCATGCTCTTGTCTGCTCCATTTGGAGAGCCGGCATCATCCCTACTGACTGGAAGAGGGCCATCCTATCTGGAAGGGTAGGGGTGATGTGCAGGAGTGTAACAACTCCAGGGGCATGGGGACTCTCCTTGCACTGATACTACTAAACAGGGTTTGCTGATCCAATACCAGAACAGTTAGGCTTTGCACCTACGAGGTCTACAGTAAATCACATCCTGGCACTTCAGGTCCTCACTGAGCACTTTCAGTAATTGAGTAGAGGGTTGCTTGTAGTCTATGTTGCCTACAGCCATACCTGCTAGGACACTAATATAGTGTCCTAGCAGGGTGCAGTGTGTCCATCGTTCCAAACTCAGTTCTTTGAAATTTGTTAATGTGCCAGCTGTAAACTGCATTTACATACACTTCTCGGTAAGAATGCACTTTACCAACTAGTGTAGCACAATGGAATGTGATTTAGAACACACTAGTAGTGTGTTTGTTTGTTTTTTACTTGTAATATGTAGATCTAAAGGTGCAGTGTGTAAAACTGGGAAAATCAACATCTAACAGTCAATTCTAGGAAGGGATTCCCATTTCTCTGGTGACAACAAGTGGAATGTTTTCTAAATATCTGTCTTTTTTTAATTTGGCTCCTTCTTAGCTGCCATACAAACATGCAAAATGCAAAATCCAAGATGGCACCCATTGAAGAGACTCTCCCTATGTGTGAATAAGATGCTTGTAAATAACAATTTTTGTTTTCAGGAGATTAAACACAAACTTAGACAGATGCTAATTAACGTTACGTTTCATTTTTACCAAGTTTGTTCCACTAAATGCCACATGACTAAATATTAAGCACTGCACCTTTAATGATAATATATGATGTATTTTTAGATGTTTGGATTCCAAGAAGAGAGCAGACTTCTTCTGGAGTTCAGTGAAAATTATAGCAGGAAGACCGTAGTCCCCACTCATTCACCTCTCTCCTGAGCCTTTCTCTTTTCCTGCTCTGGTGATCAGCTGATTATGGGCGTTCAGTCCCTGAAGTATTAAGACAATGAGATTCTACCACAACCTCATTTAACCAATCATCATGCAACTGTCATATTTTAAATCTGTCATTCACTCTTTCACAGTCAGCCTGATGTTTCAGTGTGGCTGCAACCCTCCTCCACCCCAGCCACCTCCATTCAGTTAATCAGCATCTAGTCCAGATCCTCACAGGTCTTCTCCTCTGGCATACCTCCATCTCCTCCTCCAAGCCACCTCATAGGTTCCTGGCAAAGCTTCTCAGGAGTCTACTCCTCATCCCTCATTAACACCAGCACCAGAGATCAGCTCAGAATTTGCTGTTTTTGAGAATCAGCTGGGCTAAAAATCCGACTTTTCTGGTCACTAGTTAATTTGTCCCTGTCCTACTTTGTGTCATTGTGAGCAGAATGATTCCTCACTGAAGTTACTATATTCTTTTTGTAGGGAGTAGAGAGCAAGACAGTCTGTTGCATTATATTTCAGTTTATACATTTTATTGAAAAAATGTTTTAATAAGCTCAAAAATGAGCAGAAAAAACAGGTAAGTGAGAATGTTATTAATCTTCCGCGCGCATGCAGCAGCAAAAGGGAGCTGTGAGTTTTCGGAAGAAGCAGCAAACTCTCTTCTGTATTTTCTGTGTGCGTGTTGGGGGGGGGCTCATCCTGTCCGGAAGTGCAGCCATTGTCACCATTACAGGGTGAATCCCCATCAGGTGAGCCAGGAGCTGGAACATCTACGTTGGAGGCACACAGGTGAGGTCCATCTGAAGACGAAGTAGAGCCATCCTCAAGGAAAACAGAAAGGTGTTCTCCATCTGAACCCAAACTAACAGGATCATCCTAAGAGGATAAAGAAGAGCATCCTCCTTCTGAGGACCAGATACTGGATAGAGACACCAGTTCTCTGTCAGACAGGTCTGAATCCAGCACAGAGGAGATGTTTGACACTTCTCGGTCTGACAGACCAGAATCAGATGACTCTCTGAGGGAGTCACTATCCTCAGAGACCAGGTTTCCATTAAACTCTCTGATCAAACAGGATAAAGAAGAATAACAACCAATGAATCAGCTGATCGATCAACAAACCAGCAGTCCACCAGAGCTGTTAAATAATGTTAGATGTTACATCACTCATGGCTGTGTGCTTTCAGGCTGCTGGTTAAGGCTGAACCCATGGAAAAATGGATGTAGAAGATCCTTGTTGGGTCAGATCCTCTGTTTGCCATCAAGGTCAAGCAAATACTTGAGAAGATCCACAAACTCCAACCTTTCCTGGAGCTCAGCTGTGCCCTCATTTGGAAACATCTGGATAAAAAAAGACATTCAGGTCAGCTGACTTAGTCCAAACTGCTCAGAAATACTGAAATCGACCACCAGGGGGCCTCAGTCAAAACAGTAAAAGATGAAGTTCACCCCAATCCCCCTAATGAAAACCAACTGAATGTACCATGATGTTACGGACCTTACACAGGTCTTCCAGAGAGCTCAGCATCAGTGCTGCCCAGCATTTGTGCCTTAGCACGTCTGGCTTTACTGAGTTCTTCGGGCATCTAAAGGATCAAGATAAACAACGCTGTCTTCCCCTCAGTGCAGAAGTGCCATGAATAAACCCATCACGGAGCATGTGGTTGTCTGGCTGTCCCACCATCTCCACTATGGACTTCATCTGCATACAAAATAAACACAATAATGTAGTCTACCGCTCTGCTTCTGGTCTGCTTTTTGTCACTTTTCTGCCCATTGTTTCCACTACTGACCCCATTTCACCACTGTTTATGCCCATTTTCCCCAATTTGAACCACATTTCGCAATTTGTTATTCCTATCTGTCTGTTGCTCTTGACCCATTTTTACTACTTTCCACTTATGTTTTGCCTGTTATCCAATTTGAGAAACATTTTTGTCACTTTTGACCAGTTTCAGCTACTTTTAAAATCCCATTTCACCTCCTTTTCTCATCATGTTTAACCCATTTTAATCCTGTTTTTTGAGAAAGGGGGTTTACACTTTTAAGAAGGCCATACTACGGCCCAAATGAATAAAAACATGTGTTGCTTTGATGAGAGTGGTTTTCAGGTTCAAAATGAAATAAGGTCATCGAAGCTTAAATTTACAATGGACCCTGGTTTTGCTGACCTCCATGGGCCCCCAGTTTGGGCTCCCTCATCAGCCTTGTCTGTTTGGAAAACTTAAAAGAGACACAGACAGTGATGAATGAACAGGATGAACCTACATGTATCCACTCACCTGGACATCACACCCAGGCCTGGTGTCGCCTCTTGTAATGGCCGCCCAAAAGTCAATCAGTTTGACTGTGATATCTTGGTCCCACCAGCTGACCATCATCATATTGTCAGGTTTGATATCGGTGTGAATGATACCAAATGACTTTAGGGAGCCACCAGCAGCTGCAAGGATGAAACAAGAAGACAAAGTTTGGATTTAGTTTTCCATGCGCAAAGAGAAAAATCTAAAGCAAACAGAGCTTTATAAAACAGTCCTGACAGCCTCTGAGGGAGGCAGACAACATCTTTACTAAACTAGCAGAAGTTAGTGCTGGTGAGAAGCTTTTTCCAAACAAAGGTAGTGGGCACTGTCAACATAACATTGTTAATGGACCCAGGCCCTTCATATGCGACTGTATTTCATGAAAACATACCTGCTGTCCAGTGGGTCTGATGGTGCTCAAACATAGCGGTGTTAAGTCGGCCTCAGCCAGGATGATGAACAGGTCCATGTCCAGCATCTCAAATGCCAAACAAGTATGATTCATACACTCGAACCTCTTGTAGAACTTCATTGGGTTGTTCTGGTCGGGGTTCAGACAAGAGGAGATGAGGGACAACATGACCACCTGAGAAAAGAGACATGACAACAGTTTATTCTACTGTACGTCCTCTGATGGAGCAGATCATAAACTTTAGGTCATAAAAGAGTCCGAGCTGTTGCCCACTTCTCTGTCAGTCTCATGAGTCAGGCCTTGAACCGTCTTCAGGACTTTCCCTGCCACTTTTCTTTGGTGGCTTTGTTGACCAGTGTTGGTTCCTAAAATGTAATCCATTACACATTACTAGTTACTCTCTATGAAAGTAATTAGTTACACTACTAGTTACATGACTTTTGCATTACTCATTGTCACATGGGCTCTTCTGTAACTGCCAATAAATAAATACAAATCTGAAACTAAAATATTCCTTATTTACTAAATAAAGCCTTATCCTAGTGAGGAGGACAGACACATTTATCTCTTTCATGTTTTTAATCAAAAATAAGGTTAAAGCAAAGTTGTGAAGATCAGACCAAAAGTGCCCCTCACATAAAATATGTAAAGAATAAGGCGACAGTACTGGCAGTGTGCACTTAATTTCCAAAACTTCAACTTTAATCATTAAGTATCTGTTTCTATTCTGTGGCCATGACAGAAAAACTTAACAACTTAACAAATACTAAAATAACAATACAACATTGCACAGTGGCCTTCCAACTGCTGAGAGGATTTCTTCAAAATAGCATTAATAAATAAAATAGGATACTGCATCACTGTCACAAGCTTGTTTATCTCAGCTTTTGTGATCACCTCTGGCTGATGTTTCAAATCTAGCTTTGGCTGCTTGGTAGATGTTGGCAGGGGCGCCACCAGGGGTTTTGGGCCCCATGAAAAGAAATCTTACTGGGCCCCGCACAGCTGGCCATTAGGCCAGTGGAAAATTTTGATACTTTTTTACATAAAACTATGCATTTTAATGATCTTTTTGACCATCATTCCCATATTTGTGAAAAGAACAACATGACAGTTACTTGGTAGGGGAAGCACTGAAAATACAATGAAATTAATTTATATTCAATTATTTGCTGAAAGACTGATACTCTATATTCCAAACCCATCTCTTTCTTTAAATACTTGAACATAAAATTCTCTTAAGATTAATTACCTGTAAATACAAAACTTACATACAAAATAACCTCTTCCATGAAAATGAAATGCAATTATAATCTGTGGAGAAACAAATAAAATCTCAGCTGAAAACACCATCAAAAACAAAATGGCCAATTGCATTTTATGAATTACTGTAATTTGAACATTATCATCTATAGAACAAGATGCACCAGGCAAACACTCAAAATACATAAAATAAGTAATAATAATAATAATAATAATAATAGTAATAATAATAAAATCAGCAGCAGATGTTAAACTAAGTAAAGTAGGCTCACCTTATAAAGTATTTCTTATAATGTAATACCATTTGTAATAGCATCATAATCACCATTTCAGGTGGCCTCACCATTTTGTATTACTTAATGGTGTTTTAAGTGATTTGACCAAAAATAACAAAGGAAAATGTGATTTTTAAACCATTAACCCTTTACCTACTGAGGTAGCGCTGGTGATCTGTTCTATATGTCTGGAGTTTTATTACCATTACTCTGTCAAAGTTTGTCCGATTTGAAAAATTCCAATGGTGTTGGAAAGCTGAAAATAGTGGGCATGCACACATATATGGTTCATTACGGTACTCCCAACCATATAACGTGGGCATTCATGACAATACACCAGAAGTTTGGAGAGACAACTACACAGATTCTAAGCACCATAACTCCTCGAACGTTTGCTCGATTTAAAAAGTTCCAATGCTGACGGAGAGCTGAGAATCTGTACTTTCCGGCAATATATGATATGTAGTATATATGTTACAGTAATGCCGAACAGCACCGCAAAAAGGTTAGCTTTGCAGAAGACCAGTGAGAAAGGAGAGTGAAGGAAGAGAGTAAAAGGAGAGCGAGTGTTTTGTTGTCTAAAAATAGCGTTAGACAGTGGCATTTGTGCGTGTCTGTGTTTTATTACACACATTTATAATGTCGGGGAGACCATCAAGAATAGTAGAACAGCCGCTACAGTTCATAGAGGAGGACAGCGATTTGAAGGATGCATCTTCTGAACTGAGGTTTAGTATAGTTCTCTTTTGCACACCCAGGGTCCTAGGCTCAAAAAATGACTGGTGATTATTCTAAACATTTATAGGTTCACATTTCAAATGTCAAATCAAAACTTCATGAGCAATAACAAAATTTCTTCTCATAAAAGCCATGAAAAACAAATCTGTTTTTGTGTTTTTCTTCTTTTAAACTGCTGACAATTTCATATAATGTGCAATAATCATTAACCAGATGTTGATAAGTCAAGTTCAAGTACTCCTGGGAAAAGGGACCAAAGCTCTCAGACTTAGGACATTTCCTGACTATTTTACAGCCAGAATAACAAAATATGTTCAAATCGCCATTTTTAGCCTCAGTAGGTAATGATTCTGAAATAAATACAGACTATAGTCTTTTTTATTTCAGAACGATTTTTTATGCTTTAATGGTTTTTCTCCATAATAACTGATTAATTTAACACAGAGCTGCTCACCTCCTTCCTCAGGTTCTTGGGCTTGTTCAGGTGGGGCAGGGGGCGACTGACGGGCGGCTGCTGCTCTTGATGTGTCTGTTAGGAACATGCATCATTTTTTGACTGATTGAATATGAGCAGAGCAGCTTTCTAAACGTTTGCCTGAATTGATTATTTAACTAAAACAACAGTGAAATGTATAAATCCAGAATTTTCTTCAGAAATATGAGCTTATATGGGGAGAAAAGTGAGCTAGCTTATAAAGTGTGTACAAAGTTAGGAATAGACAACAGGCTAATGTTCCAGAACTTTCCATCACATGAACCACTAACAGACCCACCTTGCCTATAAAAGAACTGGGTGACATACTGTCCACCCTTCCCTTCTTTCTCCTGTCTGAGCTTTTTTCTTGTCTTTTTTAACTCCCTCTCTGGGCCCCTGTCAATCATGGGCCCCTAGAATCCTTGTCCTTATTCTCCCCTTTTCAGCGCCCCTGACCTCAGTCATATTAGAATCACTCGCTTTATTGTCCCTTTCAGCACACTTTGGTGAAGTCCCTGAAACAAGCAGATCTGTCTCTAAAAACTAAATTTGAAACTAAACACTTTTAAATGCAAGGCAGGGGACTTTAAAATGTGACAAAAAGAAGGAGATTAATCTAGAACTGACCCCGAGGTGGAGACAAACTAATGACATTTACTCAGACCTGTCCACAGGTTTGGCTGGGCCCCTGATAAGAAACCCAGAGAGTGGGCCTTTTGTGAGACTGTTTTCTGCTCATTTATGCTCCTTTTTTGTCACTTTAGGCCAATTTTTGCTGTTTGTTTCCCTTTTGGCCAATTTTGACCCATTTATTGTTTTTTGCCCTATTTCAACAATGTTTTTCCACTTTTGCCCAATTTTTGGTATTTTTCACCACTTTTCGACTCTTTTTAGACACGTTTGTACCACTTTAAACCAATTTTTGATGTTTTTCACCCTATTTTCCACTTTCCATCTATCTGTGCATACTTTTGCCTTTTTGATGATTTTCACTCATGTTTGCCTCTTCTTTTGCTAGTTTTATCCAACTTTTGAAAACTTTTGGTGAGAGAGTCTCTTGTGCTTCATCCCCTCCACTGGTGGAGGTCGGTGCTCACAGAAAGGACCAGCAACAATCAAGGGTGTTTCAATGGATCTACCAGGTAAACCCAGTGAAGAAACTGGAGCACACAAATCACTTGATGAGGTTTAATCAGATGCAGAGGACTGAGCAATAGCACAACCCTACAAACAGGCAAATCACGGCTCCGCTGCAACTCTCCACTTCTGGGGCAGTGAGAACATCTCTCCCTCCTTGAGGGGTGGTGACATGGTCAGTAGGCTCCTCAGGAGGGAGGCATTTTGGATATACACCCTTAACACGGTTGAACCATTTGGACTTGATGAAGAACTTAGCCTCTCGTGTTTTATGTTATATGTGGTTTTGGTTGCTGAGTACATCTTACCATCTCTATGTATTTTGTACATGTTGTATATACTATAGATATTTTTTGTGAATTATGTTCACATATTTCTGATTGGAATTGATGGCTAGACATGAGTGCAGTCACAGTATTGGTCCACTGCAGGCTGACGTCCCACTCCAAACAACCAGTCAGGGTTGAAACTCTGTATTGAGGAGAGTATTATAATAGTAAGTATATAAAGTTTTCAAGCTGCACCATTACTCTTTGACTCTGATGAAGGCGCCATGCACGTTGAAACGTTAGTCCTCTGCACCTGATTAAACGTCATCAAGGGATTCGTGTGCTCCAGTTTCTTCACTCTTTACCTGGTAGATCCATTGAAACACCCTTGATTTTTGAAAACTTTTGTCCCTTTTTTACCACTTTATTTTGCTATTTTTATTCAATTTTTGATGCTTTTGACAACTTATGGCACTTTTCCCACTTTTAACCAGTTTTTGCCATTTCAAACTGACCCTTGCACGTGTTTGCCACTTTTAACCCATTTTGATGTTTTCCTTGTTTGCCCTTTTGCCAATTTTAACCAAAATGTCCATTTATGCCACTGTTTTGCCTCATTTTGTGGTTTTTGAACATTTTTTCACTGCCTTGCCACTTTTAATCCATTTTTGCATCTTTTTGGAACTTTTTGCCAATGCTTGAACAATTTTGCAAAGAAGAACGGAGTAAAATGGCAGTGTTAAGATGTGAAAGCTCAAAAAACAATGATTTCAAAGCTCAAAACATTAACTTGGGGAACTGTTGACTTTATAAATGTGTATTCTTTTATGTTAACTTAGATCATTTTTTCTCACATTGTCAATGTTAATTTATCACTTGTCATATATATCAACATATTTATGTGTTTTGTTGACATCAAGAATTTTAGTTATCTCAAAGAGGGCTGAAATATTTTTTAAAAACCCTTGGTGGCAGTAATACTAATCACAAACCCATTGAATGATAAAGAAGAAGGCTATTGAAGTGATGACTGCACATGCTGCTCCATCGTACACTCAAAAAACAAAAAAAAAGAGCTGCTTGGTACATTTACAAGATGGTATCGTGTAGTTTCTACGTAATTAATTCACGTTCCAAGGTTGACTGTGATTATATCATGTTGATTCAGCATAAAACGCAAGAACTTCAAATTCACATGCTTCATCTATATTGAGTCAACCTAATACCAACAGTCAGAGAAGCAAATAATCTTTGCCACTTACTCCAGACCAGAAGGTGGCAGTAATGAGTCACAAATCTGCATGGCCCATTTGTGCAAGACAGGTGCACAGAGAGGGTTAAACATTTGAGTGTTAATTTTAACATTAAAAGTGTGATTTTAACTCCATTCAAAGTAAATGTCCTTCAAGTTTATGCTTCCTAAGGTGCCATTCTTTCAGGAGACAGGTCTGAACTGCATGCAGACCAGTCTAGCATTCATAACTTGAGCAGAATGTGGCTTGGCATTTCTTGCTGAAGAAGAAGAGACTATTTTTAAAGACGTCATTTGGATGGAAGCATGTGTTGCCCCAAACACTGGAAGTACCTCTCAGTTTTAAGTGTGACTTTTCCTTAAGAGCTCCACCCTTCCCTCCAAGGAACATTTGTATGCCAAGTTGTGATGAGCTGATATGAGGACACAGAAGTATTCACCTCAGGCAGTCGAGCAGGTTGGGGAAATCAAAAATGTCATCATTCATGCCATAAGTCATATCCTAATTCTGATACCCTCAACCCCTGATTGTGAAACTCTCGGGCCGTGAGGTGAAGTGACACATTCACTGCACTCAGGTGATCCCCGTCTCACTAACTGTGAGTCTACTAGCACCAACTGGTTGGACCTCTGCTGAATTAGGTCAGTCCCTTCAGAGGGGGTTAATGTATGATCTTTGCTAAACCTGTCGAATAATACGTATATAAACTTGTAGGTGTGCGTGCACATTTTGAAATATGTTGCTGAAAAAAAAAACACTCCGGTATTGGATCAGGGGAGGATGGTGGAACTTTCTTCCAAGTGGGGAGGGCCTAGTGGGGGCAATGCTAACTCCCCACATGACATCATGAGGGGAAAATCTGAGATGGGCTTGTTTCAGCGCAGATGTTCTGGGGGGATTGTGGACAGGCCAGTGGCACATATTTGTTAGAAAAGCCTGAAAAAGTGTATTTCGCATAATATGTCTCCTTTAATGTGTCTAGTACCAGCTCAGGTCCAAATTCTTCAATTCTTCATGAAATAAAAATGATTTGTTAAAAAGTATAAATTGGGTCACAAAGGAGATGGAAGTGGTTCCTGAAGCCACACCAGCTGAGAACCACTGCCCAAGGTGAACACAACACATGGTGGTTGGGCTAATTCTTTAAACTACCCTCCTTAATATTTGTAAAATTCAGTTTCACAATACAAATTCAGATGGAGTTTTTTTTGTTTGTTTGTTTTTTGGTTGTATTACTCCATACCAGTAGCTACAGTGAGTTTGACGATTTGAGAAGAAACTCCAAAGGGTGGAGCTCAGGTGGCCTAGTGCAGGGGTGTCCAAACTATTGCCCGGGGGCCAAATGCCCAACTGTATGTACTTATAAGTTTCAGCACACAGCAGTGCTACCATGCTAATTCTGTAAACATTTTGACAGGAAGAATTTATTGATGTTTTTGTTCATTTGTGACTACACTAAGATGACACTGTAAATGGTAAGCATGATGGCAACCAAAGTAATAACGCTATCTTGATAGCCAATGGTAGCCAGGGCCAACCAGATCCCCCTGAAATCTGACTGGCCTCCCCAAAATCCTTAAATTGATTAGCTATTTACCTTGTCAACCACTAACTAGCCATGTGAGCACACTCAATCAATAGGTTTATCTTAATCTACATTAGACTGATTTATAACTTTAATACCCTCAAAGTGCAGAATATGAAAGTGGCCCCACCATTGTTATATATTTATTTCAGTACAAGGCCTTCAGTGGAAAAAGTTTGGACACCACTGGTCTAGTGGTTTAAGGTGCGCCCCATGTAGGTGGGCTGCCCTGGTTTGAATCCGGCCTGTGGCCCTTTCCTGCATGTATTCCCTCTCTCTCTCTCCCCTGTTTCCAACTCTATCTTCTTTCCTCCTCTATCAATAAAGGCATAAAAAGACCAAATACAAAACCTTAAAACAAGAAAACTCCAGAGGGTTACCTTTGTGAAGACAGCGTGTTTGTGTTCGTAGTCCAGATAGATCAAATACAGCAGTTTAATTTGGGTGTTCCTAGATAGGAGTTCTCGAATAATTGTACTCAGAATTCAAGGGGTTTGAACATTTTAATAACCTTTTCGAAGGTTTTTGCCGTTGATGTCAATAAAGCATTTCTGACATCTGAACTTTGGTTGGGAAAGGGTGCTCTGGGAATGAGCCTTCTAGTTTCTGAATAGCTGTAACACATCAACCTGCTGGATTTATGTTGCTGAGAGAAAGAGCTCGGACCTCCACTTTATATTCCTTAATTATGAACTCATTATCTACCGCTATTTACATGTAGTGAAGTACAATACAACCCCATAAATACTAGGGTTTTAGTACTAAGGTAAGAACAAAAGCTCCACAGTTACAGTAAACTGATTAAACATAATAAGCCATATTTTTCCTCGACACTTCCCAGCTAACTCTTAATTGAATTTTATTAAATGACAGGTGAAACCCTTCCCGACAACAGAGATAAACACCATGACTCAGCTGCGCGTGTCTCAACACACCTGAGGAATATTTTCCTGTCACCAGTTTCTGTCAGGTAAGATACCTGTTGATGATGTCATCATGTCAAACACAGTTGCTCTAATACATTAACTTGTATTTTCTTTTATGGACTATATATGATTGAAATGAATTGTAATGTGTTTACATGAAATAACAGAAGTGTATTTTTAGTGTGCAGTTTTCATTTCAACCCACAAGTGTTTTGAGAGATTGTGACACTCACCTCAAGACTTACCAGCAAAAAGTTATTGAGAAATCTTGACCTAAATTTCTAAAAATTGTCAACCACTCTGATTTATTTAATGAAAAATGTTGCTTGAACCCAAATGGAAGGAATGTGACTGAAAAAGAGTCAGAAAAAAACAAATCTGTTTAAAAAATGCATTATAGCGGCAGTGTTATTTTGGCGGATGTTTTGAATTTAGTAGTTGCCTAAAAATAACATGGATGGTTCCCTACCAACGTTTTGCAAATACCCTACATCAGGTGTCCTCAACTACTTTTGTACAGAGACCAGCTTCTTCCTGAACAGGCCCTTTGGGGTGAACTTTCAAATAGAATAGAGACATTTTAAACATGTTCACACATTTCATTTAATTCTTTTCATTCTCTTTAGAATAAATGTGATGGTTAGGTTCTAACACAGAGATCAGCCCCTATTTCACCACCAGCCACATTAGGGGGGACTGAGATATTTCATCTGGATATTTCTGTGGTTATCATGTTGTCTTTCACTGATTTTCATGCTAATATGCTGTGTAGTGATAAGTAAAAAAAAAACAAATGGGAAAACAGCACTCCTAAAACATATAAAGCCAAAAGTTGACACAAAAATTGACATCTTTTTATGATTCAGTAAAAATACCTGAAATACAACAACATATATTTTCCTCTGCACATGTTCTGAATTTGAAAATGTTTGTAGAATATTTATATATAACATAAAACAAAAAGTAAGCCAATTTGTATTTGGTACATTATTTCTTTGTTGTAACAATGCTTCTTGGTAATAAATCTTATACCGATGGAAAGCCTGTTTATTACCCTTTTAAATGATGCCACATTTGTAAGGATCATGCATTTGTGGGATGAGCAGCAGAGCTGAGTATGTGGGTTGTGCCCATGAAAAATGTGCCAAATCTTCTCTGCCAATGCTAAACAGCTGATCTGCCATTGACTCTTGTTTGGTGTTTGGTGTTGGATTGGATTATTGAGGTTTGAAGAAACAAGACATATTGACAATTTAACAAGTTATTCATTTAACAAACAGGAGCCTCAGTAGTGTGTGGAAGAACCATACACAGCCACAACAGCCTGGCTCCTCCTCCTCATGCTGGTCACCAGCCTGGTCACACACTGCTGTGGGATGGCATCCCATTCTTCAACCAGCATTTGTCGCAAGTCAGCCAACTTGGTTGTGTTGGTCACTCTGGCACAAATAGCACACCCAAGCTGATCCCACAAGTGTTCAATGGGGTTGAGGTCAGGACTGCTGGCAGGCCATTCCATCCTCTCCACTCCCAACTTCTGGAGGTAGTCTCTGATAAACCCCGCTCTGTGGGGGCGAGCGTTGTCATCTTGGAGGATAGAGTTCTTGCTGACAGGGTGAGAAAAAAAACATTCTTGGGGTGTCGTCTTCTTGGGACACCCACTTCGCAGTCTGTCTCTGTCTTGGTTTTGCAGAACACCAGCTTGAAGTTGCCCAACCGATGGGCCCCATCCAGATCAGTCAAACGTGGCATGCCGATTCTTGAAGCAGACATTTACTGACCACTGTAGCAGGGCCCATGCTCACAGATGCTGCCAATCAGGCACCTGATATATATATATATATATACATATATATATATCAGGTGCCTGCTAAAATGATGTAACATAGATATATATCAAACACTTCACTGTTTATGCTTAATTTGACACTAAAAGGCTTAATTTCATGTTACTGAGAACATACTGTATTTTACATATACTATAAATTTTAAAAAGAAGTTTAAAATTTGTGTGAATAACTTGGAATATAGTTGGTTAAAATCTAAACACAAAAATGGGTTATAAATTGTGATTTATTATGAGGCAAACCGAACTGGATTTTTGACCCACATAGACAAGAAGCATGATTTATAGCTGCCATTAATATATATATATATATGTACACTTTTCTCTCACTAAAATTTAACTTAACCAGTCCTCTATTCATCAATCATCAAATGTACCTCCAAACCTTTAAAAAAAGAAAACATGGTAAAAAGAAATGGTCAAAATTGTTATTCTAAAACTCAGAATGAAGAATAATCTCATGTGAATGAGGAAAATGGTCATAAATTCAAAAAGAAAAAAAGGGACAAAACTTGTGTTTATAAGATGAAATAGCGTTGGAGTAATAACAGATACTTTATGCTATCATACTTTAAAAACAGTGAAACCAGGGTGGGTCAAATTTGACTTTCAAGGACAACAAACGTCGTCCAAAAGAAGAAAACACAAGAGTACAAAAACACAATTCATGGACAAAAAGACAAAATAAATTCAGATCAAAGATGAGTTTCAACAAATAGAAACATGATAATTATCTTTAATTTGGTTTCAGCGTTTCAGAATCATAAGGAAGTCAGGATTAGCTGACATGAAAGAGCAAAATATGTCAACAGAGAGGAAAACAGAGAGCCCAAATATGGTCATCCCGGAAAAAAGCCACCCTCCTCTATGTAAATGAGAGTGACGTCATGAGACTTACTATCTTATAAATTAACTTCAAAACATCACTGAATCAGTTCGACTTCAACAAGCGGAAGGGACACAACCAATAACAAAGCAACTCTCGACAAACTAAACACCCCCTACCTTTTTTGTGCGTGTGCGCGTGCTCGTCGAGTTTCTCCTCAAACAGGTTGGACCAGGACACACCTGCAGGGAGTAGAAGAAGAAGGCACTTTTTTGTGGACCGACAGGACTCCATTTCTGAGCTACGAGTAGGACGGACGGTTGGAGGAGCATCAGGAGGGAACTTTTCTCTTTTATTGGTCCATTTTTTTAGTTTTCTTTGGTAAATTCATCATGAAGATGTGGATTGCGCTCGTGCTAGCTACGCTGGCGGTGGGAGCTTCAGCACAATGTGAGTAGTTTGATTCTTTTCACCTGTGCAAGTTTTTTTGAAAAATGTCTTTTTGCGCAATTTGTGCTTAAAAACCCAGATTAAATGTTTATTCTTCCACTTAAGGTTTAATTTCAGGATTCTCGTGAACACAAATGCTATCTTTTAACTCCTTTAATCGCTCTTTATTTTTTATTTATTTTGTTTTTGTAGTGTAAAAGTACTCTAACGTTGATTTGTTCCTGTAAAAGTGTGGTTTAAGCTGTTTGCATTAGTGTCGCGGTAGGTCTGGTTGTTGGGTGGGGGTTGGGAGGATTTGTTCCGCTCTCTGGGGAAACCAACGCCCAGGTGTTTGACAAACCTGCTTGTCTACCTGCTCAGTCCCCTCTCTGCACAACAGACGCAATTAATCTGCTGACACGAAGCCTACGAGATCTGTAGCAAATGCTTCGTTTTACTGTAGTCTAAATGCATAAAAGACGATGATTTTAGTCCACACGTCTCAAAATTATGCTGGATTATTTTGCTTAAAAGATGATTTAAGGTTTTTCTTCTTCATTCTCCTTTCTGAACATGGAATGTGATGAATGGTGACTAATCTTTGTTGTGCAAGAAAAAAACTTTACCATGACCAGAACAAATCAAAATGAAATGAATGTTCTGCTTTGTCAACTCAAACTGAGCAGATTTAAGGGCATGTAATGAAGTGAACTGACTCTGAGGCTTTTTTTTTTACCCACACTTATGCCTTAATCTTTTTGTCTTTAATGTTAGTTGTAATATTAATGGTTAAATATCATATTTCTGTGCTCAGGTTCATGTTCATCCATGAAGTATGCCACCTGTGATGGAACCCCATGCACCTGTACGCTCCTGGTTGGCAAAAATATGAAAGAAACACTAAACTGTGACGCCTGTAAGTGTAAAAAAAAAAAAAAAAAAAAGTCAAACTTCATCATAGTGTTCTGCAAATACTTCTGTCCTTTCCTCCCTCTCATGTCAGCTTGTTTTTCCTCCTTCCCTCCTTCCTTAGTGATTCCAAAGTGCTTCCTGATGAAGAATGAGATGTTCCGAGCCAGTATTGCGGGCCGATTTGGAGGAAAACCAGTGGAGACTGCCTTTGTCGACAACGATGGCCTCTACGACCCAGAATGTGAGAACGATGGCAAGTTTAAGGCCAAGCAGTGCAACAAAACTGAGGAGTGCTGGTGCGTCAACAGCGCTGGTGTTCGCAGAACCGACAAGGGAGACAAGAACCTGAAGTGTGACAAGCTTGTGGAGACATAGTGAGTATTTAAATCATCAACACTTTTTTATGTGCCTCGAGAGTCACAATGGCAGCATGTAAATGTAAAAAAAAAAAACAGAAAAATGAGGGAATGCAATGGATGGGTAACTTGAAAATACAGGCCTAAAAGGCCTAGAGTAATCACATCATCTCCTGTATTTCAATCATAATAAATCAATGCTTTCCCTTTAATAAAAAGCAGATGCCTGCACCCCAGTTTTATTTTACTTTTAGAAAATTACTAAAATGAAACTCATTGGTTATTTTTTGTCAACGTATTGCCACTCTGTTGACAGATAATTCTATTGTTTTAGTAGCCCCTGTTTTGGGTTTTGGTACCTGTTTCTTTGAGTTAAATCTGGCTTTCTCTCGGGAAAAATGAAATGGAGAATTGCTTGATTCTGATGTAGTTTGTCTTCTTTTGCTCTCTCCAGCTGGGTTCGTCTTCAGCTCAGACACAAACCAGTGGACGGAGAAGTGGACGCCTCCAAGATGAAAGAGTAAGTCATATTTTGTAAGACTTGATTATATTTAAAAAAGTCCCTTTATTAAATTAATTTTCGATTTTCTTATGTCCTCGCCTGCTGCAGTGCCATTAAAGATGCAATCAACAAACGTTACAGCAACTTCAACAAGGACATGATAGAGAACGTGGAGGTGAGCGAGAATATACATTTTTTTCTAGCTGTACAAGATCATAAATGTTTATGAGAAGAGCATTAATTAAACTGATTTCTTCCAGTATGACAAGGACAGCCGCATGATCGTTGTGGATGTGAAGAAGCCAAAGGGAGAACGCAAGAGTGACCTGGCCAACATGGCCTACTACATGGAGAAAGATGTACGTTAATAGTTACTTTTGCAGCTTTGTGTTAGAGATTTGTATAAAGGGGTTTCCAAACTTTGCCTTCTTTTGATTGGCCCGCAACAAATTAAATTAAACATCGGCCACATTGGAGCATGAAGCTTGTGCTAGACTGTGTTGTTGTTTGTAGTTTCAGCACAAGGCAGTGCTACCATGCTAGTTCTGCAAACAAACATTTTGACAAGTAGAATTTATTAAGGTTTTTCTTTCATGACTAAATTGAGACAACAATATAAGTGGTAAACAAACTAAGATAATGAAGACATCTTGATTTCTAAGGCCCTAATGGATTTAGGCAGCAGGGGTGCAGCCAGTGATGGCCAGAGCTCTCCTGAAACCTGATTGGCCGCCCCTTAAAACGACTGGCTATTTGCCATGCCAGCCATTAGCTTAGCCATTTTATCTCACCCAATCACTAAGCCTGTCTTCACTAACTTAAATATCCTCAAGGTGTGGTATATGAAAGTGGCCCCACCATCCTTATAAATGTCTGTATGTTTGGATACCACTGGTTTAGAGTTACTGCATGATGTGCCATTTCCTTTCCCTCTTACAGGTGAAAGACCTGCCCCTGTTTAAGGACGGTGTGAAGTTTGAGCCAATGGTGGGGAACAAGAAGCTGGAGATGAAAGACATCCTGGTCTACTACGTCGATGAGGAGGCCCCCACCTTCACCATGAAGAACCTGTCGGGTGGAATCATCGCCGTCATCGTGGTGGTTGTGCTGGCTGTGGTCATTGGCCTGCTGATCCTGGTAAATGGAATATTTTGTTTGGTTTTGATTTGTCATTCAGCCTTGAGCCAATGTGGAGGCGTAACTCTCTTTGTTTTTATTTTTTTAGTTCTTCTACAGAAGGCGGGAGCAACAGCGGTACAGCAAAACCCACGTAAGCTGATTTCCTTGTAACCTCCTCTGTATTGCATGCATGTAAAATTTGTGCATTTTCTAACTTCTGCTTTTTCTTTAAATCCAGCAAAGGGAGATGGATGCCATGTAAAGTCTTCGTCAGAACCTGAGGATCTGGAGATTCAGCCTGTACATCATGTTTTCTAGGATTTGCAGTGGGACGGTGCCATTGTCACCATTTTACTTGAGGAATGCAATTTGTAAAGGAACAATTAACTTGCTTTTTTGTTGTTTTCATGTTGACGGCACAACTTTAACAACCGTTTATTTATGAAATGTGTAAGTCTTTACCTTCATCCAATCACTCTGCCATAAAGAACTGTGCTTTTAAAAACATGCCGTGTTTTTTATGTTGAAATTTTAAATTCCGTGTCATACTTTGTACAGTTTCTTTCTTACTAATGTGTGTTTGTTGGATTGTTTTTAATAAAAAATGTTTTAAAAGACTCTGGATTGTGTCAAAGTCCTCTTTGTTAACTGTAATGAAGTGTTTTTACCTCAGGCAGTGGAAAAGTACGGATCAGGTCAGATGGGGGAGGGGACCTGTTGTATTTAGTTTTTGATAAAAACCTGAGTCGCACAAACATTAGAGGCACTGAACTCACAAGTCTCCTTCATTCTCACCTGTAAGATGGCTGCTTTGATAATGAATGAATGTTGTGTTTATACAGTACAGGTTAGAAGAGGTTTTCCACTCAGGTGAGTTTCTGGAGGGCGTGGCAGTTTTGTTCTAAATGTGTCACCCTCCTGGTATTGTTTGTCTCTTAGGTGGAATCTTTGATGGCTGCTGCTCTGAGAGCCAGTTTTCTCGCTGATGCTTTGACAGGAAAAAACCCTTAAGGTCTACAACTGAGTTAGCTTAATGGAGTGACCTATATTTCCAGGAATGTCTATTTATTTAGTCAGTAAAATTTTTAAGGGCCCAAAGCAACATCTTTGAACACTCCTTACTTCATTTTGGAGCTAACGAGTGTGCCACACTATTATTGGGTTCTGATTTTAAACTCACTTATTCATTCTGCTTTTAGACCCATTTCAAGCACCCATTTGTGCCACATTTTAACCACTTTTCACATTTATATTTCACACTGTTTTTGCCTCGCTTAGCCCATTTCTGCAGCTTTAATCCCATTTATGTCTCTTTTCACCCCTTTGCCCTTTTATTCCCCTCATTTTGCCCCTTTTAACTGCTTTTCACATTTTTTTCCACATTATTTTTGCCTTGAGTTGCCCATTTTTGCTGCTGTTATCCCGCTTTGGTCTCTTTCACCTTTTTGCCCCCATTTTTTCATTTTTGCCACTTTTAACTGCTTTATATATTTTCCCCCTACACTCTTTTTGCTTTGCTTAGCCCGTTTCTGCTGCTGTAATCCCAATTTGGTCTTTTTCACCATTTTTGCCCCTTTTTCCCTAATTTTTGCCACTTTTCATCACTTTCACTTTTTCTTACATCTTTTTGCCTTGCTTAGCCCATTTCTACTACTGTAATCCCACTTTGGTCTCCTTTAACCCATTTTGACCCTTTTTTTCTCATTTTTGGCAGTTTTAACCGCTTTTCACATTTTTTCCCCATTGTTTTTGCCTTATGTAGCCTATTTTTGCTGCTGAAATCCCACTTTGGTCTCTCACCTATTTTTGCCCTTTTTTTCCTAATTTTTGCAACTTCTAACTGCTTTTCACATTTTTTTCCGCACCCTTTTTGCCCTGTGTAGCCGATTTTTGCTGCTGTAATCCCACTTTGGTCTTTTTCACCCTTTCCCCCCTCTTTTGACCACTTTTTTTACCTTAAACTTTTGCCTAGCAAAGCCCTTGTCTTTTAACCCATTTTGTCCACTGTTTGCCTATTTTGCCTATTTGCCTATTCTGCCAGTATTTTGTAACTTTTTCTGCCTCTATTGCAGTCAATAAATTAAAATTTTAACGTTATTTCAGCTCCTTCTACTTAACACTCTGGTACTCTAGCGTTTGTGCACATCATGCTTAGCTGAAGTCTGACATTACTTTTCAATGGTTTAGTTCAATCTGCCCATCCACACTGTTAACATTACCAAAAACACATAATTTTGTTTTATGAGGAGGGGGTTTAATTTGAAAAGCTAATGTTATACTACAGCATAAATGAATAAAATCACAATGTATTGCTTTGACAAGAGTGTTTATTTGGGTTAAATATCAAAAATGGTTATCACAGATTAACTGTAGCATGGACCGTGGTTTTCCTGATCTCCACTGGACCCCCATTTGGCTGTGCCCCAGAAAGCTCTCCCCTTTATTCCCCCTTATGGGTGGCCTTGTTCATGATACTAAATCTTTAAACTTCAATATGATTCTTGCAAATCAAACAATTTTGACTCCTGTTTGATTCCTTTCATCCATTTTCCTCCTCTTAGCATGAGCTGGATTGGATGATAACATGGCAACAAAAACAGAAGTAAGAACTCAGTACTAGGTTATGTCTTGTTTTTTATAAGCAAAAATCATAGAAGAGCTCATGCACGCTGTCAAAAATGCTCAAAAATAAACTTTGTCTATGTTTTTGAGCAAATTAGACGAGTTTGCTTTAATTTTTTTGATAAACTTAGTCCTCTCTACACATAGCTTGTGAGATAAAGGTAGTGTTATGATCTCTTTGGTCTTTTTCGATCCTATGAATCATCAAAATAACAGGAGCTGTATGTGTTTTAAACAATGTGAAGTGTTGAACACTTTGTACAGCCTCAGAGGAGAAGGAGCTTGTCGACTGTGCTGGTGATACTGGTCGACTTCCTGCTTTGAGACTACACCTGTTAGTCATTGTAGAGGGAGGAGGTTAGTCATTGGTGTCCTTGTGTCTGAAACTGTTTGGTATTATGTTGAACCTGTCCGTCTGGTTCTGGCTCACTCACAAATGCACACATGCTGTATGTACACAACAAACACACAGACTTAAAACACTGCAGCAGCTTTTACTCATATATCAGGTGAAAAGTCAAAGAAAAGCAATGAGGCATTAATGATAAGCTTTGTAACCTGATACAAAGTGCACATATTCCCCATTAACAAGCTGCTTATTAGTAAATATTAGCCGTACAAAAGAAAGACCAGTTTGTTAATATTAAACAGACTTACGCCACAGCTTCAGAGACATTTCAAAGATGGAAAATAATGTAAAAAAAAGACTTACAGAGTAAAATATAGACAGGAACAGTTTTCAGAATAAACAAAGGGTTTCTGAATGTTTCTTCCTACAGCTTGAGTCATGGTTTGTGTGGATTTGTTGGCTGTAAATTAACCCTCGAAAGGTGATAGAGAAATCCTTGATAGTCACAAAGGCGGCGTTCACACCGCAGGCCTTCATGCTCAATTCTGATCTTTTCTCAGATCTGATTTTTTTGGTTTGCCTGTTCACACTGCAGTCATCCTCCAAAAGATCAGATATGTATCTGACTTAGAACCACATACCAAAGTGGCCTGAATCTGATTCGAAACAGTCAGATTCAGTGTGACTTGCGTTGTTCACACTGTCAGAAAAAAAATCAGATACGAGTCAGATGTGAGCAAAAAAATCAGATTTAGGTCACTTTTAACTGCAGTGTGAACGTAGCCAAGGAGATCCATCTCACAGGTATAACAATAGAAAAACTGCCAAAAGGAGGCACACCATCATGGCAGACATTGGCACTCAACATACTGCATAAATCAGGGATTCCCAGACTGGGGCCTGCAACCTGAAACTATGGCAAGGATGATTTAAAAACAATGCCTATTTATTATTACTGCCCGAGCATGGTAAATAATGTGGAAATACTTCCATATTTACTACGGGCTGTTATGAATCCACACCAGTCATCCCTACTGGGAAAAGAGAAATGGAAATCAAAGACAGAGCCACACTCCTTTCTTTTGCTACAGAAGTTAAATCTCATTGATTGTCAGTGTATGCTTCAGGGATGTGAATTTATTAGTATTTCTATGAACATGCAGTTCAAGGCAAGACTTCCTTTTCTTTCTGGCATTAAAATCTGCAATGTAAGGCTGTCATATACGGTGAATTCAGAAATTATTCAGACCCCCTTCTAGTTTTTTGTTTCATGTTGCAGCCTGATGCTACAGTTAAAAAGCTATTTTTTATTCTTATTAATCTACATCCTGTAACCCATCATGACAAGGTGGAAACAGAATTGTAGAAATTTTTGCAAATGTATTAAAAATAAAGACAGAAAAATTACGGACGTATTCAGATCCTTTGCAACACAGCCTCACAACTGAAAATGCATATCAGAGCAAAATCAAAGCCATGAGGTCTAAGAACTGCCTGCAGAGCTTGGAGACAGGATTATTGCAAGGTACAGACCTGAGGAAGGCTATAAAAATATCTGTTGCACTGACGGTTCCCAAGAGCACAGTGGCCTCCATAATTCTCAAATGGAAGTAGTTTGGCACAACTGGGACTCTTTACATGCAGTAAATGAAATATATACAGTACTGTGCAGAACTTTGAGACATGTTTGAGCCAAAAATTGATGCTGCAGTAACGTGTAGATGTAGTAAGCAGCCTGAGAGAACCCTCAGGCGGGAAGGAGGATTGACACAACCCAGGCTGTTCATCAGATGTCTTTGCATATTATCAAGCGCATGGGAAGATTATCTATTGGAAAAAATAACAAAGTCTAAACCTTCAGGGCACAGTGAGGGATGGATGTGGTGAATAAGCATGGCCTAGGGCAGGGGTTCTCAAACTTTTCAGCCCACGTCCCCCAAAACAGAGAGACTGGGGACCCCCAGTGTACCTGAAGGTGGCTGAACACAGCCATGCTCATTTAAGAATAGTCATGTGCAGACAAGGCCGCCCATCAGGGGGATAAAGGGGAGAGCTTTCTGGGGTCCAGCCAAATTGGGGGCCCATGGATTCAGTAAAGTTATGGTCCATTGTAAAGTTCTGCTGTGATATCAATATTTATTTTTTTTTTACCTGAATAACAACCACTCTTACCAAAGCAACAAGTATCTTCTTTTTTATTTAAATAAATTGTGTCCTCGTAACCTTACAAAGCAGATGGATACGCCCGTTTCCTTGTTTTTCACTGGTGAATCCATCTTGCAAAGCTCCCATCTCAACCGTTTGGGCCCGGTTAGAAAGGTACAGGACCAATCAGTGACGAGGGGCAGTACTTTCAGGCGTGGCAGAGTCATGACATAAACAAGCACTAGCAAGAGGCTTGTGCAATTATGGCAGAAGACATTAGCGTGAATGCTGCTAAAAGGTTAGTTTTATCAGAACCTGATGACATTTCTTTGTTAAAAGAAGAAAAAAGAACAGCAGTGAGTTGTTTTCTTTAAAAAAACAACAGAAGTCCAATACCTACATGTCTGTAGTCACCATGTTTTGCATTATTCTCAGTAGCTGCACACGCGCAGCTCGATAGCGGCTACGACACGTGTTTTGTTGCTCTGATTGGCCCGTAGAAATGTGACAGACAGAACGTTCATCCAATCACACTCCAAGTTTTTTTCAAAGCCTCTCCCTTTTCTCAAACGTTTCCTATTGAAGCTTTCAGGTTAGTGTCAGGTTAGTGTCTTCGTATATAGCCATCTTAAAAAAAATATTAATCCCTTTTGAAAAAAACAGTATTACAATTGGTTAAGAATGGCTAAAAGGGCTAAAATGGCAAAAAAGGTGGTGAAAACTAAATTGATAGGATGGCAGAAATTAGATTAAAACTCCCAAAAATGGACGAAAAGTAGCCATATTGGATTTAAATGGCAAAAACAGGCACAAAAAAGTTCTATAAAAATGGTTAACTATGGCATTACTGCGAATAATTTGGCAAAATGGGCATAACAGTGAAATATGTTTAAATTGGGTTTTAAGTGGTTAAAAGAGGGTAATAATGGCATTAATGGGTCAACAGAGGCAACTTTAGGCAAAAGTGGCAACAATGAGAAGAAAAGTTATGGTTATGCATATATTTTTATAAAAATGGGTTTGAAAATACAATTTGAAGTCATTTAAAAAATATTCTAGGTTTTTATGAGGCATCTGGCGACCCTGTCTCAGTGTCTCATGACCCTCACATTAAAGACTAGACTAGTACTAACCCAGGCAGGTAGAATGGTTGCCATGAGCCCTTTGTCATGCTGTGGATGTCCAAAGAGCTCAAAAACCACCTGTGGTCTCTGGGCGTACTACCAGGGATGAAAAAAAAGACAGACAAAAGATGCACCGTCGAACTTGACCTTGGCTGCAGAGGGAGACTCTGGCTGAACCCTAAGCGCCCTGTTTGCCTAAAACTAATGCACACGACTGTATAAATAACCAAACCTGATAAAAAACTGTTAACAAAATACCATGATCAGAGGCTACCAAACATATTTATGGTGACATCATCATGTCTGTGTTGCTGTTGCTCTTTTTGCCTCTAACCATCTATCAGTTTCTGCATCACTCTTTATCTCCTCTCTCAAATCTAGCAAAGTTTCTGCTGTTGGCTGTTCAACATCAGCTTGGTTCTGCTTGAGGTTTCCTGTTCAGAATAGCTTTACTTTCCACTGAGGCTAAATGCTGCTCAGTGCTGTGTTCATGGTGGATTAATGTTAGGTCTGTGTTAATAATACAACAAAAAGCAAAGTCTAGACCTGCTCTTTATTTAAAGAGTCTTTAGATAACATTTGTTGTGAATTGGCGCCATACAAAAGATTGATTGTGTAAAACCTCTCCCACCAATAGTGAAGTATCTCTTCACTGCAGCTTTATTCAGTTCTACAACCCTTTTACAATATTTATTAATTCCAATGTAGTTTTAACTCTTTATTTCAGCAGCTTTATGAACTTTATCTCCCTAAACTTGATGAGCTGTGGGTACTTTAACAAATCCCTCCTTTCCCAGCAGCTTCCTGTCACTGTGAGAACCTGTGGAGGTAAAGAGTGATTGTGTAACCTGTCACAACATGTGTTTTTGTACGAGCTTGAGCTGAACGCAGCCATTCAGGTAACGACCCTGTTTAACCTCTAAGTCCCCATGAAGTGACGGTTTATTCTGTATTATTCAAGTAAGCTGAAGAAACGAGACAACAAAAAGACGACTGTGAATGAAACGCTCTCTCATGTTTGACTTCCAAAGAAACAAACAGTAATAGAATGCTAACTTAATGTTGGTTTATTCGCTGTCTCCATTTTTTTGGTATATATTATGTTATATAAAGACACTGGCAGTTGTTGTATCAAGTTTTTGCTGCCTCACCCTTCTTCCTCCCCCTGTGAGCCCTCCCTCCCCCTCCTGGCTGCCATGGTAGCAGGGACAAAAGCATTTCTCTAACTAGTTCAGACAGGTTGGGTATCATATATCCACCCCTCCCCCTCCTCTCTCTCTGTTTTGTGTGAGAGACTTCAGGAATGAGGGTGCGTCACTCACTATCCCGTTCCTGCTGCAGGTATCAGCACGTCACATCCTGTCGACCAATCAGGAGGCAGGAGGCAGGGCTGTGAGGAGAAACTAGAGTGAAACAGGAAAAATTAAAGACTGCGCGAAACAGGCATCTTATTGTTTTTGTTTACTTTATTAATTTATTTAAAATACTTCATATAATCCAAAGATGTTTAATTACTAGGAAAAATAAATATGAAACCTGGCCCTGATGCAGGCTGGACATGAAAACAATTAACCTTTAAAGTACCATACATTTAATAACATCCTGTTTTTCCAGTTTAATTCAACAGGTTACTTCTTTATTTAAATAGCTCATATTCTCTCAAACAGTAAACTCTGTATTTCTCTGTTACATTTCCAAAAACCACCTGACACATCCCTCACCTCCTTCCTCCTCATTAGCAGAAATTAACCCATTCCCATGCACAGACCTCGCTCTATGTCTATAAGAAAGCTTTGTCATGTAAAAACAGACTGCATGACTCAGGTCAGAGCTTTTCTCCTTCACCACAGAGCTGTAAATGTCCTTACATGATCAAAGTTTCACCTCTCTGTTGAACAATCAGTAACTATAATCACAAACCGGTCCCCTCTTGTTACTGTCTGTATTCTGCTCAGTCTCTCTAGAACAAACTGATTTTTCAGATGCCTTCAAATCTCACAAATGAGCCTCATTCACCAATATCTGACACAGACTTGTTAAATTTTTCTTTAAAGGTCACATATTTGACCCTTTTAAGACATGTTTATATTGGTCTCAGAGGTCCCCAAAACATGTCTGTGAAGTTTGTTGCTGAAAAAAACACTCCAGTATTGGACTTTTGCATGTCTAAAAACCCCTCTGTTTCAGCCCTGCTCAGAACGAGCTGTTTCCGTGCCTGTGGCTTTAAATGTTAATGAGCTGTCTCGTTCCGCCCCTGACTCCACCCCTCTCAGGAAATGGATGTGGCTTTGAATCCCTGGCCCAATCCCAATGTCCACACTCACACACTCACTGACTTTGAGGCGTGCTCCCGATAGCCCATGAGGGCTGTCCCACTGTCAAATCAAAATGGGGGAGGGATCTCTCGCTGACTTTTTGAGCCCTTCATGCATCCTTTCCATAAGTGGGCATTTCTGCAGACTTAGCATGAGGGAATTACCCATAGTTCATTGCATTGTGATGAATGACAGGGATTCTTGGGGCATGCCCGCTGGTAAACGCTATAAAAGTGAAGTGAAAAGAGCAAAACTTTAAATAAAAAATATGGAAGGTGCAAAAAGGGGTGGATGTTGCAAAAAAAAAAAAAAAAGCATTTTTCCTGTATATTATATAAAACAGCCTTCATCCACTGAGAAAACAGGTCTATAGGTGAGGCACGGTTGTTTTTAGCTCTTTGTTTAAAGCTCTGCAAGATGCTGACAGTCAACTAAAAACAAAGGGCTGTCCCATTCCTGTTTCTATCACTTCAAGCCTCACTCACTCAATCACTTTCCAGGTGCAGTCAGTTAAGTCAATGAGGGCTCAGGGTTTAGGGAGGAGTTTGAGATTCAGCCCTCCTCTCAGCAGTAGAGGAGGGTGGAACTTTTTAGCAAGCGGTGAGGGCCAACCGAACCTGGGGGTGGGGCCAACTCCCCGCATGACATCATGAGGGGATATTTTGAGAATGACTTGTTTCAGCACACATTTTCTGAAAGATTGAAAAAGAGAGGGGGGAGGGAATGGATTTTTCTGATTCTGGGTGGATTGTGGATCGGCCAGGGCACATATTTTTGTTAGAAAAGCCTGAAAAGGTGTATTTTGCCTAATATGTGACCTTTAAGAAAATTTCTCAGAGGAACCGTTCTTAAGCTGCTGAATCATTCACCCTTGTATTTTTAAGTAAATAAACTGTAGGTGCTCATAAGTTTAAATTAGTTGCATGTTTCTCTAGACTGGCATTAAGAAATCACCCTTTAATGCCCATATAAGGACATGAGACTGCAGGACAGTTTGCATACACAGGAAAGGAAAAAAAAAACATAAGAACAATTGCAATAATTTGAAATACTTTGACAGTTCTAAAGTGGATGTGGTGCTACTCCAGTGACAACAAAAAGATTAAATTGTATTTTGTAGCACAAGTAGTGTTTTTTAGGTTTATTTTGGGCATTTTTGTGCCTTTATTTGATAGAGGAGGACAGTGGATAGAGTCAGGAACAGGGATGAGAGCTGGGGAGAGACATGTGGTAAAGAGCCTCATGCTGGATTCGAACCTGGGCCGACCGCGTACGTGGGGCGCACCTTTAACCACTAGGCCACCTGCGCCCCTGAAATTAAAATTAAATGGATGAAATCACTGGTTCAGATGGTGCTTTCATCAGATATGACTTGCATCATGCAATCATGCAGTATTAAGAAAAGGATGCATTCCAGCTAAGAAAGGATATATTAGGAGTTAGGGTCATTTTCTTGAAGTGTGATTTCATTAAAACATACATTTATTCTAAAACCTGATGCTTTAAAATGATGGAACATTATTTAAATGCATTTAAATGTCACAGACAATAGGTTTAACTGTTTTAAAGAAGGGTCTAACAATAAAACTCCTACATGTGCTAAATTTTGCAGCCAAGATCAAACACTGAAAATGCATACTTCACCACAGTTAATTCATGCATTTTTATATAATTTTTTTTTTTTATAAATGTGTTAAATTGATAAAATGTTGTAAAACAGAATTTAAATTTCTATCTAACTAAGGAGCAGTTGGCCTCACGGTTAGGTCCCGCTCCATGCATGTGGGTGCCCAGGTTCAAGTCCAGCCTGTGGCTCCTTTCCCACATGCCTCTCCACCACTCTCTAATCCAGCGGTTCTCAACTGGTGGGTCAGGACCCAAATGTGGGCCATGAATCCTTTCCAGCTGGCCGCAGATGTGTGCACCAGGAAAAAATTGTGGCAGAAATTCTCCAGACAAAAGCCCTGAGTGGACATAGGGTAGATTTATACCCTATGATTATGAGTACATTTCAGTCTTTGTCTCAAGCCTTCTACTCATTTATCTCCTTTTCTCAGGATAACACTTCTGATTTCCCCAAGATAACCAAGAAATTCTTCAGGAAATTATCAAATTTCATTGTTGTCTGGGAAAAATGGAGTAACAAAGATGTATGCATGTGTGTCCTTCTGTAATGATGTGCTTTTAAACATGTTTATTTTGTCTTATTTCTTTAGGGTGCAACATTTTTATTTGATCAATTTAAGTGGTTGAACATTTTCAAAAATCTGAGTTGCAATTTCTAAGGTGGGACATGATGGCCCAACCAGTTGAGAACGACTGCTCTTATCCCTGTTTCTGACTCTATCCACTGTCCAACTCTCCAATTAAAAGCATAAAAGCCCCAATAACATATATTAAAAAAAAAAGAAAATGAAATTTTACGGTCATTTTTACTGTAGCTTATTTGAGCACGGAGTGGAAAATTAAACAGTTTCATCCTCTCATATCAGCACTTAAAATGTTTGTATTAGTGCTCTGAAGTGCTCTTAGATTTTGTTTTGTTTAGATTTGTTCTCAGCTAAAAACAAATCACAGATAATAAAACTCATGTGAGAGGGTTTAAAGAGACAAATTCTTAAGAACAGTTGGTGAATAAGGCCCATGCTCCCTCCCATCTTATCACATCATATCCAACTCTGTAAAGCACACAGTATCCATTCTCCTCCCTTTGATTAAATGTCAACATTCCCACCCTCCATTGCCTTTTACTTTTTCTCGTTTCTTCATCTCCTCCTTCCTTTTTGAATACAGCAACCACCATGGACTCTGGGTAGGGGAGCAGTCTCTTCGAGGTCTGAAAAACAGAGTCCCAACCCTGTTGATTTCATCAGTTTCACCTGAATCCTGAGATCCAAGTCTACCTTCTCCCTCTTCTACAACTCCATTCAACCCCTAACCTTTATCCTTCGACCTCTACCCTTATCTCTCCATCCCTCAGCCCCCACCAGCCCTGTCAGATACCAAGGGACGGCTTTTCTGGAGCTTGTGTCTATACGATGCATTAACAACAACCCAGCCTGATACCAGAACTGACCTGCCCGCCTCTTATGGAAATAAAAGCACATCATTCCTGTGGCTCTCTTTGGTATTCATGCTTGCCACGTGCAGTGAAGCTGCTTTAAAGGACACAGTGATATTCTATTGAACATATTTTTGTTAACATTTGAAAGATTTAAGCGGATGAAGTCACCAGGGTCCTTTTCACTCCTGCAGCTCTGTTGTTATGCTCGGATCACCAACTCCTGAACTGCATGGTTTAAATGAAGGGATAAAAGCAGGACATTAACCTGGTGAGTATTTACTTCTTGTTTTTAACAGGAACTTTTGCTGACTTTTGCTGAGTCTGAGTCCACCATAAAAGCAGTAAGTCCCTTCTTCTTCTTCTATCTTCAGGTCATTTTTTATTTAAAAAAATATAAGACAGTATGCCCCGCATTCTTCATTGCAGGGATGGATCTGCCCTAGCAAGGCATGTAGAGGAGGAGTCTGTGTCATCTGTAAAACTACACCTCATCAATTCATTAATTTTTCAATATCTCAGTCAATCGAATCTTTCTGTTCTTTTGGTCACGTCACAGCAGGGTGGGGGCCTTGCTGGGCCGTCCCAGTGCTGGAGGGGATTTACTCCGCAGCTCCTTGCTCTTCAGACTGATGGGCTGAGCAACCATGAGGGCGGGGGCTGACAGGTGGTGGGCGGCGGCCTTCTGCTGGTGAGCGCTGTTGATGTAACTGGAGATGAGAAGAGTGATCTCACGGATCTGTTGACAAAACAAAACAAAGACGAAGAAGTCACAGTGTGTTTATTTTTCAAGTGTGAGTGCCTGTAAATTCACAGAATTCTTCTGCTGATGAAGGAATTCTTTGTCAGTATTTCACCCTCTTCTTTTAAAAACTACCTTGTGGGCAAAAGCAGTTTTCAAGGGCAACTGCAACAACATGATGAGAATAAGGCTCCACTTTTACTGAAAATTTTAGTCTTAATCACAAAGTATTTTCATATTTGGGTTTTTTAATGTAGTATTTTCACATTTGATATTTTAATTTTAGTATTAGTATTTAAACAACTGGTATTTTTAATTTAGTATTTTAGCATTTAGTATTTTTAATTTACTGTTTTCACATTTGATATGTTTAATTTAGTATTTTAACATTTGTTATTTTAAATTAAGTATTTTAACATCTGATAGTTCAATGTAGTATTTTCACATTTGATATTTGTAATTTAGTATTTTAACATTTGTTATTTTTAATTTAGTATTTTAACATTTGTTATTTTTAATTTAGTATTTTAACATTTGTTATTTTTAATTTAGTATTTTAACATTTGTTATTTTAAATTAAGTATTTTAACATCTGATAGTTCAATGTAGTATTTTCACATTTGATATTTGTAATTTGGGATTTTAGCATGTAGCATTTTAAATTGTTGTAAATTTGATATTTTTAATTTAGTATTTAAACATTTAGTATTTTAGCATTAAGTAATCTTAATATTGTGTTTTCACATTTTATATTTTTATTTTATTATTTTAACATTTGTTATTTTTTATTTAGTATTTTAACATTCGTTATTTCTAATTAAGTATTTATTATCTAGTATTTAAATGTAGTATTTTCAGATTTGATATTTTTATTTTAGTATTTTAACATTTGGTATTTTTAATTTAATATTTTAGCATTAAGTATTTTTAATTTAGTGTTTTCACATTTGATATTTTTTATTTATGTTTTAACATTTGTTATTTTTAATTATGTGTTTTTAAATTTGGCATTTAAATGTAGTGTTTTCCAATTTGATATTTTATTATTTTTACATTTGTTATCTTTAATTTTGTATTGTAGCATCAATATTTTTCATCTAGTGTTTTCAAATTTAGTTTTTTAAATTTAGTGTTTGAACATTTGACGTTTTTAATTTGGTATTTTAACATTTGTAATTTTTAATTAAGGATTTTAACATGTGGTATTTAAATGCAGTATTTTCACATTTTATATTTTTTATTCAGCATTTATCATGCAGTATTATAAATTGTTGTAAATTTGATATTTTTAACTTAGTGTTTAAAAATTTGGTATTTTTAATTTAGTATTTTTGCATTTTATATTTTTTAATTTTGTATTTTCACATTTGATATTTTTAATTTAGTATTTTAACATTTAGTATTTTTAATTTACTGTTTTCACATTTGATATGTTTAATTTAGTATTTTAACATTTGTTTTTTTTTATTATTATTTATTATGATTATCTCATTTGGTTCACACATTTCTCAATTTTCCAATTTTACATTTGGTTAAATTTTTCAGGAGGTATTTTTCACATTTAGTATTTGTTAATAATAAATATATTTATATGGTATTTCTACAGTTGATTCACTTTTTTTTATTGTTTTATATTCATTTTTTTATTTGGTAATTTCAGATTTGGTTCACATTTTTTATTTGGTTCACATTTATTTATTTGGCATTTCATGTTAGTTCACAAGTATTGAGCTCCACCATAAAAAATGTTTCCAGTTTGTCTTCTTCATTGCAGTAGTCAGGAACAAACATACCCGTTCAGCAAGGAAAGACTCAGAGAACAAAAGAAGGGCAGTAAAATTTCAGGTGTAGTAAATTTCCACAAATGGAACAAGTGCAATAAAGCGTGAAAAAGGCTTTTGATAGATTGTTTTTGATCAAACTCATTCTGAGCCACAGTGTCCTCTCACTCTCTCACCTTGGAAGCATCCATAGCAAACAAATGTTTCTCTGTGGGTTTGTCTTTGCTGCTGGTGGTCCCAATGCTCTGTCCCACCACCAGCATGAAGTCCTGTCTGCAGCCTCCAAACGTCATCAGGCTCCTGTAAGGGTGGGACACCAACGGCTTCTGCAGAGAGAGAGAGAGAGAGAGAGAGAGGGAGACAGACAGAAGTGTTAACATGAAAAAATATGGTGAGCAGTTTAATTTGAATTTAATCTTCGGGCTGTGTCCTCTACATTTGTTCCAATAAATCAAAAAGCTACTGAACTCAGTTTAGCACACTGCAAAATGCTCCAGAGGGTTTTTCATGAGCTGAACAACTTTTCCATGAATCATTTTAACTAAGACTGATCTTCCATCAAGTTAACAATGTTGTGTATTCATTTCTTCATCCAATTATTCTGTTTAATTTATCAGTTGATCTTGGTTCCAACCCTCACTGATGGTCATGAGCTTTGGATAGTGACTGAAAAATTTTAATGCTCATCTTACTATGTTGTAGTTCTAACTCTGCAAGTACACAGCGGCATATGGAGAAGCCAAGACATTATGCAGTTATTTGGGGGAAAACACCCCTTTCTGTGCAAACTGGTCTTATTTCGTTAAACATCTAATGACGAGGTTTGTAACGGCACGGCGTTAATAGAGTAAAGATTAGCCCGCTGTCTGTGAGAGCTGATAGAAGTGTGCTGCAGTTTTTATAATGCAGAAACTTTCCACAATGTTTAGGAAACAATTTCACCTCCCTGTGACTTAGAAATAAATGATATGTAACAAGGTTGGTAAATATTATTTTGACATAGCTATTTCTAAGCTATAACCAGGAATTAAATCAGTCTGAGGCTGAGAGAGCGAGCAGTAATGGTCAGAAATCCAGCGGGAGTGGAATTAAGAGAAGAGTCCTGTGCAGGGCTCTAGTCTGAGTCCATTTTAGACAGAAATGTGTCACCTTTTGTGGTATGGGTCCTGAGAAGGCTGGGCTTTTTCTAGGCATCAGAAGAGGCTTTGTGAAAAACTAACAAAAAAATAAATAAAACTAGGACCCACTGCTCAAGTGTTATCTCTAGTACTATCTGTATCTCTCAGCAAAAAAGTATTTCTATCCTACTGAAATGTGAGTTAAAGCAGAGATGCTGACCATAGAGTTGTGCTCCAAAACACTGACACCGTCCTCGTGCACGGCCAGCCAGACACGAACACCCTGCTGAGGAGACGCAGTGATGGACTGAAAACAGAGAAAGAGAGAGAAAGATCAACATGTGCATTTTCATTATTAATCATCGTAAAATATAAAGCGGTGTTACAGCAGCTCAATTCTAGAGGCAGCAAAAAAAACAGCAATAAGACTATGTAAAATAAAGACCAACTTCTGTTTCAGGAGTTCTACCTAGGAGATTTAAGGTCTCTGTGATATCTCGAGAAGAATTTACCAAAGTAGAAAATGTTTAGAATACAGCTGTTTGCTTCCAGAAAAAGTGGCCGTGTCAGTCACCATCAGCATTAGGAAAAACAACATTTTATGTTGTATTGTTCTCTTTTTTTCCCTTATTGCTGCTTTATTTTAAAAAGAAGAAAAAAAGTAAAACAATTTCAAATGTGAGAGTCTTTTCACCAGTTTAAACTTAAAAGAAAAAATACATGAATAAACAAAGCATGAAAAAAAAACAAAACAAAAAAACAGGAATTACTGCCTGCAAGTAAGATGCCTCCTTGAGGTATAGAGTTGCTGCAAAGTGGAAGGACAGGGAAGGGCAGGACTTTTCAAAAAATCCTCAGGAGGTGATTGTTTGAAAGTTCTGGCTGTCACATTCATCACTGGCCAATCAGAGCATCAAGATTAAATGAGGTAGTAAGCATGCGCAGCTTCAGTAAGTAACTTGAGCTCAGCAGACAAGCACTGCCATCGTTTCTGAACAGTGGAGCTTGCAAATGGATAAAACTCATGCCAAGGTTGGTTGGGAGAAGGGCAAGACAGCCTGTTCACCAAGAAAATCTTTCAATGTGGTTCTTTGCTCTTGTTTTAACCAGTGTTGGGAGTAACACGTCACTAGGTAACACGTTACAGTAACTCAGTTACTTTTTATGGTAACTAGTAGTGTTATGTGTTTCTTTTTTAAAAATCTTTAACAACGTAACAACTACAGAGAATTTATATCACTCATTACTCGTCACTTTTACAGCCGACAACTCAACCAACCATGCAGGTTAGTAAACATCTGGTTTGGCAGACGATGTGACGGGACTGAAGCACAATCGATAGAGCCGCTGCAGAGACACACAAACAAACACAGGCACTGAAACGCACACACACACCTGGCTGAGCACTAGAGCGTAAGCCCTCTGTCTTGGAAATATGAGCATTACTCTTCCACTCCTCGTGATAGAGGACGAAAAAGAACATGAGAGTAAACTTTTCCAACGCCAAGAACAGTAATTCTAACCTCACGAAGTACCAAGCTCAACAACACACTTCAGCTTCACTAGTTCTAGTAGAGAGCTGACGCTACAAACATCGCTAACCCAGGTACAGCTCAGGATTGTACAGCGGACTACGGAGGGGCCACTCCATCCAGACAACCAAAGGCTTAATTTTAAATCACCGCCAGCTGCAGAGTGTGTCAATAAGGAAGTTCTAAAAAGACTGTGGCAAGGTAAGATGTTGAAGACACACTTCTGATATAAGCTGTAGAGTCTTCAGAGAAATAATAAAAAAAAAAAAACAAACAAACAGACAAGTGACAGGATCATCATGCAGAAAGACATTTAGAGAGCAGCTGGGATTTAATCTGTTAAAGAAGTTTGTTCAGCTTCTTTGTTTGCTGAAAAGTTTTATCAATTATCTTTAACCTGAGAGACAGAAACAGCTGATTGGATGATCATGTACGGATGTTCACGTACCTCTACTTCAAATAACTTGGCACCAAAGAAAGGCCACTTCCTGGCAACAGTCAGGTAGATCCTGATGCACTCTGATGGAGTCCGACCCCTGAGGGAGGCCCAGCGGGCAGACAGACGTTGCAGCAGCACTCTGGGGAGAAACAAGTGGAAAATACTACAGCCTGAACCACTTTAGAGAAGATGACTTTATCTCCTCTGCTAGAAATGAAGCCTAGTTTTAGTTCATGCAGGACTTGGTAGTCATGCACCCAGTTGTGATCAGCTGGCAGCCAGCTGATTCATATTATCACTTTCCAGCTCCCAAAACCAATTAAACACCTCTATCTCTCAACGCAGCAGTGCATTTAAACATGACGTACTTCTCATTTATCCCTGCTTGCATTTATGCTCATGCACCATGCTGCTGCTGGCAACTTCCTCCACCCCAGCATCCTCCTTTATAGCATAAAGTGTGTTGCATCCTCACATTCAGATTCATGCAATGGATTAAGTACTTTTGAACTCATTTTATTGTATTCAATACACATTGTAATAAATGTATCCATCCATATGGAGGTTTCTAGCCATGTGCTCCCTGGAAAGTCAAAGCATGCTGCTTGACTACCCCTGGGAGCATCTTTTGAGCAGAGTCTTCTCTGCCAAGTAAAACTGTACATCAATATTGCAATAAAGTGGTTGAAAGTATGATGAGAGCATTCCTGACTGAAATTCAGTTCAACTGAATGTTCAGCAGCCCACATTTTAGTATAATCTCATCCTGTACATTGTCAGACAAGATATAATCAACTATTATTTTTAGCTCATTGCCGTGTCATTGTCACCATGGGAATAAAGGTTAATGATGACATTTCATCCTAATTGTTATTGATGAATGTTTGCGAATATTTGTGTTATGTTTCTGTTGTACCTGAGCAGCTCCTCAGAGGTGCTTCTGCGGTAATGTTTGGGGTAAAATCGGTCCAGAACCTGCTTCAGGGTCTGGTTTGACTTGGTCTGGGCTGATCCAGGAGCAGAGAAGGGACGCTCAAAATCCCCATACTCCACCTGAACACAAGCAAAAAAGCATTATACTGAAAATTAAGACTACCATCTGTTTCACCAAATAACACTTCATGTTCCCACAGAAGAAACACTAGATGTATATAAGGGATTATGTCATGTTGTTTGTCTGTTTATCAATTGTGGAGCTCAAATAAAATGATCTCTATCAAAGACAAATCAAACACGGGTGCATCTATAAGAATCAAACCTGAGCCAGTAGGGCGGCCATCTCTAAAGCGAGCTCCTTGTTGACCGGGAAGTGTCCCGCTACGATGGCTTCATTGGTCTGATAAGCCAGCAGCAGCCTCTCCCTCTCAGACTCGCCCCTCACCTGAAGAGAGAAGTACAACCTGCACACAGAGACAGAAAAATGTTATTGCACTCTTTCGGTTTGTCCAGGTTAAATTTTTGTCATTAGTTGATTTAGAAAGCTGCAGAGAGGAGATGTGGAGGAGAAAGGGGGTCGAGAGCTCTGTCTGCAGCACATAGAGCAGAGGTTCACAGCTGAACATTGTTCCTATCTAGGGCTGAGCAATGATCGCAAATTAGATTAAATTGCAATACGACCTGATGCAATTTTCAAGTTACAGACAGTGCAATATTTCTTTGACTTAAAATTTGTCAAAACACTAGTTTGACATATGTTTTTGCTGCAGAATTTTGAATTTTCATGTTCATTGGCATAAACAGATCAGTTACTACCAAAGCAGTGTAAAAAATAAAAATACATGGAATATTTACACATAATATACATTTGCATATTAAATAATTCCACAAATAATCAATGTATAATGAAATAAATCTGATTACATAAAACAATGACACTAAAAAAATAATGGAAATAAGTTTAAAGAAAAAAAAATAAGTGCGTTTGTTGGGAAGAGGCTGACTGGCTGTCCCTCAGGCTATGGTAAGATCGAGTGTATTTAGCAGTATCTAAACAGATGATTCTGTGTTCTCTGATCAAGTATGTCATTTTTTGTTCATCCTGTAGTGAATCAAAGTGAGGAAAATGATTAATAAATTCTCTTCTGTTCGTTCATTTTTACTGCAGTGCAGCAGGAAATGTGTCCTCTCTAGGTAAGCAGGTGTGTGTCTAGCTGTTTCAATGTTCAGACAGTGATCACTGAGTCTGTACATGGTCAACATCTTCCTCAGTTCCTCATCAGTCCCTGTGCTTAAATACTCTGCTACAGTGTACTGTCTGTTCAGAGCCAAATATCACTGGAGTTTACTTTGAGTCCTTGTTGTGCATGTCCAACAGTTCATGTAATTTTCTTTTTCTCTCTCTGTAATCTGATTGGTTGGGATGGTGTCAGGGCTGTCTTGAGGCCTGGTACTGTAAGGTGAGCTGAGTCTCATGATCAGCTGGCTGAAGGGGCTCTTCTTCAGGGTCTCCTCTTGGTAAAGTAGAGCTCTGTGATGGTAGGAGCTGGAGTCACTGGTTTTTAGGTGTTTGTAAAATTTGATGGCTCTTTTTTGGATGGGGAATAAAAGTGGAAATTGGCCTAATTCTGCTCTGCACCCATTGTTGGTGGTGTTTCTGTAAACCCTGAGAATACTCTTACAGATCTCTGTATACAGGGTCTCTATGGGGTGTTTGTCCCATCTGTCATAATTTAGATTTGTTAAAGGACCCCACACTTCACTACCATAAAACAACACTGGTTCTATTACTGATTTAAAGATTTGGAGCCAGATTCTGATTGGTAACTGAACATTTGAAGATTTCTTAATGAAATAAAAAGCCCTTCTTCCCTTCTCTCTGAGCTCATTAACAGCCAGATTAAAATTTCCTGTGTGGGTGATATTTCACAATATATTATGTTTTGCTCTAGACATTATGCAAACATTCAAGTGTCTTTTTTTTAGTAGGGTTTGCAATGGTTAATTTGTGGCATTTAAGGCAGGACCCTAGCTGAGGTCTTTTTCTGGTTACTTCTTAAACTATAAAGTGTGATTAAAAGACTGAAATGTGTTTCTTAATTCATCCTTAAAATTTAAAGGGTGTTTCATGCCCAGCTACACTGAAATATTGCTAACAGCATTTAAATATCAGCATATGGATATTGGTAAAAAAAAAAAATCCATAATCATGCATCTCTTATTTTGGCATCAGCTCAGCTCACTTGGAACTTGTAAGAGGTGGTGCCAAAAAAGAACCAAGTACCAGATATGATCCTAAATTGAAAATCAAACGACCAAGTAGGGGTTATTCAGTACCACACAGTAGAAAAGCTCTACAGTTGTGGCAATGCTGTTTGCTCTACAGCACATTCTGAAATGCATTCACGCTCTTGTGTTACTCAAAAGTTGTTTCTAAGTTTGTCTCATTTGCACAGGTTCAGCGGCCTTAAAGGCCGCGAAGTTCCTGCATTAGTTTGAGAGACTCAGATTAACCCAATTAGTATTTAAAGTTTCCAAGACTTTTTTGGAGGGAGCAGAGCTGTCTTCAAAGACCAGAGAACAAACTTAACGGTCCCTCTGCTTAGATGGGAGGCTGTTTATTCTAACTTGTTTAGTTGTGACTGAAATGAGCCTTTCTTCACATGGACAGTTCTTTAGTTGAAGAAGAGAGCTGACAGAGAGAACAGGCAGTGTCAGGTTTGAATATGAGGTGGAAAAAGATTAACATACCTGTTCTTATAGGTGAGACGGACCGTCCGGGTGTTCTCTGATTTGCCCGTGTGCTGCTCTTTTGAGGCCTGCTCCCATTTAGAGATAATGTCACAAATCTGAAAAATAAACACACAAGGATATGTTTGTTTAGAAAACACTTCTTATTCTCAGAAAGTCATATTAAAGCAGAATATGCACCTTGACGTCTCCCTTCAGGCAGTGCTCCAGCTCTCGCCCGGTCGGGTCGTCTGTGTACAGACTGAAGCCAGATAGTCCGGTCTTCCTCATGCCGCTGTCCTGATTCAGACGAGACTGAAACTCATCAACCGTGGTTGAAG
The DNA here is from genome assembly GCF_018320785.1 of Cheilinus undulatus. NCBI lineage: Eukaryota > Metazoa > Chordata > Actinopteri > Labriformes > Labridae > Cheilinus > Cheilinus undulatus. The sequence goes on along the minus strand of NC_054870.1, from coordinate 8,713,433 downwards.
CATCAAAGCTCACTACCTGAAAATAAAAAAGGCAGAGAACCATGTGACAGTAATGACTTTAAGCTCTTTACAGATATCAGCATAGATTTAGAAGGCAAGTGTATTTATAAAGAAGACCGATAAAACTAAAAAAAAAAAAAAAAAATCAAAGACATAGGACATTAAGCCAAAGTATAATATTAAAATATAACATATAAATGTAAGATTGAAAAGAATGAAAGAAATATGACCTGAGGCAAAGATACAACGATAACAATACATCTAATATTTCAATAATCATAATGCCTCATAGTGAGACATGGACAACACTCAGTAAAAACAAAAGCAAAAAGTCAACCTAAAATACAGGATACTGTGGGTTTTCTTGCGGAAAAAGAATATGAACACAGAGAACCTCACAAATCCCTTGGATATCCCTTTTATTGATTTTCCAAATCAGTCATGGTCAATATAATTTGCCTTTTTTTTTTTTTTACAAAAACATTTATTCAAAAAACTTTTCAATGTCAAAGTGAAAACAAATCCAGCAAGCATCCTCACAGCATGATGCTGCCACCACAGTGCTTCACAGTAGGGATGGTGTGTTTGTGGTGATGTGCAGTGTTTAATACCTGCCAAACATACGTCTGGTCTGATGACCAGGAAGCCCCATTCTGGTCTCATCAAACCAAAGACTTTTGTCTACTTCACCATGGAGTCTCCCACATGCCTTTAGGTGAACTCTAGTCAAGATTTAATCTGAGTGTCTTCAACAGTATTCTTAATCAAAAGAAAAGGAAGAAACACTGTCTATATGACATAACAACATTTGTAAATGTGTTCCACCCACTTTTCCAAATTTTGCCAACATAATTGCGCAATTTAGACAGTGTGCAGGAGTTTACCTTCAGTTTTTGATCATTGTAAAGAGTCAATTAACCAACATTTTTCTGTTTTTGTCACCATGACATTGCAAAGGTACCAATATCATTAGATTTATTTTTTTAGAAAATATGAAAGATGAAATAATTTAGAGTAAATGTCATTATAATTCCCCATTTAGACTTAATGTTTTTAATAATAACCTCATGGTCAGTAAGCATTACTGTAGAAAATATATTTGCTAAGCATCAGGCCTGACTATTTTCTTCTTGAATCAACAATTAAAAAGACCTCATTGATATAAACAATATTATCTTACCCTTTGTCTTGTTTGAAAATATAATGGCATATCTAAAAAAACTGATAAATCAGCTAGCTTCACAATGATGTCATTGCTTCCTGTTTTAAAACGCAGATGGAGAAAGAGCAAGTGAGAGAGAGCAGGGACTGACAAAGCAAATGGGAACAGGTAGATGGGTGGGGCAGAGATGTGACAGTTTAATCACAGTCTGTGTAAACTGTGACTAATGCAGGGATAAACCATGAGAACACAGCACTAACGTTATTGTTAGCATGAGCTAGCTCGGCAGGTTTCGCCCCTTTACCGTTTTTTTTTTTTAAGTTTCACAAAGATCCAAAATGTCTGCCCTAGTTTGTATGCCTGCATAACAAACTCATGCTGGAGACTGGTTGGGATTTCCTTACTCTTCTTTTAAGAAGAGGAATGGTGAGAGGAAAAACTGACACTAAAAACATTGAACTTTACACAGCCCTGAATGTCTGCTTCAAACCAAGACAAGAATCAGTTCTGCTGCGAATCGTACCTACCTGAGGGAACTATGAAATATAAAAAGGATGTTTTATGTGTGCTTATCTACACTTTTGTACAATCAGATGAGTAGTTGTGTGATACCTGGTAGGTGTTGTTGAGGAAGTGGACAGGCATGCTGAAGGGCAGAGAGTGATGGTAAGGGTTCCTCAGCAGGATGGACAAGATCTCCATACGGGACGGCCTGGCCTGCCTCTCTCCTTTCTGCTGAGTCCGCTCCATGGAGCGCAGGCAGTAGATGGCGTATTTACCCACCTCAGTCCTGACAGCAAGAGACACAATAGTACAGTAGTAGTACTGATATGTTTATTGGAAAAAAGCTGGGACAGGGATTCATTTAAAGCAGGGGTTCTCAACCTTTTTGATTGCAACCCCCCAAAAATAAAGGTGCCAGAGACCAGGAACCCCTACTGTACATGAGGGTGGTTCAACAGCAATGCACATTCAAGAATAGTAATGTGCAGAAAAGGCTGTCCATAAGAGGGGATAAAAGGGGAGATTTCAGGGGCCCAGCCAAACTGGGGGCCCATAGAGTCAGCAAAATTATGGTCAATTGTAAATATAAGCTCTGATATCCATATTTTATTTTTAACCTGAATAATAACCACTCTTATTCAGGCAACACACATCTTTTTAAATCATTTGTGCTGTCGTATATAGCCTTCTTAAAATGTAATCCCTTTTCCTAAAAACAGAATTAAAAAAGGTTAAAAATAGCTAGAATGTTGAAATGGGTTTTTCAAAGTAGCAGAAATGGGTTAGAAGTAGCAAAAATGAGATAAAAGTGGCAAAAAATGAACAAAAATAGATGAAATGGGTTAAAGAGAAAAAAGGGGCTTGATAAATAGTAAAATGAGGTTAAAATAAGGATAAAATGGGCAAAAATGGGCAAAAATGGGCGTAATAGGGGTTAATAGTGGCAATATTGGGCAATAACTAACGCTAACTAACTACTTCTAAGGCAATAACTGCCTTAAAAGTAGAAAAAAAAAGGCAGAAAGGGGAACCAGAAAGGGTTTAAAATTGGTAGAAAGGGTTTAAAATGGACAAAAATAGGTTTAGGATAGCAAAAATTTATGAAAAATGGTAAATAATATCGGCAAAATTGGGTGGGAAAAGTGGTTAAAAAGTGGCACAAAATACTTTCAACATTATAACCCAATAATAGTTTGACGCACTTTTTAGCTCTAAAATAAGGTAACTTAATCAGGATGCTGCAGCTGTGGTGGGCCCATTCTCTGGGTTTGTCAGGGGCCTGGCAAAATTTGTTGACAGGCCTTTGTGCAGACTTACCTTTAACAGGTTTTTTAAACATTTCAGGATTAATCTCACCAAATGACCATGTTTTTACTTAACATGTAGCTACTTTAATGCAGATATTTTCATAAGAAAGGGTAAAATTCTCTGTTATTATTTCAAAAATTATTTTTTTATTTCTAAGGCATCTGTCAGCCCATATCAGTGTCTCATGAACAGCACTTAAACTTCTTTAAAGGTCATTGAACTAAAGAAAAATGATCAAAGTCAGTCAATCAGTGCTTAAAAGAATTGACTGATCAATTCTTAGAAAATGCAAGTGAATTTGCAAATAATTGCATTTTTGGTTGCATGTTTTAAATGGTATCATTTTTCATTTTAAAACACTAACTTTTAAATCCATATTCACAATGTTATTTTCATTGGTAGGTAGCAAAAGTTTAGATGATATTTACAACCAAAATATCAGGTTATATCAGCTTTAAATTTCTGCCTATGTGTGAATGAGTTTGTGGAGTTTTAGCTACAGTTTTTTCTTTGTTCATCCTCATTCCTTTAATTTTCAAGTGTGTTTTATGGGCTGGAGTTTAAGGTCTGAACTACGTTTATATCAGTGCCATCTGTATCTGCATGGCTAAAATGATACTAAGGAAGCAGCCATATTTGGAAAAGAGAGTGGAGATGAAAAGAGCAAGGGTTTCCCTCAGCCTATTTGCAAAGAGCCCTACAATGTGTTTTTGTGATGGCTTCTTTTCTGTGAATATCTACAACCCTGAACTATCTGTTTCAATGCACAAAGTTTCTCATTTTCATTAAAAAAGCATAGTTTTTCCTATCACCTGGTATGGATAAAATAACATTTATCTAAAGTGAGTTTAAGGATCCTATGTGGAGCATTACTTACAATTTCTACCTGGTAACATCTAACATCATATAGAAGGTTTGAAAGATTAAAAGACACATGGAAATAATTTGTGTTTATAACTCTTCCAATCCAAGCGAGAAATAAATCCATAACTTTTCATCCCACCTGCCTTTGTCACATTGCTGTTTATTGCTTAACAGTATAGCCCTTCCTCTTTTTGTAAAGTCTTGATATGATATTTGTTATGAATGGGCTCAATACAAATAAAGATTTATCAACTGAGCGTGCGTCTCCTGCTGTTCTCACCTGGAGTCCCCATGTCTGTTCAAGTGAACCTGTAGCAGCCAGAGGAAGGGATGCTGGGGCAGAAAGAGGCCCACACACAGAGCGAGGAACTGCCAGCCCTTTAACACAAACACAGTCACAGAGTCACTGACACTGATTCAGTTTCACTTTGAATCTGTTTCCTTCAGTAGTATTGGGTGAGCGAATCAGCCACTCTGAGCTCATTGCTGAAAACACAAACAAAGCCTCTTCAGTGTTGTGATGACTCCTCCTGTTGTCTTTAAACCCTAACTGTGGAGTTTCTGTCTCGAAGAAAACACCATACAGCTATCTGTGCCTTGTGCCCCCTACTGGTGAGATTTATAACTCAGAAAAAGTTTTTTTCAGCAGAACTGGAGGTTTGATTAAAAAAGAACAGGATTGAATGATCAGATATTCTCTGATTATGTAATCCTTGTTTTCTTTTTGGAATTTCCTGGTTGTAAAATTTAATCCAATCTGACTGCTGTAATCCTATTGGATTTCTTTTGAACAACCTGGCACTGAGCTATGATGTTACTGTACATTTTCCCACACCCTGTCCTAACAGACAGTGTGCTGATACTGCCCCCGTGTGGCAAGAATACAGACCTGCAGGGGTCCAGGCTGGCCGTGCGGCTGCCTCCTGCGGGTCTGTTTGATGAGCTGACAGAAGAGCTCGTTCTGCAGCTCGGGGTGGGTCAGACACACCTGCAGGGCGCTCTGAGCCAGAGACACGTGGTAATCGATGGCAGGGGCGTCAATCGCCACGTTGATAAAAAGCTGACAAGTCTGAGGAGAGAGATGACAGTTCAAGTTCAAATTAAACATGAAGGAGATATTATCGGTGCATGTAGAATATTGTTCAAACATCACTCAATATCAAAAATATTGTTTTGACCTTTTATTTGTGAGCATTTTTAAAGATAATATGGGAGTATATTTCTTCAGTTAATATGACAGCTTTAATTATTTTCTTAGCCATGTTTTTGTATATGAATCGTTCATTTAATAAAACAAGATGTATTATGTGAATGGATCACCCCTCTGAGGATTTAGAAAACAACATTTCTCTAAAAAGTTCCATTAGAAGAAGTATTTTTTCCCAACATCCTTTCCTGTAATTAAGGTCTTTGATATTAGCTGTAAGCACTGTGTGTGTAAACATTTCGCTCATTTTGGTCTTTATTTAATGTAAAAAGAAAAAAAAACAGATGTATTTTTTATCCTGCTGTTTTATATCTTTACTTTAAAAATCTGTACGAGAAAACCGTCAAATCATCAAAAAATATTCTAAAACAAACTAGACCTTGTTTGAACTTTAATCAGTCTTAAATATTATTAATTCCACAGAAACCTTGTTATACATGCAGCATGGACCCCTACAGTCTGATTGCATTAGTTATTATTGTAATGTAAAACTGCATGTTGATTTTGAGTTTGTAACTGTACCTTAAAGAGTTTAACGGCCTCTGTTTGCAGAGCCAGTGAAGGCAGCGTGGTGAGAGGAGATGACAGAGCTTCTTTACTGAAACACAACACTGGATGTCTCCAGATCGGAGAGTCTGAAACATAACACACAGGATTCACAAATGAATAAATAAATAATAAATCAATAAAATTCAGTGTGCTTTGAATTACAGGTGGAAAGACAGAAGCACACAGACATTTTTTATAACTACAAATGGTGACAGGACTTTTAGTTTGTTTGGCATTTTTCATTTTTCAAAGCTCTCGCTTAAGGTCACACTTAGGCACTCACACTCATTCACTCTGCATTCACACAATGATAGTACACAGCAAAAACTGGAGTGTTAAATTCTCAGTTTTAAACATTTCAGTGTTGATTTTAACACTTAAAGGGTAATTTTAACTCCATTCAGAGTGAAAGGCCTTCAGAAATATCTGACAGTGTTGATTCACCAGTGTTAGTCCAACTCTGTAGGGAGTCAGCTGATCCAAGCTCTGCCTACTGCCATTTCAAATCTGGGGCGCAGAGATTTCCCATCATGTCTTTGTGCAGGGTGTAAAGATGTGTCTTAGATTCATTTAGATGATTAGCTGCCTGTTGTACAGTGATCACAACTGGGATTCACTCACATGTTTCTTGAATTACTGTTGTTTTTGGTGTTAAACACCTCTGCACCATGAGTGTAGTTGTCTACTAAGTTGGCCACTTCCTGACTGTGGTAATGGCTTGCTTGTAATAATGGAGAGAGTGCAGACCTCCGTCTCAGAACAAGTCCTAGTCTGTTTCATTGATCCACGATTGCCATATGATACCTTAGATTGCTACAGTTGTTTAGTGTGAGGAGGCAATCGATATTTAATATGAATTGAAAGTTTTTAGCACTGTGAAAATAACTGAATTAAAAGAAATTCAGATTTATACTCAAAGTGAAAGGAGGGAACACAGCATTGTGTTGAAAGTACACTTTAGTGTGTAAGAAAACAACAAGTGATGTAACACTATCAGTGTTAATCTAACACTGCTGTGTAAAGGCTGTTAGAATGAACATTAGTATTAACTTATCCCATTCATATGTATTCATTTACATTCACATGACTTAAGCTGCGTTTCCATTACAGTTTTTCGCAAAACAAGAGCGATATTTCTTAAATTTCGGCGGCGTACAATTGTGCATTGAATGTGTTTCCATTGAAGGGAGTTTTGGGCATGAGCCTTGTAATTCTCGTAAAATCTCATCTCGCATGAATCCGCTGCAAGGAAGCTGGACGTTCAAAACCTGTTGTGTGTTGGTACAGTTATGGTTACATCTACAGCGGTTGCCTTGATCACTTTGAACAAAAGGTGAAAGCAATGGATGACAGTTCAGAGTCAAAGTCCGTATGTATAGCAAAAGCCACATTTAAGTGTACAAGTATGATGTTAGGAAAAGTCTCATCTCCTCTTCTGTCCATACGTACTGCGCCATGTTGTCTCAGAGTGGACTGGTCATGTGACACCATGCGCTACGTCCTGCGACTTGTAAATGTGAAAAAGTGTTTTCATTACACTTTTGCGATATACTTCTATATTGAAACATCTGAAAAACCTCCCCATGAGAGCGTAAAAACTTTTAAGCGATATTTGAGAGGTTTTTCGAAATTCAGGTGTTTCCATTACCAGTTTTTATTGCGCTATTTAGATTTTGCGCATTTCTAAGGGAGATGGAAATGCAGCTAATGATGCAGCAGTGGGCCTAAGACCCTGTCCAAACTGGGACGAATTCAGGAGTATTCACAAAAGTTTTTTGTGATATCGGTGTTTCATCCACATGGAAACAGTGTTTTGGTAGGCTGTAAAAGCTGCTTTTTGAAACTGGGTCCCAGAGTGAACAAATCTGTATACGCCTATCCTTTCGTCTCTGTGTGGACAGCCATCTTTCTTGAAACAACTTCATCATACATAGCATTGCCCACTTAAGCCGCATGTGCAGGTCAAGCCAAAAAAATAACAACAATGGCGGCTTACAGGGTCGTGTTTGTGCTCTATGTGCATGCTCCATTATCTTATTCTCTCTTTTTGGTGCATTTCCATGGCAGCGTTACAGCGCCACTTACAGACTTGGCATATATACTACAGCAATTTCAATGGTTCCATGCTTACGTGGACATTTCCTAAAACAATCCTGTGTTTACAGAAAACATTTTCAAAATGAAATGGAAATATATTGTTTTTGTCTCCCTGTGGACAAGGCCTCAGTGTCTTGCCCAAGGACAATTCAAAATGAGCTGGAAATAGAACAACTTCACTGCAGGGTAGTTGCCCCAAAACAACAAAAAAGACACGTGAAACTCAAGACAAACAGTGGAAACAGATGGGTAATCTGGTATTTTATACCTCGGGTCTGCATTATGTTTGACATACCTTAGGTAGAAGCAACTCAAATACATCCCACATAGGTTTTTCCCTAGAATACTTTATGTCATTTAACCGTCACACTGAGAGTCCAAAAACAAAACAAAAGAAACCCTAAAGGGTGAAATTGGGTTTCTTCTACTGAGAAAAATCCTTTTTTCTTTTCCTGTATTGAAGAGGCTCAGACAGAGCACTTTTTTCTGTAATTGACTAAAGTGATATTCTTTACATGCATATAAATTGTGGATTCAGTGAACAATGCTGCCTTGCTTTTTTAAGGCTTTGTGACAGAGAAAGAATTAAAATCCAAGCATTACTTTGCAGCTCTTTCAACCTGATCCAGGACTCTGGTTGAAACAATCTACTGTTATAAGTGGATAGCTTGTGGATCAGTTAGACCAAACACTCTTTTAACATTTTGTAGATACTTGTTATAAATTATAAATAAAGTCCTCAGTTCAAAAACAAGTAGTAAGCATTAAATGTGAGTAGAGCTGAGCAGCACATTTCTCCACATCATCTTTTGTTATTATTTTGATTGAGAGCCCCTTGGCAGCAGCATTTGCAAACCATGCATTTAAAAAAAGCTCACAGACAAAACAAACATGATGGGTCTAAAATATTTACTCTGATCTCCATCCAGTTTGAAGAGTTTTCCCAGCAGCTGTTCAAAGTCAGTGCCAAATGTTCCCGCTGAGGTTCCTGCAGCCACAGAGAGATGGAAGAGCCACGAGTCCTGCATGGAAACACACTGACATCAGGGAGGTAACACGAGCACGTACATACTGTTCATCAAAGAAAACTTAAGTGATTTTAATTTAAAATCAGGGTAATATCTGCTATATATCTGACAATATACTTTTCTAATAAGGCAGTTGCGAATTAGTCAGGTGGTTTTCAGCATTCCATGATGCTCCCAGCTTTTCTTGCCCCTGTCCAAACTGTTTTGGCAGGCATCAAATTCAGAAAGTGGGTAGATTTAAATAAAATAAAATAAGAAAAAACATTAAATTAGTTCTAGCATTGAGTATCTTGTCCTTGTGCTGTATTCAATTGAATATAGATTAAAAATTATCTGCAAACACTATCTATTTTATCTACATTTTACACAACGTCCCAATATCTTTGTAATTAGAGGAAGAAGAAAACCACAGAAGTGTCGAAAAAAAAGAGCAAAGGAAGTTATTGCTCTACCTCCCCCTACTCCTTTGTTTTCCTGAGGGAAGAACAGAAAGTAACAAGAACAGAGAAGATAAATGACTGAAAAACTTCTCCTTCAGTAAAGTTTAATAGATTATTAAGTAGTCTTGATGACCCTGTGGTTTGTTTTTGCTTTGTAGAAGAGCAGCAAATAGAGAAACTTAAGTTTATAGCAATAAAAAGTGTTGCTGACCTTCTCCTGTTTGTTTTCGATGAGCAGGTAGGTTGGCCCCTGCTCCTGGGGTTGGATGGCGATGGTAAAAGGCGTCCCCTGTAAGCCACGGCCGCATGCTTTTAGGTCATCATCGGAGTCTCTCGACCCGTCGACCTCCTCCACCCGGGCCTCCCATAATTTGATCTGACCAAGAGGGAACTAAGCACACAAATAAGGACACATATCAACAGTAAAATCACTACTTTGATACCTTTTGATAGCTTTATCACCAATTAAATAATTTATAGAATCAGGGACAAAACACAAGTTTAGAATTCTGGTACTGTGACAGTCCTAGTGTGTCTAAATTTTGGTCTCAGGTTTCTTTCTTCCTCTTGCCGACATGTTTGACTCTGGGTTTAAGTGACAAAATGCTTCCAATAAAACAACTGAACATCCACAAGAAAATAAACAAAAAACAAATACGGCCCTAAAGGTGATAATGGATAATGAATATAAAAAAGGACTTCATGGATAACAATATGACAACAGCACATTTCCAAGCTGCACAGAGTCTGCTTATTGCTGCCTATTTGTACTGAATTAAAGACACTATTCAACAGCAGAGAGTAATCGCAGTTCGTCACAATGAGAGGCACAAAGTATGAATGAGATACAGCCTCTAAACTGCTGTTCTAGCGTCCTGATGTTGCAGTGGTAGACTTAATATCCAGTTTTCTATGGGAATAGTAAAAATGTCACCATGGCCTGTTTAAACTATAAAAATCAAGCATTTCTCTGGCTTTGAAGACTGTTGGAAATATTTGAGGTAATAAGTACTTAACCACAGACACATACGATAGAGGTTTAATCATTTTAAGGCCATTTTTTTAACATTTCTGTGTAAAAAATACTTAATGTACCTTTAAAAGGACTACATGGGTGGAGAGGTCATGCCTTTAACTAGTAGTGAAACATTAAAATATCATCCTGAACATCTTAGAAATATTCAGACTGAGTGACTGTAGCTCTAAAGCCCCACCTAGTGGTCAAACTCAGTTACACAGCATTAGACTAATCTATAATACATCCCTGGTTTTTGTCTGATTTGTCAAAGAAAATAAATCTGCCTGTGGGTGGATTAACTAACATTTAATTAAGCTTCCATTTATTTAATTTCTTTTAGATTTGCAATGTTAATTTAATAATTTAAACCATAAAAGACTGATTCTTGATGTTTTTGCATAGACGTTACATCAATCCAAATATCATGATGAACAGAATTTCTCCTGTTCTCAAATATATTTTATTGTTTCACTAAATCTTACGTTAACTTCTTAATGTGATTTGGTATGTGTTTGTTGTCCATTGTGAAATCTATAAACTATCTTTTTTTCCAGTAAATAAATAGTGTTCTGTCCTTTGTGAAGTCGGTTAAGTTTTGTTATTACACTGCCCTCTGTCTGTAAAGTCTCTAAATACATCTATATTTATCTATATCTTTGTTAACTATATGTTTTGTCCCATCTAAGCACCAGATTCTTATGTTTATAATTTAATAAATTTGAGGTGATCATTTTTTTCTTTTGGGGGTTGATTACTCAGCAAGGAGGTGGTGGTGGGTCCTGAGGATATAACAGTCGAGAACTATTGTCCTAGACCCCAAATATTGGCTAATTTCTTGTTTTCAACTACTCCAAAAATGAAGGTAAATTTAAGCACAAACTCATTGGCAATGTTTCCATTGCAACTTGTCTGAATTCAAGTTATAATTTAGCCAGTACTCTCTGGGGGCAGATCCACAAAAGAATAGAGCAGCTTTTTGCACATTTCTAAGCTGTGCAGATGACAAAGAGTCTGATCCACAGAGAATGTCCAACGAGGAAATCCATGCTAACTGCATGCAAACTACTCAGTGGAGCGAACAGCGCCCCTGTCCCATTTGCATGCATGTAAATAAGGGGATATTCAAAATCTGGGTCCAAAATTGCTCCCCCCCATATGCAAATGAGTTTGCAATCTGAAAATTGTGTTTTTATTTATTTTTTCCTGTCTCACTCTGTTATTGTGATGTTGGTGATCAAAGCGCAGAACCACCAATGTGGTCCTTGACAAAACGTGCCAAGTGCACTTCACTCATCTGGCAATGATTTTAGCAAAATCTGTCATGAAAGTGGTGCAAAAGAGTAACTATTGGGAGGTGCAAATCTTAAACTGAACTAGTGGATCTACCCCTCAGTCTTTTGCTTGCAACTGCTTTAGGTTAAAATGTGAAAAATGTGTTTTTTTTAAAGGTTCTGTACTGCTTTTATACCAATAATCACTAAAATAACAACCCCTACTGCATTTTAAAAGTATGGTATTGAAATCCTGCTTGTCTTACCTTGTCCTCTTGGCTGCGGAAATAATACAACGTTTTTCCAATCAGAGCACACCAAACTCTCTTTGAGTATCCATGTTTCACCTGCAGGAGAGGAGTACCATGAGATGTGTGGGGGTAAACATAAGCATGAAAACAAAGCCTCCTTTTTATTAACTTGTGCTGTAAGAAAAGTTTTTCTTTCTTATTTGTGACCTTGATGAGCAGCCCCTTCATGCTGGGCCTGATGTCAGGCTGAGTAAAAAGCGGACTGGCAGCTTTCAGCCTGAGCACGCTCAATAGTGTCCTGAGCCACTCCTCCAGCAGGTTAGGAGAGTCGGCCTTCAGGTAGTACACGCGTTTTCCCGTCACGATCTGGGCACAGCAACACAAAAACACATCAAAGATTTGATAGAAAATCATTTTCTCAGACAGGATCATTGATTTAATATAGTTAATAAATCACCTGGAGGATTTGTTTCCCGTCTCCACGTGCGATGCTGCTGCTGGCGTTGACCTCTATCTGACCCTGAGGTTTCCTGATCACATCACTCTTTAGGGCACAGAGAATGAAGCAATGAGATACAAACTAAGATTAAACCATAATGTGTGTTGGTGGAGACACCAGACTTTTTCTCTTTTTCATGTTGAATAAAATAGTCCATTTGGCAAAGATAAAAATTCTGAGTGTGGGGAAAAAACTTAAAAAATGGAAGAATGAGATCACAGAGATCAAACAGAAATGGCCTCCACAACTGCAGGATGTTTAGATACATATCTGCCTCAAAGTGCAGCTAACAGTTCAATTTTAATCAAATCCCTAAGCTTGAGCCACAAATCTGTTTGATGTGTTGTACAAAGCTAATTAGCAGGTTCAGATGCCATTGTGACCTCAAACATGTCAGAGATCATCTAGCTCCAACTAGAAAACATGACATTTAAAAGCTGTTCACCTCTCCTCTTAAGGACAGAGCTGACAAAGCTTGACATTTCTATGATTTTCTCATCATAATGTTACTTAAGCAAACATTCATCTTAAATTTACGTTTTACACTTCTGCACTGGCTTCCTTTTTCAAGCACTGAGGTCGCTGCTTTGTTGAAACTTACAGGTGATTTATAGTAGAGCAGTTCTCCATCTTTCAGGACGAACCAGCGTCTCTTCCATGTTTTCTTCCAGGTCTTCACCATCTTCAGCAGGTAGCCCGACTTCTCCATCGGCTCCTACAGAACACACATCTGTTCAGACTCATGTTTACAGCCTACAGAGCAGGGGTAAACACAAACGTGCCATCTCACAGTTTGTCTCTCAATAAGTTTATTTCTGTTCCCTCGTTATTACAACACTTTAAATAATTTAGCAGCTTAAAACCAGAAAAATAGTGACAATGCTGTAAATTTTCACATTAACTAGCAAATTAGAAAAGATGGAGAACAAAACTCTAGTATCATGAAAACCCTACTAGACAGTGTAGATTTGATCAAATATTCCAGCATGTCTCAGTCAAATCTCTTTATTTCACCACTCATATTCAGCAGCTGATTAAAAGGCTAAAACTGATTTTTTTTTATTTCAGAATCAAATCCTGCCTTTCTAGTTAATCTAAAAAACACTGGTTACTGCCACTTTTATGTCTGTATTGGACCTCTTGGCAACTGCAAATGTGTATTGTCCTGATCTGATTTTTGTCTTTCAATGAAAGTATTCAGAAATTGATATTGCTCTTTACATGAATGTGAGATTTTCTTTCTACAAAGAAAAATGTTTGTGAACTAGAGCTTTAAAAAGTTCTCTCTATCTACTTGATAAAACTGTTTACCACTTCTACTTTATTACACCGCACAGTGAAGAGTCTAACATTTTAACATGACGGCATAAACACAGGGAATTAAAGTGTTGTGCAAACACCTGGAGGCACCTGCATATTGACTCACTGTCTTGCCGTTGTCAGTGGATGAGGAGCAGGTCTTTGGGAGTTTGTGTTCGGGTTCAGAGCACTCGGTGTCCGTCGAGTAAGCGTCAGGAGGGATGGCATAGTCGCTCTCTGATGTCATTGAGGACATCGATACAGCTACAGAAGTACAGGTGTTTTATAAATTCAAATGTATTTTCCCCCATTCAGTTCTTAACTTTTCATGGGTTTCAAATTAGACAAATGAAGACAAATTTTCAAGACAGTCTGGCACCTGGACCGTTCATCTGAGAACAGAAATACACATTCAAACTATCAAAATAAAATCAGATTAAATTTTTGTTTTGGGTCAAGGTTATGATACCAAAGGTTAAAAGTCAACAACCTGACCTGCTAAATTTTATATAGCCAAGTAAGCAGTCTGCTTACAGGAAAAAAGCTCATCCTCCATGAAAACATTCTAACACAGCCACAAAAAACAGAGCTACATAGCTAACAGGGCTAAAGCAAAGCTAAGCTAACAAAGAAACTACAGTACATATCTGCATTTTCTCCATAGCCAAGTTTGCTTTAGCTACGTTTGCTTAAAGTTCACATAGCTTAGGCTAACTAGGCTATAAATAATGGAGCTACGCAGCTAATGTAGCCAAGGCCAAGCTCACAAAGCAGTTATGCAAAGTATGTAGGTAATTATCAACATAGTTACATTAGCTTGAGCTACATTTCACGAATCTTATGTTTCTAAAAAGCTAATCTAGCCACATTTACTTCTGTAGTAAGATTAATTACGTAGCTAGTGTAGCTATGTTAGCTTTAGCCGGAGCTTACACAGCTAAAATGGCCACCGTTTGTGTAACTACTTCTAAAATGGGTGTATACATAATTCAAGCCTGGATTAGACCTCTTGATATTTTTCTTTTGTTTATTAATGATGTTTTATAGTCTGTTATGTTTGCAATGTGGCTCTTTCATGAATGTAGCTGCCAGACTTTGTTTATGAATAAAGTTGATTTTTTTAAATCTAAAACTGGACATATGTTTTAATGGTTTATTATGGCATTTCCTTTTGAGATATACGCCGTCTCAGATGAACGGTCTGTAAGAGTGGCCATCAGATAAAGTTCACATGTTTCATAAAAGTCCTTCCTAAGAAAATAATCAAGTTAATATAAAAGAACAAATATTTCTTCATCATTGCTGTGGTGGACAATAAAAATGAACTATCCGATTTTCAGCGCTGAATTGACACATTAATTGAATTCAATGCTTAGACTAAAAGTTATGATTCAGGAGTTTTGCTCCAGTGCTTTACAGCGTCACACATGTGTGGGTGCGTTACCCCTCTTCAGCGAGCGTGGACTGCCTGGGCTGCTGTCTTTGCGGGAGCTGGAGGAGGTGCGAGAACTGCAGACGGAGCCATCCTCCTCTCCTGAGCTAGAGGACTCGTCGGAGCTCGAGGACTCATCAGAGAATGGACTGCTGCTCAGCAGGGTCGCCTTCTACAGGACAGAGAGGGCAGAGCCACAATCTACATCATACTGACTTCTCATAGGTCAATACAACCGCGGCAAAACGTGATCAGGTAAGCATTACAGGTAATGCAAAGCATCTTACCCCCTTCAGAGTGGTGTACACAGGTGTGGTCATGTTTTTATAGATGAGGGAGGTGTACATGACAAAGGCTGGATAAGAGGACTGCCCGGATGAGTCTGTAACACATTATAGACCAGGTGGGTTACCTGCTGAAGGTCTGTCTCTGTGAGACTGATGTGGACTGGTGTTCTCACCTTTACTGGCAGCGTCTGAACAGGATGTCTCCGACAGTCTGATTCCAGATTTAGCCACAGCATAGATACGACTTTCCTGTGGAAACATCAGCGTTATTTTAAAATTTTGATGATTCAATCATCAGACAATAGCTTTTATATGTGTTATTAGATACAGTTACCTATGGCTACCTTTCATTTTTCTTTAATTTTAGCTATTCACAATGACACACCATGCATGCCAACTCAGTTTGCAAATGTCAGTGTTGACCTACAGTATTTCAAGATAGAGTTCATCATATTACATTGATCCTTTACTGGCTGCATATTCTAGTGCAGTGGTTCTTAAATAGTGTTGAAAGGCACAGCCAAATCTTGGTGTGCCATAGTAATTTGTACAACCATACATATTTACCGTAACTATACAATAACTTGAGCTCAGTCCAGACCACTTTGTCAAGAAACACACAATTTGTGGTATTAAATATTTTTTCTTTATTAGCAGTTGTAAATATGCACTTATTGCTGTTATTCATTTGTTGGTATTCTAGGAAGGAGGAGCTGGGGTGGAGGAGGGTTGTAAAAAGTGGCTTGAAAAGGAAGCAGCAAAGCATAGTCATTTAAGAGCAGTTTAAATACAGCAGCATGAGTGTGATCAGCCAATAGCATGCTTAAAAGCAAATCAGCAAGCCATCAGCTGATGAGGGCTTGAGTGAGATCAGCTGATCTCAATTATATGGCAGTGCTTGACTCTGTGGCCTACCTGAACTAACACTATAGGCTCATTTTACTGTTACATGTTTTAAATAGGCAATATTGTATAGATATGGATTTGGTGTGCCTTGAAATGTTGGCTTGATCTTAGGTGTGCCTTGGGAAAAAAAGTTGAAAACCACTGTTCTAGTGGACATACTTAAACCATCAAACAGTATAGCAGGGGTTTCTGAAGTCTGAGAGAGAGCAAATTCCACTTTCAGTGATAATATTAGAAAGTGGAAGCATTAAGGAACAATAGAAACTCAGCCACAAAGCAGAAGACCACATAAAATCACAGAGTGGGGGCTGGACTGCTTTGATGCACAGCAGTTAAAGTTACCAATACTCTGCTGATTCCATAGCTGAAGAGTTGAGAACTTCCACTGGCATTAATGTCAGCACAAAAACTGTGCAGCCGGGGCTTCATATATGGGTTTTCATGCATGTGAGGCTTGCTTGCAGCTGTATGCAAGCCTACTAAAGAAACTAAAGAATTGACCATTGCCAGGGCAAAAAATGGCATCTGTGGACACAGGACCTTAAAAAGAAATCCCTCAAAGTGTTGTTTATCAGAGCCGAGAATCAAAATAAAGATTTTAGAGATTCAATCCCAAACTTCACATGTTAGAAGAACATGGTCTTACCCAGGAGGGCAGTCTGTGGAGTGGCGGTGTAGGAGGTTTGTTCCCAGGGGCTGAGCTATCAACATCCTCTCTCTCTGCATTGATCTCTGCACCAGGATCCGGAGAACCAGGTGAGCTCTGCAGGGCTGAAAGAGTGAGTGTGTCCTTCCCCATCTCCATGACAACCTCCTGCTCCTGGTCCAGGTTTGTCTCGTGGGGACGGAGCGGGCGGAGCATGCTCAGAGCATTGCGTGTTTGTCCGTGAGAGGCTTCTCGGCAGATCGGAGGCTGACTTAGGTGTTTCTTAGCCAGAGACACGTTCATCAGACTGAACCCTGCTGGGGTCCGCAGGCGGGGCTGTTTGGGGGAGGCAGGTGTGTCCTTGGGGTCCTGGGGTGGATTGGGTCGTTTTGGGGTCAGGGCGGGAGTGAGGACGGGGCTTGATGTGTTCGTTTCACTGGAGGAGGATGAAGAGTCGAGTCTGTGTGACTTAAAGCGTTTGTTTAGCTCCTCAGATGGGCAATCCTCCTTCTGAGCCTCCCCCCTTTCCTCCTGACTCCCTCCCAATGTGTCCTCTGGCGGTCCCTGCAGGTTGAGGAGGGGATGCTCAGCTCGCTGCATGTCATCGTCAAACAGAGAGCTGCTGTCGTCAGAGGCTGTCAGGTACGTCTCACTGCCTGGCCGGCTGAACTCCAGCCCTCCTCCCCTGCCCTCACCCCCTCCAACTCCCTCTCCCTCTGATGCAGCGCTGGAGAGCACAGAAGAGACGCCCCTGGACTCAGCTGTGTTCTCCCCCAGACTCTCAGAGGCGCTGTCCTCTTGCAGGATCCCAGCATGATCAGGTCTAAGAAGCTCAGAGTCTGATCCTGAGGAGGAGTGAGGAGCGCTTCTCTCTGTCAGAGGAAAATACCATGAGTACATTTTCTCATTTATCATCAGAACCTTTAATATTAACTGGGTGAGAAACCTCATTGAAACCAAAAAATAAATTCATAAGATAAGATAATACTTTATTGATCTCCAGAGGGGAAATTCTGGAGGGCTTTTGCATGCATTAAGATCACTGCCTGTGTACAGAGAAATGCCTCTTTCAGTCCAGTCTTCACAAGTTTCTCTATTTGTGAGCACCCTTGAGGTGAATTACTTAATTTGACAGAGTCTCTGACATTCATATCGAGTAGACTGACTCTATTTTGTTACTTTCTCTGACTTTCATTTTGTCCAAATACACCTAGAATGTAATTGATTACTAAAATGCATAGTGGCCATATGTCAACAGTACTGTTCAGTGGAAGTGGTTCAACAGAATTTTTACAACCCTGCCCATCAAAATGACACACAGAGAAAAAGTCTAGCACAACCTCTGTCATAAGAAGACTTCCGAATCCTCTATTGTGGCTTCAGCAGACTCACCTGTTTTATCCAGTTCATCAGTCTCTCCCTGGGTGCTGAGGGTCCTCTGAGAGGGGGCAGGGCCTGTCATTACCTGCGGATTCTTCCCCCTCACCTGGAAACATCCAAAAGTCAGACTGCTGAGACGCTGAGCCTCACCAGGTCTGTTCAGGACTCCTTTGACCACTCCAACTGCACTCTTCTGCTCAAAAGCTGAACACACACAATAGGAAAGTATTAAAATGCATGTGGGTATGCAGAGATCAGGCTCAAACTATCAGGCTGATTTGATCATAAAAACAAACTTTTATGACCTTGAACTTGTTTCTGTAACTCCTCGATCTGAGCCTCCTGCTGCTTCTTTGATTCTCTTAACGCTGCGTTCTCCACCTCAAACTAAAGAAAGAAATAATTTTGACACGCCGGAACAGGAAATTATCCAACACAATAAGATGATGATAACTTAAACTCAATATGAAGATACAGTTTTTCCTCTGTCAGTCTGAACATGCTATGTGAAATGTATGTCCACTTTAAACCTTTATGTACCTCTGACAGTTTCAGCATCACCCACTCCTTGATCTTAGCAGCTTTCTCCTCCACTGTTTTAGCATCCTGCAGTCGGTTCTGTTTCTGGTAGAGAAACACACCAGACATGTTTTTCTTAAGTCAAGATAAATATAAACGGTACACATAAGAAAAAACAGCTATTTGAATGGCAAGACTCTGAAAGTACACATGAATACTTGAAGAAATTTAATGTGTTGGAGGTCACTATTACCCACAAAAAACACAAGGTTATAAACAATAGAGGGGATGACCAAAATGTAAAAGTTTGAACTTGTTGAAGTTCGTCCCTCACAAGCTCAAGGTAATAAAATGGTAGCCATATTGGAAGTGAGCTGACTAAGGAAAAAGGCACCAACCAAATCTATTCTCCTCACCTCCAGCTAGCTCTCTAACTTTTACTGTACACTCAATGCTGGTGCCATCTACACATAAAAATGATGCAAAAGTTTAAAAAAAGTGACAAATCAAGAGCCAAGGATTATTTTGAAATAGTTGCAGATTGTCTTTAAAATAAAAAAAAAAATGAAGATATTTTTGGAAAATTAACTAGTTGCCATTCATGAATTAATCTGGGGATAAAGAACACAATTTCAGGATTTTTTTTTCTGAATAATAAATATGTTTAATCATTTTAATTGATAGATAAGCCATTTTGGGTACAAATTTCAACACGTTCACCCTTCTTGTAATACTCTGGGTCTTATTATCCTTGGTGCAGGTCATCAATTAAATAGCATTTAGCCTTTAGGTTACCCCTTATGCGCTGTTATTGCTCATTAGCATAGTCCCTGATTGCTTTATGCATTACTTGGTAGTAATTCTCATTTCAGTATAAGCTCTTGACTGGTTGTCTTCTGTGTGCTCCTGCTGCAAAACTATTTGATAGGAAAACAAAAATTATTTGAATCCAGATTGTCTGTGGGATAACGTTCAAATCAATAAATGAACAATTTATTGGCTTCTTTAAAAAAAAAAAAAAAAAAAAAAAAAAAGGTGAGGTATACCATTTCTCGACAGTAAAATAGTGGGGATGTCAAGAAAAGGGACTGGGTTGTTTCTGTGGTGGATTGGTTTGCGGGAATCTTAAAGGTTGAGAAAGAAACTACCTTAACCTTTGACCTCCAAAATCAAATCAGTTCATCCTTGAGTCAGCATACAGATTTGTGCAAAGTTTCAAATAACCAATCAAAGCATTCTTGAGATACTGCATCAGCAAAACGGTCTGGATGTATGGACATACATAAGGACTTATGGATGGACAACCTAACATCATAATGCCTCCAGCTTCAGCCAATGCCAATGCAGACACAAAGTTTGCAGTTTTCATATTAACTAAAGACTAGAAACAAATAATGAACAAACATAAATTGCACACATTTCCCCTTTTATTCTACCACTCCTGTAATGAACCTATGTTAGCATTTTACAACATATTTACCATTTTTGACCAGTGTAAAGTCTCATTTTGCTCTTTTGACAAATTATGGGGATCTGCCCATCAAATCTGCACACTGGTGATTCAAACACATTTAGAATTTAAATAAAGAGAAATCAATTCCCCACCAATGTCAATTTTGTCAATTATAACTATGACTAAATATATTTGTTGACTACTTTTCTTCTAGGACAAAGCCTAGACTAAGATAAGCTAAAAAAAGACCTTTAAGAGCTAAATCTTTGACAAAACGCAAGTTTAGTTTCTGTCAAGGAGACTACAGTAGAGTCCCATAACTTTATTTTCCAAAATTCAAGTGGCATAACTGCAGCACACATAATCTTAAAGCCCAGGTTGTCCTGAGAAAAAGTATGTTTCGAGCTCGACTGTGCACCACAGGGTTGATATTTTACATTACACTTCAGTGGTTATACTCTTCAGGTGTAGCTGCTCTACCTGCTCCTCTAGCTGGAGCTCCAGCTGAGCGATGACCTCCTCCCTCTCCTGCAGCGTCTCCTGCAGCTCCTGACATCGCTGGAACAAACGTACCTCTGAGTCTCCTGACGGACCATCTGCAGCTTTCAGTTTCTCCTCCATCCACTGTGCCTGCAAACACAAACACAAATACTGTATAAACACATGCTGACAGCACAGGTGGACATGTGCTTGCGTGATCCTCACCTGCTGCTGAGCAGTGAAGGCTCGTTTCTCTGCATCAATCACCTGAGTCTCCAGCTGCTGAATCTGGAAAAGAAAAGAAATAAAATAATTATTTGACTTTGTTTTATTCTTACCATGTTTCTTGTGGACTTTTAATCTCGTCTCTTGGTATTTTTTCTTGTAATTTGTTAACATTTCCTCTTATACGAACCATAGAAAGGAACGGTAACTTCAGCTGCTGAGCCTCAGAGAGGAGCAGATGCTCTGCAGCTGTTTAGTTTTTAAACTTGAGACCTATAAACGTTTAGAATTCCAATAAGGACATGTAAGGCTTACTAGAGTGCACTACGTTTACAGTTTAGATGTGTCTCTTAGGCACGTTACATCTATTGAAGCAGCATATATAATGCTGCTGATTTCTATCAGTGTGAAGCATTTTTGTGAACAGGTATATCTCAAGAGCACTTGGAGGGATTTTCTTCAAACTTTGCATAAATGCTTTCCCTAATTCAAGGATAAACTGATAAGATTTTGGAGGTCAAGGGTTACGGACATTAGGTCTCGTGGTTATTCCTTGCTTAAGAAGACAATTCAAATGAGCAGTCCAATGTCACAAGTGACCATGCCCCACGTCACTGGTGTGGTGTTTTCCTGAGAGAGCAGCTGTTGTGTACGTCCTGGCTGCCGTAATAACAGCTCTGTTTGAGAGCACAGAAAAAGAAATGTGGTGCCATCTTTTGTTTGAGGTGTAGGAAAAGTGGGAAGCCTTAGGGGCTGGTAAAATACCACTGCTCTTATTGTTGTTTTCACGTATGCGGTAAGGTGGGGAGGTGAGCTCTGAGCGGGCTCTTTACTCTGGAGTTTGACCATTGTTGCGCTGCTGTCCGTGTGTGCTAGGGGTGGTAATTGAGGCACGTCATACGTTGCAACATAGCGCCACAGTACTGGTGTGTTTTGGGCAAAAGTGTTTAGAGATTCAGAACAGGCATTCATATAAACCCACAACTTTCTTTACCCTGTGAAGTTATGATGCCAATCCATGCTTAAAAAACTCATTTTATCTTATTGATCTTATCTTATTGATCTTATTGTTTTTTTCAAGAACACTCTGAGGGATTCTCTTGAAACTTTGCACAAATGTCCATTATGTGTCAAGGGTAAACTGATTAAATTTTTAGGTCAAATTTCAAGGTCACTTTGACCTCAAATTCTGCACACACAATATTTCTATTATGCATCAAGGGACTCTGTTGTGAAATTTGGCTAAAATGTAACATTAGAACTTTACAGTAAAAATCCTTTAAGTGTTTGCAAGAAGGTGCGACATGCATGTCCCCATTTCTAAAATATGCTAAGTTAGGCTTTGCACTGTACCCACAGACTGTAGAAAGAATTGGACAAAAAGCCTGTGTGACGTCAGCCATCTGCTTACAATAGGTGGACTCAAACGGCTTTTGACGTGGCGGGCTCCTGTCTGCTCAGCTAGCACTAAAGCCAGTCTTCTGGAGGTAGCACCTGCCTGCCAAGCTATCTGTCAATCAAATGAGACGTGCCAATGAGTAAAAAGTTCTCCCAAACTTTGCAGTAGGTCCCATTGGTTAAAAAAGTAATCCAGTGCTGAAGTCCATGTTGTAATTAGCAGAAAAGATGTTAATAAGCATACTTAACAGGCTAACTTATGTTTGCATGATGGCGTGTTCAAGATGGCTGGGAAATTTTAGTGTTTAAAGAATAAGTATAAATATGTCAAATATCAATTAAAATAGCCTAGTAATTAAAAAATGTATTTCTTAATATTTTTATCCATTGAAGACCTTTGGAGGGATGTTGTGGCATTATTAAAATTTTAAATATTATTTATTCAGCCTATTTATTTTAACACAATTGAAAAATAATTATAATAAATTCTGTTATTATTCGCTTTAATTACGGTACCGAAAACGTAACAAACCGTGACTTCGAAACTGGGGGTACATACCAAACTGAAATTTTTCTGTACCATTACACCCCTAATCAGCTGGTAGCTGCATGCAAAGTAAACAGCTGCCAACTTATTTGTGCAGTTTAGACAATGTTCAGTTTGCCTGCATTATCTCATAGTTAAAAACAACATTACCAAACTATTTGTGTGTATAAATTCTATTTTTATTGTCTTGGTATCAGGCAGGTACCAATACCATTTAAATGCTTCTCAATAAAATTATGAGATAAAAAGTAAATCCCAATTAGAGTTCAACATAATCTTCATCAAAAAACATGTAACTGTTGTAAACATCAAGCATTATGCCGGCATTATTCTTACTCAATATCTTAAAGTGAAAAATAAATACTGTTATGTCTTTAAAACGTTGTATTTCCTAGCCAAACTTTGCATGTAGCCCAGTTTACTGGTAAAATCTGTACAAAAAATGATTCCTGTCAGCAGAATTAACTCTAATGCCCCCCGTACTCTCAGAAACTCCAGCTTTGGCTAACTTCAAGCACCCTTGCGGCTTTCTGCAAACAGAAAAAAACTCTTAAAGGTAAGCACTCTAAAAAGGGAAACACTACTCTTATTATGAACAACAAGAACTATAAGGCTAACCATAAAAAGCAAAAACTATAAAACTAAACCATAAACTGTAGTGCAGCTTAGAAGAAGCTGCCAATTCCTTTTGCTGCAGGGTCTGGTTGTTTAAATCAGTTTTCTTTCAGAGCTGATTGGTCAGTTTTCATCCTGCAGAGCTGCACCTTTAACCTGTTACGTAAGACTGATGAGAAGTCATTACTATTAAGGTACAAACAGCTCTTTGTGTGCACAGATCAGAGCGCTGTGTCTGGAACCTAGTAGGAGAGTGTTAAATCTGCAGCTCCACACAGAGGTCACACACAGAGGGGAGGATGAGAAGCCCTGTGGTAACGGAGGAGAGAGATGACTTTATGCGCAACATTCCTCTGAAATTCCTGCGCTCAGAGAGGCGGAAGCGGCCCGGTATCTTCTGAGGAAACTCTCTCAGACCTCAGCAGCTTCATGGAGGAAAATATTCAGGAATGTGGCTGGAAATTCTCCTCACAGCAACTCTGCAACCACCATGGTGGATATTTAGCAACATGTGCTCAAACGAGACGAGATTAGAGGAAACTTTAACAACCCCAGAGGGTAAACAACATGAGGAGGATGAGATGAAGACAGGGAGGCAAAAACTGCTCACAGGAGAGACAACGCTTCTGTTTCTGCACTTATCTAGTCACTACACAGGTCATCAACCATTGGCTTCACCTTTTACACCTTCCTGAAGTCTATTTCAATTTATATTTTTAAGATTTTTTTTACGCCAATTCCTCCTCACCATAAAATGAATTCAGCCAAAACGTGGAGAGAAACCAATTGAATGTTACTTAAAGGAATAATTTGTAACTTTTACAATTTAAAGCTACAGTTTTAAAGTTGCTCTAACTATCCCTTAACTTTCAGCCAGAAGATTGCCATCCATCCCATTTCCACAGAGTGCCACGGTCGCCTGCTTTAGGTACAGTGTAACTCTGGCAGCATGTCTGTAAAGCACAAGTTCACACACCAGCCTTCAGCTAAAAAGAAGCCAGTTGGCCAAGCTCAGTATTGTCACTTATGATGGTGGTTTATGCTGAGAAGAGAAGAGAGTGACTGATCAAGAATTTGGACCAGCCTGTCCATACTGGACAAATGGCTCACAGATGTCACAGTTCAGCCCGTACCTTGGTTTTAAGCCGGGTGTACACTGTGCGATTTTCCTACGATTCAGCCACGAATGTGGAGTCACACGACTCACTTTGAAGTTGGGCCGACTTTCAGTCAGATCAGGCATCGTTTGTCGTGCTGTGTACAGGGGTGTATGACGGCCGACCACAGCCTGACTACGACCCCACGACCTGTTTGTGTGTGGGATAGAGAGAGAGAGCAGAAGAGAGAGAGCACAGGAGAGATATGGGGGGAGAGAGAGGGAAAATGAAAGGAGACACTTCTCCCTGAGCGTGAGACTTTTAAAAAGGAAACTCCGTGGATTTCCTCACAGTCCGCCGCAACTTCAGTTGCACAGTGTAAGAACTTAGGTCGTGTGCGATGGATTGTGCGCCGTAAGCAATTCAGTCGCACAGTATGAGATGACATTCTGCCACGACTGTCGTATGGTCTGCTTGAAATCGCACAGTGTATACCCAGCTTTAGGGCTACTGTTCGGTATGAGTTTGGTTCATGGGTGAAAAAGGAACACAAAGTCCTGGATTTATAATTTCATGTCTCTCTATTATCTTTTTTAAACTGACAGTGGTGCAGATTACAGTCTGTTACATCTAGCGTTAGTTGGTGACTGTGATGTATGAAACAAGAGATAAAGAGAGGAAAACAAACAAACAAAAAAAAAAACAAATTAACAAGTGACAAAGAAATGAATAGCCTATTGACTGATTGATTTTAGGTTATTAAATAAATACAATGTAATTTATATTATTTCAAATAAATATTATCACCACTGGTGTACACCAATTACAAACTAACTGAGGGGTGTCCAGACTTTTTCCACTGAGAGCCACATACAGAAATGTGTAAGAATGATGGGGCCACTTTCATGTTCCTCACCTTGAGGATATATAAGTAAGACTAATTTAATACACTAAAGTTATTACATACTTAGCGATTGAATACACCTAAATGGTTCATTAATGGCTGACAAGACAAATAGACATTTTCAGGATTTGGGGGAGCTAATCAGATATCAGGAGGCCCTGTTTG
This sequence comes from Cheilinus undulatus, assembly GCF_018320785.1. NCBI lineage: Eukaryota > Metazoa > Chordata > Actinopteri > Labriformes > Labridae > Cheilinus > Cheilinus undulatus. Next base: position 8,687,882 of record NC_054870.1, on the reverse strand, counting down.
GCCCTGGCTTACACTGGCTCCACCCCTGAAATGCTATTGGTGCTGCAGTAATCCATCAGGACATTATTAATCAAGATATCTTCTTATCAAAATGTTTGTTTACAGAATCAACATGGTAGTGCTGCATAGTGCTGAGACTAAAAAGTATGATACAGTTGAGTACAAGCTTCATCATTTAATGTGGGCCATATTTAATTTTATTTCTGGAATTTGCAGATCAATTTGGTTGATCAAAAAGGACTGTGGGCCACATTTGGCTCCCAGGCCATAGTTTGGACACCCCTGGACTAGCTTATGAAGACACGGAATGGGATGTTGGCAACTGAGTGGGAGCTGAGCATTGAAATACACACTTGTAGGCGGTGTTCTCTACTTCTACAGGTCAGTGCAAAGCTTTTAAAATGTATGAATTTTAAAATATATTAATATTAATGTCTTTGACCGTCTCTGCTTTCACATCTGGAGGCTTCTTTAAAACAAACGGCGATCAGGAGAGGACAAAGAAGCCAGTGTATACTGCTACTCTTGCTATGGGAGCCAACTTTTCTTCTCTGTGTTTTGTTGTGCCTACTTCTTCCTCGTCTTTGCTGGTTGCAGTGGTTTGCAAACATTTACTAGCCTTACTGCCACCTAAATTGGAGGGTTAAAAACTGTCACTTTTTTTCTTTTAACTGTTTGGATGTATTCGTGTGACTATGTGCACTGAATGGTGACCCCTGAACTGGCCTAGTTTGGGAAAAACACTGGTACACCAGTGAGGAGTAGGCCACAGTTCAGCTGAAAAGTACCATCTTCTTCATAATCATTTTTTGATGAGGTTTACTGCAGGCAGTTTAAATCCTCAGTTGATGGAATGTGTTTATAGAAATGTTTAGATTTGTAATGTTGCATTAATAAAGCCATGTGATGGAGCGGTGCTGTTACAGAAGCACACACTCTATTGCATCATATCACAGATTCTCATGGGACCTCATTCCATTCCCCCTCCTGTTTCTACATTTTGGGGAAATTTCAACCATACCGAAGAGGAATTATATCTAAGGCAGTAATATAACTAAAGACAACATCACTGCCTGTGAAAATCAGAACTTATCGTTCCTCTGAAAGTTTTAAGTCATTGCTAAAGACTAGTGCTGAAAGTCGATCAAAAAAAAAAAAAATCACATAAATTAAAGGCTTTGTTATTTATTGACCACAATTTATTGCATTTTTTTGATAATTTGAGAAAGATTGCATTACTGGTAGATTTAATAATAGTAACGAAATAATCAGAAAGGACAGGCTTCTGTCAATCAGTGTGATTGCTCAGCAAATGTTTTTAATCAAATTTCTCACTCCTGTGATAACCGATCAAAATGCAATCAAAATCTTAAACGCACTAGTAAAGACGCACCTATTTGCATTTTGAGTTTCACTGACATATTGGCATTTTAATTAGTTACTATCTATTTGATATATTTTGTATACAGTGTTTGTTCACTGATTAAGCTGGTGCAGCACTTTGCTCACCTGAGTTTGCGTCTTGTGCTATTTAATGCCCTTTTTCTTGACTTCTGCTGACATGTGACACCTTGATTTAAGATGTTACTTTTTCCAGTTAAAGGAGGGAAAAATAGTTTTGCTTTATTCAAGGAAAAAAAAATACTATTAAGAAAAACACTTGAAGCGGGTTATTTTAATTTAATGCATCAGAAAGCAAATTGATTATCAAGAGAGTACAGTGGATTGATTTTTTTGCTGACCGCCAGGGTCATCCTTACACACTGGTCTGTATGCGCCTGCCTGCCTGAGAGAGTAACAATACTTTCAGAGACGTACAGAGTTGCGTCAGCAACATCTAATGGCGGTACATGGAGCATAGTGGACCTCTGACGCCATGCTCTGTCTATAGTGCTGTGGATACTTTGTTCGAGGGGATTAGGGCTAGTCTAACCTTGCAAAGCAGATGAATTTGCCAGACTCCATCTTTAAGAACACTGTTCAGACCAATCTGCACTATTTGAGGAGAATGAGGCGGAAGCTATGGGTGGGGTTAGTTGTGCTGAAAGCTGTTAGCAATGGCTGTCTACACTGCTATGATGAACTCAGATGTAGATCTAGTATAGCACCAGTTTTACCAGAACTTGACCACATTTCTGCATGAAATAAAGAATAAAAGCAACACTCAAATCTTTTTTTGGTGGGAAAGATGTGTTCGCCCTTCTGATGACTGTGAGAGAGTCATCAGAGAGTAATGGGGGACAGGGTTTGTAGTTATGTGAGTGGTTGTATGCGAGCTGCTGGTGGAGAACAGAACTGGATAACATGTCTTTAAGGGCATAGAGCAACACTGACGGCTTTTTGCTCTTCTCCCGGTCTGCTTCGGCATGAGTTTGCGATCGTTACGGGTGGGGTTTGCCAGTGTACCCACGGCAGGTCAAGAGTAGCACATGTGTACAACATCATTTTGTCTTGTTGCTCTGATTGGCCCATCATGAATGTGACAGACAGAACATTTCTCTAATCACCTTCTGAGAATTTTTTGAAAACTCCTGCACTTCCCAAATGCTTTCTATGGGAGCTTTCCCAGGGGAATGTGAAGTTTATCAATGCAACTGATATTTGAATTGGCAAATATGGCGTGTCAGGTTAGATTTACTCGGCTCTTCTGATAATTTTCCAACAAGATCTCTTTAGGTCATTCATTTTTTTCTACATTCATTGGACTCCAAGAACTCAAAGGTAGGAAAAGGCTGGAGAAAACTCCTCTTAGACTAACAGTTATGTTTCTGCCTGTTGTACATGGTGGTTATTTCACATGCAGTTGACATCTAACATTCAACTCAGATGTAGAAGTCTCCTCTGTTCTGTGTTAGGAGTGACGGTTGTTTTTAGCTGCAGGGTGGATGCTGCGCAGACTGGCATGGCGGCACTCCAGCTTTCCCTTGCTGCTGTTCACTTCCAGGGAGAAGAAGTGGACTCAGCTCGGTCCAGAGGCAGACACACCCTGCCAAAGCCACTCAGAGTTTCCACCGCACAACCTGCTCTGAACCACAGAGGAAGCACTGCCTTTAGAGTCCCCACTGACATTACTGCCTTAAGTTTGGTCAAACTGTTATACATCTCCTGTCAGAGGAGCCTGAGTGCTTTCACATTTGTCTGGAGAGATGTTGTGACCAAATTTATCTATTTGTGTTGACAAAACCTGCTTTTAAATCAAGCAGCTATTTTCAGACAACAACTGACAAAGATATTTAGCCTCTAAGACTCACTAAAGACTGATCTTAGGATGATTTGATTTTAGTCAAATTGCTTTAAGAATCCTATTAAGCTTGTTTTGGGAGGAGAGTGCGATCAAAGTAGATCACTTGAATGTGCATTTAATCATGTGATCTGTTAATTTTTGTAATACATCATGAATCTACTGTGATAAAAAGCTTCAGGTCTTATCACCCACCTAAAATGGGTCCACATCTCAGCCCAAAAAATCTCAAATTTGTGGTCCAAACTGCAGATACACTCACAGATTTTTTTCCCTCTAAGATCATGATTTACTACTTTTATGATCACATCAAAAGCGCACATAAAAGAAGTAAATATAGCTCACACACATGCTCTATAAAGATCTTCTGCTGGACCACAAACAACAGACCACATGTGCCTCTCTATAACAGATATAGCTCTGGAAGGGAGCAGCATGTTAATTACAGAGCATGTATACTGCACACACAGAGCAGACATAACAATCTATAAAAGCACATGAACTCATGTGTTATGCTGACGATACTCTGCTGTTTAAGAGCGTCTGCTGTTTGTTAAATTTAGCCTAAATGAGACCTGGGTGTGTTCCTGTCCCAACACAGGAGAAGACCCTGGTTTGGGCTAGGATAATAATCTATAGACCAGGGGTCTTTGACATTTACCTCAAGCTACCTGTTTTCAATAACTGAGATGTTCACAGTTCATGTCAAAAGAAAAAAAGAGGACAATAAATGCATCTTGAAAGCACTTATTCACTTGATTCATTCATGTTCCACCCAAGGATGTAGTTTATAGTGGGGACATCAATGATCCACCAATATCAAACCTCTATCAAACCATCCCTGACTTACTGCGTAAGAAGCCTGAAATGTGGGAATGTGCATCTTTTGGGCCATAACAAAGATCATTCAGGGTCTTCTTGGATGCTGATAATGAATCTGTGTCTGTAGATGATCAAGGTGTGGAAGTTGTGGAGTAGTTCACCTACATTGGCAGCATAATCCATCAATCTAACTGCAAAACTGAGGTCAACCACAGACTTGGCCTTGCACATGGGGCAATGGGCTCACTGGGCAAGGCAGTGTGGCTCTCATGATATCTGAGAATGCTGACAAAAGTCACACTCTTTTGGTCCTTGGTCCTCCCAGTCTTACTATACGCTTGTCAGGCCTGGATATTGACTGATGGCCAGATGTGCAGTCTGGGCTCTTTTGTGATGACTTCTCTTTGGTGCATTTTTGGGTATGGCTGGAAAGAACATCTATCAATGAAGGCTGGCGCCTGTTCCCCAGCTGAGCACATTTAAATAGTTTAAATTGTCTTAAGACTTATCGGCTAAAGATGAAAATTTGCTCAGAAAACTGTCAAATGTGTGACTAAAGTTGGCAGCTAGCTCCTGAAGGCACAGTTCTTCTTTTTATACCATGGCAGGAAATGGTTCTGTTAGGAATTCAACATATTTTGCTAAGGTCATTTTGACACCTTAAAGGAGCCTACCAAATCACTTCCTATGATTCCAGCCCAAAACTTCACTCCACCACCTTCTTGCTGATGCTGCACCATTGTTGGGACATGGTGGCCATCCACCAACCATCCAGAGCTCCTCATCTGGGCCATCCCGTGTAGCAAGGCATTCATCAGTGAATAAAACTGTTTGAAAATAATCTAATTTGGAACACAGTGTATAACACTAACACATAGCATGGCCAAACGAAGCAAAATATAAAGTTGAACAAAGCTGTATTGGATTGGATGGTGCATAAACACTTGTACTCTCTGATACCAATACCCACATTTTCAGCAGTATCAGATGTATTTCAGTAAAACTCTAGTTTTATATCAATTAAATATTTAAACAAACAAAAAAAACAAGTAGTTATCATATGATCATATCTTAATAGAAGGCCATGTGATTTTAGAGATCAAAAAGTAATGCAACATATTGGTGATATAATCTGGAAACGTGTTTTTTTTCCTCAGACTATAGCAGTGGTGTTAAAATCTGTGTTGTTGTATCCATAATTAGAACTATATTAAAAAAAAATAAGTATAAGAAAAGTCACGATCAAACCGATCCTTGGTTCTACCCCATACTTGATTCGCCCACCATCTTTGATGTAGTTCTTTGTCAGTCATCTCCTTTCCCCATGAAGTCAGTCCTGATATTTTCAGAAATTTTCATAAAGAGCTTCTGTGAGATGCAGGATGTGAGGCTCTGCCCCCACAGGAAGAAGGTGTGTTTTCATGGAGTCCCTCAGGTTTATTTTATGGTAATTCCTGCTCCGTTTAATACACTCAAGCACATTACGAGTTCTGCTGCTGCAACACTGTCTCACTACAAACACACCACGCTAAACACATTAGCGTGACCTCTGGAAATCGCTCCATCACCTCCGCAGACGATTCTCTCCTCAGATCCAAACTCGACTTTCATTCCTGGAATTCCACAACCGACTTTCTGTGGCCAACCTCCCCCTGAACTCCATCCTCCCCGCCGCTTACCCCCCCTCATACACATATACACACACCTCACCTCATCCCCCCATCCCTCCATGTGCAGCCAAACAGCCAGCTCACAGAGCTTCTTTCTGTGGACAAACCACAGAGCGGACATACAGTTACACAGCTCTAAGGCCCAGTATGTTCAGTATAGGACTAAATGCGGGATAAAGAAGTCATAAGATGAAAGTAAAAAAATGTAAGGTCAGGGTTATTAAAAAGTTATCTATGAAAAGGAAAAGAGGACTGGAACAAATCATTACTATGTTTAATAACATGCATACGGATTGAGAATGATCTGATACATGATTGGTCCACAAGGCGAGTAAGTCCCGCCCACCACATAGGAAGATGTGTTTCTTTCCAAATGTGGAATCGGTCAGATGAGAAACCACAACATGCCACTCCACCCTCTGTTGTGTTTCTATGTGTACTCATTTCTAAACTAAAGGACAAATCAGTCTGCTTATATTTTGGATTTTATTTTCTTTCATTAACTCTAACTGATCCAACATTAATGATGATGCACGGGTCCAAAGAAGGACATTTATGCTCCCTTTTTACTCATGGTTCTCAACTGGTGGGTCAGGATTCAAAAGTGGGTCACAGAGCTTTTTTCATTGGGTTGTGGTGCTCGGGTAAAAGAAAAGTTGGGACAAGAGTCTATGTTGTGTGCAGTTATTTTTGGGGAGCACTAGGGAGGTGGCGGGGTAGCTAATGCTAGTTGCTAGCTGCCTTTAGAGACATAAGAGAAAGAAATGCAAAGTTTGATGTGATGCTGGCAGTTTAGCAAAGCTTGACAGAAATGTGGAACAAAATAAACGAAACATAAGTACTGTTTTGGAACAACTGGGGCTGTTAAGTTGTAAAACATGCAGGAAAACACACTATCAATATATGGTATTGATAGTGTCTGGGGGTGGTGGTAGCTTGGTCTGGAAGGGCTCGGGCTGAGAACCGGAGGGGTGCTGGTTCAAGTCCCGGACCATAACTGGACTTTGGCCTGGTAGCTGGAGAAGTGCCAGGTCACTTCCTGAGTGCTGTCCTTTGCATGACACTGAACCCCCAACAGCTCACAGCAGTGCTTCAACAAGTGCAGCAAGGGAATCACTCTGACATCTCTCCATTAGTGCATGCCCATGGTGCACATAGTGCATATTTGCATGTAATTCAGCCTCTGTGTAGCATGTTCAACAATAGAGTGTAAACTGTAAATTTCCCTTCAGGGATTAATGAAGTATGACTTAATCAGACAAAAATAAAACAGAGCACCTAGCCATGCAGTCTGCAGGATTTTCCACTATCAACGACAACAGTGATATTATTAGAAAGTGGAAGTGTTGAGGAACAACAGCAACTCAGCCACAAAGTTGGAGACCATGTAAATCACAGAGCGGGGCAAACAGCTGCTAAGGCTCATGGTCAGTAAAAGTGGCCAGCTCTCAGCTGCACAGACTTCCAGACTTTCACTGGCATTGATGTAAGTGTAAGAACTGTGTGGAGGGAGCTTCATGGAATGAGTTTCCATGGCCAAGCAGCTGCATGCAAGCCTCACATCACCAAGTCCAATACCAAGTGTCAGATAAAGTAGTGAAAAGCACACTGGCACTGGACTGTAGAGCAGTGGGAACAGGTTCTGTTGAGTGATAAATCACGCTTCTCTGTTTGGCAGTCAGATGTGTGAATCTGGGTTTTGCCAGGAGAATTTCACCTGCTTGTCTGCACTATGCCGACTGTGAAGTTTGGTGGAGGAGAGAATAATGGTTTGTGCTAGGTCCCTTATTTCCAGTGAAGGCCAATCTTAATGCTTCAGCATAGCAAGACAATTTAGACGATGCAATGCTTCCAACTTTTTGTGGCAGCAGTTTGGGGAAGGCCCTTTTCTATCCCAGCATGACTGTGCCCCAGCGCACAAAGCAAGGACTATAAAGACATGATTTGATGAGTTTGGCGTGGAAGAACTTCACTGGCCCGCACAGAGCCGTGACCTCAACCCCACCCAGCACCTTTGGGATGAATTAGAACAGAGATTATGAGCCAGGCCTTCTCATCCAACATCAGTGTCTGACCTTATAAATGACCTCATGAATGAGTGGGCACAAATTCCCACGGAAACGCTCCAAACTGTTTTGGATGCTGTTATAGCTGCAAACTCCATACTACTACTAAGTACTACTAAGTACTTTGAATCATTACAGTCCCTGTTGGTGAAATGCTGGCAGCAAAATACTTTTGTCCATATAGTGTTTCTCACGCTGAACTGTATCATTCGCCATTACACAAACGTAAGTGGTTGAAATGATTAAAAAACACTGGGTCATGATTTGTCATCATAAAGGTGTTGAGGTGGCCCAGGGCCCGGGAGCAGTTCGTTTGCATTCCCACTGACCAAGACGAACCAGACTTTGGGCTCGTGCTTACTCGGATCTGGGACTGGGCCCCTGGTATGAAAGCACCAAAGACATGAATTCAATCAAGAAGGAATTTGCTATGGATTGCAAAGGAAAAAGTGAACAGTAAAAAGGTAAATGTTTGAAAGCACAAAGTGAAGATGACTTTTGACTCGTCCACTGAGCTGTTTTGTAAAATAAAACATTATAAAGCAGTGCTACATTAGTTTTACAGTGATTTTTTATTTCTACACACCAAAGTGTACCACCAAAGAGAAAATAAAAAAACAACCTGGATTATGCCATTAATTAGTATCAATCAAACATTTTCAGCTTGTCACATGTCCACTGAGGAAGAGAGAAACAATTCAAGACCATTAGAGCTCTTGATTTTGTTTCATGTTTTGTATGGGAATAATAAACTTGATTAAACCACCTCCTGTTGCTTCCTGGAATGTGAGAGAAGGCATTTAATAATAGAGCAAATACAATGGAAGTTCATGAGCCTGATTTCAGACTTGAGCTCATTCCATATAAAACACAAACGAGCTTGCACCTCATAAGTATGGTAGTCCCCTCCCTCCCTCCCACACCCACACCGAGCTCTGTGGTGTGTCTGCTTGGTGTGGAGCGGCCCGTCCCTCCCAGCTAGCTGAGCGGGGCCGGCCCAAACCATTCTTCAGTGGCCTAGATCTGCAGCTGCTCTCCAGGGAGGCTGATTAGAGCTCTAATGTAAACAGCAGTCTGACCACAGGGCTCCACCACGCAATGCATCATGGGATTGACCCAGCTCCAGTCAATTACAGAGTCAGAGTCCGCTCAGCTGGACAGCAAAACAAACTCCTCGAAAGTAAAACTGGCTATGGTGGGGTTTTTGTAGCCCACGGAGCACATGTGGAAGTCTCTGCTGCACGTTTGGGTTTTACCCATCACATCAGATGGGCTGACTTTAAAGGGCGATTCTGGTATTTTTAAATGTGTGCACTGTTGTAAATACATTAAAGGATCTAGATTACATATAGGAGCGAAAAAGTTTCAGAATGTCTCCAGTAGATTATTTGATCCTGCAGCACTGAAACAGGCTGTGTTGTCTGCAGTATAATTATTGATGGATCAAAGTCTGTCAAATAGTTGTTGTTTTGGTCCCTGACAGATTCTTTCTTTTTTTTTTGTTCTTATTCTTATTTTAAGTTTCTGACACTGCAGATGTGTTTTGAATGTGTTGTTGTGTTTGGATGTTGCCTATTGTACAGTGATTCCTGCTGGGTAATTCTGACACATTTACACCATGAGAGAAGTTATCCACTGAGTTTGAGTTACCGCCTGTGACTTGAGGGGTTCCTAAAGGACACGAAGAGCATATTCTTCATCAACAGTTCCTGCAGCTATGTCAATTTTGAAAAATATTTAAAACTTTCAAAAGTGTACCTTAAAGACACCAGACCACATGTCAGAGAGAACTACCTCCTGGTGGCTACATGCCTCTGTAAAGACCGATTATCTGCCTGGCCGATATTTGATGCCAATATTGGCATTTAGCCGATTATCAGTAGTAGCATTTTGTTTTACGATCATTGATAAAATTAGTTAATTAAAGGGTTAACTACTCCACTGCAGGGTGTGTCTTACCCTCTGGTTTCTGATTTTTACTCTCTACAGTCTCACCATATGTCACGCCCACAACACTGACTGGCTTGATGCCACACAACTAACAGCCAATCAGCTCCGAGGCCTGAGTGGCACTGACACAGGGAGGGCGTGTCCTGTTTCTGCTGCTCCTGTGTTGCTTTGTACTGCTTCTCATGTTGACAGAAATTTTGCTAAATTGTTTATTGTACCTTATTTTTCAATGTGCAGTTTTATGTTTAACATTAAGTACATTTTATTTGTCATAATAAATACATAACAATTCAATATATCAATTATAGGTCTCATTCAATACCTGAAATCAAATATCAGCCTTGAAAAAACAATATCTGTCCACCCTTGGTATAAATGTTGTAAGCCAGGGCAGATAATGAGTCCTATGATCTTAACCTTTGACCTCTATATTCTAATGAGTTCATACAGAGAGAAAATTGGTGCTAAATCTGAAGAAATCCTTTAAATTGTTCTTTAATATTCCTGGACACAAGCAAGGGATAAACATGAGCTTTATGACGATGACCTTTGACCAAATCAAATGATTTCATCCTTGTGAACATTTGTGCAAATTTGGAAGAAAATCAAAGCATTCTTAAGATATAAAACAAGAATGGACTGAATCCATAAGACAGGGTGAGCATTTGTGCAAATTTTGGTAAAAAAAAAAAAGAAAATCCACTGAGGTGTTCATGAGAGAACGTATAAACAGGACCGGCCAGTACAGATGGACACCAACCTGAAAATTGTAGACGGTTGAAGGCGTGGAGCATGAAAACAGAACTTAGTGTTGAAAAAACAGAAGTTACTGATCTACTGCTTCACTGATCACTTAGACTGACGGTGTTTTTCTGTGTGTAGAACCTTTTATCCTTCCTCTGTTGTAATTCAAACTCGCTTTAACAAACCTCTTCAATGAAAGTTCGTCTCACAAACCTTGTCAGCGGTGAGTTCTCGGATCTTGATGATCTGCACTCTAAATTTCATGAGAAGTGCCTCCAGGACCAAACATTTCTCCTTCCAGTCCTCCTGACTCATGGCTTCCTCGCCCTCTGCCATACTGCACCTCTCCTCTAAAAAGACAGAAACACACAGTGAGGAACAGAGAGTGTACATGATATGATAGTCATCCTGCTGCTTGCTTCCTTTAAAAAAATAGTCTCAATTTCTTGATCCACAGGAGCAAAGGAGGAGAGAAGAGGGTCAGTCATCATCTTCATACAGAAGCTGTGGTAAGATCCCCAAACTTTAAAATAAAAGTCTTGTTGGTTAATACTGTCAATCCAAGATTTAAATTCATGTTGAAAACAACAGGATAACAGTTACTTAGCCATCTATACAAGGCTTAACAAGGATGCTATATCACCATTGTTTCGTATTGAAATGTTGCCACTGTTTTTGTACATTTTAGACAGTGTGCAGAAGCTTGTCTATGATTCTTGATATAGAAAGATGAGAAATGACACAATGTTGGGTAAACAGGGCTATTTTTGTTGTGTTCATGGCATCAATATTATTTATTTTCGAGACAGCCTTTCAGCTGATTTTTGAGAATACATTTTCTTAAACAAACTGTTTATTACTAACAGTTTATTTACTTTATTTCCAGAGCTGTGAAAAGGTATTTGCCAACTTCCTGATTTGTAATTTTTTTGCATTTTGTCACACTTAAATGTTTCGGATCATCAAACAAATCCCAACATTAGACAAAGACAACCAGAGTAAAATAAAAAATGCAGTTTTTAAATCATGATTTCAGTTATTAAGGGAGAAAAATAAGAACAAAAAAAAAAAAAAACAGAATCTGACAAAGTGAAATAGGCTTAAAGAGCAACACATCATGCCATCATCTACTGAAATTCAAGAACAAATGAGAAACAAAGTCCTCAACATCTTTCAGTCTGGAAAGTGATAAAAAGTCTTTTTAAAGGCTTTAGGACTCAAGCCAACCACAATGAGAGCCATTATCCACAAATGGAGAAAACTTGAAACAGCACTGAATCTTTCAAGGAGTGGCTGGCCAAACAAAATTACTCCAAGAGCGCATGGACCCCTCATCCAGGAGGTCACAAAAGAACCCAGAACGACATCCAAAGAACTGCAGGCCTCACTGGCCTCAGTTAAGGTCAGAGTTCATGACTCAACCATAAGAAAGACACTGGGCAACAATGGCATCATGGGAGAGTTCTGAATGTATGTCTTGACTGCTGGCTGTGAAACAAATTGCCCTTCACAGGGATAATAAAGTGAACCTTGAACCTTGAACCCTTGAGTTCCAAGGCCAAAACCACTGCCGACAAAAAAGAACACAATGGCTTGTCTCAAATTTGCAGTAAAACATCTTAATGATTCCCAAGACTTTTGGAGAAATATTCTGTGGACTGAAGAGACAAAAGTTGAACTTTTTTACAAGGCAGCTCATTACATCTGGAGTAAAAATAACACAGCATTTGATAAAAAGAACATCGTGTCAACAGTCAAACGGTGGTGGCAGTCTGATGGTCTGGGGCTGCTTTGCTGCTTCAGGACCTGGACCACTTGCCTTAAATTATGGAGGAAATTTCCTTCAGTTTATAATCCCAAGCTCAAGTGCTCTTGGGTTATGCAGCAGGACGATGATTCAAAACATGCCAGCAAGTCCACAGCTGAATGGCTTAAAAATGAAGATAAAAATGAAAGTTTTGGAGAGGCCTATTCAAAGTCAGGGCTCAAACCTGACTGAGATGCAGTTACATGACCTAAAACAGGTTGGTCACGCTGGAAAACCCTTCAGTGTGGCTGAATTAAAACAATTCTGCTAAGAAGAATGGGCCAAAATTCCTCCACAGTGATGAAAGATTCATTGTCATACTGCAAATGCTTGCTCGCTGTTGTTGCTGCCAAGGGTGGCACAACCAGTTATAAAGTTGGGGGGAATTTCTTTCTTTAGGCCAGGTAGATTTGGATGACTTCATTCCCTGAATAAATGAAAGCATCATTTAATATCTACATTTTGTATTTACTCGGGTTGTCTTTTTCTAATATTAAAATTAGTTTGATGATCTAAAACATTTTAGTGTGATAGATATGTAAAAGATAAGAAATCAGAAAGAAGGTGAATACTTTTTCACAGCACTGAGGGCTTTTAAGAAATTGAGTTTATTTTCTTCACTTTTCACAGATCTTATCTCTTTCTATTGCTGAATTTTTTCACTATCAATCCAGTCTTATAATCATGTGCTTCTATCTGCTATTGATTGCTTATAATCTTGCATTTAAATTGGTTTGGTATTAAAATATTGCTGAGTATGAGGGTGCTCTTGTTTTTTATTGGGATTTGTTTTTTTTGTTTTTTTTTTACTTTAATTGAATAATGGTTGTACAGCACTTTGGTCAATAGGACGTGTTTTTAACTGTGTTTTAGAAATAAATTTGACTTTGACGTACAGTTCTGTGAGTGTCATTCCTCTGTAATGATGAAAGGATGTGGTCGGTTGGTTCATGGAAAACATTAAAGGCCATTTAACCCTCTGAACCCTGACTCTGTTTTTCTTTTTGTCTCTGGATTATCTCTCTGTCTCACTTCCTGCTGAATGAGTCAGTGCTGTCTGACTGTTTTACTCTGACACAAAAATATCCTCCACAATAAAGACTGCTACACTACTTAAAATGACAAAGTTCAACTTGTGGAGGCAACCCCTGACGAAGTAATGAAACTGGCTTAAAGATAATGGTTATTTCATTTGTATTTTTTAACTGTGAAATTCCCTCAGCATGCAGGGAAACATCATCAAGTCAGAAACACAGACCACACATGGAATAAAATGAGGTCCAGATGTAAAATCCCTTACTGCAAAGGTTAAAAGCAGCTTAAATCAAACCAGAGCTGTCTTGTTTCTTTTGATTATTGTGCTTTAAGTCATTGTTTTTCATAGTGAGGGTCCCAACCTCCTATGGGGTCACCAGGGGGCACAAATGGAAAAAAAAAATCCTCAAATACACAAATTGTTACATGGACATTTTGATGTACAGTCATTTGCATGTATGGTACTAAGGATTCACCAAAGGGCTCGATGAGCCACAGCCTGGGATTTGAAATGGGTCAAAATATCAGTTTGATATATATATATATATATATATATATATATATATTTTTTTTTTTTTTTTTTTTTTTTTTTTTGCAGCAGAGATTTTATGCACAATATGCAAACACTGAAGTGTCAACACAGTGGTGCATTTAAATACGACATACAGTACTTCTCACAATCCCTGCTTGCATCAGTGCTGATGCAGGCTAAGCTTCTCCTCCTCCACCCCAGCCTCCTCCTTTATAGCTCAAAGCTTGTCACACCCTCATATTCAGATTCATGCTATTATTGACTAATTGCTTCTGAAATAATTTAATTGCTTTCAGTACACATTGTCATAAATCTGTCTATCCATATAGGGGTATCTAGCTATGCACTCCCTGGAAAGTCAACTTTAGAGCAGATTCTTCTCTGCCAAGTTAAACTGCATATTTTACGATAAAATGGTTAAATGTATGATGACGGGTTCCTGGCTGAATGAAGGTTATAATATAGAATGACTTATTGCTTGAATTTGTTGAAAAACACACAAAATTAGGAACCTAATAATAATCACATAAAATTGCAATCGCAATTTTATTGTGGGAAAAAAAATCGCAATTAGATTATTTTTGCTAATCGTTGAGCCCTTGCCCTGACTCTGCCCTAAAGGTGTGGACTGTATTATTTTTTTCAACAGATGATTTTCCCATGTTTCTGCTATTATGCAAGGATATCTGGATCACGACCTGGGTTAAGTCAATCCTCTCTCCTGCCCTAAGGTAGGCTAACTTGCCATTACATGCATTACTTGAGCCTCAATATTTGACTTAAACATGCCCAGAAGTTCTGCACAGGACTGTATGTATTTCTATTTTCTTAATTTTTGTTATCACTGAATATTGAAATCTTTGTGTTCTTCTTCCATATCAGTCTGACCGCACTAAAGAATAGGAAATACTGAATGGAAAGAATGAATAACAACAGAAAACTAGAAGTTCACTATTTCTTTTACTGCTGACTATTGTTAATGCAGAATTGATAACATCAAAAGACAGCAAATAGAATAAATACAAAGAAAGATTATTCATTGTTAATAATGACAAGGAAATTGATAAAGTAACATATCTAATTGCGGGCATATTTCATCAAAGTGTTAAAAAAAAATCAGCAAGTTAGTCCCACCAGAGGCTAAAAACTCTAATGTTGGATATGCACACAGAATCAAACAGAGCCTTCTGACCAAACGTTGCTATCACTGCTATCAAAAAATTAAAATGGTTAACTGTGATTTATCTAAAAATTTTGTTAGTTAAATTATAATCAATCTTCCCTTTTTATATTTCACTATTTTGAATTTAAACTGTTATTGGTTTTTTTTTGGACTTTTTTTACTCTCTTAAACCAAGGACAATTGACTTCCTGTTTAGATAGAGATCCGCTTTTATTTTGAAAGTCAAGGACCTTAACTAAACCACCGAAAAAAGGAACTTGTAATGGATTGAAAAGGAAATAGAGCTCAAGAGCGCCGCACACTTTTTCAGCGGCTCTGGTTCCAGGAGTAAAAATCCTTATTCCAACACTTTTAATGCATGAACCAAGCTAAAAAAGCTACCTGAATCCTCATAGAACTTTTGATTTGATTAAAAAAGAAAAAAAATCCCATTTTAAAATGGAGAAAAAGGTAAAGGTACAACACTGTGTACACATTTCTTTATGAGGACGAAGGAACTACACCTTCCAAAATCCATTGCAAATTCATTTTTTTTCATTGTTAATGGTAGTTTTTCAAACTTTCAAACCATTCATGCAGCTTTTTCTAGTTTTTATATTTTTAATGATAAAATTGTGGTGTTTTGTAGGCTGCATATGTATTGCTTCACACTAAGGCGGCATAAACCTTCATCATCATCAGTCACCGTTTATGGTCCTGTGAGACTTCACTGTGACATGCTAGGCTTGTGATTACTGTAGCATACTGTCACCATTGTTTCACAGACTCTTGGGAAGCCTAGCTTGGTTAATTATGACAGTATGACCAATAATCAAATCTGCTATGGGGAAACCAAAGGTATTTTAACTTCCAGAACCACACAGTTGAGCTCTAAAGGCTTATGGGAAAGGTAAAATGGTAAATATTTGATATCACAAGGTTGCAGATGACTTTTGACTTGTCCACTGAGCTTTCTGTGAGCCTTTAAAAGTGATGTATGACATAAAGGAGCGGTGACTTCTTTTACATCACTGTGGCTCCATGAAGATGCTGCAGTGACTTTACCAAAGTGTGTGATGAATCACAACAAAAAAGGCACTAATTATGGACTTTAATTAATCCCAATTAATGCATTAACAATACCAGGCGCTAAACAATTATCAGAGATGCCATCAGGCATTTGGAAAATTATTGGTATCAGCGTTTTATTTAACAGATTGCTGGTAAAAGTGACAATAATGCTTAAATAATAGTAATATTGCTTTGAGGTGTGCTGGAGCTTAAATTTAAGATCAAACATCAAAACTTCTTAAAGGCAACCCCTTCAGATTGATTTAGACCACGACAAAACAACTGTTCAATTTCAGAGTTTCAACCAGGAGGAAAAAAAACAAGGCAGAGCCAAAAATTAAAATGTTTCCATTATCACCACTAACACAGTCATCCTTTCTTTAAACTTGTTTTTAAATAAGAAAAGTGTAAAAAAGATTTCTAGTTCACTACTACAGCTATTCAACTGACAGATATGCACTTCTGGTTGATTAAAAAAATGAAAAAAATATTTCTATTTTGATATCTATTCCCCATTTCTTACCCTTAATTCTCTCAAATTTCAAACAGCTTGTCTGCCATTTGAAAGAGCGCCTACATGCAAAGAACTGAAGCTTTGAGTTGAAAACACTAAGATATACCATTAATCTTGTTTTAAGTGTTTTGACATTAAATTTACAATTAAAATTCCACGTATGAATCCAAATGTTCAGTTTTATCTCAAAATAATACAAGAAAGTAAAAGACCCAATCAGCGTAACTAAGCTTTGACTGAGTGATATCGGTTCTCCATCGGTTAATAGAACAGAAATTAATGTAAAACACCGTTTGAGCCGTTAATGTTACAAATAACACTTCAAACAGACAGACTCCAGAGTTTTCCTTTTAATTAAAAAACTGCATGTCGGTCAAAGTTTATCGACTTACCTTTGAGAATATTTCACAGATGAAAACTACACAAGGAGCTTAACGTCATGATGTTTCCCGTGTCTCTAAAATTCGTAAAAAATATCCAAACTGAAGAGGGAAAACGGGGAATTTCTGCCTTTACTGAAGAATTTCATCTCAGCTCACAGGGAAAGTCAGTGACGGATGGATTCAAGGGGCGTGGCTTACGCTAAACACGTCCAATCAAATTTTACTTCGTCTGTTCTCTGTGTTTGATCGACGGAATGGGTCAGCCAATCAGGGGAAGGAGCGCCGTTTTATGGATGGAGGGCGGTTAGTAACAATTTGTCGGAAGTGACGTCCCACGTGTGCAGCATGGACCAATGGTGTATGAAATTTACGACAACGACACAGGAAGTAAGAGAAGCAAGGCTTCAAATTAAAAAGGGAAAAATCGATCATGTTAATTGTATGGTTAAAAATAAAATGTACATCTGCGGAAAATTGGTCATGCTTACATCTATGGATATTTCATCTCTACATATTTGGACTGAACAAAAAATATACAGGAGGTTATTTCCAAATAAATGTAATGCCTTTATGTTGGCATATGTACACGAGTTAAAGTTTTAAACAATCATGAAAAAATCCTGATTTTATTACACCTAAGTCTTATGTGCCTCTGTGAGGTATTCAACTGCTGTAAAAAAGAAAGTGCAGTGTAGGGAGAAAAAGAAAGGCTAAAGTGGTTTCTGTGTGATTTGTAAATATCATCAGCATGGAATGAACATGAGGCCCAATGACCTTTAACCTTTAACCTCAACAACGCATTTAATCAGACAGGACATGAGTGCAAATTTCAAATAAATTTCCTCTTTAGATATTGCATTCAGTAGCAAGGGATGGACATGAAGGCCTAAGGGTCTTGATCTTTGACTCCAACCTCCAAAACTGAGAGATCCTCACTGAGTCAAAGCGGATAATTTTGCAAAAGTTGAAGAACATTTCTGAAAGTGTGAGGCATTGTGTTCACAAGAATGTCCTGGATGAGTGGATGGATAAACAACAACATTCTCCAAAACTGTGAGACTGATTTGAAGTGCATTAAATATACTTACATCACATAATACATAGAATCTTCAACTTTATCTTCTTGCACGATGTTTGTCCTGAATCCAAAATAAGTCTTATTTTGCACACTGAGGGAAACCGATGGGTAGCTTGACTTTCATTTGACTAGAAAATGGTCTGAAAGTGTTACTGTACACATCAGGCCTCCATCTAGTAGGTTAAATGTGCATATGCTGGGTGATAAAGCAAAACTTATTTTCAATAAACAAGTTTTCTTATCTACAATAAATCCAAGTTAAATAAAACTGTAATTTATAAAAGCCATGTTATATATGGTTTTCCTTTTTAAAATCTTAATTTCTTCAAATAAATTGCGTTTTCTTTTGATACTATGGGCAATAAATTAGGTATTATATCAAGTATCACATACTTTAGTGGTATATTAATACTTTTACTCTAAATATGAACAGCTGTAATGAAAGATTTACCCCTGACAATGAAAAGTTTATTTCTCTTTTTGATTCTGATGTGATGTATGGATGATATCAGTGTAACGGGGTAAAAAAAAAGACTAATAGCAAATCTACCACAAGTAATTAATTATTATTATTATTATTATTTTTACCATGCAATACATAAAAAGGAAATCTTTTCATAAAATTCTCATACGGATTTTCTTTTGTTGTTTTGCCTTGTCTTTGGAGTTGCTTTTATTCTGAAAGTACTAACCGGAAATCAAAGTGTGCTATGCTGCAACTTACCATCCGTTCTGTTAGCCTCCAGCTGAAGCAGGGAAAACACATGCTGAACGGAGGTGAATGTTACTTTTATTAAACTTCACGCTTTTTTGAGCTGTTCTGCTCCCCGTGAGAGCTCTGTTATGTTTGCTGAATTATTTCTGTCAGTGTCTTTGTCACATTTCAACTGTGAACGTAGAGCCAGTGTCAGACAGCTAGCATAAGTTGGCTAACATAGACGTTGGTACTTTTGGAGACTGTTAGCAAGGACAGAAACTGTTAAAAGTGAGCCTAAAGTCACCCACTCTATTATACTTTAGCCCTAGAGGAGGTTCATTGATTCTTTCAAAGTGCGATGTGATTTTTTCATTCAAAAGGAACACTACAAACTGATTTACATTCAGTTTGACAGATGTTGTTGCCTGAAAACCCCCAGGTTGTTTCCCAACAATCTGAGATACAATTGAAAATGTATAACAGTAATTCTAATTGAACTGTTATCCCTCTCACACAGGGAAGAGTCATGGTGGTGAAGAAGAAAACAGCCAAAGTGGAGGCTGTGGTTTTGGATGACCAGAAACTACACCTGCTGATAGGTAAAGTATTGAATCCACAGATGAGCAAACTAACCACGAGAAACAGAAGAATTAACAGGTTTATTGAATCCTGCTGATGCTCATGGAAAGATATAAAATCGATTTTGCACCATGTGTGTCTGAAACTTTAGGGTTCATGAACTACAGAATGTAACAAGATGGTGTTTTGTTTTCCATATCCCCAAGTTTAAAAATGTTTGTCCTCTTTCTCCTCCTCCCCCTCCATCATTCATCTACTATGGAGGTCATGAAAGAAAATGTAACCCTTCTCTTTCAGAATTAATGATTACGTGAGTTTGGATACCAGCTGCCATTTTTGTTAGTTTTTAAATAACGAGTTGGCTGTGGATCAGTGGTAGGGTCAGTCACCTCCCAGACTGGAGGCTGGGGGTTCGGTCCCTACCTGCAGCAGCCACTTGTGTCCTTGAGCATGACGCTTAACCTCAAATTGCTCCCACTGCTGCACTGCTGCTTCAGTGGCATATGGATGTGAATACTTCTGAAATTTTTTTAGAGTGAGCTTCATGTGTGAACACAAACAATCAAATTGTTTGCTTTGACTTTAGCAGGACTTTTATTGCCAAGTTGAGCAAATGTAAGAACACAACAGGAGATGTTAAAGAAAGTGAACATGTGGAGTAATGGTGTTAATGTGCTTTTACCAGTGTGACCTCTGTGCATGTAATGAAACTGATTCATTGTGTTTTCTGTTCACTAGTGTGCTCTTCTCTGCTCTTTTGACTTTCTGACAATTACTTGTTGCAGGGGCAGTTCCTGCTGTAAAACTACAGCTTTTATTATGTTTTAGTTTAGGTTTATTCATTGTCATCTCATTGCTGCTTCGTAATAAATCTTCTGCCGTGTTGTGTTGTCTCCCAGCATCTCTCTCTGTGGATGGTGGAGAAGATGAAGTCCGTCAGGTTGCCAGAACCCTCCAGTCATGCTTGGAGATGACAGATCCTGTGCAGCAGATTCAGCTGGTTAAAAAGGTCAGTTCTGGAAAATGGCAAGTTATAATACAAAGTTATTTAGATATTTTGTATTAATAATTTTGTACTCCTTTGTGCAACAGGCAGGGAGCCAGCTGGAGGCTCTGAGTGAAGGAAAGCATGATGAAGCTCTGCTGGAGGCCTGTTTGCACACTTTATCAGTGGTCTACACCTCTCTGCAGGCCAAAAACCCCCTACGGCGAGCCATAGCCAGGTACCTGTGTCAGTCTTCTTTTCACGTTTATTTGATTATTTTTGTGTACAGTAAAATTCAGTCCTGCAGTTACTTATATTGTGCTAGAAAAAATCTGGATTGTAATTTTAAAGTTTAAAGTCATTTCAAAGAAAACTCCCAACACCCTGTCCATTATTGGTATTTATTTGCCACGTTTCAGTCAAGACCTTTATTAGGCAAACCTGAAAAAGTTATATAAACCTCTTAAAAGTCATATTTTATATTGTAAGAAGTCTTAAACTAGCTTAGGCATTAGGTGCATTATATGATTGTTATCATTTTCTCTCTATTTTCCAGAACTTGTCTATTTCACTGCATTTATTGCAGCTTTCAAGCAGGATATTATGTTAGTAGCAAGGACAGTGAAAAGGAGAAAGGGACATTTAGCTTCAAGTTGGAAGTTACTGGGAGTAGTTAGGAGAAGAAAACATATACAGAAAAAGCTTTTAAGCTTGGGACAGTTATTATAGTTAACAAAAACTAACTAAATAACTAAAACTAAAATGTAAAAATCAGTTTAGTTAACTGAAACTAAATAAAAACTAAGCTTTACAAAAATGAAAACTAACTGAAACTTAATTCTGTGCTGTCAAAAGTAACTAAACTAAACTAAAATTAGAGACAAAGTCACCTTAGTTTTGTCTTTGACAGCAGCAGACTGACTGACATGGACATCCATGCCTGGAGAGTGTAAAATCTTTGAGTCTTGAGTTGTATGCAAACATAAAAATTGAATAAATAAAGAGAAAGTGAAGAGCCCCTTTGGGTCTCGCCCTTAACAATTTCCCCATATTGCCAATAATACTAAAAACTAACACTAAAACTAATAAAAAATTAACTTAAAAAAAGCATTTTTGCAAAATAAAAACTAAACTAAACTAATGAACGAGAAGAAAAAAAAACTAAACAGAACTAACAAAGGTGAAGAAAAAATAATAAAAACTAAACTGAAATTTAACATAAAAGTAAAAACAAAATAAAAATAAAAACTAATGAAAAATCCAAAACTATCAGAACCGTGCTTGGGACAAATATAATCACAACAACAGAAGAATAACCAGTCATAAGTATAAATATAATGCTATACATTTGAAAGTAACAAAATGCAAATCCAAATATCCAAATCAGGGCTATTTGTTATTTTTCTGCTTATTACTTTTTGGAGGAAAAAATGCTTCATTTATGATTCAAGATATTCTATATCATCAGTCTGCATGTGAGATCTAATGTGGGACAACATTTACAGCTCATCTCCATTTAAGAGTACATATGACATAACAGAGACACAAATATGATTAAATAAAATAAAGTTAACTCTTGAGAGTGTAGAAAAATAAGTGTATCAGAAAATATGTCGAAATATACAGGGCAAGTATTACACACATGGTGTTATTGCACTTACTGAATTTTAAAATTCAGTTTACGTATTATTCATTGTTTCATTTGCAACCTCTGTTCCTTATAAAACTGTGATGCACTCTGCTGTGCCTAAAGTCTCTGTGAATTACACAAGAAACAATACAAAAGACAACGACAAAGGAAGGTAAGTCTTATTCAGGGCAAACACTTGACTTATTTAAGGAGTTTAGTTTACAGTTAGAAGTGTCTTTATTCCTTCTTTTTTCCAAGTTCAGCCACTGATCAGTAACATATCTCTGTGTTTCCTCAGTGCGTTGGGATCAGTACCAGCCTGGCTACATGAGCGCACTGCGAACAGTTTGTGTGCAAGTTTGTCTGACTGTCTGTCCAACCCAACACCAGACCGACACCCTCACATCGTTGACACCATCACTGCCTGTCTGGACGGCTTCATAATTGGTGCGCCACTGACCATTTTCCTGCAGATTTGTCCATTTTAAACACATGAAATGCCAAGCTGATACTCCTATCATGATAATGAAGTTTTCTTCTGAACTCTGCAGGGGAAAAATGCATCAACAAACTGCTGCCTGAAGGTATGTGTGAAACTCTGGTTTTTAAAAATAGGATGTTCAAAGCTGATAGATTTTTACAGAGACCTGTTGTCGATGTGTCCTCCTCCTCTGCAGTGTTGCAGTTTCTTCACAAAGGATTGAATGAATACCTTCAACAGAACAGGTGTGTAAACATTATCTGTGTTGCGTTTTTTCTCATTTCTCTTTTTCAGACAAGCATGAGGTATAACCATTTGAGTTTCGCAAAAGAAATAAGTTTAAACTGATCAGAATTTTTGTTTATTTTCACTTATTGAAGCATCTTTAAACGTAAGATATCTACGGAAAGTCAAGCTCACAGGTAATGCAACTGAAGAAGCTATCAGTACTGACAAATATCAGAAATGACAGTACTAAACTTGGAGATTTTTTGGCTTAATTAATAATTCTGTGAATGTTTATCTTAAATAGATTCAAAAAGGATCGTGCAATAATAAATCTCCTGTGTCCAGATTATAGCTGGATCTTTGGTGCCTATGCCTTGTGCCATTGTTTTACACTATATCTAACAGAATAATGTAAACGACTAATGTACACCCTGATGAAAAATTTCACATTATTGTACCTTAAAGTGTGAGCCCTTAGCTTTTATTTGTACTGAACAAAGTTCTAATGTTTCATGTTTTTATGTGTATTATTTTTTGACTAGGGCTGAACGACTTGGGAAAATAATCTAATTGCCATTTTTTTTCTTCAATTTTGCAATATTTTGCAAATATTTTTGGGTCCCTCATGTTGTGTATTATTCAACAAACATAAGCATAAATTTTAACAAACACAATATTGGAAAAAATATCTAATTGGTATTTTGGCTCATATAGTAAATTTAATATCTATTGCTATACTGAAGGGATAATAATTTTTAAAGCTGTTCTCGTTTTGATTAAGACAATCATATACACAAACAGGAAGAGTAGGATTTTAGTAAACTATTCTGATATGAAGGCACTTGTATGTATGCATAATGTGTAGAGCATGAAATCTCTGCTGCAAAAAAAGGTGTTGGTGTTTTGACACATTTCAGGAAAAAAAGTATTGCACTGTCTGGGATTTGAAAATAGCAGCAGGCCATATTGTTATTTAATCTAATTGTGATTAATTGCCCAGCTCTATTTTAGACATGATTGTGCATAAAAAAAAATCAGAGTAACCTCCTGCTAAATGTAATTTTTTAAAGAGCGAGTTTTGTCTTGGTATTGCACATTTAAAGGTGCAATGTTTAAAACTGTAAAAATGATAAATTACCACATCTGGTGGTAGAATTAAAAAATGGGGGTTATTTTATTTGCTTTCTTCCGTGGTACTGTAGAAATATGCAAGATGCAAAAAATCAATTTGGACCACTCCCTATGTATGAAGAAAAGGCCCACTCTAAGTTAATGAAAAATTAAAAAAATTATAAATTCAGGTGATTCAACACTAATTTAAGTAGGCATATCTGTTTATATTATGTCACATTTTTATCAGGTTGGTTCTGTTAGATGCTACTAGGCTAAAAATTACACACTGCACCTTAAAGATGAATGTATCTTATTCTTAGCTTAAGTCTAGTGCATCACAGTGTCTGTTATAAGATATGGCTAAAACTGTTTGCTTTTACACTGACAAAAGGACTTGGTCTGAAAGGGTCCCGTGGTGAAAAAATGAGGGAAGCTGGCGATGATGTGTTTCATCTGTCTCTGTCGCCCCCTACTGTCCTATCAGTGGTCTAACAGGACGCCACATAGCCCAGGCTCAGCTCATGCAGTCTTGTCTGGCCGCTGTGAAGACATCCATGCTGGTGATCCAGAGATCTCAGGAGGGCATCAGTGCTGCCCTGCAGGCAGAACAGAGTCGGTGCACACTAGAACACATACTAGGCGATCTTCTGGGCTGCTACACTCACATCCTCACTGACGGTAGAAAACCATGCACACACGTGGAATATACTGTGATAGAGAGCAGATTACATCAATATATTTAAATTGGAATCTGTTATCAGTTGTATAATTTTCCTCTCACCTGTGTCCTCCTGTGTGTAGAGGAGTTCATCCAGTCAGTGCAGAGTACAGCCGGCATGGCTGTGGTGTTACTGATCAGATCTGTGATGGGCTGTGGAGATGAAGTCGCCTCTGTGGTGAGTGGAGAAAAAAATATTTAGGGATTTCAAAAACTATAATAACAGATTAAATTCTATTTTTGACAGTTAATGTATTCCTTCAACATGCAATCAAACAAATAAAGCATAACTTTATTTGTCACTCTGCCTCTGCTTCAAAAGAAGAAATGTCTATCTATGATAGGTCACATTCAAAGTTTAAATAAGGCATCTCAAAATCAGTCAAACTTTAATACATTATGTGATGAATAACCACAGTAATTTTCTGTTTATTTGATGAAATAGTTCTGTGTAAATTTGTCATTTGTTTACATGACAAGTTCCTGTAAAACCATAAATCGTAGTGCAACATAGAGCATATCATCCATCATTATACCACTTTTTCAGAGACACCAGGCTTCACTGACAAAATAGGAATTTTATCTCGCTTTGTAACTTTACTTAGAAAGTTGGTTCAACTTGCATATCGGGCTTAAATCATTCTGATTATGTTACCCCCATTACAGCCTGATTTACTACTGCAAGCTTTAGCAGTCTACTAGAGACATGCATTTTAAAGTTCAGTTACTTTCAGTTGTTTTGAGCCAAAAATACAACAACTGAGTCCGTGTTTTTATGTTTCAGGTGAGCAGCTTGTTGTTTGGCTCTGCTCAGGGTTTAGAATCTGCCCCTCAGTGGTTGAAGCTCAGGTGTGAGGGTCTTTGTGCCCACGGTCGACCTCCAGGTGTGTCTCTGTACCTGTGTCATGGAGCTCTGGCCATGTTAAGCTGGAAAGGCTCTCTACCAGGGCCGCAGTGGGAACATCTGCTGCTGCTGGTCCCCAACACACTGCTGGCTCTGGATGTCAGGTACGTCTGCAAATCTGATGATCTCCTCTGAACTCTCTAAAAGGCTCATCTGAGTCCTCGGTTAGCAGTTGTGTAAAAATTGCATCTTTGGTTATGGTGTACATCTTAAATTTTAAGTGTTAACTAGTTAACACTGAAAGAGTAGAACCAGATGAACCTACTCTATGACAAAATGGCACTACCTCCTCCTGTATCGGAGCAGATGCCATTATTTACAAAATGTACCATTTTTTTTCCTTCTCTTCAATTTTGATGTCTGCAAATAACAGCAGGAAGTGTGCTCATGTAGCAGTACACATTTTTTGGCCTGACTGAGGTTTTTCATAGTCTGTGTGCTGGAATGTAACCCAGCATTGCAGTGATATGCATCTTCATAACAGAACCAAATACAGCTGATTAAAGTGTGTTTCGTTACTTGATTATAATTTGCCAAACAAATTTGCAGCCATTGGCTTTGATTGTGGACAAAGCAGATTGCATAAAGACTACAACTTTGTACTCTTAGCATGAATTACCTCCGCCAAGGAGGTTATGTGATCGGGTGGGTTTGTTAGTTTATTCGTTAGTTTGTTTGTTAGCTTGTTAGCAACATAACTCAAAAAGTTTTGATGAAATTTTCAGGAAATGTCATAAATGGCATAAGGAAGAACTGATTAGATTTTGGGAGTGATCCGGATCACGTCTGGATCCAGGATCTTTTTTTTTGAGCTGAGCTGCCTTGGCGGAAGTCTGCGCTCTCCAAGTGCTTTTGTAGTTTAACTCTGCTAAAGCTCAGTTATTTCAGCTATAATGCATAATCTAAAAATTCTTGACAATATAAGTCTCTGCTGTTATGTTGCTTAAATGCTTTTATTATGAAACAGTCACATCAGAAAAAGCGGTGTTTTAAGCGGCAGCTTAAGACAACTCTGAAAGGGGGAATAGACCCTTAGACTGCAACACCCAAAATAGAAATTTCTCAGCGAAAAATTCCCTACCCTGAAATGTTGGCTATCACTACCAGAAGATAAATTGTCACTGAACTTAGCCAGTAAATTCCTAGATTAAATTTGTGCCAGTGGTGACAAGACAAAACACTAAAACTAGAGACACAAACGGTGTTTCCGTTGCAGTTTTTTGCAAAGTAAAAGCAATATTTCTTAAAGGTGACATATTTTACCCCTTTTTCCTTTTAAGTATGTCATTTTGGGACACCTTTAGAATAGTTATTTATGATGTGCAGCTCAAAAAACTCCTCACTTACACTGGCGATAGGAAAACTCCTATTTTCAGCAGATCTCGCCTACTGCTGAAAACGCTCCGTTTCAGTCCTGTCTCTTTAAGACTCAGAGATGTCCGTGACCTTACCGTTCTCTGATTGGCCAGCTTGGTCAAAGCTTCCTGGGGCCTGAACAATGGGCCGAACTGTTTTCTGGGCCCATTGATCACGGAGTTTTGCTTAGTTTATTCATTGGGCTTTTAATCAGCACAAGTCAAGACTTAGTAATGTAAAGGTACACGTTTCACGGCATCGTTTTGGGTAAAAGGGCGGATAGTTATGAAAACAACTGATGACAAAGTTTAGCACACATTAGCTTCCCACTGACCCATGGCTCGTTTTAAAGTAATGTTATAAAGTGACTTACAGCTTGTGGCTCTAAGCCTCCCTGGGCGATCTTTACAGAGGGAACAGCTCCATGTTTTAGCAGCAGATTAGGGGCAGATCTAGCATCTTACTGTCCTTTATTGACGAAACAATCGTCAGTGAAGTGACGAGCGCAGAGAAAAAAGTTCGCAGGCGGTCAGCTCGATGAGACAAACAATTCCCACTGCTTTCTGCTGCTTTTGTCCTTCGGGAGCGCATACAGAGTAGATTTATCGTCACAACTAAAACAAAAAAAACACGAATAAGTTTAGAAGACATGCTGACCGGAATAAATCTACATGAGAGCAAGATTTCAAACAACAGCAGCAGCGGTGTATACAGCGCTGGGGAGGGGGCGTGGCTGAGAACGAGCTGCCGGGAGGGCAGGTCTGAGAGCCTCCTGTGGGAGGAGGGGAGGGGAGTCATCTGCTCAGAGCCGTCCAATGGGGAAGCCGGAAAACGAGCTGACGTCAGCTCGTATCAAGTCTCCCAACGAGCTGTTCAGACAGGCCGGTAATCTCGTTTGTGGGGTTTATGGAAAGATGCGTGTCTCTTGATAAAATGAAATCGGTATGGTTTAGAAAGGATCCTCAACATTGTAACATTGTATGCAAGAGTTAAAATATGACTTAGTATAATATGCCTCCTTTAAATTTCGACTAAGTACAATTGTGCTTTGAATGTATTTCCATTTAAGGGGGTTTTGGGCATGACCCTGAGATTTTCGTAAAATCTCATCCCTAGAGACTCCGCTGCAAGGAAATTGGATGCTCAAAACCTGTAGTGTGTTGGTACGGTTATGATTAAATCTATGGGGGTTGCCTTGAAATTTTGAACAAAAGACGAAGGCAATGGATGATAGTTCAGTGGCACAGTCCGTATGTATGGCAAAAGCCATGTATAAGGGTATAAATGTAATGTTAAGAAAAGTCTCATCTCCTTTTCTGTCCACACGTACCACAGCATGTTGTCTCGGAGTGGACTGGTCATGTGACACTGTATGTTACGTCCTCTGACGTTGAAATGCAGAAAAAGTGTTTCCATTGCACTTTTGAAATACATTTCTCTACATCGACATCTGACAACCCTCCTGATGAGAGCGCAAAAACTTTTTTGTGATGTTTTAGAGGTTGTTCAAAATTAAGTTGTTTCCATAACCATTTTTTTATTGCGCTATTTAGATTTTGTGCAGCCACAGACTCTCACAAACAACTAAATATTTGCCAATGGCAGACTTTTGGTGTAGTCTGTCCAGTAAAAAGGGGACAAACACCAAAGTGTCAGCTAAAATGAGACCCTAATTGCAGTTGGAAATCAGCTGGGGCTAAAAAATGCTGTAGTGTGTGGCATCAGCTGACCCGCTTTATACTTTCCCTTTACCTTAAACAAAGAAAGCTAAAAATTCAGACAAGGCTTCCGTGTAGCTTTTAGTTGTATCAAATTGCTGGCTTCTGTCGACAAAAGTGGGTAAAAGTAAAAGTATTGGCCCCAGATAGCTGACCTGTTGGACCTTATTGTCTATACCAGTCCTGTGCATTCAGCTCTCAGTGTTCTAGGTCCCTCTCTAATAAAAATCAAGAATGAGCGGGAGGAGCAGAAAATACATATTTTTAAAAACAGCATAGTAGAAAAAATCAGACTTATTTTTGTTTAATTAAAATTTTCAATGCTCTAGGAAAGCAGCTTAAAGTGATTTCAACATAACTTAGAAGTTAACATATTTTTCCAACAGTATTAAGGAATCCAGTACAGCGATGGTGGTGGCCCGAGTTTTGACCCTGTGGAGCAGCGCTGCCTTGGATTGCCTGCAGGGGGAGCTGCAGCCCTGCCCCCCTCTCCTCCAGCAGTCCCTCTGTGGGGGCTCTGAGCTGCAGCGACACCTGCTGGAGCACATCTACTCCCACTGGGAGCACCCACTGGACGGAGTCCGCCACCAGACCCGCTCTCTGTTCAGAAACCTCCTCCTGCTGCACCAGCATGCTACTGCCTCTACATCTGACCCCAGCAAGGACCTTTACATCACCCAGCTCACGCACAGCCTGCTGGAGCTAGAGTGGCACATGAGGGGGAAGTACGGCTCACTGGGCTGCCTGGTGGAGCTGTATGGGGCGAGGTTCCTGCTGGAGATTTCCCCCCAGCTGCCTTCCCGCTTGCTGGGCCTGATGGGAGATCAGACTCTGGCACCATATGCTGGGGACCTGCTGGAACGCCTGTTTGTCAGCCACAAGGCCCAGTTAATCTCTGAGGCTGTTGGAGAGGAGGACGGTATGCAGTGCTGGCACCTCACCTGGGTGACCCCGCTGCTTCAGGTGCTGTGTCGGGCCAGGCTGGATCAGACAACCTACATTCTAGACTACTTTCTGCCCAAGCTGCTGCGCTGCAGCCCCTCCAGTCTGGGCCACATGGTGACAGCTCTGCAGGACACACAACCCTGCAGCACAGGTGATACTCAGAGATCTGCTTGCACAAGCAGGTTTTCTCTCTTTGTTCTTGGAATTTTGAAGCTGCATATTTAGGCCTGAATGTTGCAAAACTTTTGAATTCTGTGGCAACAGTAATGAGGTCTTACTCACCCAATATTGGCTAATCCATTCTTTATATATATAAAGAAATTGTAGGCAAACTCTGTAGACTCAGTTTAAACAATGTAGAGCTGGTGTATCAACACATCAACTCTGTCCTTGTCAGGTCTTTCAGGCAGCAGAGGAGCTCTGGGTGCTCTGATGACGTGTCTGAGGGCAGCCAGAGCTCAGGGTGTGGTTCCCTCTGCAGAGGAGGGTCTGTGGGGAGGACTGGTGCCTCTGCCCCTCCTTCAACAAGCTCTCATTCACAAACATGAACAGGTGAGTACCATGCTGTGCTATCATTTGTTTTCAGCCTTTTTTCTTTAGAGAAAAATTGTTCCAATGTGCATATGATTTATTATGCCAGCAAGGTGTTTCGTCTGCACTGCACACAATCACATTTCCAGTAAATTTAGAGGAAGAGAGAAGAGGTGTGTATGATAAGGCTTTCAATGCTACTGCATCAGCAAAGTTTGCCTCCACCACCAACCACGATGGAGGAGCTTCAGTGTGCACATATTGAACCCAATAGTTCCAGTGTCTAATGTCTGTTGCCCAGTAATAGTATAGTTGTTCCAAAACAAAATCCAAAACAAGATTATCAACCTTACGGAAGAGAGAGGAAGAAATTTTGGTACACACTGAAATAGATAAAAAACAAGGAAAAACATTCTTTCTGATAGTGTTATCCTAGTCGCAACAAAGAGATTAAGGAGGGATCATCGTTTATGATCATGTTCAATTTGTGTAAGCAAAGCAAGACAGTTTTTCCTATGGAGATTAACTAATGTTTCAGCCACATGTACTCCAAGATGGACAAAACCAGACATTGAGATCTTAAATGTTAAATCTTCAAGTGAGATTTCTTTGGCTAGCTTATTAACTCATTGAGTGCCAGCCCTTTTATAAAATGGAAAGTGGCTTGTGCCGGCGTTTTTGGCCATTTTGAGTCTTCTTTCAAGACCCACAGAATATTTTGTACTGACTCTAAAAACACAGAATAGCTCAAATAAAAGAACAAACTCTCTATTTCATCATGGAAAAAAACGTTTGTTTGCACCTTGTTCCGTTCTTGATTTATCTGAAGTTGAATAGAGGCTAGTTTCACCAAAAAGACCACTTTTTTTCTAGTAAGCTGAGAAAAATGCATTTTTGTGAAAGAGAGTCTATCAAGAAAAAAAGTGATTTGAATGTTATAATTTTGCCTTCAGTGACATAGAAGACATCTGAAAATTGTATTACAAATGTTATTTTATTGTAAAATAAATAACAATGCTTCCAGTAACTTACATGCCATTCACACTCTGGAACTGGATGGCCTCCACGTGACCCCCTATACGCCCACGTCCTCTCCTGCTTGCGTGTCCCTTGGACCTGCCTGTAAATTATAGAAGTAATATAATATAGAATATGTTTTATATATATATTATATATCTTTAATACAGAATTTTTTTGTTCTTACCTCTTTTTCTGCCAACAGACGGTGTTGTAGAACTGCATGGGGCTTGCTTTTCTCTCAAGTCTGCTTCTGAAATCACAGAAGCATGAGTGATGGTTTTATTTGATAAATTTGGCTGAATAATCAGTGGGTTCCTAACGTTAACTTACCTCCATGTTCTGGGGTGGAGAACAAGATCCGCTCCGCTCACTTGGCAGCCATTCCTCAGAGTCTGGGTCGGAAAAGTCCGTCTTTGAAGTGTCGTTGCTGCATGCATCCACCTGGCGAGAGACTGCCTTTTTCCTCCGACGTACAGGGGAGACCTTGCGGGATTCTTTAGCCTCTTGGCCAGCATAGGCAGATGAATGACCGTGCTGTTCTCTGGATTCACTGCTGTTAAGTTCAGTGTCGGTTTCAGTGAGTATGCGATTTCTCAGGCAAAAGTTTAAAGTTTCTTCCAGCATCTATTTTAGAACTTTTAGTTTAGATTACCTTTGTAACGATCGCTCTGCTCTTTGACCCCAGGGACTCCACCTCTGATCTCTGTGGCTTTAATCTACCGTCTCTTCTGTGTTCCGACTATGTATCCCAGAACCCCCAAAATTACTCACAAGGTGCGTGAGAGCACCCCCTTGTGCCAGCCGCTGAAAAAACACTTTGACGTATATATACGTTGATGGCACTCAATGAGTTAACAGGAAATCAGATTTCTTTTCTTGGATGTAAACTACAAATACAAATCAGACTGACACTCTAACTCTTGGTCTGTCATGACTATTAAGTTTTAAAGGTCACATATAATGCAAAATACACTTTACAGGCTTTTCTAACAAAAATATGTGCCCCTGACCTGTCCACAAATCCCCTGAAGAATCAGAAAAATCCATTCCCTCTACCCATCTCTTTCTTCACCTTTTGGAAAATATGTGCTGAAGATGTTCTGCCTTCCTCTCCTGATCCTTCTCTCAGCTGCCAGCTAAGAGGCCACATCCATTAAGCCACATCCATTTCCTGAGAGGGGCGTGGTCAGGGGCCAGGTCATACAGCTCATTAACATTTGAAACCACAGACACAGAAACATCTTGTTCTGAGCAGGGCTGAAACAGAGGTTTTTTTAGACATGCAAAAATCCAATACTGGGGTGTTTTTTTTTTTTAGCAACAAACTTCACAGGTATGTTTTGGGGACCTTTGAGATGAATATAAACTCTTCTTAATGGGATAAAATATGTGACCTTTAATGATTTCATAAATACGATATATCAAAGATACTGTATTTCTCATGTGTTTATGTATGGGTTGTGTTCAGGTTAGGATGGATGCTCTTGGTCTAGTGTGTGAGAGCCACCGCAGCACTGAAGTTCTGACTGCACAGGAATTGGACCTTATCCGCCACTTCCTCCCTCCAAATCTGAACAGCCAGTCACCAGGTGTCAGGCAGCAGACCGTCAGCCTGCTGAAGAAGGTCAGCTGATGACCTTTAGTCTTGACTGGACTGTTTTTTGGTGTATTTAATAATGGTTTTTGATACATTTTATTTATATTTAATCACATTGAATTATCACCTCCTCCAGCTGCTGTGCAGGATGAAGGACAGCACAGTGATGCTGCAGAAGAGACTGCAGCGGGAGATGGACAAACAGCAGAGACAAACAGACCAACAAACACTGCACTTGTACAAGGTACACAACACTCACAGCTATGCAGAAGCTTGCTGAGAACAGTCAAACCTTCAAAAATCTATAGAAAAGGAAAAATATTCATGATAAGTGGATGTTTTATTACCATGACGATAAAATGTCATTAAAAAGACTTTGAAACACAAATAAACCAAATTTAAAAAGATGAAATGTTCCAACATCAAAACAAAAAATTAAAAATGTCCTGGTCTGACAAAACAATTTGATACTGTCTTAGCTTAAGGCAGTTCATTTTGATTGAATTATGCTGTGGTGTGACTCTTTATATTTGATGAAGATAAACAACAGGATATTCCCGTATCTGTGTATCAATGTGTAATGTAGGAGTTCCTGCGCTGGCTGGTTGTGAGTCTGTTGGATGTTCTGCTTCCTGGAGCATCTTTTTCCAAATGTCTGATGTCTCTTCACCTGCTGTGCCTAGTGGGACAGTTCTTCACCTTCAGCACAGGTACACACAAGCATCGTCAGCTGAAATACTGAAATTTTTTTAAAGTATCAACAAATTGCATGCTAAAAACTAGTAGGGAGGGTTTGTTTGTTAGTTTGTGAGCAACATAACTCAAAAAGTTGTGGATGGATTTTGATGATATCTTCAGGAAATGTCAGAAATGGCATAACGAAGAACTGATTAGATTTTGGGAGTGATTTGGATCACCATCTGGATCCAGGAATTTTTGAAAGGGTTCTTCACTATTAGGAGATGGGGCTAATGAGGGAGGTCTACGCTCTCCGAGTGCTTTTCTAGTTTGAATAGTGCCCCAAGTGATGTGTTAAGGTCCAATGTGACAAAAAGAAATGGTTGAAAATAATTGACATCTGTTTTGTTGTTTTGAGGAGATAGAGAATTAAAATGCCCAGTGCCATCAATGGTAGCTGCTGCTGTCCCAATCTCCTTTTGCCCTTCAGGTCTCTGAGACGGTTTTTATGACCAAAAGCTATGATCTGTATAGACATGTTTATGTTGATGTTTGGCTTATTTCATGCACTAACAGTATCCAGCTCACCTCTGTCTGGTGGTGTTTGAACCAGCTGTTTGTATGGTACTATCCAGCTTCTTCTTCTCTGGCCTGTCCTCAAACTCCACCCCTTGTTAATCACCATGTCTGTTTCATCTCCTCTTTTTCTCTCTCTGTTCTCCTCAGACTCTGATGTGTTTGCTCTGGGCGAAGTGGTGACCCCTGCATATGCTCAGAATGTCCTCTACTGTGTTGCAAGCAACTTCCTGGAAGTCAAAGAACTGGCTTCAGCCTTACTTCGGCAACTACCACCATCAGCTGTGGGACTTCAGGTATTAATGAGAACAGAGCTCTGTGGTTAAATCTAGATAAGAATAAATGCACATAGATAAAAATTGACAAACATTTTAGTATTTGCATATGAAAAAATCTCTTCAAAAAACATCTAAACATTTAAGAAATCCAAATATAAACAAATAGTCTAATTAGATTTTGATGCATCTAATTTACTTGCAAGGAATTAGTTGAAGCAGGTGCAACTGGAGCAGTCATAATACAGCTTGTCATTTAGAGCTTAAATATGCCTTAAAAATGACACAATTCCCCATTTTAGGTAAAACATGATTTTGTGTTCTCAAGTAGTTGTAATGCTTTGATTCTGCCCTCTCTGACTCCAGGTGCCAGAGAGAATCCATAGCGTCCTTCAGGCTGCCCTGGACCTCAGTACCAGCACAAAACCCTTTGACAGCGTCACAGCAGCTCACCTCCTCAACCTGCTGCTGCACCAACCTCACCTGAGCCAGGCTCTGCTTCTCTGTGCCAAGAAACAAGAGGTGCAAGGCATTGATTTTCAGCCTCCTGCACAGGCCTCTGAGACAGACGTCATAGAGCTCAACACTCTGGCTGGTAAAATCATGATGTTAAGTATTAGAACATGCATGTACTGTTTGTGATTTAGGGTTGCCATGGTAGCAGAATCCAAACTTTAATATGACACCAATAAGACAGCAAACAACACCATCATTTCATGTTTCAATACAACTACCAAAAAACAGAAGTCCTCGACATCCAGTCATGTCCATTTTATTGTTTTTTTTTTGGACACTGTGTAGGAATTTGCTTGTAGTTTTTGATGAATTCATTCCTCTCTAATGCACTGCTCATGTGAAATAAATATAGCTTTTAAAGCTTGGATATTTTTTGATACTATTATCATAAAACTAAGGATGTTATATGTTTTTAAAACACATTTTATTTAAAATTTCAAAAATGTTGTCAACCTTGATGTGTTTTTTGTCCTCAGTGATTCACTTCTTACTGAGCTGTCTGCAGTCTGAGGTGTCTCAGGCAGAGTCGTCTCTCCTGCAAGCTGCAGCCTCTTTTCCTCTGTACGGCAGAGCGCACTGCATCACTGCTGTCCTGCAGCACCTCAACACTGAGTGAGCACATCATGCACAGTGCCACACACCTGTAACAGCCTGCTTTATCCTAATCTTGCTTATTCACCTGAGTAACCCACGGTGTGTTTGTGTCTTCAGGAGTCTAAAGCACACTGAGCAGTGGAGATGTCTGGTGTCGGAGCTGATCGCTGTGTGTTACAGGATGTCTGATGTGGTCTCACCTGTAGTCCAGAGCTCCTCACCTGAAGGACTCATCCCCATGGACACTGACTCAGGTCTGCATTTGGTACATATGTTCTTTTATTGTATTCTACTCAGTTTTCCTGTGATTATTTTTTTATTTTTTCTGTTTATGTTATTGTCTTAATATAACATTGCTTGTTTTACTGGGAAATGAGAAATTAAATAAACTTATTATGATAGGAAAACCAGCATTGTCGTCCATAGATTAAAGCATAATAAAAACCCAATTCGCACAGTATTTAACTTTACCAAGGGACCTCTGATAATTTGTAATAATCGTGCAGGAAGTCTGTGTTTATAAACCCGTGCAAATCAATGTCTGTAATTTGCAGAGAACAAATTCCAGGGTGAATTGCTATTTTAGCACACACGGAGGTACACAGGTAATGCTAATTCCATAAGAGTAAGCATCTCTGTAATTTGGGTTGAATTTTTTTTTTTAAAGGTACATGAAGCTTTTTCTGATAAAAAATAACAGAAGCTGCGTAGGGCATTGTCTACAAGGTTTTGACTAATGTAGATTATTAGAAGCGCTTTGCATTCAGTTAATTCCAGCTTATGTTAAAAAAATGTTTTTTTTATTTAAATTATTTGTTCACTTATTCATTTTAACCTGTCTAAATGTAAGTGCGTGCACTGCTGCTCTCATATGCACAGCACTTCTGCTTTTCTCCTGCTTCTCTTTACAGGTGCGTGATCTTATATCACTGTTATTTAGTTGTATCATTCATGCATTGCACAATTTACAATTTAAAATATGCCGCTCAACATTCAGTGGTTAGGCTTCAACAGAAAATCTGTGCAAGGAAGGTTGTTCTGGTCTACCCTAGGTAGACGTCTGTCGATCTTACGGTCCCTTCTACCCTCATTCATGAATAAGAACCCGAGGTACTTGAGGCAAAGACACCCTCCCCATCTGGAGGGAGCCGTCCAATGTTTTCCGGCAGACTGGGATGGTGGTGACCCTCATCCTGACCGTTTTGTATTCAGCTACAAACCGCCCCAGAGTCTGCTGAAGAGGTCGACAGAACCACAAAGAGCAGAGATGGAATTCTGTGGTAACCCAACTGAAAACCCTCTTGTCCCTGGCTGTGCCTTGAGATCCTGTCCATGAAAATCACAAACAGAATTGGAGACAAGGGGCAGCCCTGGTGGAGGCCAACATGCACCAGGAACGTGTACGACTTTGTGCCTAGGATCCAGACACAACTCTCACTTTGGTTGTACAGGGACCTGATGGCTCGTCGCAGTGGCCCCATATTCACATATTACCCCCCCGCTGGACACGGTCATAAGCCTTCTGCAGTTGTGGATGCGCAACAATCCAAAATGAACAACTGCATAAAAACTGTTAAAATGACAGGAGAGTTTTATATTTAACATGAGACGTCTTGCTCTCTCATAGATAAACAGGAGGATGCTCGACTGTTTTCCTCTCCCTTTTCTGCTCTGTCTGATCAGCTGCAGATACACAAAGGTGACTTCTGTGACCGCAATGCATAATGGCAGAATTAGGGGAGGGTGTTCTCTAGTTAAAGTGAATATTCATTTTGTGTTGTGAATTCATATAAATACGTAACAGACCAACATATTGTAATAGCTTCCTTTCTCGTTTATAGGACAGGGTTTACATCGGGTTGTATTCTATAAATTACAAAGAGAAAATGTTTTGAGTAAATCTAATTGGCAAGAAAACAAGTTAATGGAAGTGTACTTGACAGGTCATGTAACTTTGTGAATAAACCACACAGAAAGATATATGTAATAAATAAAGTGGGTGCTTTTTCTCTGTTTGTCTTTATACAGAGACATCTGCAGGTCTGCAGAGGATCCTACAGGAGATTCAACCCAGAGACACAAACGACTTCTTCACAAGTGCCAGGGAGCTGGAGACACAGCGCGATGATGATCACACATGCACACCAACACTGAACAAAGGTGAGATCCACTCAACCTAATATGGTGTCAAACCTGAAACAGATTAATATCTTCTGTCACACCCTGTTAGTTGAGATACTGCAATTTTTCACAACCCCAGATTTGTTTTTCTTTCTTTTCTCACATCAGGGGAAAAAAAGAAAAGGGAAAAAACAAAAACAAAAAAATCTGGTGTTTGGATTGTAGACTTTATATATTACTTAAAATTCAAGACAAATGTCTCCAGCCCATTAAAAACACTCTATTAATTCCACTGAGCAGCTTGAACACAAAAGACAAATTAAACATGATGATGTACAGAGAGAACAGTGAAGTTAAATAGACCTGTTAATTCTTTAACATATGAATAAAAACAAAAGATTGGAATAATAAATAATAAAAAGACTATTATATAAACCTTTAGACTCTGCTCTTAAAAAATGACTACATGTTTTTATCAAGGTATCTTTATTAGTTTCACAAATGTAAGCAGAATGCAATCAGTCATACAACTAGATACATTTTTTTGTACAAAACATAACGGCAGACTCTCATATTTATATGAGAAGTTATAATTCGCACAAAGATTACAAAGTGATCACAAACCAACATCAAAGTTTGCACTTGCACACCGTGGTGTGTTGTTGGAGTTCACATGTATTTTGTGGTTTTAGTGTTATCACTGTTGTTTTTGGCATGATAAAGAGTTTAGGATTGTCTTTAAACCTGGCTGTTGTAATTCTGCAACAGTGATTCCCATTCAAACCCATTATTGATTGCATGAGAACTAAATAATGGAATACGTGAATGCAGTACCACTGATGCACTGATGAGGGCAGTGTTTGACCTTAGATTTGTTGTTAGAAAGTGTACAAACCAAAACTTCTAGGAATCCTATAAAATGACCTAAACTACTGTACCTTTACAGCTGGAAGAGTATATATGAATCTAACATGTGTGTGAGAGAGAGAAAAAGAGAGAGAGAGTCAACTTGAACAACTAAAAGCATAAAATAACTTATTTTAATTTCCACTGGACACAAAGCTTTAACACGGTACATTACATAATAAAACAGTCACTGGTTCTTAGGGTTATAAGCCAAAAAGTGACCAAACTTTTCCTCCTCCTTTGCTCATAAATTTAAATTCGTCACTGTGTATCTATATGTAACTCTGTGTGTATCCCTGTTATGTGTTACTGTGTGTTGCAGCCGGCGAGGGCTACAGGGTGACGGCTCAGATGGTGCTGGTGTGTTGCTGGCGGAGCATGAAGGAGGTGTCAATGCTGCTAGGGCAGTTGTGTCAGAGTCTGCCTCTGCATTACATGGATAATTCCCACGCACACCCTGGACTTATCACTGAGGAACAGGTGAGATACTGAAGGAAGAAACACATAGAAACCTCTCTGCCATCCTCTTAGCGGTATTGCCTCATGCTTTCATCTTTAAACTTCAATTACATGCAAACCTTTATTAGTCTGCTCCATTAGCTAGCTGTTAATCCACAACAAGGGGGAATTTTAGTATGCATGGAAGCAGGATGGCCGTTTTAGTAGGGTTAAAACATAAACAATCTTTGCTCAGGTCATGACCCGAGTGGTTGCCATGGTAGCTGCTTCTTCTTTGTTCTCTCTCTTTTTTTAAATACATTTTATTTCTGAACATTTTTGTTATTTAAATACACAAACAGAAAAAACAGACAAAAATACAAAGCAAATCCAATAAAATATACCAAAAACACCATTAGACCAAAAACAACCAACCTGGCCCCTTACAAAAAGGAAAAACAGCAAATAAATATGTTCATGTCAGTCCAGCGGTTAGTAATGCCCATGAATCAAACAGAGGTTATAAGGAGAGTCCATCAATCCCAAGTTGTACATAGTTGAGTGAGGCACAGAGCAATGGCAAGAGGACCAAAGACCAGTATGTTTCAAACAGAGCAGCTCAGTGATTACGTACAGGAAAGCACAAAAAAAATCACAGTCAATTGCTAGTTTGGCATTTCTCCTTCCTTATGTAATCAGTGAAAGGACCCCAGGTCTCAAGAAACTTTGGCTGAAAGTTAGACAAAGAATACCTGATTTCTTCAAGTTACAAGCAGCAAATTATATCGTTCAACCATGTTTTAAAACAAGGAGGAGAAGTGGATTTCCACTCTTTCAAAATAACTCTTTTTGCTATTACCATACCAAACCTCTGGGATTGTTGCAAGGAAGAGGGAAGGGTCAGGGAATGATTGGAGCAACCCAGTATCACAGTAAGGCAATCAGGGGTCAGGTCTATACCATATGTAGCACTGTACAGATGAAAAATATCGCTCCAGAAGCCTCTGAGTTTAGGACACAACCAAAAAAGCCCTTATTTGTTCTCTTTGGTGGGTTTGTAAACCAGTTATGTTCATACTGCCACTTCATGTATCAGACTGAGTACATATGCAAGTGGGCCCAGGAACGGATCCGTGTTGCTAGTGTGAAAGCAAGCCAGCGGGAGGGAGGTGGAGGAATCGCACCGTGGTGCGGCTCAAAACAATCAAGCCTATTGTGAAAGCACCCTCAGACAACTAGGGTGTGAGGGTTGTAATAAATCCTCTTCATGAGGTGTTTCTCAGCCACGTTAATGGGAAAGTCCGTGGTTAAAGAACGTAATGTTCACACACCCAAACCCAAAAATACTGATGAAGGAAATGTTGTTTTTATTTACACGTCCAGCCTCATTATCCTCAGGTCAAAAATTTTAAAAGAGAAAAACTACATTTTTTTTAAACAACACATTAAAGATAGGGTCAACAAACCACAAGTCAAAATTTTTATGCTGAAAAAGTATATATATATATATATATATATATGTATATATATATAATTTTTTTTAAACAGCATCATCTGAATGTAACGTTGATCAGTAGCAGAATTTACCATGTCAAAGTGGCTCGCTTTGGCCCTGCTCATGAGCAGGACCATTCTGGTGTGGCCAAACTTGTGATGGAAAAGCAAATCTGCATGTCTTGTTTTGGATTGGTGCGACCAAAAGTCATAGTGGAAAAGCCCCAAAGGTTTGATTGGCTGCAGCTGAACCATATGGAAACTTGATGTAGTGTATGGAAAAAGCTTGTTGTAAAGAGCTGTAACCTGATAAAACAGTAGTTTATAAGATGTCTTTAGAAAAGCTAGATTAAATGAGAACAAAGAATCCAGGTTAATTGAGGAGGTGGACTTGGCTTTTCCAGAGGAAAAGCTGAATAAAGACATAGAATCCTTGTTACAGAACTATATGCCTGTGTACACAAGGTTGCCATGGTAATTCATGGCTGCAGGAGAATGCATGATCAAAGCAATCGGTTAGATGGGTCTGGTTGCAGACCGTACATCTCTTACGACAACTTTCACAGACTGCTTATCTGAGATGCTGTTTATCTTAGAACAGTAATACATGCTAAAACTTCATAAATGAAATCTGATTTAACTTCTGTTTAGGGTAAGGGTAATGGTATGAGTTTGGATACCTAAGTTAAAAGTTAAAAACCTGACCTGCAAAACCTGATTACATAAAGCTTAAAGAAGCTGAATAAACAGAATGCATACAGAAAGAAAGTCCTTTAGTTGTCCTTTAGCTGTGTAAGCTAGTTAGCTAACATAGCTATGTAACTAATCTATGTAATGCTAGACTCACATAGCAGCAATGTAATCTATCTAGCTATGTTATTTTCTTAGCTCAGTTAGCATTAGCTACATTTGCCAAAGCTCATGTTGCTAAAACTAACCTAGTTACTGGCTAAGGTAGTACATTAACATAGCCAGCATAGCTATGTTAGCTTTAGCTAAAGCTAACAAAGCTAAAGAAAGCCAGCATTTGCGAAACTACTCCTTAAATGGGTCTATACCTGATTTAAACTAAAACTGGAAAAACATTGTACCAACAAATTACATCTTCTGTTCTGAAAGAGGTCTGTTTGTGGCTGTCAGAGATGACAGCCAGACTGTCTTGGAACAAGTGACGTGTTGGACAAACTAATCGGATTTCATGGTCAAATTTGAAAAACAATGTTGACGCACTGAGAGTGTTACATCAAACTAAGTACTTAAAAAACATTGGTATCAGTTTCGGCTAAATCAATATTTTGGACACTGGTATCGTTATTGGCCTTAATTTTCACAATTGGTCTTGCAACCATTAATTGTTCAGACTCAAACAATACACAAAGAGAGGCCAAGTTTTAAAGTAACAAAAAGCTAAAAGTGGCTGTTTAAGCTAACATCTCTGCTCCCTGCAGTTCCTCCATTTTGCATCCAGTTAACTTTGCCTACCTGAATTTTTTGGGGCTAGGGACCCTTTACAGGGCAGAACATTTTCCAAGGACCCTCACATAACCCTCACACTGATTAAACATATGTTTACGGCCACTGCTAGATGCTGTATTTTTAACTCTTCCACCTAAATACAAGCTCTTGTACTTTATGCAATCCTTTGAGCAGCTTTTTCTGAGGTTGTGGTTCACCGTTCGTGTTTTCTGGCATATGTACTCACTCTTTCGTCGGAAACAATATATTTTTTTGTCCTTAAACTCTGCGTGCTTTGTAATCAGATGACGCTTTAGCCTGGCAGGCTTCATGGCTTCACATGAAGACACACAACACATTTTGGTCTTCCGTTGCTGCTGTAAATAAAACCAAACTCAAGATAGCTGGCATCATATTTCTCAGTTTAGCTGGTTTTGGCCTAGCCTCACTTGATGGAGTGGACATGCTTAAATATTTATCCATTGTTGCTAGCTGGACCTGCACACCAAATGCATCCTGAGCAAAGTGACTGATGAGTAACAAGTAATAGATTTATGTGATATGTCACAATCATATCTGAGTTTTTATTGGCCCAAAGCTGACTTATGTGTGAGTCATTGGTTTAGTATGGTTGTTTTATGGTGTTGTGGTCCCTATATGAATTTATTTGGTTTTGAATGATATGGCATTACTTTAATAATTTATTTTTAATTATTTCTGGACCCCCAAGCTGTGGCTTGTGGACCCCCAGGGGTCCCCAGACCCCAGTTTGAGGACCACTGTGATAGAGAGCTCTTTAACACCCTCTGATCTGTCTTGTCTTTATTCATACATTTCTTATGTCACATTTGGGAAAAAAGATGCTGAACAGGTGCTCTTCAATCTTGATCAGGGGTCAAATATCTTCGGATTCATCTGCCTGTCTCTGACACGAATAAATGAAAGATCTATTATTAAATTTACATCCAAACATATCCAATGGTGTTTTGTTTGGTGTTTTATGTCCTTCATGTGCACATACTGTAGCTGGGAATGATGTGAATGAGCGTGTTTGTGACTCCACGCTGGGAGGCTCTTCAATTAGCATCCGCCCTTGTTAGCGCTGCGCTTTCATTTGAGGCCCGACCCCGCTGGTTTAACGGCTGCGACGCCCCTCCCTTTTCCACTGCATTCTTTCCAAATCACTTCCACCGCCGGCAGGAAAACACCGAGCGCTGCAAACA
The DNA here is from genome assembly GCF_018320785.1 of Cheilinus undulatus. Lineage (NCBI taxonomy): Eukaryota > Metazoa > Chordata > Actinopteri > Labriformes > Labridae > Cheilinus > Cheilinus undulatus. Next base: position 8,645,029 of record NC_054870.1, on the reverse strand, counting down.
ACACGCTCCCACATAAACACAAACAGGCAGACAAACTTACACAGGAATAGTCGTCTGAGTGGTTCAGCATGTGAACATCCATAATAACAAGGGAACCAGACACAGGCTGTGTTTGTCTGCGTAGGGGGTACAGGGGGAGGGCATGTTTGTGTTTGCTTGTTGACCATGAATGTACACTCCTGAGAGAGAAAGTAGGAAGTATCACACTCCACAATGTGCTGAATATGTGTTTTTTCTGTTTGTCTGATGGACCAACACTCAGTTTGTTAACCTTAAATATTTTGAGAATCTGGAGTGAAGGGAAAATGTATTAGTCTCACAAAAAAATCATATGGCTACAGGTGTATCTCGCCTCAAACAAAACAGACAATATCAATGCAGAGCTAGCGGTAATTGCATAACATCAGAAATCAATGCTTTCCTCCAATAATATGCATATTTTTTATAGCTCAGGTATTGGTGATGTAGTTTAGAGAAAAGTGTGGTAAGAAAAGGAGCACAAGCAACAGGGATGAGCTCAGCCTTCAGAGGATTGTCAAACAAAGTAGATTCAAGAACTAAGGGGAGCTTTACAAGGAGTGGACAGAGGCTGGAGTCAGTGGATCAAGGGCTACTACACACAGGCAGGTCCTGGAAATGGGCTACATGTGTTTTGTTCTTAGTGTCCAGCCACTCCTGAACCACAGATGTCATAAGCATTAGGGAGGTACAATATTGGATATTTGCCGATATCTGATATGCGGATATTTACAGATTTATTTTAGCCAATACCGATATCAGTAATAATAATGATATTTAAATATGCTTTTTGGACAAGAAATTTCAGTCCTTTTGGACGCTTTAAGGTTTGAGAACAATCAAGGAAACAAACTTCATTTCTTAAAAACACTTTAAAGGTCTGTTGGTTCAGCCTAGTCCAGCCCACTAATTTATGAGTATATATGGACAAAATTTACAGTAGATACATGCTGAAATACACAAGCAAAATATCGGATGTCAGTATTGGCAGAAAGTTTGATATCTGCTCATACTGATAATAGCCTTTTTAAGCTAATATCTGCCGATACCAGATGGATAATAACCCTAATAAGCATCTCACCTGGACGAAAACAGAGCTGGGCCATTGCCCAGAGGTCCAAAGTCCTGTTTTAAGACAAAACTAAATTTGGAATTTCATTTGAAAATCACAGTAACAGAGTCTGGAGGAAGACCAGAGGGGCACAGAATCCAATGTGTTTATGTGCATTGTTTCCAGTTTCCACAGTCAGCCATGTCATCTACCGGTGTTGGTCCTCTGTGCTTTATCAAGCCCAGGGTCAATGCTGTCAGCCATCCACCAGTAGATTAAGAGCACCTCATGCTTCCATCTCTTAAGAAATTGATGGAGATTTCCTTTTCCAGCAGGACTTGGCACCTGCCCACAGTGAGGTTAAAGCTACCAGAAACAGGTTTGTTGACCATGGTGTTACTGTGCTTGATTGGCCGGAGAACTGGCATGACATGAATCACATTAAGAATCTCTGAGGGAATGTTATTGGGTAGATGAGAGACACCAGGCTCATCAATACAGATGAGCTGATGGCTGCAATGCAACCAGGGCTTCATAACACTCCGGCAGGACCACAGACTGATTGTCTCTGTGCTACTTCACATAGATGTAGTAATTTGTGTAAAAAAAGATCCAACCAATTACTAAGTGCATAAATGACCCTAGTTTTAATATTTAGACTAATGTTTTGTAATATTCTAATATTTTGAGATAGTGGATTTTAGATTTTTGTGAGCTGTAAGCCATAATCATCAACATTAAAACAAAAAAAAAGTCTTGAAATATTTAACTTTGTATAAAGCTAAGCTTAGCTAAGTATTACTGGTAGCGTCATGCTGTTCTGGGCCAAGTCTCCCTTGATTCTGTTGGCAAAAATGCAGGTGAAAATCCTTATTCTGGTTCTAAAGTTCAGCATTTTGTTTTCAGTTAATGCTTCTAAGAAGTTTTCTTAAATCATTTGTCATTTACACTTTAACAGATGGAGTCATTATCGAGCCATATAAAACACCACAAAACTGGACTCTGATGTCATAACCACGGCGCCCTGGAGAGATAATTGATGATGATTTCATGGATACCATAGTGTCCACTGTGTTAACCATAGCAATGGGTCTTATTACATAACTGCTGACATAACAAACTCATGCTGAGGAAAATCTGAACTTCTGTCCTCTCTGTGTTTACCACATCGATTTTTCATCTGCTCGTCGTAAGCTCCAACCTCTGTGAGAAGAGTGTGTTAGTATTAACTGCGGTCTAAGTGTGTGTATGAACATTAAGCGTCGTTGTTAATGTGTTTGGAAAGTTGGTCTGGCTCAGTCGTTGTGGTCATTCTGCCCTACCGCAGCGATGGGCAAACATGTGAACAGTGTGTCTCTTTTTCCAAAATGTGATTGTAAGTCCAACACCTCCTGTGGTGCTTTGCCAGCATCCTGTGTTACATCCTTGTTGGCATGGTAACACTGAAGTTGTTCCTGTCATGGGTGGAAACATAGCAACAGCTGTAGTTTGTACATTTTTTTAGCAGTCGATGGCTGGAATATTTTTTTTACTTTTTCATGAGGCTTCTGGTTTAAACTTTATGCCAAGGGGAGGAGAGAAGACTTAATGATATACAGTATGTGGACAAAAGTATTTGGACACCTGATCATTACACCCAGAGGCACAGTAATGATATTGTATTCAACTATGTGTACTTTGATATGAAATTAAGCCCCCTGTTGCAGGTGTAACAGCCTTCACTCTTCTTGGAAGGGTTTTCACCAGATTCTGGAGTGTTTCTGTGGGTTAGGGTTTGTGCCCATTTATACTGTAGAGCATTTGTGATGTCAGGAACTGATATTGGACCAGAAAGCCTCACTTTCATTTTCCATTTCAGTTCATTCCAAAAATGCTTGATGGGGTTGAGGTCAGGGCTCTTTGGGCCAGTCGAGGTCTTCCATGCCAAACTCATCAAACCATGCCTTTATTGTCCTTGTTTTGTGCACTGCGGAGCAGTGTTGGAATAGAAAAGGGCCTTTCCCAAACTGTTGCCAAAAAATTGGAAGTTTGACATTGTTCAAAATGTTTTGGGATGCTGAGGCATTAATTGTCTTTTTCTGGAAATAAAGGGCCTAGCCCAAACCCTGAAAACAGCCCCGTACCATTATTCCTACTCCACCAAACTTTACAATAGGCACAGTGTAGCCAGGCAGGTAACGTTCTCCCAGCATCCACCAAACCCAGTCTCTCCCAGACTGACTGCCAGCCAAACAGAGAAACGTGATTTGTAACTCTGCAGAACATGTTTCTGATGCTCCACAGTCCAGTGTAGGTTTTCTTTACACCACTTGATCCAATATCTGCGATTGGGCTTGGCGGTGTTAGGCTCGCATGCTACTTGGCCATGGAAACCCTTTCATAAAGCTCCAGCTACACAGTAAATTTGCTTACATTAATGCAGGTGGAAGCTCAGACCTCCTCAGCGATGGAATCAGCAGAGCCTTTGTGACTTTACCACCAATGTATGATTTTACATGGTCTTCTGCTTCCTGGCTGAGGTGCTGTTGTTCCTAAATGCTTCCACTTTCTAATAAAAACACTTACAGCTGAAAAAGTGGCATTCATCACAGTACCACACTTGAAGTCATTTGTGCCACATATGTTTGCACATGGAGACTGCATGGCTAGGTGGTTGATTTTAAACACCTGTGGCAACGATTCTGATTGAAACACCTGAATTCAATAATTAACAGGTGTGGACAGATACTATGTCTATATAGTGCAGTTATCTGATAGCTCTTAAACACCCTGACAGTTGATGTGTGTACGAGAGTGTTAGAGTGTTTCCCAACCATTTTTCCTAGGAGACCCCCCTACATGTACCTAAGAAAAGTGGAGCCCTCCCAGGGCCCAAGAGAGAAGAAAAAGTGACCCCAGGTTGGGAACCAATGTGTTAGACCATCAATGGCAATACTCAGCGTGGTTTTGACAGCTCAGAAGGTGATTCTGGAACAGCTTAGCTTGGATCTGTTAAGGTTTTAGCAGACTTTTGGCTCAAACCAGGGCTACTTTTATGAATGTCAATTTGTTTTATTAAAATTATATCATTTATTTCCAAAACAGATTACTCTATTTATTTAAGGATTCAGGTTCAGAAGAAACACCTGCCAAGCACTGAATAAGAGTAGGTGTATTGTAGGGATCCACGATATTGAATTTTTGCCAATATCCAAAATGCTGATATTTACAGCTTCATTTTAGCTGATACCGTTATCAGTACCGATATTTAGATATGCTTTTTGGACAAGGAATGTCAGTCCTTTTGGAGACAATTTAAGCTCATAGGATGACCAAGGAAACAAACTTTTCCTAAAAAAACACTTTAGAGAGTGAGGAAAAATAAAGAAAAAGACCTCAACTGACATAGGTCTGTTGGTTGGTTCAGCCTAAAACTTGGCTAATTTATTAGAATATATGGATAAAATTTACAATTGATATATGCTGAAATACACAGACAAAATATCAGATGTGAATATCGGCAAAAATTTTGATATCAGCTGAAAAGGATACCAGACCCATAATATTGCGCATCCAAAGTGTATTGATAAGGGAATTTTAGAGGTTTATCCACCACAATTTTGTTCCAAGTTAGTTATTATATTGACTTTCTTTTGGCTTTTCAACATTTTTGCTGATCTGTAACTGGTCAGTAACCATGTGCCACTGTTAAGAGATGCTGCAGCCTGCAACTAATCAGAGTTTATGCGTGATAAGTGTTGGGTGTGATAGCAACAGTTCAGAATCCTTCACACAAAGGTCTTCTGGTAAGAGCAGCATGTGCAGATTTATTTGCTTGGGGGTTTAAAGTAAAGCAATAAAGGTTTATGTTGATTTTAAACAGCAGTGTATCATATTTTCCTCTTTTACATGGTTTTGCTTTTATTGGATAGGGGGCTCAAAAGAAAATCTGCTTTCTTGTAAACCAGTGAGGTTCATTTTTTTCGTGCAGGACATTTAACAACAAAGTTCATCAAAAGTGATAGACCTATATGAAGAAAACATGCAGTGAAAATTTAAAATCCAACAGCTGCAACTGCAACATGTAGAAACAGTAACCGACTATATCAGGATCGTAACATATCTGCTCCATTATCAGACTAGTTCTGATCGATATTACATGTGCTTCTGATAGCACAATTGCAGTGCTTCTAGCTGTTTAAAATCTAAAAACATAATTCAAACATGTAAGTAGGCTCACATACATTTCATATAGAAGTGATACAGTCTCAATGTTCTTAACAAAACAGATGGTGGTTGATTTTGGGTTGATCTACTTCTTGCTCCATTTTTGTTAGCTGGAAAAGCTCTGCTTGAACGTGCAACCATGAATTACGATTGTGTAAAATGCTTCACAGCGGTTTTGGTTGTCTTAATTAAATTTAAGTGCATTTAACTATAAATAACTTGCCTACACATTAGTGTGATTTGTAGGTTTTCTGTCTTGTAGTATTAAAATTGCAAAGCAGAACTTGACATTTCCTCCTGCAGATTGCAGCGGCAGTAACAACAAACATGGTCGGCGTGCCGCTGTCTAACCGTCGTCCTCGGGGAGATCTGGTCTATTTGGGTCACAGTCACGGCCTCGAGCATACATGTAATTAGACTTGGGAAACTTCTCTCTCCGCACATGAAGTTTTTCTGGGAAACGGGCACGCTTGCAAACAGGAAGTTGACATCTAAATAAAGTGTCCTCTGTACCCTCCCCCACGCGGCGCAGGAAGCTTGCTCGGCCCTTTTTTTAAACAGTTACACAGACGGGAACCTTTGAGAGCGTGGCTGTAAATAGGCGAGGCCGCGGCCCGGCTCGGCCTGGCTCAGCACCGCAGCGGTCTGAGCCCCGGCAGCCACGGGCCATCTAACAGTGACTGTCGCTGCCATTTTTACCCCGGTGAGGTCAGGCCTGTGCTGCTGTCCGCTCCGGCCAACAATGTGATAAGTCACTGGGCTTGGTACGACTGTGGTTCACTTGGGCCGTACTTTGGTGTTAAAGTTAGTCCACTGTGGATTTGCAGGGTCAGTCCAGTTTATGAGCAGTCATGTGGCCAAAAAACAGGCTGCGTAAGCCCTGTGTGTTTACTGCTTTTTTTTCTGGTTATATTTTAATTTCACACATTTTCATTCATTCATTCATGCTGCTGTTCTCCTGTAGAGCTTCTTTCTTTCATGCGTAGACCTCTCTTGTTCTCCTGTTTTCTCTCAAGCTCTGTGTCAGTTTGGGTTTTCTGTCTGACCCCACATCCCTTGGGGGCTGTTGTTTTTTTCCCCTTTTCACACAATTTTTTTTTTTTTTTCTTTTTAATTTTGTATCTGTGTGCAACGGGCACTATCACCCCTCCCTGTGCCCTCCATGCCACCCCTGACTAAGTTGAGGCCCGGCCGCTCTGTGGTGGCGGTGATACCACAGCCGTAATGACAGGGCAGTGCAGCTCAGCGTCCGCCTCGCCCTGCCGCCTCACCTGCTGCACACTCACCCATTTACACACTGCCACAGCCCTCTGTGTATGTGTGTGTGTGTGGGTGTGTGTGTGTGTGTGTATAGTTGGAATAATGTTGCTAACACTATTACTAACTGGCTGGTTTTTCTGACAGTGGCCATTATGTGGATGTCTCAGCAGCCTTATTTGAACACACTTGTCACGCTACTGACATGCTGCTCTCACGCTGTGCGAGCTCGATGCTCACTGGCTAAAAACTGAATGACATCTCAGAAACACGTGAACAGAGTCAAAAGCCAAGAGCTTAAAGAGGGATTTGATGATACAATAAGTCATTTGATTGCCCTCTTTTGTTCTCCATGTCTGCAGTCTTTATGTAACATCAGTATTTTCTGTGTAAATGACAAAGCTGCATATGTCTATTTGATCTCTGTGATCAGTATTTGTCTGACCGTGAGAGCTATTATGTAACACACAGGGTTACTTAGAGTGTGGTGTTATTTTAATTTTTCAATTTTACCCTCACTCATTTGACTTACTGCTTGTCTTCTGATGTAATTTCTTTCCTTAACACGAGAAACCACCAACAATACCAGTCTGAGAAGGTAAAGTTTACTAATAAGTAGGGCTGAACGATTTGGGAAAAAAATGTAATTGCTATTTTTTTTTACCCAATATTACAGTTGTGATTTAATGCATGATTATAACTTAAGCTCTTAATCTCATGCTTTTTCCAACAAAAACAAGCAATAATTCATTCTATACTGTAACCAACACAATATTAGATTGAAGTAGCGCTGAACAATTTTGAAAAAACATCTTCTAGTGATGATTTTAGCTCATTTTGGCTATGAACTGTTGTATTGAAAGGAATGATATTTTTATATGATTCTCATATTTGATAAGAAAAACATACAAAAATGAAGAAAATAGAATTGTTTTTTTTTACCATATTGCAAAAATATGGCCCTAGAATGATTGCATGATATGTAATGCGTAACATCTCTGCTGCAAAAAAAGTTCTAAACTGTTTTTTTGACGTAAATTTCAGGTTAAAGAAATATTACACCTTTTGCGATTTGAAAATTTCTGCAGGTCATATTGCGATTTAATCTAATTTGCAATTAATTGCCCATCCCTACTAATAAGTCATATGGAGGATGATAAAGTGGAGTTTTACCTTTTTTTTCGAAGTATATTTTGCAAGATTATACAAGTGCATCTCAATAAATTAGAATATAATGGAAAAGTTAATTGATTTCAGTAGTTTGATTCAAAAAATGAAAGTCATATATTGTATAAAACATTACACACAGATTACAATATTTAAGAAGGGTCTATTTCTTTAAACTGTAATGATTATGACCAAAATTCAGTATCTCATGAAATCACAATATTGCCAGAAATGTCGTTATTGTAAAGTTAAGGTGTCACACTTTAATCAACTCATTATCTTTGAAAAAGCTAAAATGGTTTCCTGATCCTTTAAATCAGTGGTTCTCAAACTGGGGTCTGAGGACCCCTGGGGATCTGTGAAATAAATTAAATTATTTAAGTAATACCATGTCATTCAAAAGCAAATAAATACATATAGGGACCACAGTGCCATTAAACAACCATACTAAACCAGTGACTCCCACATTAGTCAACTTTGGTCAATGTACCTGTTTACCAGGAAATTTTAAAGCCCTTATAATTTGCACCTGCTGAAAGTAACACAAGCTGGTTAAATGACCATAATACTTCTGTGCCAGGAAACTTGCTGGACCTGAACCCTGTAGAGAATCTTTGGGGTATTGTTTGGGGGAAGATAAGAGACACCAGACCCAACAATGCAGAAGAGCTGAAGGCCACTATCAGAGCAACCTAAGCATTCATAACACCTTAACAGTGCCACAGACTGATTGCCTCCATGCCACACAGTAATTCATTCAAAAGGAACCCCGACCGAGTATTGAGTGCATAGAAACATGCTGTACTTCTCAGAGAGCCAACATTTCTCTTTTAGTTACAGATCCAAACTGCAACATTATTCATGAAAATAAACATGCATTGTTGAATATGTTTAGAAATGTGGGTAGCAATTTGTCATTGAAGAAACTGGTTGGTCTTGAGGCTGTACCAGTAGAGAACCAATGTTCTACAGGTTAATCTGGAGCTTAAAGTTGATACATATCTCTCATACAGGGTCAGTGTTACTCCTGTTACACACTTTTCTCTGTCTCTCTGCAGGTGGAGGGAGTCGGCCTGTACTTCCGTCAGCAGCTCCTGCAGTCTCGTCATCGTGGAGCCTTTGAACTGGCTTATGTGGGCTTTGTGCGCCTCACCAGCATGCTGTGCAGGTGTGTGTGTTCACGTTCAGGGCAGAGGGGCTGAAAGGTAACACAGCTGAATAACTGAGAGCTCCCGTTATGATACTGAGAATCAAGGTGCCTTCCTGTTTGCAGCGAGGTGAGCCCTCACAGTATCACTCCTCAGGTAGAAAATATGTGATTACATCGACTTGATAATAAGTTATTAATCAGTCATCTCAGGAGGCTGATATGCCAGACAAGACATTTGGTACTCTCATGTTTCCAGAAGGGACAAAATTCACAGATTTTGTTAAGCCAAAAGCAGTCTGGACTGTGTCGTTCCAACATATCCTGAGCAGTAACCTATCTTCTCACAATACACAATGAATGAGGGGACTTTTCAGTCATGTTAGGTCTAACACTGGTTTCCAATGGAAATTTACTTGCCAATTTTTTAAAAATGAGAACTTCACTCAAGAAACTTGGAAGTAGTGTTTGCTTGCTGCAGTAGCTTTTTGCTTGTAATTTCTTGAAATGAGATGTTTGTCTGTATTTGTTAAGAGGATGTGGCTTTAAAGTGTAATGAGATAATTTAAATCAGATGTTAGACAAATATAATTTATATTTATATGTGTTTTGATACCACTATGGCAACAAAAAGAGAAATCCTAGGCACTCAATATTGGGTTGTTCTTGTTTTTAATTATCAAAAGTTGCAGGTGAACTCCTGCACCCTGTGTAAATTTTACAAATAGCCTATGATGACTACATTCCAGTCCTTTTATTTGTATATAGACCAGTGGCTCTTAACTGATCAAGCCATAGGACCCACCACTTACTGTAATGTGAAGTAGGGACCCAAATTTCTTATTCATATGAAATTTATGCGACAAAAAATGTGGAAATTTGGACCTTGGTAGGAAGGGGAGGACATGTCTGCAAACATTTTATTTCACTATCTTTTACCATTATAACACATTTTGGTTGTTTGTTCTGAAAGGTGACAAGACATTTACAAATGATCACATTAAAAACTAACTTTCTTGAAAAAAATTTCCATCCAAGATAACAGGATAAATAAGTGAAAATCTCAAGGAAACAATTAGAATTTACTAGTTTCCCTGCAAAATAAAGCATATGGATAGATGTCTGCCTAGGGCTTCAATATATGAGATATTTTGTCTCTTTTTCCTGAAACCAGTTATCAACCCACTGAAAACAGCTTCGCGACCCACTTTTGGGTCCTGACCCACCAGTTGAGAACCAGTGATTTAGACAGGTTATCTTTTACGCTTGTGGCAGTATCTGTTATCATGATGTCTGAAGATCTGAAAGTTTTTTTTTGGGGGGGGGGGGATTAACCATTTTTGATCCTATCCAACTTCCAAAAACTGAAAAGGTATTGTTTTAAAACTCATGGTATCGACAAGTAGGAATATTAAAGCCTTAGCACCAAACTGATGGATCCATTTCAAAACAAATTCTATCTAGGCTCATTGCAGCTATTGATGAAAACAACTGCTATTATCCTCCCAACACAAGGAAACAAACAATCCTCTAAAAACCATAAGGACTTCTCTCTTTTGTCCCTCCTTGCTTCCCTCAGCGGTGGGTTATGGAGGATGTCTTTAGCCCTGCGGCAGGTGGCAGACCACAAAGCCGACAGTGTTGACTTTGAACCACCCAGCGCTGCTCAAACTAAGCCCTCCTGTTTTGTTCTTGTCCAGAAAGCAGTCTGGGAGTGTGTTGTGTAATGAGGGCGACATTCTGGTGGTTGTGTGTGGGAGAACTGGGAGTGTGTGTGTCCTGCTCAGGGTGTGTGTGGATATGCATGTGTCTATGCCTTCAGTGTGTGGATGGTATGCGGGCCGTACGCTGGGTTATGGGGTGTTGATTGCGGGGTGTTTAACCACAGCTGTTTGATGCCCTGGGATCTGGCTCTGCTGGTTCCTCTGTTTGCACTCTCTCTCTGTCTCTCCTTTTATTTGCTGTCTTTATAGCTTTACATCTTTATGTACTTTCTCTGTTTTGTCTGTTAAACTGACTTCCTTGGTTAAACTTGGACTTTTATATCTGCAGTCATTTACAGTACTGCTTTTTTTGGACACATACTCTCAGCCTGTCAGATAAACTCAACGACTCTTCATCAACACTTCCAGGCAAGACAAAAAAAAGCTAGCACTAATTACAAGAGACTGATGACAGGCGTAAATAACTCACACAACATGATGCAGGGCGTTTTATAGCCAATGCTGTGAATCTTTGGAGACCAGATCTTATTGATGACATACACTGTGAAACAGAACTGGGCTATATGGTTACTGTATTATTTCACAGTATTAAAAAATCAAAACGAAAACCACGTTTAAATGCATGTTCAAACCCTACAACTAAGGGTGTAATGGTATGGAAAAATTCTGGTTCGGTATGTACCTTGGTTATGAGTTCATGGTTCGGTACGTTTTTGGTACGATAATTAAAGCTAATAAATAACAAATTTAAAAAATATATGTATTATAATAAATAGGCTGAATAAATTACATTTAAATTATTAACAATGTTGCAGCCTCTTTCCAGAAGGTGTTTGATGAATAAAAATATTGATAAATAAATACATTTTTGAATTACTAAGTTATTTTAATTGATATATTGAAATATCTACACCCGTTCTTTAAACACCAAAATTTCCCAGCCAGATGAAACGCATCATCATACAACGTAAGTTAGCTTGTCAAGAATGCTAATTAACGTCTATCCTGCTGATTTCAACACAGACTTCAGCATTGGATTACTTTTTTAACCACTGGGACCTACTATAAAGTTTGGGAGAACTTTTCACAGCCCATCTAGGCAGATAAAGAGATTAGAGCCATGTGAAATCTGAGGATAACTTTACCTATGACGCAGCTGCAGACATGATGGAGTCTCCTCTCCCCCTCCTCCGAGGCTGACGGTTGAAGGTAGAATTAATTTGATTCACAAAACCAGAGGACCATTGTTATAACAAAAAGATCTTAAATCATGGGAAATTCATAACTGGCTGGTGGACTTTTTGTTATTCCTCCTCGTTACAGTGACGTTCTTGTTTGACTGGTGCATTTCAAATGCTTTGATTGATCCGCTGGACGACGTGCTGTCAGCGACACACCTGCTGAATAATGTCAGCGCTACTGCTGTTGTCTTTGTCCACTGTTGTATTTTACTGGGAAACAAAGTGTTCCTAAACAGGACACTTTTATCTGGGAATATTCAGGCTGTTGCTGTCGTTTGCTGTGTTTGTGTGGTTGCCAGGACAGTGTGACAGTGAGATGTGCTCTGATTTTCCGTCTGTGCATGAGCTTCGTTCCACATGTATTCATTCGGTACACGTCTGTACCATACCGAAGGGCCCGTACCAAATTGGTACGGTAAGACTGCACGTACCTTTACACCCTTACTTACAACCCCTTCTCCCTCTAAAAACAGCATGTTAAATGATGCTCAAACTCATGGCTATACAAAAGATCAGATAAAAATGTTTTTCATTGGTCTCTGTGTGTTCAGGCTACAGTAGTTGTAGTTTCTAACAGAGTCTGTGGTTTTAGGTTTGTTTTCTCTACCGCTAATGTCTTTTAAGCTGCTACTGAAAACACCTCTTTTCATGATTTGACTGTTTAGAATGAAACCAACGTGAACAACATAACAAGAGGAGATTACCAGTGTGAAGAAGTTGTTAAAAATATGTTGTTTATCACTGAAAATGCTAAATGGAACATAGCAGAGAAATCAGTAAGTATACAGAGCTACAGTGCTTACAGCTGTTACCTTTTGACCACTGATCACAACCAAAATCCACTCTTAAATTCCTCAAGGATTTGCACCAACCATTTAAACACTAATTATGGAAATATGTCACTGTGGCACTGAACTCAAGACAAAGTTGACTGATTACAGCACATAGCTTCTGTTAACCCGATACACCAGACAGACTGTTATCTTAGAGTATATATCTGCTGCATGGATATATTTCACATTCATCTGGGGAAAGCTCTCACTGAAAGTGTTTGAGGGGCAGGAATTTTCAAAAAATTATCAGAAGGTGATTGGAGGAATGTTCTGAGAGTCGCATTTGTGGGATGGGCCAATTGTGTGCATGTGCTTCTCCTGAGCAGAGTGGCTACCGTAGTTGTGAATGGTGGAGATTTTTCTTGAATAAATTGATGCCATGGCCAGTTGGGAGGAGTGCAGAAACATCCTCTCTGCCAAGAGAAGCGTTCAGTGTGACTCCTAGTTCTTGCTGCATAGGAAAATGCTGCCCACTTCCAATTAAACTGCTGCTTTCTGACAGCTACATCCAAACTGATAGCTGCTGCAGCAGCAGCTAGTGGATACACAGGCAGGCCTCACACGTAACAGTTGGAAACCTGTGCCGGAGAAGATTGGGAAGAGTGTGAAATAAACATCTTTCTATCATGAAAAGACTTCGATGTGGCTCTTTTTTCTGTTTAAGTAAAGAAATGTCATCCAGTTGTGACAAATCCTCTGCTGTGGCAAAGTCCAAGCTAATCAGTCTACTAGCAGCAACACTCACAGTAGAACTAACCAGCGCCCTGTAACTCACACACCCATGCCAAAGCTGGTCAGCAGAAAAGTGAAAACACCTTTTCCATCATGAGAAGCTTTAATTGTTGTTTTACTCTGTATTTCATACAGAAATGTGGGTTAATTCTAATAAAACTGCCGTTGTTTTGTCGCAGCCATTTTAATCTGCTAGTACATCTAAATCCTGCCCAAAACTTCCACCTCGTGTTCTTCAAATGAGCGATGACGAACGGTTGGGAGTGGAGCTTTTCAACATGGATTTGCCTGATGACAGACAGGGAGTCTGGTAAATTCATCTGCTTTGCAAGGTTAAGCATGTGCCAGACTGACACAAATGTTCTGCAAAGTGTGCACACTCTCTAAATGCGCACATCAACATTGGAGAGGGAAAGACACACGTTTGATTGCTTTGATTAGGATCTGACAAGGGGGTGTTGAATCAGTGAACATGTAGGTCCGCCTGGCTCTGCTTTGTTAATGTCAGAGGGGAACATGCAGAAGACTCAGGGTTCTTTCCCCTTAATTTCTTTGTGTTATCCTTTCGGCCCTTGTCCTCAACCAACTGAGAATCTTTCCCCCTCCAACATGATGAAGGATCCTCCAAGTTCTTAAATGCACAGGTGGAGTGGAGCATTGAGGAGGAGGCTTCTGTAAAGCTGCACCTCTATATGGTTCATGACTTTTTTTCCCACAGTTTATCTAACAGTGCTGATCAGCTTAGAACTAGGGCTAGGGATTGCCACTGATTTCCTGAATCGATTCGATTCCCATTCTCAAGGCCCCGATTCGATTTGATTCTCGATTTGATTCGACATTGATTCATGTAGGGATATTTTAGTGAAAAATCCTTTGATGCTTCTACGTTTAAGAGATTCTCAGAGAAATTAAGTTGGAAATAGTACAAAAAATGTTTCAACTAGGCACATTATTAAAATTTTCAGAGTTTTGACCCTAAACTAGTAGTATTTACATCATTGTTTTACCTCCATGTGGCCCATCCTGGATATAGTCTTTTTTGTCCAGTTTGTCTCTGTATTTGTAGTGTTCAAACCCAAAATGCACTCAAGTTTGAAGGTTCCTTCAGTGGAGCAGAACGTAGTACCCCAGACGATCACTGTTGTGAGTGTGAGTGTACCAGGTCTGTAGCAGCAGCAGCTAAAGCGCTCTCCGCCAAGTCACCTGCAGAGCTTTGCTGCTAGCGCTGCACCAGCGGAGGTTTCTGTCTGAGGAAGAGATATGCAGCTCGTATTGATAATGCGCCCAGATATCAAAAATTAGATGATTGGGCGTGAGATTTAAACCTTGAACCATAGTCTAAACGCTTTTAGAAGCAAGCACAGGTCAACTTTCAGGCTGCATGAGTGACGTAAGTCTGAGACTGGTAGCTTGAGGAACTGACAGGAGAGGGAAAAGGCATATATTGAAAGATCAATCTTTGGATTTTATGGATAAATAAATTAGAAAGAACTGCCGCAGAATGTTGCTCTTATTTTATTCATCGGCAACATCATCAACTTAAAGAGCTCTATGGTGGATCATTTCATAGATCACAATAATGCAAATAAAACAACAGCCGGATTTATCATACCATAACATTGGTCGATAAAAGCCTTCATCCTTTAAGCTATTTTATCTCATTTGTTATCATTTTGTACGAGCATACCGTAATATCTTAACTGTTATCTCCTTTTCTAGTTATTTCAGTCAGTATGTTCATTACATGCTGCAATCTGTCAAAATTTCTCAGCACGTTTTGCTATTCTTTGTGTTCTTAATCCCAGCACAAAGTCCTTAGAGTTCCTATACCATACAGTGTATCTTCATTTTATTTTAAATGAATTTTTTTTTTTTACATCTGATTTTTTATTTTTCCGATATTTTCATTTGATAGATGCAGAAGTATCCCCGGAGTTGTAAGTGGCCCTGCATGATTGGAATTCACCGTTCAAGTTTCTCTTAATGTGTGTGTTGTTGAGTCATGTTTCTGCGTTGAGTCAAGTGTGTGTGATGAAGTACCCTGCAGTATGTGTAACACATTGAATTGTTGTAATTTGTCATCTGTGCTCCACTGGCTCTTCTTAAACAGCTGCTCAAGCATAAATGAGGATGGTTTGTTGTGGGTTTGTGTTTGACAGACCTGCTTAAGATGATATTTTTAGCTTATCTCTTTAAACACTCCATGCACCAGATGTCATGGAGAAGAATGTTGTAAAGTTATGGGAAGGATTTTTGATAGGTCCACAGGATTCACTAAAAACATGGCAAAGAGGTTATAATGAATGTGGGATCTAGGTTGTTGAGACTAAAGCCCACCTTACACCTAACGACTGAGACAACGGGAGCAAGCTGCAACTTTGGCAAGACACCCATGATTTTACTCCGACTTTGGAATTTTGTCTGCAACTTTGAAATTGGAGAAAAGTTGTTAGGTGTAAGGCCCCCTTTAGTTTGTCTGATGTAAAATGCTTTTGGATGCCACATGTTTTAAAACAATGCTGTTTCTGTTCATTGATAATGAATAAAGGCTGTAACCTGGCATGCCAGATGGATTTGTTTCAAGATACATCTGATAAACCTTCCATAGACAGCGTTCGGAAAAGGGCAGAGCCTTTGATAAAAACTCTGAGGGTGATTGGATGAACATTTTGTCTGTCACATCTTTACTGGCCAATCAGAGCAACAAAACACGTGACGTAGCCGCTACCGAGCTGCGCCCCCACTGACTGTTTCATGTACTGGATGGCTATATTTCTCATTCATCTGGGAAAGCTTCCATAGAGGCGTTTGGGAAGGTAAAGTTTTTTTTTTTAATTCTAAGAAGGTGATTTGAGGAACCTTCTGTGTGTCACATTTATGACAGACTAATCAGAGCGACAGGACAAAATAAGGTAGTTTGCATGTGCTTCTTCTGAGCACACAGGCTACCGCTGCCGTAGTTGTGAATCGTGGAGCATTTTTGTGAAAAAATTGATGCCAAGGCCGGTCAGGAGACATGCAAAATTATCTTCTCTGCCAAGACAAACTTTCTGTGTGACTCTTAGTTCTTGATTCAAAGGAAAATATGGCCCAGTTTGAATCAAACTGCTGTTTTCCTGCAGCTAATTCTAAGTTAGTAGCTGCGCGTAGCAATCGTGACCTATGCCAAAGCAGGTCAGGGGAAGAGCAAAGCATCTTTTTTTTTGTTTTTTTATGAAAAGATTTCAGTGTGGCTCTTTAACTTGTTCTAATAAAGAAATGTTTTCCAGGTTCTGACAAAGCTGTTGCTGTGGCTAAGTCAGAGCTAATCACTCCACTTGCAGTCGTTGTATACAGCCAGAGTGCAGGAGTTTTACTGCATTTTATTTTGTAATCTAATTGAAGAAATGAGCAGATATTTGATGGCAGACCTCTATTTTTTGTATTTCCTTTTCTTTTTAAGGTAATTGTGTGATTTTTCTTTAATGGTGTCAAAGTAAGCAATTCTGGTGTTGTGACAACCGGAGTCATGACTGTTTTGTGAAAACGAGACAACAGGACTGCTTCTGGTATCCCTCAAACCACCAGTGCTCATGGAGGAGAGTTCTTTAACAAAGGGCTAGAAAACCAAAAGACTAAGGAATAAACGATCCAGGTCCAGGCACTCAAGACAGTTTGAAGTTTTCCACCCCTTTTTGTACCTATTTTGGTTTATACCAAAAGCATTTGTTCTTTTTATTGATTAAACGTGTCTGTGGTGTGAGCACATGTAAAAATACTGATCATGTCTGTGTTGTTTTGTTTCTTTTTTGCAAGGAGTGGGAGTAAGACCCTGCAGCAGCTCCCGGCTCGATGGCTGTCCGAGGTTCTTGAGGAGGTCAAATCCAGCGACCCATCATCAAAGCTTTGTGCCACCCGACGTAGTGCAGGAATTCCTTTCTACATCCAGGTGAAGGCATACTTTTCAATAAAAAAC
Source organism: Cheilinus undulatus (assembly GCF_018320785.1). Taxonomy (NCBI): domain Eukaryota; kingdom Metazoa; phylum Chordata; class Actinopteri; order Labriformes; family Labridae; genus Cheilinus; species Cheilinus undulatus. Next base: position 8,627,698 of record NC_054870.1, on the reverse strand, counting down.
ACAACAGTTTGGGCTCTTAAATGTCAAAAAGGGTTCTTGTAGTACTTCTGTTTTAATGCTTGACATGCACTGTTGATTTCAAGTGTTTGCAAGAGGCTGATGTTTAATTAGGAGCTCTTCAAAATCCCCCAAAAAGCAGAAATGTTGTCTGTAAACAGCACATTCCTGTGATTCAGTTTCTTCAGAGTGGGCGGTTGAGTGTTGGTCACGTTGGTTTTCTCTGTTGTTGGTGAGTGTTAGCCTCTCTGCTCACATTAAACCTTTGTTGCCGTTCAGCCTGGCCCAAATTAAAAGATACTTAGAATCTTAACAGATGTGTAAAAGCTGACACATGAGGACAAATTTTGATATATTAAACAATATTGCTCCTATAGCGTGCAGAGAACAGTGATATGACTTAAACAGCATACCACACACTAACAGATTCTTACGAGCAGGTGATTTGAGATTTGTGATGCCTTTATACTCTTCACAGTAACTCTGTCAAAAAATCAGAGAACCATAAAAATCAGGACTTAGTGTTACTCAGTTTGGTCAGAATATGTTGTCTCCATTCACTAGTTGTTTTCATGTTGTCAAGTCAGGGCTGTAATTTCTATGTAATTTATGGTTCCAGTGACTGATGCACAAAAAGTAGAATTGCTTTGGCAATATCCTTCAGCTGGACATGGTGCAATGCTGCAGTCGATGTACCATAAATTTAGGGCTTGACGGTTAAAATGTGTTTTCCAAAAAAGTTACCTGAGTCCTATTTACGTGTGTGACCAAATACTAGCATAAAACGCTGGAATATCTGCCATCATATTATTTTTAAGATATACTTTTGGGATTTTTTTATGCCTTTTGTGCCTTTACTCAAAAAGGAGGACAGGGGATAGAATCAGAAACAGGGGGAGGGACGTGAAGGAAAGCAGCCACAGGCCAGACTTGAACCATGGCCGCTCGTTTACATGGGGCACAACCTACTTGCTAGGCCATCTGCACCCCAAACATGTGCCATCTTTACCGCCATCACCTCATCAAATGCAATCAGATGCAATTTAAAATATCTCTCCATTTAGTGTGTTACAGGTGTCTCAAACCCTGCAATACATAGCTACACAGGTGATGCTGTCAGCACCCCTGTTTTGACATCTTTTCTCCCTCATTTGGTCTTAATCTTGCATTTAAAGCAAGCAGAAATATACTGCTAAGTAAATAAACCTTGCAGAGTGCAGTTTGACTTAGCCTGGCCACACACTAGACTAAATCTTAAATGATTTTAAAAACATTGGTGACCACTGACATAAGGAGAAATTCAAACAAGTTTTTATCTTATAATCCTCTGAGCACACACATCAGACAACTCAGGCAGACTGACCACACACCTGCCGACCTGCCAGTGACTTTGCATGATCACATAACTTCAGAAAAATAACAAACATGCATGGCTATCAATACTGTTGGCTTGTCGTCCCTCGACCACAGGCTGTCCCGGCATGTGTTACAAGTGCAGCAAAAACTATAAAGAAAGGAAAAGGATCAAAATGAAATCCTTGCTGGAATGAGGATACAGTTGTGCACGGTTGTGTTTATGCCAGTGTGTGGTGAAAGTGCATTAGATCCGGCTGGTGACGCTTCCTGGTTTGTACTCTCTTATTAGTTGTTGTGGGTACTCCGCCTAAGGTGCTATGATGACGCTCCACTTGGGATACACCACCACAACGTCAGGGGAGGCAAATCTGGCCTCAAATCAGGCCTGAAATTAGTGTGTGGCCAGCATTAATAGACTCTTCAATTTAGGACAATAAGTGACCAGAGTAGGTGGTCAGAGGGACGCACAGGCTGTGGCTCTTCACTTCACAACTATCAACGTTACAATGGGCTGACAGCTAAAGTATACTAACGTGTAACAGAAACGATTTGATGAACACAATAGAAATCATCACACTTAAAGGACAATTTAAAGATACAGTATATAGAATTTCTGCACTTAATTATGTATTGATCTATGCTATACCTATTACGAAGTGACCATGTTTTATATTTTTTTCTAATTGAGGTCTTACAGTATCTAGAATATGTCCTAGAATTTTCAAGTACAGGAAAATTCTTCATTTTAATGGGATAATGGGTAATGGGACGTGTCTTTTCATGGAGGCTGCCATATATTACAAGTTCAATCTCCCAAACTCACCTCTTTGTCATGGACCCCGCCTACACATGGCTTTTCCAGCAAGTTGGGAACAGCACAGCTCAGCACCACCCACCTCCATGGCCTCCTTCTCAATACTTGTTATTTTAAAACTGGGGACCCTGCACAATCAAACCAGAACCTCATGAGGCATGTTTACTTAACAGAAAACCAGCTTTCTGTTTTTACATGTGTAGATGTAGAAAAAGGCACTTCCCAGTTGCGCTGGACTCAGTCCAAGAATGTGCATGCGGTTCTAGCACATTTGCACACTCTGGGCCTGAGTGCAGCACAACCTGGAAGGGCCTTTTTCAGTGCATTTCTTTCGCGTTATGAGAAATTTATAATGGAAAGAAAATGTTGGTTTTCTGTTTAGTAAATATGCCTTGTGAGGAGTGGCTCTCATTAAACAGAGTGCTGAATTTAAAACAAGAGGCAAATGGCAGAGCTGGTCTGCACTCATCGTGTTGTTTTGGCTTAGAGCCCCCTGGTGGCAGAATTAAACATACTGCAGGTTTAAGAGACCCTGCAAAACAGACTGAGTCTTGTAACACATTGAGACTGATATTCTGGATTTTACTGTAGTATTTAGAGGAAAGAGCATCAGATTGAAATTTGTTTGTATCTTTCACCGAAAAGATTTGATTTAATTGTTACTCCATACTGTAAATCAGGCTTCTGTGAGAGCCTAACATGAGTTAGACATGATTTTGGTGTGTGTGTGTGTGTGTGTGTGTGTGTGTGTGTGTGTGTGTGTGGGTGGGTGTGTGTGGGTGTATGTGTGTGTGCATGTTCCCATTTACTCCAGGCTATAGTGTAATCAGCTGTTCTTAGCATACTGCAGGAAAAGTTTCCTAATCAATTATTTTTCTGCTCACATGAGCGCTCCTAACACAAATGCACTAACACTGTCCTCTGGTTGAACCCCCAGCAGTCATCAGTCACACTCACCTCTAACAGTATGTTGTAATCTGTGACTAACTTATCCAACCACCTGACTGCCTCAGTGTGTTATTCGCTCCCTTACACACACACACACACACTCTCCCTCTGATTACAGATATTAAAGCTCAACAAGTCAGAGTTCATGTTTAATCACAGCACTACTTTGTTTCTGTCTTGTGGTTATTGTGGGTTTGAGGCACACGGCTGATCCGCTGACATCACTGACTCCGCTGTTGTATGTTTGGATTTCAGCCATGTGTGCTGCACAAGAAAAGAACTGAAATCTTTCATTTGGCAAAGTTCCTTTTGAAGGATGAAGTTAACAAAATGTGGATGGCTTTGGAGGAGTATTTAAGTTTTATCCCTTTGTCCAATTGGTGTTATTAACAATTTGATGTTGCTGTTGAAGATGAAGGAAAATATTCTTTCTTATAGGTCTGGTTTAAATAAGTTATCAAAACACATGAAGCATCTGCCAAAGGCTAATTCACCAGCTGTCTGAACTATTTAACCATCATGTTTCCTACAGATTGACACTCTACTCATGGTAAAGGTCGACTGACAGCAATTATTTTATCAAGCAAACCTCATGAAGCTTGTAAGGCATGCCTGCCGTCTTCTTTGAAGGAAATCCAACAACAGTTGACTACAAGCACAGGTCTCCAGAAATAAATCAGTGTATGAGAAGCAGTGAGTGAGCTAACAAGGCAGATGTAATTCTCACGGACACAGATAGCTGTTCATGGCAGCAAATATGTAGATAAAAAGATTTTAGAGTTTGACTGTGTGAAAACTGGAGCTTTTTTGAATGTTCTACTTTAGTGTTTCCCAACCTGGAGCCTTCCTCTACCTAAGAAAAGCGGCACCCCTCAAGACCCAAGAAAGAAGTAAAAGTGGCACACTGGCACCAAAAGTCAACATTGATTTTATTTGTTTCACTGATAAAACCCCCAAAAATGGCCTATGCATGCTTTTCTTATCAAAAGACCTGTATATAACCTACTTAATAGCTGCTTTATCATGCTTTAAGTCAATATTTGCAAATCTAGTTTTGGCAGCCTCAGGGCAGACAGAGCCTTGCACGCTCCCTAAGATCTTTGAGGTTCAGGTTTAGGCTACTTTACTTGTAAAGTGTCTTTTCAGGGACATCCCTGCTTACACAGCAAGAGTATGCCAAGCCATACTCTGCATATGTTACAACAGCATGGCTTCACAATAAAAGAGTGTGGGTAGACTGGCCTTCATGCAGTCCAAATCTGTCTCCCATTGAAAATGTACAGACCATTATAAAACACGAACTACAACAGTGGAAACCCTGCACTGTTTAGCAACTTTAATTATACATCAAGCAAGAAAGGGAAAGACTCCATTTTGAGTCTGTCAATAATAAGTGTCCCTAGTTCTTTTTTTTTTTTCCATAAAAACAACAAAGTTTGAACAGTAAGTGTCTCTCCTGTGCTCTATTTGATTGAATATAGATTGTCAGTAAAGGATCTGCATTCTGTTTTTATCCATGTTAAACTCAGTGTCCCAAACTTTTTGGAACTAGGGTTTCTACTGGATATTTTGCTGCCTAACTGTACCAGGATGCATTCCCCTGCCTTCTCTGCTTTGCTATTTTATCCATAAACTCTGCCTGGAATAAAAATGAGTATTAAGTCTTTTAAACCACTTTTAAATGTGTCCTTAACTAAATTCCAAAGTCATACCTTGGGTTTATTTTTGTTAGTAAGTTAGTTTCTCAGCTTGCTGGTGATAGCCAGTATTTCTTCCTGAACACATAAAAAGACTTGCAACATCTGCAGAAGTTTGCACTGAGCTCTGAGCTCTACTAAATAGAGAGAAGTAAAAAAAAAAGCAGAATCTCCCTTTACAATGAGACTGAGGGGAGTCAGAGGAGATACGGATGAAGGAGACAGAGGGCAGACTGGAGGAAGTCTGGGCAGATACTTGATGTTGACACCTTGGCAGAGCGTCCAGCTGAATTCCTTCAACCAAAGAGAGAGTCAGATCCAGGAATGCTGCCTCGGCTTCTCTCACGCTGGTCTGGATCCACATGAGACAGACTTCACAGGAACAGGGCTAGACCTCCTCCTCTATCTCTCTTACAAAACTAAAGTCTGTGCACAGACACACAGCTGGCTCCCATCACTCCTCCTTGCCTCCTTCCTCTGTCTCCTGGTGCATACAGATGATGTCACGCAATGAAAATGTAAGTACAAAGTAAAGATGCACTGGTAATGACAGTCAGATCTGATATTAATGATAGTTAAAATAACAGCCATTGCCGGTGCTGATGTTCTCCAAGCTTTCTCAGAGATGTCCCAGGCCAATAAGATTGTAAATGATCAATATCATGGGTTGAAAGAGGTTCAAGAGGTCCAGTTGTAGAATGAACAGGTTTAAAAACTCATTTATCCCATTTCTCGTAGAAGCTCCTAAATAGTGCACCTAATTTTTCACCAGTACTCTAGGACCTAATGTTATTTATCTGGAATTCTTTTTTCAATTCTTTTTTATATTTCAGTGTATGTTACTAGTATTTGTCTTTGTATGGCTGCAGTATTTGTGAAGATCACAGGAAAAATGTCTCTCTTTGTGGGACAAAAAAAGTTGATCTTATTTTAATTTTGATGTTGTCGTATCAAGACAGGCATCAGCATGGTTTGATTGATAACAGAACCATATAAAAGTTTTAAAAAATCTAGCATCATCTCAGCCTTATTGTGAACTTGCACTGACTTTGGGACTCTTCCTTCTTTCTGTCTTTATTAGGGTCCCCATTAACACTTGCATATACTGTATATCAACTGTTTTTCCTGGGGTCCACACATACAGTCATACACATATACACAATATAGAATAGAAAAACAAACATAGCCGCAAACAGCTTACAGAAGAGAAACCTTCTGACTACTTTTGTGTGTCTTTTCTCCTTCAGGCTCTTTTATCCTCTGAGCCGAAGTCGTCGAGCTGCAGCCTGTTGAAGATGACGATGAGAGAACTGATAGCACTCGCCATGCCGTCTGCAGACAGAACTACCGACAGCTCCACTGTCCCTCAGGTTTGTTTCTGAAAGAACTTTATGTATCAGTCTTTGATTTAATAAATATTTGCTTTCTTGACAAGGTTAACAAAATGGAATGCACTGCAGTGATGCTCTGCTCTGCGTCATGGTAGCAACTAGGGATACATGATACTATTGGCCTGATATTGGTATCAGCAGATATTAGCTAAAAAAGGCTAACATCGGTGTCGGCAGATTTAAAAATTTCAGCCAATAATGACATCTGATATTTTGCCGTGAATATCAGCATGTATCGACTTTAAAATTTGTCCATTTATACTAAGGACTAGTGGAGTTTAAGCCTGAACCAACAGACCTATGTAAGTTGAGATCTTTTTCTTTATTCATCCTCATTCTTTAAATTTTAAAGTGTGTTGTAGGGCTGGGCAATTAATCGCAAATTTGGTGACATCACCATATGACCTGCTGCAGTTTTCATTATTATGCATTATCATTATGCATTACATATCATGCAAACATTCTCGTGGCATATTTTTAGAATAGCTTACCAAAAAAACATCCTATTTTCTTTTTTTTTAAACATTTATTCTTTTTTTTTCGTTTGATTTATTTTTGGGCCTTTTCTTGCCTTTATTAGATAGAGGAAGGATAATGGATAGACCCGGAAACAGGGAAAAGAGTGGGGAGAGACATGCAGTAAAGGGCCACAGGCCAGGTTCGAACCCCCAGGCCGCCAGCATACATGGGTAGCACCATAAATCACTCGACCATCTGCGCCCCATAAAAAAAACAACAAAACAAAAAAAAAATCCTTTTTTCTTTATTTTTACCTTTTTCTTGTTAGATATGGCAATTGCATGAAAAAGCTCATTCCTTTAATATAACAGTTCATATCCAGTTTGCAAAATGAGTTGAAATAATCATCAAAATTTGATAATTTTTTTAAAACTGTTCAGCCCTAGTTTAATCTAATACTGTGTTGGTTGTAGTATAGAATGAATTATTGCTTGTTTTTGTAGGAAAATACATGAGATGAGAAGCTTAGGAAATAATCGCATAGTATATCGCAATTGCAATATTGGGTAAAAAAATTGCAGTTAGATTATTTTCTCAAATTGTCCAACCTTACTTCAAACCTTAAATTTAGTTCAAAGTACTGAATTTTTAGTTATGTAAAACATATTTAAATATCGGTATTGGTATCGATATCGGTATTGGCTAAAACGAATCTGTCAATATCGGCATGTTGGATATCAGCAAAAATCCAATATTGTGCATCCCTAGCAACTGTTGCACCAGCTCTGGATAAGTTCCACTGTAGTCTAATTTTGAGCCTAGATCTAATGTATAATGGATTTAAGGCTCTATTAACATTTGAGGTTTTGCATTAGCTGAGATAGATCCAACGTAGACTTAGTTACAACTTAAATCTTAATCCTACCTCTGAGTAGGTGAAAAGTCTTCTGTAAAGTATGGCTTATCATAATAAAATAGTTTTGAAGGTGGATTAACTAAGAGTAGAAGGAGGAGCAAAGGGGTTTTATCTGCTGTTTGGGGTCAGCAGTGTTTTCTGTGTAATGGCTTATATGCTTTTGAAATCTATGATGACTACATGAGACCTGCACTGCTGTTTCTATTTGTCTACTTTTATTATGTTTGTGGATTAACAACTGTTGATGGAAGTTGTGGTATTTTCAGCCAGCAGCCTTTTTGGAGAAAGACACAAGAGTATGAGTACAACAGTTGAGTTAAACAGATTGGATTTTAATGCGACTCTCCTGATGTTTGCCTCCCACAGGTCCATGCTCTGAACATCCTGCGAGCTCTGTACAGAGACACGCGTCTGGGAGAAAACATCATTCCCTTCGTCTCTGAGGGTCTGCAGGCAGCTGTGCTTGGATTCACCTCTCCTGTGTGGGCTGTGAGTCTCTAACGCTGTGTTGTCTATTTCAAATTGATACTCAGAAATTTTGAGGCACAAGCGGACATTATCCCTGTGTGATATTAACATCAGCATACTGTACAATACAGATTCTAAACCTAAGCATAAAGAAGACAAAAAAACGTCTTTAGACAAATCAAATAAACCAGCGCTTTAGTTCTGTCTGCAGATGTTAACAGAGCTGACTATAAAGTGTCAGCTCCCTGATTTCTTCTCCTGTGATACAAAAGCAAAGCTTGGCACTATATTCAGTTTTTAAGTTGTATCAATAAGTTTTCAAATGAAATATTGGATGAGACAGTGGTTTATGTTGAGCTTATGTTGATTCAAAATAAATGATATTTGGCTAAATTCTCAGTTAAAAGGTTATTAAAAGTAGGGGTTCTCAGTTTTCAATTCATTTTTTATGACAACTGTTAGTTTGTTTCTTTACTGAAAAACTACTCGGATATATAAGCATGCATCACCATTCAGCAGAAATGTATTGAGATATGACTTCCAGTGAAAATGTCTCAGCTCTGTACTGAAACCTGCTCTGTTTTTCTACACACACTCACTCTATGCCACCTTTCTTCTTTCTCCAGGTGAGGAACTCGTCCACGCTACTCTTCAGCACTCTCATCACGAGGATCTTTGGAGTGAAGAAGGGGAAAGACGAGCACTCGAAAAAGAACAGGTCTGCTTCTTCTCAATCACTCACTTCACTGTCATGTGCATCGGAGCAAAGAAGGAGTCAGTGGTTATCAGTCATGTGAGGCAGCAAAAGGTCCAAAAGTCACAATTAAGGGCAAATGTGGCCTTCAATAAATTTGTAAAGATTTAACACTTAGTCTTTTTTGCAGAGTGAGGTTTTTCCAGTCCTTTCAATTCAAGCGAAAAAGCCTATCTCAGAATTGGCTGTATTTACCCTGACTTTCATAATTTGTTTGTTTTCAAAACTATGTAAAGACAGCCTAACACTAAATAAATAACATATTTCTATACAACATAAATTGTTTGCAAATTATGAAAAAGGAAACTATCAAGAAAAAAACATCTTCAGTCATGAAATCAAGGATGCAAGAAGCCCATATGCATCGTCATTGATGATGCAACACCACCAGGGGGCGGTAGTGTAACACCGTTGTGGCTGCAGCTTCAACTGACTGCTGATTGTCTGTCGATGGAGATTTGAACTTCTGTTAAATCACAAGTACAGAAAGAACCCCAGGAACAACAAGACTAGAGCAGTTTCACATCAAAAATAGAAATTCACAGCACCCGTATCGCAACATGAAAAAATACTGGGTCCATCCTGTTTGTGCTGCTCTCATCAGCTTTAATCAATACAGCTCCAGTAAAAGGGCTGGTTTATTGTTGCAGATGTGTTTCATTAAAGTTTGTTCAAAAACAAAAATGTTCATTCACAAAGATCAACATCTGGTCTAATGAGGGGAAATGTTTACGGATGACACATCTGAACGCAACATCTGTACACAACATAATCACAGAACAAAAATGTTGTTTGTCAAACACTTTGAGAATATTCTGTTCAGGGTGGAAGAATTAGCTAAAAATAGAACCTTTTGTACTAAAAGTGTTCATTTTACCCTAGGAAGTGGTCGTCTCTGCGTCAGACTTTTCATATCAGGCTGATAGATGATCACTTTTTTCCCTGGAGTAGTAAAAAAGTGTGTCATTTAAATTAATATCATTGTTATGTTTCTATTAGTTGAAGAAATATTTTGCTGTAAGGCTGGAAAAAAACAAAATGAAAGAAATGACATTAGATGTGTTCTTAGAAAAAAAAAGTGGCTAAATAGCTTTGATATAATAAAACCAAATGTTTGAACATTACACAGGCAGATTCCCATAGAGCCCTTTAAGTGGCGAGGGCTAAAATGATAAAAATAGAAGTTTTGGTGCTCACCAGAAACTATCCTGTGCTTACATATCATTTATGGTGAGCACAAGATAGTTTCTTGTGAAACAAAAGTATCTTGTGTGCACAGAAACTTTTTTGTATGTACCAGCTCACGAGCACAAGAAAGTGTTTTTCTGCCAGTGTCCCTTTAGGGTCTCTGAAGATTCCTACACTTAATACTTTTTCTTAAAAAAGATGGTCTGACTTACATTGCATCAAGTTCCTTGTCTAGGCTTTGCTTTCCTTGCCAAGCCTGCCTAATCTCCACACATGGGGCAAAGCTGAGTCACCTTCCTGCCCTCAGTGTGGTGGGAGAGGATCCATGCAAAACCTTCTCAGAAGCTGTCTGAAAGCTCTGGCTGATGGTCGCTCCTGCTGATGCAGTGACCAGGTGATTAATGCAGTTGCAGGAGTGGTCAGCGCAGCCATCAAGGACAGTAAATTCTGCCCCAGGAAGAGTTCCATCAGCGTCCTCAAACCCGGGGAGAACCCACCACCTCATCAGGTGAAAACATCTTTGCTCTCCACAGCCCATGACTGGCAGCTAAGAGTGGACCTCGGCTGACAGCTGAAATTCCCCAAACGCATCACCGACAAAGCACTCCGTCCAGACCTGGTCATCTTCTCAGATTCCACCAAGAACATCATCATATGGGAACTCAACGTGCCATAGGAGAAAGGTATGGAGGAGACCCATGAGAGGAAAATCAGCAAATACCAGGAGCTTGTGGACGAGTACAGAAATATGGGTGGCGGGTACGCTGCCTCAACATTGAGGTGGGCTGCCGAGGCTTCCTGGGGCAATCCCTCTGCAAAGCCCTGACAACACTGGAGAGCCATACACACCATTACAGAAGCCGCAGAAAAAGCCACTAGGTGGCTTTAGATAAAGAGTGGAGACCCTTGGATACCCCTTAGAGGGGGTATGATATTGAAAGACCCGAAACCCCCAATGACCCCAGGAACATCACTGATGATGCATCCCAGTGCATCATTGCAATGTATCTTAAAACCAGTGTTAAGATGCACACCCATGTCTTTTAAACTTCATAGTAAACTTTCAAGTTCACATTAACTCAGGAAAATTAACCTTGAGCAAGTAGACTGCTGTCTTTTATATCCTGGGAATGTCAAGAAACTGCTGTAATCTCCCTGCACATAATGACTTGATCAGCAATGTGTTCTTTGTCACTCAATATGTGAAGCAGCCAAGATGGCTGATAATTCTATAGAATTTAGGCCATTTAGAACAAACTCCAGACATTTACTTTGAATGGCAATGCTAATAACTGGCATTTAACAGCAATAAAACATATACAAACTGTGATGCAGCTCAATGTCTGAGCTAAAACAAGACTGGGGACAGATTTCTATTTCCAAACCTGACCCGAGATCAAGATAGTAGAAACCGACCCGACACTAAAACAGGGTTATTGTTACCCTGTTGCTACAGCCTGTTAGACACATATTACTCATGATCAGACATTGGAAATGACTGCGACAACACATTCCTGTATTTTTCTTTGTGTAAGTTGCCTAAACAAGCATAAGGAACCCCTGAGATGTTCCTTGCACTTAGTCAAAAACGCCTACTTTAGAGCAACAGCACTTAGCTTCACATTAGCTCTGTTAGCTCTAAGTTAGCCCATTAACACATAACCTGCTACCATAACTTAGCAGCTTAAGACAGCCAAACACCATCCACTGACAGCACCAACAAATTGTCCAAACAAAAAACTAACCAGTGCTCTGTTAACTAGACACCACCTTAACACTTACCATCAATTGTACATTACAAGTGCTCATAAACTGATGATATCAACTGTAACCACCACTAAAACAGTAGATCCAACCATCATGGTTCTTTGGAATAGTCCTGAAGAAAGACAAAAGTGTCCACTGTGGAAAGTTTGGTATAGTGCTCGCTCATACATGGCTCTTCTCACACTACTGCTGATTTGCCAAGTCGGCCCAAGCATGAACACTCAGCTACAATGAATTAAGATGGTACTCTTGCCATCAGCCCACAGCGGTCCATACTATTCTGCATGACATGATTCTGGGTTAAATACATTTCCCTTCATCTGAGAATTGGTCATAGGTAGAGTCAATTACAAGTATCTGCCCCACCCTGGACTCGCCTTGTCCCACCCGCTGCAGTGGTGGTTACTGTATGTCACTGAACGATCGGCAGTTTTGTTTGTTTCAGCCTCTTTATTACCTGAACCTGTAAAAGATTATCTTAGGTAACAGAATGTATAATATGTAATTATTCAAGATTTACTCATTTCAGTCATTGGCAAAGTTTTCAGCCGGATTTCAATATTTTTGTCTGCCAGACGGTCACTCAGTGAGTTGTTGCATAACATTCTCAATTTCTCATGGAGGATTTTCCCCAAAACACTATCTTTTCTCTCCCTCTCACATCTTTTTATTCTCTCCCTTTCGTCTCTTTTTCTTCTCTTACCCTAAAAGTGAAAAGTAGAGCAAACTCTTGTGATATTAATATTTAACTTACATGTAACTTTATTAATTTAAACATACGATGAACATTACTCTGCTACCCAAAACACAATCATCTGACCCACATTATCCCTGTTTTTGTTCAAAGCCAACACAAATGTATTGCTTGAATTTACATTTTTCATGACATATAACATCATTAAGAGCCATTAAGTAAATGTACTGAATATTTGTTGACTTTTGAAGTAGTTGTTGGTTGTATCCCTACGCTGTGTTCCATGAGATTGTCAGAAACTTTTAGACTTTTTGATTCTTTTTTTTACAACACACCAAAGAAAACCACTGATGCTTTAAAAGTCACAGATTTTCAGTTATATATTTAGACAGTGGCTGCCTCGAGTGAAAGAGAGCAAGAGAGCACTATCTAAATTTGACAACAACATCAGCAGCTTTTCATATTTTATGCAATTATGACAGTAAGCAGCAGATGGCTTGCAAAGACCACCCACTGATTAACATTACTGGGTGCGTGGCATTGAGACAATCAGGAGAATATGATTCTTACTTGTAGAAGCGATCAAAAGCGCAATAAGACTCAAAGTCTTTTTGATGATTGACTATTGGAAGAAATATTTATCTGAATACATTTATGGGTCAAAAACATTTGTGTAACCAGAAACTCCTGCAGCACTAAAAGCCACTAACCTACAAACGTGCTCTATTGTGCCAATAATAATCAAGGTTGAGACGCTGTCGGTTTGCCGATGTCTGAATTTTGTAGGATTGAATGTTTATAAGATGAAGTGATGGTGAGAAATCTGTTTAATTTGAACTGTCCTAGTTTTAGTTGGAGGGTTATCGGCTGTTTGGTTGTACTCTGCTGTCATAGACTGTTTGACAAATTGTGGTCTGTTGCCGAGGTTTCTGGAAAAGAGTCTTAAATTATAAAGTTCTCCCAGTTTATGTCAAACATCCATCAAAGTATTTGGAAACCTGATAATGAAACTGATAGCAGACCTGGGCCAACTGTTTCATTTTTCCACACATGCTTTATGATGTGCTGAATCCATAAAGGTGCAGCACTGTAACAGGCGCCAGTGAATTATATAATAACCAGTGTGATACTTGATGCTTTATCAAGGGTTAGGTTTTGTTGGCTGATTTCGAGTCTTTCTTTGTTTTTGTATTTCTGTACTTACATTGCAAAGGTGATATGCCAGTTTTCTGTGTTTTCCACATATTTAGGTTCTTTGAAATTCAATGATTAAGATGAAAACGGATTGATAAAAACAAAATACATTTAAGAACACTTCAAACTGAACATGAATTATGTTTTATCAATTGCCAAAGAGCTCCTAGTCATGATGACATCTTGGAAGTGACTATCCTGCATAGCCTATTCACAAATGCTATCATCACTCTGGTGCGACATGAAGATGACAATAACCTTGTTTTCTGAGCTAGGTTAAACATGCCCCAACAACTTAAACTTCAAAAACAAAACCACTGATCCTCAACATGATAGCAACATTTTTCTCAGCACACCGACCCGTCTTAGTCCTGCATTACATCCAGCAGGGTGTGATTAAGTGGTAGTAGTCTGACTTAATAGAAACCTATGATAAAATGTTCTTTTCAGTGATATAGTTCCGCAGTAAAACATTTCCAGTTAAGTTTGTAGTCCTAATCTCTAAAAAAAAAATACAAAAAAAAAACAAACTCTGACTGCTCAGAAGAAGAAGCTAGATGCAGAAGACCAAGGTACCAAGTACCTATATGCTCCTGATTTCACCCTCTCTTGATCAAGAACAGTTGTACAAAATGATAAATGAACCTATATGTGGGTCTATCAGGCTAACATTGATCAATCATCACCCCAGTTGCTCTGCTGCAAACACAATTACTGACATTACTTAAATGCAGTAGTATACTCGATCCAAACTACACAACCCCTTTTTGTAAATGGGGGCTGCAGTTTTTAAGTCTTCCTTTAATTCAGGCAGGAACACTCTCGTCATACATGTTACCATTTTATTGCAAAATTGATGTAAAGTTCTTCTTGGCAGAGAAGGCTCTGCTCTAAAGATGCTCCCTGGGTTAGTCAAGCAGCATGCTCTGACTTTCCAGGGAGAGCATGGCTAGAAACCCCCATATGGGTAGATGCATATCTGATAATGCATATTAAATAAAATAGAATGAGTTCAAAAGCAAAAGCGAATCTGAAATTGAGGGTGCAACAAGCCTTATGCTATGAAGGAGGGACTGGGGGTGGGGGGTTAAACTTTGCCAGCAGCAGCAGCAGCATAGTGCATTGGCATCAGTAAAAGCAGGGATTAGTAGCATGAACTAATACTGAGCTTCATACAACTGGGTTCCCCTTAAAAAGCTAATTGGCTGCCTGTAGGGATGCCTGAATTTGGCACTCAAATTACTAGTCAGTTAAACTATTGATTGAAATGTTTTATCACTGCAGGGCCATGGTCTCAGTCAAATGCTCTGTCTCAACTGCAATGCCGCCTTCTACTAGTAGCCACTCTAGTTGTGGTTAATGGCTTCTCCCTTGCTGCTGCAATGCTTTTAAATCTGATGCAAACAACACTAAACTGATAGCACTGATATCATCTTGTTGTAACAGAGCTTCACTCTATTTTGACATAGAAAACTGGAATTAAGTTGTATGTAGGCTGTGTCAGGATATACTTACATACAGTAAAACTGAAGCATTGAGAAACAATATTTAGTTCAGGATATTAACGAGCAAAGAGGATCAAATGCTGGTGGTGTGAGCACTGTGAACATTATTTAAATTCTGTTAACCAATTTTACACCATTTACCAACTGCCACTATGACCTCTTTAATAAATAGCTGTGTGTTTCCTGACTTAGAGGCTCATTGGGATGACATATATTTTCTATAATATCAAAAGAATGAAAGCATCAAAATATTGCAAACCCTATTCAAACAGTAGTCCATTACCAATTAGTGAAGTCATAGTAGTGAAGTCCACTTATATATAATGTTTGTTAAAAAAATCATACCAAACTTCAGAAAAAAAACTGTACAGCACATTTACACAATTTATTGTATCATAATTTCCATTTTGTGCAGGTTTAATTGATATCTTGTTTTTTGACCCGATATAAAGATCCATAATGGGAACTCATTCAGTCAAACAGGGACAATAGATGTTTGTTCTGTGTGTCTGCAGGACTCTGACATCTCTTCGGAGGTCTATATCGAGCGCAGTGGTGGTTTGTTAGCTCTCAGATAATCCAGGCTAAAGTTTCACAGGGCTCCTCTCTGCCTGCTTCTTTTCCCTGTGTTTCTATTGGCTGATTGTCTGAAGGCCTCTGTCTGAGCTGAGCCAAGGCTGCTACTGTTTATCTCATCTTTTTCCACTCTGATTTTCACTCTGCTGCCACATACAAAACACAGTGATGTGTGCGGAAACCAAGAAAAGAGACAAATCACAAGGTGGTGTGGTACACTGAGTCCAAAATTTTCACCCAGGTTGATGTAGCATGCATATACTGTAAATACCACTGTAATCATTTACTGTAAAAATCCATTACTGATAACAGTTTCCTTCTTCCAACAAAAGAAATATATACAGTGCTTAACAGATTTATTAGACCACCCAAAGTAAGGTTTATGCCACAGCTGCCCTAAATTAACAGCATTGGTAATAACCAAAATCCTTTTTTATGTTTCTGCAATGGTTAATACACCAATATGTAGAAGCTCTTTAACCCAAATGATATTTTCAATGCTAAAATATAATTATTATTGTTATCCATGAATTTTCAAATTTACTGATTTACAAAAACACTGAAAAAATGTAAAGCACATTGTTATTTCTTGATTTATATATCAAATTATAGTTATTTACTTGCATTCCTGAACAGAAAGAAAATTGCTTAGTTTTAGTGGTTGAATGTTATGCTTGATTAATTTCTGACTTTTCAGAGAATCCCAGTGAGGCGGCTCAAATTTGGGTATAAGAAGGTGAATTCAGTTTGAAATTCCTCATTCCTGTTCAAAATGGTAAAATGTGGAGAGCTCACTGAAAATGAAAGAGTCCGCATTAAAGCACTTCATGATGCAGCTGTGGCATAAACCTTACTTTGGGTGGTGATCTAATAAATTTGTTAAGCACTGTATATTTTTTATGGGAGACAGCCAGTTTTTATGTTAGACGATTATTATGTTGACTAAAAGACATTTTTCAGCTAACAAGGAATACACAGCCAGATCGGTTTAACACCTGTATAAGTCAGTACTCTACTTTTGACAAGCAGTGACTATCAGCAAATAATGTAGGCATGAACAGATATCAGTGACAGACATTTTATCTGTTCCTAAGTTAGCACACCTGACTGCTGATTAAGAGAAGAGATTTTTTTATTGGGCAGAAAATGTGACCTGTTGGGAAAAGTCTGATGTTTTCATGGTCAAATATGAAAAACTGATTAGATGTACTTTTCAGGATGACGGAGAAGTACACATACTGTTTATAACCATATAATCTGCATAAAAATGAAATTTTGTATCTGTATTGTTTTAATTAGATTATTGATATAAGTAGGGATGCAGCAGTATCCAAATCTTGTGGTATGATAATACGCCAATAAACAACAAATGAAAACTTGGAAAAAAATGACGCTATGGGGAAGGGGCAATGGGAACTGTAGTTCGCTCTGCTCCAAAAAAACGGCTTTTTGACCCAAAGACCTATTATTTGAAAGCGTCATTTGTCAGTGGACCTCGAAATTAACAATGCCGTTGGATCTCTAGATATAAGAAATAAATACAATAAGACCAAGTATGGACCCTTGTGGGACAACACAAGGGATCTGATATACAAACCTTCACAAACTTTGCCTATGCAAAGTAAATACATCTAGATAGCCTCCTTGCAGTAAGAGCAGCGAAAAGGAAAAAAAAATCATTGAAAAAATGTATTAAAGTTGTCATAGAAAAACACAAATAGCAGCGTACTATTGCACTTAGGAAAAGGGTTAGAATAGAATGTTTAAGGGTTTTTGGGAAACTGATAGTGCAGTATTTAGGTGCAAACAAGACTGAACAAAATGTTAGGATATTTGTTGTTATGCACCTGATTGAATAGCTTCCAAGGTGTAGATGTTTTATTGAAAAAATAATTTTAATATCTTCTGGAGTTTGAAGAAAAGTGTAGTTATGTTCCCCGTTGTTGGAGTAATATTTTTTATTTTCCAATGTCTTAAACTCTTATTGAAAATATACGACTTTATGTTTACAATACGTAGATTTATTAAAGCATTTGATGTTAATCTAGTAAACAGCATCACAATAAACAAGTATTCAAGTCCTTTGCATAACCCCAAAGTCGAGTAAAGGAGTCGTCATTTTTTTGCATCAGTCTCTTTGTGTTGAACTGGTGCTCTAATGGAGGAGTCTTTGTGTGAGAAGGAAAGCTGCAACTCATTTATAAAAGTGTGTTATTGCATTTGTGCATTTGTACGTCTGGTGTGTGTTATTACCGTGATGTTACGGTTGTGATCTCTGGAGGCAGGGAATGCATTGTGACAGCTTGTCCACTTTAATATCTGACTGTGTGTGTTTCTGCTCAGGCTGAAGTGTAAACACGCTTTCCTCTCACACAAACCATTTATTTACAGCGCTGTGTGTATGTGTGTGGAGACGTCTCCTCTCTCTGTCTGTGGGAATCACAGCTGTGTGCTTTACACACTACTTGAATCCAGACGTATTGTTTGCTTGTAGATCAGGCTTTGGCTGCTCACTCTGGGATCGTGCATAGATGTTGATCAGATATCACTGCAGAGATAAATGCAACTGTAAACAATGCTGACAGCAAAGGTTGCTCTCCGCATTCCAACCAGACCCTCCAGATTTATCTCCAGCTTGCGTCAACTCCTCAGTCTGCTCTGCATGTGCTGCTGTACATGACAAAGTCTAAGTGAAGATGAGTTTGTGGAAATGAGGAAGCAAAAGCCAGCCACAAGTCGTGCCAACATGTCTCCTCTGATATCTGCCTGGGAGAAAAGAAGTAACACGTGTTTATTCCGACAGTATTTACTCGTTTTTCAGTGGTACTTTTAAGCAGAATATTTTTGTAATATTTGACTTGATCTTTAACAGAAACAAAAGTGTAACTCAAACACAACAGTAAATTTAAAGTAAAAGTCAAGTCAGGTAGTGGTAGACCAGTTTGGCCAGTTTTTCCCTTGTCAGCCTTGGTCCTGTACCACTCCAGCCTCCTTGATGGCCATCGTCTGGACCTGAGCCAGGCGTATGTCTAATCTCTCCAGGCATTCTCCCAGCTGACCACTCCATGAGGCCTGGTCCAACCCATTTGGTCCTAGGCACCTGGTATGCAGTGAGCTAGATCAGGCC
Organism: Cheilinus undulatus; assembly: GCF_018320785.1. Lineage (NCBI taxonomy): Eukaryota > Metazoa > Chordata > Actinopteri > Labriformes > Labridae > Cheilinus > Cheilinus undulatus. The sequence continues at coordinate 8,608,847 of NC_054870.1, read as the reverse complement.
TGGGAAAGCTCACAATGTGCCTGTAGAAGCATAGCTGCAACTCCTGCATCCAGCAGCCTATCCTTCCCATCTCTGCTGTCCTGAGCATGCCACTATTAGATACATGGTCTTGCCAAAGATACCCAAAAATGCTACAAAGAGAAGCCCTCACAAAGGAGTCCAGCTGGCATCTCTGACCATTTGTCGGGATCCAGGCCTCACAAGAGTAAGACAAGGAGAGCTATGGACTGAAAGACTGACTTTCCTCCACATGCTCTGAAACCATAAGTGCCACACTGTCCTAACCAGCGAACCCATCACCCTGTGCAAGAGAGCAAGTCTATTGTTGATCTCGGCTTCAAGGTTAGCAAGTTGATGGATTACACAGCCAAAATAGGGGCAACTACTCAACTTTCACTCTTTCACCATCCACAGACACAGTATCAATGGAAACATCTGAAATCCCAAATGCCTGGATCCTTGTCTGGGCCCAGGAGATACACGATCCCAATGGTTCAGCCTCCTTACCAAATTTAAGGGCTTCTGTGAGGACATCTACAGTCAGTTTAATGAGTAAACTAATACAAACACAGCCCGGACACAATCAGCTGGAAGTTCCCAGTTTACAGGGTTACTTGTTGTGCTTGTTTTGTTTTTGCAGGTTTCCATATCATCGTATAAACAGAACAGATCTGTTCTAGGTTTTCTGACAGACATTTTTGTCTCTGTGCAAAGACACTGACACATCATATTGATGTGGATTATCATGGACTTGATTTATCAGAACTTTTAGATTACAATCTGGACCTCCTCCTTATTTTATCTCACACAGCCCTTTGTAAATTTTGCAGTGAACTTGTTGCTTGTTATAGTGCCACTTAAACATCACTAACCTTTTCTAACAATGTTCAAAGTTAAGTTAATATTATAAGCCCAGTAAATGTCACTTCCATTAAAAAAAAAAAAAGCTAAGCTGTTGTGATTTTAATTAACTGCAGCACACACAGTGCTTTTAACAGAATATATGTGAAGCCACAGCATTTGCAAGCACAGGGGTGAGGTGCTGCTGCTACGCTCATTTACAATTGACCTTGCATTACTAGAATATGATTCCTTTTTAGATTATTTCCCATCATGCTTCTGGCGGAAATTCACAACAACACTTTTTGAGCAGAGAACAAGATGTAGAGGAAGATGGAGATCGCATTCGTGTTAACATCTCTTATGATCTGATGTTTTTAAATCATTTACATCAAGTAGAAACGAAAGGAAAGTTAAACATCGAAACAACTTTGCATGTTACAGCAACAACCGTTGAACTAACACTTCCGAATAAAAGTACCATATGAAAACACAAGTAGTGTCACCACGGAAACACCACTGTTTCTCACTGACGGTCACATCACTGAGAAACACAATTTGCATTCGACCAGACCAAAGACTGACGCTAATATCAAACACGATTGATATTATCGTAACACCAAAACTAAAGAAAGACCACCTTAAAACAGCTAAAATTGAGTCTCATGACCACCTTACACCTAAGGGCTGCGACTTTAGCAAGACTCCCATGATTTTACCCCGACTTTGGAATTTGTCTGTGACTTTGAAATTGGAGGAAAAGTTGTGAGGTGTAGGGTCGCCTTAAGTTGTCTTTTCCCTTTGAATTGAACCTCCAGTGAAATGTGACCCTAAAACTGAGGTACAAACTGACTGCTATGAACTGTTCCACCATATTTTTTTGTCATTTAGACAGTTAACAGCATTTTGCTTGCATTTATGATCGCCAAAAAAAGAGATTACCCAGTATCAATTGCCAGGGGATTATAAATTTTTTTGGCCATACTGTCAAAACAGATATCACTATGATTTCCTCTCTTCTGTCCTCTTGTCACTTCTTTATTCCGACTCCTCCTCTTTGACCTCTACTGCTTTTACCCTGTCTAACCTGCTCCACAGACCTCCAGGGCAGCAAAGTGATCCTTGATCTTATTTGCGCTTGTTATTAGTTCTGTGTATTAGCTGTGTGTTTTAAACATTAAGCTTTCTCTCTTTGACTGTGTGGTGGTGTGTGCAAGGTCCCAGGAGGTCAGTAGTGTGTCATATTCACTCTTAAAGGAGGTTTAGGAGTCTAAACACATGACTCACACTCCTGCAGAGCCTCCTGCTTGAAACTGTGCCAGGCAGTGTGTGTGTTTGTGTGTAAATGTGTATGAGTATTTGGTCTCATGATGGTGTGGCTGCAGCACAGACCTCTCCCCTGGAGCAGAGACTTGATTTAGATGCTCAGAGTTAAATAAAAACTTTATTGACCTTGAGGCTGAATGGTAGTCAAGCAGCAGGACCGCCAGCGTTAAAAATAACGTTTCGCATTTTATTGACAGGCATGAGTGTGTGTATGTGTGAATTCATAACCAAAAACACACATGACCAGGGCACATGATGAAGTTTATATTATACAGAGCATCAGTGTTTATTTGTAGCAGCAGTTTGTTTATTTTCAGAGGGTTTGGAATTAGATCTGGCCTCTGTCAGGCTTCACTACACCAGCTAACCACTCTTTCTGCACCATGGTTGATGTTGTTACTTCAGTTCTAATATAAACAAACTATCAGGCAACCAATCTGAGAAATTTGATAAATATATTTTAAGTAAAACCCTGAAAACATATGTTTATTTATTCACTGTCACCAGGAGTCATGTGTTAGATAAAACCATCAGATAGATAACCTTTGATGCAATTTTAACTTAACACTTATGTATTTTTCTTATTGCACACTTTCTGGTTGTGCATAATTACTTCTCAGCCCAGACTTACTGTATGTTCATGTCAGGTTTGCAAATTCATTTTTTTTCCATCTGCTTAAGGTAAAGAAAAAATAAGGGGTGCAGGGTTTCTAGCATGAAATCTAAAATAATTTAAAAGGAAAAAGCAGAACTTTCTGTGTGGTTTTCTAAAGGCATTTATCTGAAAGATAGATAACTTTTCAATGACAACACAGAATAGCTTAACATTAGCCATAAGCCTTACTTTTGTAGCTGCAGTCAGAGATGACAAAAAGAAAAATAAAGAAAAAGCTGAACAAAAAGTTCAAACCTCCTGCTTTCAAATGCTTTAGAATATCAGGAAAAAGGTCATTTTTCTCCTATGATTTAATTCTGTAAGTAAAACTTCCAAGTATACTAGATACGTCACATACAAAGTGAAATATTCCAGGACATTTTTTTATCTTGATTTTTACAGCTTGCAAAAATCAAGCATCCACTATCTCAAAATACTAGAATATCACAAAACATTAGTCCAAAATACAGCATTGTGGACCTTCAGGGAAATCTGCAGATTTATGCACTCAGTACTTGGTTGGGGCTCCTTTTGGACAGATTATGTATCTTTGTGATGTGGCATGGAACCAATCTGTCCATGGCACAGTTAGGATGTTATGAAGCCCAGGTTGCTCTGATGGCACCCTTGAGCTTGTCTGCATTGTTCAGTCTGATGTCGCTCAACTTCTTCTTGGCATTTCCCCAGAGATTCTCTATGGGGTTCAAGTCAGACCAGTTCGAATACAGTAACACCATAGTCAAGCAAACCAGTTTGTGGTAGTTTTGGCTTCACCATGGGCAGGTGCAAAGTCCTTTGGGGAAAATAAATCAGTATCCCTCTAAAGTTTCTGACTAGATGGAAGTATAAAGGGGGTTGTGCACCTTTTCTTACCGTACTTTTACCTTCCAGGCAACTTTAATGAATATGTTTTGATAATGCACTCTAAGAACAGCCTGCCCTTTCAGCGATGACATTCTGTGGCATACCCTCCTTATGGAGGGGTGTCAATGACTGTCCCCTGGACTTTGTGAAGTCAGCAGTTTAACCCACGATTTCAGTAGTATGCACTGAACAACAGTGTGAGAATGAAAGCGCACGAAACCTTTGCACATTGCTTTTTTGCAATATTTTAGTATTGGGAGATAGTTGATTTTTGATTTTTGTGAGCTGTGAGCCATAATCATCAAGATTAAACAAAAAACATCTTTAACTTTTGTATCAGATGTATCTAGAATGTATGGAAATTTAACTTTCTGAAGTAAATCACAGGAAAAAATTGCTATTACACGACATTGTAATTTTTTTTTAAATGCACCTGTATGTTCAAGAACCGTATCATTACAGAAGCCTTGGAAGGACATGCATGCAGTTTGGAGCACAAGCATCTCTGCTTGCAGAGCATTTCTGCCTGGCGCACCTTGCGTACATTTACTCTATTTTCTATATCTCAATAAAACAGCACATTATCACAGGAAAACCAACTGTTATTCCAAGAAAGATACCTAAGTTGAATTCTTCAGAAAACAACCAAAATTGTCCTGCTGTGACAGCAAAATGGTGTAAAGTAAATTAAATGAAAGGATGTCCACTAATGGCTTCCATACTTCAATTATTGACTTATTGAAGCAATTATATTTTCTCAGGCACAAATTCACAGCCACTGAATACAGACCCATGACCCAATTTAACAGTTGACAGCCACTATCTTAGGAGTTCTTTGAACTGAAAGCATCAGATTTTATATCCTACAAAAGATTTTTTGCCCTTCTGAAAAGCAGAGTGATTTCGATTCTATATTATCTGGTGGTAAATGCTGTAGTTTTTTTTTAAATTACTGTTTAAATATTCTGACTTTTCTGTCTCTTTGTCTCTTACCCTTGCAGGATGACGGGTCGAGAGTTTTTCACTCGTTTTCCTGCTCTCTACCCGTTTCTTCTGAACCAGCTGGAGGAGGCTGCAGCCACGGTGGAAAGGTAAGCTGTTTCTTAATCCTCACAAACACATGCACACTCATGCCATGACTTTTCACACCTTCTTGATCCCTTTAAAGTTTTAATTTGACCCACATAAATCCAAAGAAGACAGATTGTTTTGCTTCTGTAAGCTGATTTTACAGAGGTGTTTTTGTGCCTTGTGCAGAATTGAGGCAGCCTTTTCTGAGCTTTAAAACCATCTCTGCTGAAGTGAGAACATGAACTATTTTCTCTTATCCACTAGATTGAGTCCTTGTGTGGGCCTGAGTGTTCTCAGCTGACAGACTATTTGCTCACAGCGTCTGACTTAACGAGCGGATAAATTAGATGTCGTGTCCACATTTGGTTCAGTGTTTTTGCAGTATTGAGTTGAGTCTACTGAGGTTCATTGGCCTTATCTTTCTAGGCTCAGACTCCCTTTTTAAAAGCATTTGCGTCGTCCAACAGCTCCCTGGGCGACCTTATCTTAATATGGATCCAATTAATTGGCTCCTCTCTCAGACCGGCTCTTTCACAATCCCCCTCACTCCTTTCGACCCTTGTTAAAACATTCACAAATTTCCCACGGAACCAGATCTGGGCTCCCTGACTTCCCACATAGTGTGTGTCGAGCCACCCAAACGGAGCAACCACATCGTACTTCAGTAACACAGAGCGGGGACGGCAGGAGGGAGAGCTGTTGTTAGTGGTTTCGTACAAGTGCACTCCCAAAATAGGCCACAATATATGACAGATTGTAGAAATGAGATTTGAATCTCTAAGATTGTACTTTGAGTTCATGTAAATATATATTTTGTGCTGTATAATTCCCTCCATCCTCATCAAATTCTCCTGAAAGAAACACAGAGGAAAAGATGAGCACAGAGAGCCCCCACAGCTGCAGCATGTTCAGGAGAAACATTTGAAAGTATGATCATCTCATCTCACACTTCCCACCCATCTGCACCTGTGGAGTGTCCGTGGTGTTCAGGCTTACTGAAAATGCACAGAAGGCAAACTTCACACCCTGGTGACCTACTTTATGCAACACTTGGCGTGTTAATGGCAGTGGCAGAGCACGGTGGATGTGTGTGACCTCTGATGACATTTGTGACCCAGAAGCAGTTAGCAGCAAACAGACATTGATCATTGTAGCATACTTTTAACATGTTATGTGCTGTTAGCCATTTTAACATTGTGGCTGCAGCCTGTAAGGCTGATACTGCTTCTTCAGTCCATCTTTCGCTGCTTCCAGTTGGTAGTTGCTTCTGTAAAGTTCTTGTTTAATCTCTGCTTGTTGCAGTTTGTTGTCCCCTCTAAACCAGTGGTTTTTAAACTTTGGGTCAAGACCCAAAAGTGGTTCGTGGAGCCCTTTTCAGTGGGTCGCAAATTTGTTCCTGGAAATAAAATTACGTTAAAAATGTCAATAAAACTGGTGCGCCGGTAGTCGAGTGGTTAAGGCACATGCCATATATGCAGGCACTAATAGTGGCACTATTTCCTGCATGTCTCTCCCCGCTCTCTACCCCCTTTCCGACTCTATCCACTGTCCTATCAAATAAAGGCAAAAAGGCCTAAAATAAATCTTTAAAAAAAAAATTCATTGAATTGATATTTTCATTAGATATACCTGAAAGACCAGAAATTTGGGTCGCAATTTTTCATTGGGACATTGATGGTTGGTCCCTAGGCTCTACCAGTTGAGAGCCACTGCTCTAAACTATCTGAGTTTGTTCAGAATACTCCCTATAGTGTCTCTGGATAAGTCTTCCTCTCAATAATCAGGAGTTGGGAAGCCACTTGGGCTAGCGTTACTTCGGATTGTCCGTTTATCCATGTAGTCTTTTGAAGCCATAGTTTGCTTGCTTCTTGTAACAACCCTGATCTCCATCATGGTCAGAAGCATACATCGAGTAACATGGGGGTGCGCCAGTAGTTGAGTGGTTAAGGCGCACACCATGGACTCGGGTGGCCCGGGTTCGAATCCGGCCTGTGGCACCATTTCCCACGTCTCTCACTGCTCTCCTCCCTGTTTCTGATTCTATCCACTGTCCTCCTATATTTGATAAAGGCCCAAAAATAAATCTTAAAAAAATAAATAAAATAAAACTGAACATGACCAGGAAGCCAAAATCAACAAAATCGTGCTTATTTAGAAGAAAAAAACAAATCGAGCTTTTTCACTTTGAATGACTTTAGACCAGTTTAAAGCTTTATGTCTTAGCCAGGTCAATGGAATCTCTCATTAGTGAATGACTTAAATAATTCGTATAGAGTACAACTCTAAAAATGATAAATGGCATGCCTCAGGGCTTCATCTTCGGACCATTTTTATTTTTATCACCAGTTTGATGACAGTTTTCTCTGCACAAATTTCACTTGAATGCTGATGATACTGTCACTTATTTCTCTAGTCCTACTCAGCATCTTTCTCTCTCACTACAAGAAGTCTTTGATACTGTACAGAACATTTTTATGAGTTCAAATTAATCTTAAAGCCCAATTAAACAAAACTAATGATGATCATTCAAACACTGGACTTGCCCTTGACTATTACAGAAACTCAAGTTCACAGTCAGTTAATGCTAAAGGTTACAAAGATAAGACTGCAGCATAGAGCCAAAGTGACTAACCTCCAAGTTAAAAAGATCTGTTAGGCACATACTTTCATTAATTGTTTGATAATTTGATCATCTCAGTGCTGCAAATTGAACCATGTTTTCCCCTGAAGATCTTTGAGGTCACATTTAAAGAGCTTTGCAGGAATTTGTTTCAACCCCCTTATCTGTTACTGCAGTCAAGTGCTTATCTGAAACTTTCTAAACAAAACTCATGATTTATTGGTTTTAAAGGCCACTTACTGGGGAGCTAAAGCTTCAGTTTACTTTAAATCTCTTTATGCTACCGTGTTCCTTTCACTGCTTTCTAAATGAAGACAAAAACGAGTCAGGTCAGTGTCCTGTTTCCTCTCTCCGTAAAAGACGTGGACCTAAAATAACCCTTTCACCAGCCGACCGGGTGGTGGACATGATGGAGGAGTGTGGGGTCAGACACTCACTCACAGAGGATGTCAGTGGAGTCTTAATGAGACGTTAAATACCACCGAGTGTTTTTCATCCTGCAGAGTGTTTCTGCCTCCAGCTGTGTCCCCATACGGCCCCGCACTCTGACATCACATCCTGTCCCGTTCTGCTCCACTAAACTCTCACTAAACACATTAGACTGGTTACTAATTGGTCTGCTATTACATTTCCCATCACTCTGTCCCAGTGGATGTGTCTGTGTGTGCTGTTGAATGAGGTAATGAAAAGCACAAGTTGTTTTGCACAAGGTCTGTCGTTCTCTCTGTTCTCCGACATTCTCACAACTAATGGCAGGACCCTGAGGAAATGTTGACCTCCTGACACACTAAAACTGTCACAATTTTTCAAAAGTGAAATATTTTTAACTAGCATCATAAAGTACTGAAGCTTCAAGAGTACATTTATTTTACTTGACACAGGTGTGCAGGAAAAGTAGATCCATCAAAAAGTGCAAGCAAATACTTGTCTAAATTGCACTTTTTGTCAGTAGTAGATGTTGCCAAAGTCTAAACACAATGCTTTGAGCCCTTACCAATGTTTGAGTGACCCTGCAAAGCAGATTGATTGTAGATATATCTTGCAAAGCTTCTATCTGAAAAGCTAGTCCTCAGTCACAGACTAACCAGACCAAAACAGCATCATTTGAGGAGAAGAAGGCGGCTGCTACTGTGGTTTAGTTGTACTGTAAGCCTGAACAGCAGCCAATGAGGAGAGTAGCATGGATGCAATTATGGCCATAATTTTATTAGAACTGGACATTTCTTTATTAAAAAAAGAGCAAAGTTACAAACTTAAGAAGCTTTGCTTTGTGGAAAAGATGTTTTTGATCTTATCACAACTAGCGATTAGGGATGCATCATATTTGGTTTCCACAAATATCAGATATGCCGATATTCCCTAAATAATTTTAAGCAATTCCGATAACAATAGTGATAATTGAATGCAGTTCACACCTTAAATTTAAGTCCTTAAACCACACAATTTAAAGTTAAGGGTCGAACAAATTATCAAATTTCAGTCCTTAAAATGTGAGGAATGATCACCAATAAAGACAATAACTTCAACTCAAGTGGGTCGTAATTTTGGTGATAATTATCACAACTGCTCTAACAGATGATTCACTTTTTAGGCTGATATCTACTACTACCATTATCTTACTGATAATGCTGTGCATCCCTTCTAGTACGCGTATAATTTCCAATCTGATCAAATGCAAATTAAAAATCAATTTAGCCAACTAGTCTTAAGTCATGTAGAAACATTCTGTCAACCAACCTCACACTGCAAAAGCAGAATAACTTTACATTGACTGATGCTTACGTTAGCAGCACTAGCACCACTGACCTTCCATCCTCTTTACTGGTTAACGTCTGCATTCCTGTGCTAGTTATAGTCGCTTAGTGCTTTGGTTATATTTAAGTAAAGTCTGACACAGCATTTGGTCAACTGTATACCTATTTTACAGATCAGAATAGTGCTTAACCGTGCTGTTCATACAAGATGCTATGCTAGATGCAGTATGTAAGAGTTTGTTTATATCTGAGTAAAGAGGATATAGGCAGCAAGGCAGTGTCCATTAAGAACAACTACAGTGGCTAACAGTGGCAGGCTGCTGTGTCATAGGCCGGGGTAGTAGGTATGAAATGATGCAAAGTTTGAACAAACAGGGGCTGTCCACAGGAAGAATTTTTTTTGTATTCACATTTTATTCACATGGAAAAGGTATTCTGGGAGCCCAATAACACTTTGAAACCAGGTCCCAGAGTGAACAAGTCTCTATAGGCCAATCGTTTCATCTCCGCCAGCAACAACAACATTAGCTAGGTATGCACAATATTATTGGCCTGGTATTTAAAGAGTTGTAAGAAATAAGGTTAGTTTCGTAATTCATCCTCAAACCTTAAATTGTGTTCAAAGGACTGAATTTTTAAGTTATGTAAAACAGATTTAAATACTGGTATCAACATCAGTATCGCCTAAAATGTATCTGTAAATGTCAGCATATCGGATATTGGCAAAATTCCAATATACTATTGACAGTTGACTGTAGAATATTTAGGAGCGAGGATATTTCACGACTGGACTTGTTGCACAGGTGGCATCCTATCACAGTACCACACTGGAATTCACTGAGCTCCTGAGACCGACCCATTCTTTCACAATTGTTTGTAGAAACAGTCTGCATGCCTAGGTGCTTGATTTTATACACCTGTGGCCATGGAAGTGATTGGAACACCTGATTTCAATTATTTGGATGGATGAGTAAATACTTTTGGCAATGTAGTGTATATGAGAGTGTATCTAACATACCAGGTTTAGTATTAGATGCATAAATCAACACATTTTTCACATTTTTTAACATATCTGTCTGGTTATAATTTCAGATTTTGAGATATGGGATTTATGTTTTTTTAATAAGCTGTGATGATCAAAATTTAAACAAAAAAGCTTTAAATGTTTTACATTATGTGCAGTGAATCAAAACTGTGTACAGGTTTAATTTTTTTAAATGAATTAGGGGAAAAAAAAGAAACGTTCCCATGATATTCTAAATTTCGTGTACCTGTATACCTGATTTGTTATCATGGCATAAAAACAAAAGTCGTAGATGCCAATTATTGGTTAGTTTTCGTGTTTTTTCATTCTCAAAAATAGGAAGCAAACTTTCATTTGACTTGTCAATGGAAGGTTTCAATTTAGGTTGTAAGAAAAGGGGAATGGGATTATTAGTTTTTGTGGATATTGCTACCCTTGCTAGTGCTTCTGAATGATCCAAGTTCTAATGGATACCACAGTTGTTACTTTTCTATTACTGTAAATAACAAACATGTGAATCAGAAATATGTTTTTAAATGAACTTGTATGTCTTTGCTATTTAGCCAAAAACAAACTTTGCCTCTAAACAACTTTATATACTGTATTATGCCTCATTTAATTAGCTAACCAACTTTTACCCTGTCAGTCGCAACACAGTTAATAAGGTGATCCAAATGGGTCACAGCTAGATCCAACGCTGCCACACTAACCAGTTGAAAGTGTCAGGGGCAATTTCCAGTTCAGTTATAGTCTGCTTAATGGAAGCAGCTGCTCCACATCCATATGACCTAATGACCTTTCTATTTTTAATGCTAGCGATCACAAAAGCAATAGAGATTATATTTTTTACTCTTGGTATTAAGAAGTATCAAAGTTTTAAAAATGTAAGTAAAAATTGGACCTTACTTGAGATGACTCAAAGCAGCTGACATGCCAGCATATGACACCACTGTGACTATGTCCTTAATTTGTTTTGTGGTCCATTTTTATCTGGCAGAGATCCTGATGATGTGATAAAAAGCCGTTTTCAACACAAACCCTGAACTTCCTGCATGCCAGATACCTGATATCCAAGCATTTTATCCATTTGTTTTTTCCATTCTTGTCACTCCCTTCCTCTCTGTGAGTGTCTCAGAGTGAAATTGTGAAACCTCTGGCAGAGACGGACGGTTTCCACTCTGACTCAGCTGGCAGAGATAAGATTGTGAGGAACGAACAAGAGAAGTAAAAGCCTCTGCTGAAGGACAATGAGAAGATGACTGGACGGAAACGTGGGCGTTTTTGCTTGGAATAATGAAAAGTTTTATTTGATCAGGAATTTTGATTTTGCACACTATTCTGAGTCAGTCATCTAATCAGAAAATGGGAAACATATTACTCAAGTCCCTGTATTTATATAGCGCGTTTAAATGTAAGAGGAGATGACAGAAGGAGCTTTGCAGATTAGGCATATGAAATAAACATGCCTGAGCACAAGTATGCATGAGTCAAGAGCAATAAAAATCATTTATTTAATATTGATGACAAAACACAAGCCAAACCAGCATTATTAGACACCATCAGAATGAAATAAAGTTAGAGGACACAAAAGATTGCATTCAAACAGAGATAAAAGCAAGATCTTTAATTTTATGTTAATGTTAAGTTTAAGAGGTGCCTGTGCCAAAGACTTCCAATATCAATAACCTGCCACCTCTAATTTTGTGCTCTTCATATTGATATGAGATAGGTTTTTGTCCTCTTATCTGAAAATTGGCTGAAATATGCACACACTTAAACTTTTCTCAGAAGCTTTGATTCTCTTTTGCCATTCCGTTTTGATGATTTTGTCATTTGCTGCAGAACAATTGGTGCAAAAGACATTTTTGAAATCAGGGGACCAGGGCTTCAGGAACGAGACATGTCTGTAGACAACCACTAGATTGCATTTCAGGTTGCAGTTGTCCTATGTGGAAATTGCAGGTTAGAGGTTTCTTTAAGGTTACTCTTTGAAGAAGTGATGTCTCAAAACAAGCAATGGGACCACAGTGGTATGAATTAATCTCATCTTCCCTACCTGTGAGCAATAAGAACACTTTACAGTAGAACTATTCACATATATAGATGTGTTTAGGAAGAACCAGGTCAATTGCGGTCCATCCATCCGTTCATCCATACCCTTTATCCCTGGCACATTCAAGGGGGGTCTGAAGCCAATCCTGGGGGCATTGCTAACTAACCACATGACATCATGTGGGGAAAATCTGAGAACGGCTTGTTTGGGGGGGGGGGTGTCTTCTGGGGGTATTGTGGACAGACCAGGGGCACATATTTTTGTTAGAAAAGCCTGAAAAGTGTATTTTGCATAAAATGTGACATTTATGGTGCAGGTTTAATGAAATATGTCAAATAAGTTAAGAAAAAAGCTTATAGAGAAACACCCTCTGATTACATTAACACAACATTCAACACAATACACTGCTGTCACCTGAATATTACAGCCTTTGTTACTGTCATATCTTTCAATAGATACCATAATACTGATAATGTTCAATGTGTGTTTGTGTTCAGTGACAGCGGTCAGGTGAAGCTCCACCCAAGTCTATTCCTGCTACTGCTTGTGCTCAGTCGACTCTACCCGTCTCCCATGGATGGATCTTCATCACCACTGGGATTGGCCCCCTTCATGCCCTTCATCATCAGGTCAGTGGCAGTCCAACAAAGACGACACTTACATACAGTACTGTGCAGAACTTTAAGGCATGTTGCGGCCAACAGTTGAGGCTGAAGTAAGGCATAGATGTGGTAAGTACGCTGCCTGAACCCACCAGTGGGCTGGGAACAGGATTGACACAACCCGATCATGCTCTGGATGTCCTTGCATATTACCAGGGGCCTACTACTAGCCTGGAGTTGTCAAGGCAGGTACAAGGCTTGCCACAAGCCCTTGGTTTTGTGGATGGAAGGCCGTATTACTCAGTCAAATTATTTTAACTCTCACGTAGGAAAGACACAAATAGTGTCAAGCCATTTCTGATGTGGTATGAGGTATTAAAGGAATTTTGAGGCTATTACTGTCATGGTGATAACTAAAAATTGTTATGAATCTACCCTTCCCTTGTTTACTTCAATTAAACGACCAAATTTAAACACTACAACAAACATAGAAACAAAGAAAATGTATACATACATTAACAATAGCACTCCACAAGACAAGACTTATTCAAAATAAGTATTATTTTCTTTATTTGGTATCTGATAAAGTGTTATAAAGCTGTTTTTTATCATGTCACATTCTTCATCATTAAAGTGACCCTGAGTGTAATTTAGCTCCTAGCTACTTAAGAACCAGTTGAATTTGATCATCTGTTGCATTGTGTTTCTGTCAGCTGAAATAGAACTTCAAGTTCTTCACATAAAACTTATCTTAATACTAGAATATAAATTTTAAAGGAGAAGCATGAGTGTTTGGTGATGTTTTATCGATCCTCAGAGGGTCATACACCTGCTCTAAGAGCAAGATAACATTTCTCTGGAGCAGAACCCATTCTAAGTTTAGAACAGTCTCACAGACTAAACACCTGCAGACTCAACATCAGTGCGTGTTTTTTTTGTTTCATTTCCAACAACTTTGATAAAAGCGTCTTTCTTGTTCATTTAAGTTGTCTTCTGTGAATGTGTAAAAATCAGAAACCTTTCTCTGAGCCTGAGTGTTTGTGCTTACAGAGACTAAACACTTGTGTGTCTGTTTTGTGTAGCGTTGTGTCGAGTTAGATAGTGGCTGGCGTTATCTGAACTCAGCTCAGTGTTTGCCAACGAGGAGAGCTGCCAGGGGAATGGGAACCTGTGGTCACAGACTTCATTTTTTACATTCCTGAGCTGCAAAGAGTTCCAAATATTATTGTACCATGCTCATCTGCTGCACCTGCACACACCTACTTTCACAGTAGTGATAGTGCTGTTATACTGTCTTAACATATAATTTAATCACAGTAACATGTCTGATTTAAACCTTTAATCCCAACCTTTAAAGTCCCTGCACCTCAACCTAACTTTATTATATCACTGCTCACTGTAGGGTCATCAACTACATTTACACAAGGGCCAGATTTAGTCTTGACAGAGAATCTGGGGGCTGGACTTTCAAATAAACAAAAATGAAATAAATATTTTGGTCTGATAAGCATATTATTGTATTAGTATTTGATTTCTTTTCAAAACACAGGAATTTTTTGGATATTACCAGTGAGATCTGTCCCTATCATCTATATTGCAGCAGGCCACAAAGAGACAGGGCAGCCCACAGAATTGTCTGGGCCCCTGAAAATCCCAAAGAATGTACAATCTATTTTTGACCATTTTTGCCTCTTTTAAAACAAATTTTGCCACTTTTCGCCCATTTTGCCATTCTTAAACCCATTTTTGCAACTCTCCTGCCAATCACTGTTTCTGTGTGCCACTCTTTAGCCCCTTTTCATCACTTTGCCACGCTATTTTTGCTTTATTCTTGCCACTTTTAACCAATTTTTGATTTTTTTTGCCTCTTAAAAACAGTTTTTCCATTCTCTAACCAGATTTAAACTGCTTTCCTGCACGTTTTATCCCCTTTGTGCCACTTTTATATCAATTTTTGCCACTTTTTAACCCCTTTTCATTACTTTTTGCACCATTTTTGCCACTAATAACTCTTTTTTGATACGTTTTGCCCCTTTTTTTCCTCATTTACCAATTTTTGCTGTATATTAACCTCTTTCCTGCACATTTTTACCCTTTTTTGCAATTCCACAACCCATTTTGCTACTCTGACCCCTTTTCATCACTTACTCTGGCCATTTTTGAAACATTTCTGCCAGTCTTAACTAATTTTTAAAAAGATATTCAGTAATAATGGCTGACGAGTGAATGTCTGTAAAAACAGATCAAAATCAGATAATTCTAAAACTATTTCAATAGTATTTGTTTTTGGGATGGATTTAACATCTGCAGACATGTGAAGTCCAAAGTTACTCCTTCAACCAGAACATCTTCTTTTCCTCCTGTTATGAATTTAATGATCTTCTGGGGGCTGGACAGGGAGTTTTGGTGAGCCTGATTTGGCCCTCGGGCCACCAGTTGATGATTAATGCTGTAAAGGATTCAAACACCTTACACACAGTCAGAGACTGCTGTCACCTAAAACTTATATTTTGAAAGAAAATATATATTTTAATACAATAAAATTTTAATAAGACATATTGATATATATATATATATATATATATTAGTTTATTTGTCTGTTTATAAGTTTATAACTTCAGCCACATAATGTAGTTGATGACCCCTTAACTACACAATCTGACATTTCATTTCAACAGTCCAGAAGAAATCTCCATTCCTTTTCTGATTTTTTTAATTTAATTTTTTTTTATTTATAATTTATTATTTTTATTTATTTTATTTGTTTATTTATTTGTCTTTTTTTTTTTATTCACCAATAAGTGCATAGAAACAAATATGTAAACAAACAGATATACAGGTAGCAAGTTACGGTGTTGATCTACAAAAGCTTTTTGTATATAATAAACATTAAAAAGAAACAACAAATTAAAGAAAAAATCAAGGAGGGAAAAAAAATGAGAGAAAACAAAATAATAAAACAAAATAGAGAGATAAGAACAGAAAGACAAAGGAAAAGGACAAACAAGTGTAGCAACAAAATGATCTTGAATGAAACAAAATGATTTTTGGCAGGTATTTCATGATGTGTTTGTTATGGTACTTTTCCTTTGAGGTTCATATAGATTTTCATAGAGATTCCCAAACTTTCTTTTTCCTTTCTCCTCCCTGTATACACAAGTGTATTTTATTGAGCTTTTGGAGTTGATTTTTGTGGGTTGCTAATTGTTGTTCCATTGATATTTGATGTGTTAAGAGGTCTTACCATTGTGTTTCTTCTGTTCTTACAGTTGAACAATATTGTTTTCTTGGCGGTAGCGCTACAAACAGGGGTATTGTGACTTGTTTTGAGTTAGTGTTGAGTCCTACTGAGATTCCAAGTATGAAGACAGAGGGGAATAGTGGTATGTTGTGGCCAAGGAAGATAGAGTGGTGGTTATTTGTTTCCAGAAGTTGTGAATTGGTGGGCAGAGCCAGGGTGCGTGGAGGTGGTCGTCAGTGGAGTGTGCAGTGAGTGCAAATGTCTGCTTCAGTGAGTCCCATGATGTGCATCCTGTGCTGTGTGAGGCGTGTCCTGTGGATGATTTTGTTCTGTATTAGCTGCATGTTGGTGTTACTGGACATGGTGAATGTGTTGGTCCAGACGGTGTTCCAAAATTGACTGCTTGTGTGGATGTTGAGGTCTTTTTTCCAGTCCTTTGCTGAACAAAACGTGATAAACTAAACATCAAACTTTAAACAGCTTTATGCGCCATCATTTATCTGTGGTTTCTGGTGAATTTCATCAGACTTTACTCACATCGACTTTACTTTGCTCAGACAACCACAGAGATAAATACACAGACTGAAGCTTTCACTTGTTTTACAAAGAGCATGACAGTTCTAGGTGTTGTTGTTGTTGTTTTTTTTTTTACATAAATTTATTTCTAATTTATTAACCACTGAATTGTTTTCCAGTTATTTAAACAAGAAGAAAAAGTTATGCTCATCTTTAAAACTCTGCACTCGTGTGCACTGGGTGTTTGGACATATTATCTTAGATGATGCTTTCAGTCAGAGGATTTAAAAATGAAAATCAGTCAGAGACTATAATGTGATCATTTCTCACATGTTGAGCTCCCAGCTATATGGAAACATAAACATAGGGTGTGTTGGAGAAACACATCTTCCCCTTACTCATAAAACATCTCACACCATGTCTTCAAAAAGTTAGATAATGAGATATGAAAAAAATGACCTTTTAGTTTAGCGATTTGTAAGAATCAAAGATATTTAACTTCTTTTATTAAGTAACACATTAAGGGAAAAGTTTATCATTATAAGACTACCGACCTGAATGCAGACTTTTTCTACAAATATGTGTGTGTGTGTTTCTCGCTGTTTATTGGTGAGTTTCTGTGTGCCTGAGAGGAAGAGGGGAGGTTAGGTTGAGACCTTGGCATAGGAATGCTCTCCTGACAGTTTGCATAACAGCTCTTGACTTTGTGTGTTTGCTCCCTGTGTATCTCTCTCTGGGTGTTGGTAAGTGAGTGTGGTTCACAGGTGGAATCTCAGGAAAGTATGGAGTGGTTTTCTAAGCACTGAATGTTTTGGGTAGTTGGATGATGATAGTGTGTTATAGTTTGCATTTCCTCTAATCTTTGTGTAGTTGATTTATCAAAGTTAATGAATATGAAGTGCTTTTTACAAACACACAATAAACATTAAACAGCTAAAGAGATGCTTGTTTTTTTATTTTAGATATTTAGACTGCTTGTGTTTTATTAACTTTACAGTTCTTTTTCATGTTGATAGCATAGACTGTAGAAAGAATTGGACAAAGCCTGTGTGACATCAGCTGTCTGCTTACAATAGGTGAACTCAAACAGCTCTTGAAGCCAGTCCACAGTGGCTTCCATATTGAATTCGCCGTCTCTTTGGATCAACCTAATGGCCCCCCCGCTGAGCTCGACTTCCTGTCAGCTAGCTAGCTAGCATTCTGGTTGACAGAAACGTAGCTTCTGCCTGTCAAGCTATCTGTCAATCAAATGAGACTTGCCAATCAGTCCGCAGTGAGGTTTTTCCTAAATAGAATCAAAATGATTTTGGTACAAAAAATTTCACCCCCGTACAGTGAGAGCACATGAAGACATGAAGACAGACTGTAAACCAGTTAATTTCTAGTGCAAAAACCGTCTGTTTAACAGGTGTTCAGGCAGGACTTCCGGTGTTCCTGTAGCCAGCCTCAAGTGGACACTCGGTGTATTGCTTTTTTTGCACTTCTGTGTTGGCTTCCTTTTTCAGGACTGGAGGATGCCGCTTGGTTTTTACCAGGAAAAGATATCTTGATTGTGAGGGACGTTAGTGGCAAAGGGCCAGGAATGGTAGAATTAGCATTGCCACTACCAACTCACTTCAGCAGTACCTCTTTTGGCAGCTTTTTTTTCAGCTCCCAGAAAAGTAACTACAGGTGCATCTCAAAAAAAAAATTAGAAAGTCATTGAAAAGTTAATTTTTTTCTTTGATTTACTTAAAAAAATAAACGTATATGTTCTACATTCATCTCATGCAAAGCAAAATATTTCAAGACCTTTTTTGTTTTAATCTTGATGGCTACAGCTTACAGCTTACAAATTATAATGTAAAAAAAATCCAGTATCTGAATGTATCAGAATATTGTGGAAGTGTTGAATTTCTCGTCAGTTATTTCGCTCCCTCTGATTCAGTACACACAACCACAATCAAGGGGGAGAGTCTTGACTTGATATTTCTCCAGAATACAATAACCAACATCTTCCACAAGAAAGGTAAGCCACAGTAGGTCTTTGCTAGATGGCAGGCTTTTCTCAGAGGCTGTATCAAAGCTTATTCATGGAAAGCTGACTGAAAGGTAAAAGGTGCACAAGCACCAGGGATGAGCTCAGCTTCCAGAGGATTGTCAAACAAAGCAGATTCAAGAACTTAGGGGAGCTTCACAAGGAGTGGACTGAGACTGGAGTCAGTTTATCAAGAGCCACCACACATAGACGGGTCCAAAAATGTTGTGTTTAAATGTCCTTCCACTCCTGAACCACAGACTCAAGTGCCTCACCTGGGCTAAGTAGAAAAACAACTGGACCGTTGCTCCGTGGTCCAAAGTCCTGATTTC
The DNA here is from genome assembly GCF_018320785.1 of Cheilinus undulatus. Classification (NCBI taxonomy): domain Eukaryota; kingdom Metazoa; phylum Chordata; class Actinopteri; order Labriformes; family Labridae; genus Cheilinus; species Cheilinus undulatus. Next base: position 8,589,932 of record NC_054870.1, on the reverse strand, counting down.
ACATTAAATCTAATTTAGAATTTCATTTGTAAATCAAGGTCCCCGAATCTGGAGGAAGATTGGAGAGGCACAGAATCGCAGGTTTTCAAAGTCCAGTGTTTTCAGTTTCCACAGTCAGTGATGGTTTGGGGTGCCATATCTTCTGTAGCTGTTGGTCCATTGTGCTTTATGAAGTCCAGAGTCAATACTGTCAGGCATCGGCCATATTTTAAATCACTTCATTCTTCCATCTGCTGAGAAGCTTTATGGAGATTTTCTTTTCTGGCAGCACTTGGCACCTGCCCACAGTGAAGCCAAAAGTACCAGAAACTGGTTTGTTGACCATGGTACTACTGTGTTTGATTGGCCAGAGAACCCCATAAGGATCTCTAGGGAAATGTCAAGAGGAAGATGAGAGACATCAGATTCAACAGTACAGACGAGCTGCAGGATGCTATCATTGCAACCTGGGCTTCATAACACCCAAGCAGTGTCACGGACTGATTGCCATGACTCCATGCCATGGCACATTGATGCATTCATTTGTTCAAAAGGAGCTCCAACCAAGTACTGAGCGCAAAAATGAGCACAATTTTCCAGGAGGTAAATATTTCTGTTATAAATACTTTTTTGATTGTTTGACTGTTTTTTAATATTCTAATATACTGAGATAGTGGCACCTAGAGGCACCTGTAAGCTTTCCATCTAACTTGCAGTAAAACTAAACCAAGACTTTGCACTTTGATGTCGAGATCAGACTTTATACATAATTTTCAGCTGTGTATGCTAAGTTTTAATCTTAAATTAGTTATGTTGGAGGTGATTACAAAAAGACTTTGTATGGTTTTTAACCTTCAAACTTAGTATGACTATAAAGTTGTTGTTTTTACCCTCCATGTTTTTACTTAATTTTACCTGGCTTTTATTTTTCATATTTTTACTGACTCATTTTATAATCTTTTTTATCTTGTTGATTCAGTTTATTTGACTAAGTCTTACTCTTTTTTAGTTTATAACACTGTGGTCATTTTAAGCTGTTTTTCCTGTCTTGTGATGTTGATTGTGTGAGAAAGGCTTACCTTGCCTACCGTAGTCAAACTAACAGAAAACATTCACTTCTACCATCATGTAAACACACTGATGGATAACAATGGGGTCCTCCGGTGCAAAGCATGTAAGTTTAAGGACAACTGATATCAGATATCTGGAAAAATACTTTCTAATCTGTCTGCAGGTCATTATTTACAGTGCAAGTCCAATTTGAGATGCAGAACAGATGGGAGACCAGACTGTTATTTGCTGTCTTTTGTAGATGTAAATAGATTTTAATGAGGAGCTAAAATGGTCTTCAGTTGATAACCAGTGGGTCTTTGGGTTGTAATTCAGCCTATGTATTTGTCCTCATGGGCTCTCTGGACTGCTTTTCAGCAAAGACTGCTCAAGCCTGCTTGTTTAAAGAACACACACCGAAACAAAAATACTACTGACATCAAAATCATTTCCACGTCTTAAGTTTCTGCATCCACGTTCAAATGTCTGAGATTGAAAGTTGTGGGACAAAACTGATTGATGTTAGATTCCTGATGAGTTCCAAGCATAGAAACATCTCCTTTTTATTTTAAACATTCTCTCAATTATCCTTAGCAAATTTTCACCAGCAGCCACTTTGAGAGCAGCAAATGGACTCCAGGTATCGTCCTCACTTCACCATCTCCACATTCCTTGGTACATTATTGTAGAAGGGTGTAGATCCAGGCTCATCAGCTGCACTGGTAACCCTCTAAGCTAGCTCTTAGCATCAGCAGTGAATGACTGCGTCCAACACTAACATACTGCCTGTGCTTTCTATAGGTTCTTTGTGGATTCTGATGACACATTGGGGTCAGGAAGTGGGAGACAGCCATAAGGAGTGAATGAGGATAGAGGAAAGTTAGCTCTTTAAAGCTCTGAATGGGCCTTTAAACTGCTGTTATCATCAGAAAATGTCTATATAATTTTAGTTTGATCCTTACAGTTTACAAAAAAGTATTTTTCCGCAGATTAACTGATTTACTTGGTGTGGAGGTCAATATCACAAAGAACTCAGTCCTGCAGGCCTCCATGGATCATCCATTAGATGAAGGAAGTCAAGAGCCTTGAGGAGTTTTGTGAGCTAAGAGACTTGCTAAGCTCCTTTTACATAACATAACTTCCTAATTCTTTGACAAACATGGTTTTAAATGAAACAGTGATTTACTATCCACAAAATAAACCTTGTAAGGGAAGCGATCAAGTGAATGATGTGTCATTCACAAATGAGCATGTGCTACAAAATGCCTCTTTTATGTTAGCCATGGTAGCTAGCTCTTTTAAAGAACCTGTGGAGCCCACTTTGGATTCTACAATCCCCTAGGTAAGAGGAAGTCTGACTCGACATATTCAATATGTAATGTAGGCTAAACGAAAGAGGGATGTTTCAGAAATGATTCAAATGCCCAAGCTCACATCATGTGCCACCACCCAACAAAATTCTTTTATATTGCATGCAATGACAATAAAGTATCTTATCTTATGTATCGATCTGCCAGTCAATTGATCTGTCACTAACCCTCACTGGGACAAACAATTAACAAACTGCCAAAGTTAATGTTAGTAGTTAGCAGTTGGGTGGGCTTTGATACATGATGTAACTGATGTAATACATGAGGTTGAATATCAGTCACTTTGCAGAAACTTTGCCAACACTATGTTGCCTTGAAAAATGTAGACATATTTCTTGGTGTTAGCTGACTGTGTGGTACGTCACATCACTTAATCCAAAGGAGACTGTTTGCTCTGTTTATGTGAGGTTTAGGGAATAGAAGGATACTTCATATCAATTGACAGCTCCACTTCTCTCTTCACCCAAGTGTCCTGACATACGGCCCCAGATCAGATAAGCCGACAACAAAGTTGATCATTGATCTTTGGCCTAGGGTGCTCTGGTACCTGTTACACGCATGAGCATCCCTATCCTTGAACATGGTGTTTGATATGTCCAACCCACGACTGGCACAAATGCCCAATAACAACATATCACTGAGGTTCAGATCCGGTAGGCTGTTCTTCCCTATCACCCCTCTCCTGGCATCTCCATCATTGCTCACATGAGCGTCCAAGTCCCCCAGAAGAACAATGGAATCTCCAGGAAGTATCCTGTCCAGGACCCCACCCAGAGACTCCAAGAAGGCTGAGTACTCTCTATTGCCGTTCGATGCATAGGCACTAACGGCAGCCTGAGTCTTAGTCCTTGCAACCTGTGGTCACAAATAGGTGACCCTCCTATTCCCCAGGGAAATCTCTAACTCCCCGGCACTCAGACGGGGGCTTGTGGGTATCCCCCCACCAGCCAGCATCTCTCATCAACGGGATCACTGGAGTAAAAGAGCGTCCAGCCAGTGCAGATTCTTTGTGCGGAGGAAGGCCAAACTACATCTAGCTGGTAACGCTCCTCCTCCTGCACAAGTCCGGCTCCTTCCCTGCCAGAGAGCCGTTCATGTGCCCAAACCAGTCTGTACTTGTTCAGGGTCAGCACACCTAGGTTTTCACCCTTGTGTTCCACCTACTTTCTATTTCACCTGACACTCATGCCTATTCCTGCAGGTGATGGGCCCATTGGGTGGTGGCTCCATGTTACCATTTTGGGCTGAGCCTGACCGGGCCCCATGGAGGGAAGCCTGACCTCCAGACGCTCACTATCATGCTACCCACCCAGGTCTGGCTCCAGGGGAGCACCCTGGTTTCCCTTTCTGGGCAAGGTGACTCCAGACCTTGGACTCTGAAACATGCAGGTTTTGTTGAATTGCTTTTTGTCTGGATCCTCCCCTGGGACCAGTTTGCCTTGGGAGACCCTACCAAGCACTAATGCCTCTGACAGCACAGCTCCTGGGTTTACTGGGACACACAGAACTTTCCACCATGATAAGGTGGCAGTTCTTGGAGGGGACATTTCAAATTGTTCGTGAAAAGAAAATTATAGCTGACAAGTTCTCTAGGCTAAAGAGGAAAAGGACATCCAGATTGGTATCAACACAAAATGCCAGCATCTGTGGCTTTTGTTAGGGTTGTATTTGTGCCCCTGCCATGGGTAACTTTTACATCTGTGGAGGCACCATTAATACTGAGAGGTACATACAGGTTTTGGAGCAACACATGCTTCCATCCAGACGACATATTTTTCTGAGATGTCTCTGCTTATTTCGGCAAAACAATGCAAAGCCATATTTTGCATGATTTACAACAGTGGTAAAAGTGTGGATACTAGGCTGACCTGCATGCTGTCCAGATTCACATAACCTGTAACCTGTTTTTATTCACATGTTCCTCAACATCCCAACATTTTTATATTTTTGGGGTTTGTTATTTGCTCCTTCTTGGTGCACAGCAGACTAGTAGAATAGATTGTGAAATTAGCTCTCCTTTACAACAAGAAATCAATAATAAGTCAGGAATCATTAATTTTGTACAGTAATTAAGTTAAATAGAATTGTGACATATGGAAATATTTGCATTTATAAAAGTTAGAAATAAGGTGTGATCACAGTGTTTTTGTGCTGTACATATTGAATTTCTTCAGGAGCTGCATATGCAAAGTTAGATTGTGATTGATTTTGATTGCTGCCTAAAGAATGAAACAAATCTTACAGATTACACTGTGTGTAGATAAAGGCATAATGAGGAAGGTTTCTGCCAGACAAATTCATCAGATTAAGAGAGCAGATGCTAAAATGCCATTACAAAGCAGCAAACAGGTATTTGAAGCTGCTGGTGCCTCTGAAGTCCCACGAACCTCAAGGTGTAGGATCCTTCAGAGGCTTGCAGTCATGCATAAACCTACTATTCAGTCACCCCTAACCAATGCTCGCAAGCAGAAATGGTTGCAGTGGGCCCAGAAATACATGAAGACTCATTTTCAAACAGTCTTGTTGACTGATGAGTGCCGTGCAACCCTGGATGGTCCAGATGGAGGAGTAATGGATGGTTAGTGGATGGCCACCATGCCCAACAAAGGCTGCCATGTCAGCAAGGAGGGGGCGGAGTCATGTTTTGGGCCAGAATCATGGGGAGAGAGCTGGTAGGCCTCTTTAAGGGCCCTGAAGGTGTGAAAATGCCATCAGCAAAGTATACAGAGTTTCTGACTGACCACTTTCCTCCATGGTACAAAAAATTGTTGGTTGTTGCCAATCAGAGCAACAAAACACATTATGTAGCCGCTACCGAGGTCCATAGAGAATTGCACGATGGAAATCATGGCATCTGCAGACATGTAGACAATCGATTTTAAAGGAAAACAACTCAATGCTGTTCTTTGTTCTTCTTTTGACAAAGAAATGCTGTCAAATTCTGATAAAACTAATGATTTAGCAGTATCCACGCTAATGTCTTCAGCCTTAATTGTACCAGCCTCTTGTTGGTTGCTTACGTCATGATGCTGCCACACTTGAAAGCACTGCCCCTCAATGCTGATTGGTCCTGTCACTTTCTAACCAGGCCTAAATGGTTTATATGGGAGCTTTGCAAAATCAAATCTCCAGTGAGAAACATGGAAACAGGCGTATCTATCTGCTTTGCAAGGTTACTCTAACGGTTGATGACTTGAAAAATTTACTGACTGTCATTTGCATCAACTATTTAGGAAAATCAGAGAAAATAGCATTTGCATAATAACTTGGGATGCGGTGTAGTTATCAGTAAACTGTTCAAACATTTATTTCATTTTGAAATGACTTCAGTCTTTAGATATATCGTCTGTGTGGGATGTTAACAGGTGTGCAGTTTTGTCAGAGAATTTCTTTGCACACGTCAAACACAAACCATCCCACATGTTGGAAATGATAAAAATAACTCAGCTCTGATTTCTTTGGCTCTGGCCGTGTGCCTCCTAACCCCCGACTCATCGTCCCCAGGCGTGTGAGGACGGGTCTAGTGAGGTCGGTGACTGTCCCCCCTCAACCCCCCTCTTTGTGCGATATGACCCCACATGCATACACACAGAGCTCTGAGGATTAAATGAACTAAGCCTCTCCTCTGTTGACAGGACGGAGCATCAGGCTTCATAACTCTCAGGATTTTATCTTCATATCCTCCCCCTCCCACACAGAGGTTTGACATTCCTCAGCCCCCCCCCCTGCGTGCATCACACCTGCCTGGGCAGTGATGACGAGGATGAAGGTGATGACGACAAAGAAAGGAGAGGCTGATGAGGAGCAGACGTATTTATTGTGATAATTAACGGCTCCTTCATTCCATCCATGTGTTCATATCTGCTCAAAAGTTTTATCTCGTTCTCCTCCTCCTCTTGGAGAGTAATTCATGTACTGTGATATCCACTCCAGGCGTCCCTCCTCACCCTCCTCCCTCCCCTCCTTCCTCATATCTCATATCTTTGGAAAGTTCACTCTGATGCCAACGGACTAAAGAGGGTTTGTTTTCCTTCCTTCACACAGTTTAAAGTTCATTTAATTTTGTTTGTGAAAAGCTTTAAATGCTGTAAACCTCTGTGTGCTTATTTTTAAGGAATGACAAAACACAAATACACATGTAGATTACTTTGAATTACTTGGAAGCCATTGAATGCCATGAGTTAATAAAACTTTAATACTAAGTTAAAGTTAACAGAAACGCTCCTGGTCTATCAACAGATATCAGACAGTTTTGATAGGTTCAGAAATGAAGGACATTTCTCCTACTTTTTTATCTGCAGTTAAGTTGTAGCTCCATTGTCTGTTATTAATCCCTCATAACTGGAAAAATGTTTGTTTTGCACAGCACACTTAAGAATCACTGTGTCTGGGAAGTAGTTTGATCGCTATCTTCTGCAATCATGTACTAAAGCGTGCAGGACAATGAACCTCTTAACCTCATTATTACTCCCACTGTGGCATGCGAATGTGCACGAATGGGATAATTTTAAAACTGATGGACACTTTACTAGGGCTGACACCCTCCAGTTTATTGGTCAGTTTTTTTTTAAATACTTGGACTGTGTTGAGTACATTTTGAAATCGGGACTTTTACTTCTACTTAAGTATGTTTTATCCAGAGTAACTGTACTTTTACTTGAGTACACACTCTTGTACTTTTTCCACCTCACTGCAGTCCTCTGCATCAATCTCCTAGTATGGCTGCTAATCCAAGTTAATCAGGTTGCACAGCTAAAAACAAATTTGCTAATAAGAGAGCATAAAGACTGGACACGGGAAGATCGGAAGAAGTTGTTGTGCACAGATGAGTCCAAGTTTGAGGTCTTTGGATCAAACAGAAGAACATTTGTGAGATTCAGAACAAATGAAAAGATGCAAGAACAGTGCTTAAAACCATCCGTCAAGCAAATAGGCAGCGTTATGGTTAGGGGGGTGCTTTGGAGGTGGTAGAAAAGGTGATTTGTAAGGAGAGGAAGGAACCTTCGGGAAGGGAAGCGATCACAAGATTTTACCATGCCATGCCATACCCTGTGGACAGCACTTGCTTGGGGCCAATTTAATCCTACAACAGGACAATGCAACAGGAGATGCTCCAGGAGGGAACGGGTGAATACTCATCAGATTACCTTAAAACTGACAGCTAGAATGCCTAAGGTCTGCATGGCTGTAACTACTGAGAAAGGTGGGGTTTTTTTGTTTTTTTTTTTCTATTAAGGCAAGGTTGAAGTACATTTTTCATTCAAATCCTTATTTCTAACTCTGACAATGTCAGCATGTCCAGTTCATTTGTTGTATTTCCTATTCAGGCTAATTTCATGAGTTTTTCCATGGAAAACAGGAAAAATTCCAAGTGATCCCAAACTACTGAGTGGTAGTGTACATTTCAAAGTTGAGTGTAAATTTAACTCCATTCTGAGTGAAATTGTCTTGCGTGTTGGAGTTATTTGACAGTGTCGAACTGCACAACGTTAGCTCAACTCTGTAAAGACTCAATTGATCTAAGCTCCACCACTGCCATTGAGGTTGACTCTGCTTTGTTCTTGCCAGAGGAGCCATACCTTACCACTGATTTTTAAGAGTTACTGCAGCTCTTTCATATTATAAAATATTTAACACTGTAATAGTAGTATAGTAGTATCTAGTATAATTTTAGCTGGATAACAGCCTGCAGTCGTTTGTTGTAGTTTCAGAAAGTCTCAGACACATCTGAGGAATCCCAGCCTTTTCTTCTGAGGTGAATCTCTGAATCTTCTCCAGATTTGATGGTCTTCTAGCATGGACTTTGGTCCTAAGTTCACCCCATGGATTTTCATAGGGACTTAAGTCAGGACTTTGTGCAGGCCAGTCTGTAATGTTTGCTTTGGTCTTCTGGAGGTGGCTCTTCACCAGGAACCACAGATGTTTTGGGTTGTTGTGCTCAGAGACAAAGAGATGACCCAGACCCAGTTTTGCTGCTGAATGCTTGAGGTTTTCTTTCCAAATCTTCACAAATCTTCTTTCTTCATGTTTCCTTCAAACTTTACGCGATTCACAGTTCCAGACGCACTAAACATCCTGAAATAAAACTCCCACTGCCACATTTCACTGTGGGGACGGTATTCTTTGAGTGAAACGCCTCTCTCTTCTTTCTCTTCTCTCCAAACATAAGCAACGTCTCTATGGCCAAAGAGCTCTAGTTTGGTCTCATTTGACTAAAGGACATGCTTCCAGCATGCATTATCTTTCTCCAGTTTGTCCTTAGCATACTTCAGTCTGGCTTGAAAGTGGTATTTTAATCTGGAAGCAGTCTGATTTGGATTCAAGTTTTTGGACCACAGGCCTTAGATATGTTGACTCTGGCAGACTTTGGCAGATCAACACTATTTGAACATCTATAAGTCTCTCCCAGTGTTTTTAATTTCATCCTAGTGATGGCACCAAGGTAGACATTAGCCAGCTGTACACGGAGTACACTAGAATAAAACCAATAGAATGACATAATCTGAAGAATAAATGTCAGAAATCTTCAAATTTATGGATACATTAAAGTCACAACAGTTCTGCAGTTCTCTTTTCTGTGGCAGACTGATGAGTTTACTGGTATTTACCCAACATGCAGACGTCTGTGTGGACAAAACTGATCTTCAAAATCAGGCCCAGATGAGTCTAGTACTCAAACATGCACAGAGAGAGGGGACGGCCCTGTTTCTAAAATTACACCCTTCCAAACTGTCATTTCCTTTTACAAAAGTGTTTCAATGGGACAAATTAGCTCAGATGGTTCACATATGGGCCCCAAATGTTTTGTGTGTTGGTGTGTCTGCTTGCGCTTGTGTGTAACAGAGAGACAGAGAGAGAGAGAGAGACTTTGTGCCTATAAATCCATGTGTACAGGCATGTAGAGCTCAGGAATGCGAACTGTTGTCCGTGTTTGATGCTCTCTGGTTGTCTATCTGACTGCAGGTGGGCGTATGTGTGTGTGAAAGAGACAGACATGTTCACAGCAGGTGGAGTGACATTTGTTGACAGTTGACTTGTTGCACAGCCGTTCTTTGTTCGTTTTGATTTCAAGCTTCTTATATTTTACTTTTCTATCAGGAGCATCAAACCAGAGTAGGAATTTCCTTCAAAATGTAATACTTAGAACACTCGAGTTATCATTGGCACACATTTCATTTGTTGTTCGTCTTCCTTGGTCAACACTCACCAGCATGTCAGTGTAATACTCTGTACTCACACAGTAGCTGTATTCACTTGGGGTATGAATCTCTCCTTCTCAAAACATTTCCATCCAAATGTCCATTCACAGGCAACAATTACTATTCATTAAGATACAAAACAGTTTGGTTTAATCTGATCCAATTGGGTTTGATCAAACACATATAAATGTAGACTCCAAATAAGTTTTTGCTTTATAAAAAAGAAGAAAAGGGGGAACAAGATAACTTCAAAATAGGCTAAGTGTCTTTAAGTTTATGTAGAAAAGAGTCAAAACTCCAGCCCTCCTGTGCAAACATTCTATCATGAGAAAGAGCTGTGATTGGACGTGAAAGGTGGGAGGTGATAATTGTAGTAATTCACAGATGCATTTGAATATAATGTACTTCTCACTCTAATCCCTGCTTGCATTAATGCTGATTCACCATGCTGCTGCTGCTGGCAAAGCTTAACCTCCTCCACCCCAGCCTCCTCCTTTATAGCATAAAGCTTGTTGTGCCCTAAAATAGAGGTTCATGCCACTTTGGATCAATTGCCTTTGAACTAATGTTATTGTATTCAGTACACATTGTAATAAATGTATCTATCCATATGGGGTTTTCTAGCCATGCAATCCCTAGAAAGTCAAAGCATGCTGCTTGCCTAACCCAGGGAGTGTCTTTTGAGCAGAGCCTTCTCCGCCAAGTAAAACTGTATATCCATTTTGTAGTGAAATGGTAAAATATAATTAAAGTGTTCCTAACTGAATTGTATTGTAACACAATATATGTGCCCTGGCCTTTCCTCAATCACCCCAAGAATCAGACCCCCTCCCCCTCCCCTTTCTCCACCAGAAAATGTGTGCTGAAACAAGCCGTTCTCAGATTTTCCCTTCATGATGTCATGTGGGGAGTTCGCACTGTCCCCAGGTTTGGTTGGTTCTCCCCACTTGTAAGAAAGTTCCACCGTCCTCACATCCATCAAGACACATCCATTTCCTTAGAGGGGCGTAGTCAGACAGATCAGTAAAATTTAGACACAGACACAGTAACGGCTCATTCTGAGCAGGGCTGAAACAGAGGGGTTTTTAAACATGCAAAAATCCAATACGGGAGTGTTTTTTCAGAAGCAAACTTCACAGGCTTGTTTTGGTGACCTCTGAGAACAATATAAACTTCCCCTAAAGGGGTAAAATATGTGACCTTTAATATTCACTTCTGTCTGTGCTGCTTTCTAGTGTTAGCATCTTAGATAATCTTGTTGTCTCAACAGATGAGATTCATGTGCTGCCGGTATATTATATCACTTTTATCTGAAAAGTTTAGACGAACAGACATTTCAAAAGTTATCCTTCCTTCACATTAAGTCCACATGACTTAATTTTTGTCAGAGAGAAAATTAACTGTAAGACATTTTGGTGATATTTGTGTAACACATCTAGCTGCTTAGCAGGCACCACCGACTGCTAGTGTAGCTCTTGTTTAAAGGCTGGCTTAGACTACATGAATTCAGCCAGATTTTCACCTGAATACAGTTGCAGTTCATCATCAAACCTGATGGCCTGATCATGAGCATGCGGAACAACAAACGGTCTTTTATAGTGTGACATAATCAATGATGCAGCCACAGGGATAATAAGAGCGCAATCACATTGTTTGACTAGTAAACATTCCATGCCACACTTAGGCATGGTACACTTCCCTGGCAAGGATTAAATAAGGGTTTGTACAAATACTCATACATGTACAAAGTATGGGTGTATAGGGTGAACATAGAGTGTAATCAATATGGCCGTTCCTCTCAGTCATTTTAGCAAAAATGATTGATTTTTTTTTTTTATTGAACAGCAGTTGTAAATACAATTTTTAGTTATTTAGTAGAATTCCTTAGAGACATCTGGACATCTTTTAAATTGAACAGCATCTATAAATGACCATTTAAACTACCCTGAGTGAAGTCAAAACACCACTTTTGAGCTTTCCACCCTGAGTGTTGTATCAGAGAAGAACAGTCGCTGTGAAAATATGTGTAAGATATTTTCCACTGTAAGGCTTAGCTGCTTCTTTGACCTCCATCACTTATCCCATAAACGCCTTCTGCACAGACTCACATGAACATAACACACACCATTCACCCTTCTGTGATTCTGTCCTGTAAAGGTGTGTACGTGTTGGCTGTGCTCCATTCATGTGACTGTACAGCATGTATTCTATGTACTCTATATGTTTTAGTACAAATCCTTTTTTAACCAACTGGCCAAGCTGAGCATCACACAGAACTGCAAAAATAAATCATAGATGTGTTCTGTAATAAATATTCCAATGACATTTAGAATGAGCAACTACTAATACCAATTTCAATACGTCCTTTATAATGTTTGTTTAAAAAACATTGAGAATCACAATGAGCCACCAGAACACACATCTGAATTGGTCTGGATTTTCACATCGATGCATCTCTGTTGTATTGTTCAGTTAGAGGGTGGATCAAACAAAAGGCTAAAGATTGCTGTTAGAGATAGATTTCATTTCATTTGACACAGCTTTATTTGGAGTTTTTATTTGATTTAATCTCCAAGTCTGTTAGAAAAGAAGGGGACATCTGTGCTTAAACCCCCCCCCCCCACATGAACAGTGAAATTACATTTTGAAATTGTCTGATATTCTGATATCCTGTTGTCCCGGCAGATCTTTACACAGTAGTATGTTCCATAGTGGTCTAAGTCTCTGTTTCAGTTAGACATGATTTCATTTGACTGTGTGACAAAGCAGGGACATAACTTTTTTTCACATTTATGAAAATTTCAAATAATGAAATATCACATTGACATAAGTATTCAGATCCTTTGTAACAACACTTGAAATTTAGCCCAGGTGCGTCCATTTCTCTCTATCTTTTCTGAGATTTTTCTACACCTTGATTAAAGTCCACCTGTGGTAAATGAAAGTGATTGGACATGATTTTGAAAGGCATCCACCTTTACATAGGGGGCCTCACAGCTGACAGTTCATATCAGAGCAAAACCAAGCCACGAGGTCAAAGGAACTGCCTGCAGAGCTTGGAGACAGGATTGCTGCAAGAGACAGATCCAGGGCAGGCTACATAAAAATATCTGTTGCACTGAAGGTTCCCAAGAGCACAGTGGCCTCCATAATTCTCAGATTGACCAAGTCTGGCACCAGGACTCTTTGCAGAGCTGGTCACCAAACTGAAGAATTAGGGGATAAGGACTTTAGTAAGGGGAACAAGGACCAAGGTAACTCTGACTGAGCTCCAGAGATCTTGTGTGGAGATAAGACAAAGTTCCAGAAGGACAACTATCACTGCAGGCCCCCCACCCATCTGGGCTTTATGGCAGAGTGGCTAGATGGAAGCCTCTCCGCAGAGTTTGTAAAAAAGTTCCTGAAGGACTCTCATACTGTGAGAAACAAGATTCTCTGGTTTGATGTAGCCAAGATTGAACTGTTTGGCCTCAATTTAAATGTTTTCTCCACAGGAAACCAGTCAGCGCTCATTATCTGCCCAATACCATCCTAACAGTAATGCATGGTGGTGGCAGCATCATGCTGTGGGGGTGTTTTTCAGCAGCAGAGACAGGGAGAGGGGTGAGGTTTGAGGGAAAGTGCATAGATATCCTCAATGAAGACCTGCTCTGCAGTGCTCAGGACCTCAGACTGGACTGAAGGTTCACCTTCCTACATGTCAGTGACCCTAAGCATACAGCCAAAACAATACAGAAGGGGCTTAGGGTCAACTCTATGAATGTCCTAGAGTGGCCCAATCAGAGCCTTGACTTGAGCTCTATTGAACATCTTTCAAGAGACCTGTAAATCCAACCTGACTGAGCTTGAGAGGGTTTGCTAAGAAGAATGGTGGAAAATCGAGGCCAGGTTAAAAGCTTTTGCATCTTATTCAAACAGACTCCAGGCTGTAAATGCTGCCAAAGGTGCTTCAACGAAGAACTGAGAAAGAGTCTGAATACTCATGGTAATATGATAGTTTAATATTTTCTTTTTCATTAATTTGCAAAGATTTCTAAAACTCTGTTTTGTCATGATGGGTTACTCAGTGTAGACTAATGAGAGAAAAAGTGAATTTAAATTATTGTAGCATCAGGCTGCAATATAACAAAACTGCATAAAGTGATGGGGGTCTGAATTATTTCTGAATGCAATGTATATAACTTTATCCCCAAAAAACACAGTTAGTTTTGTGGTATTTCTGATGAAATCAGGTAAAGGAAAAGTAACTGTTTTTTGAACCTATAAAATAGGTTAGGTCCGTAATTATTGGATATTGATACAAGTTATATTATTTTACTTTTTGTAACTGCCAAAACAGAGTTAAAACAAAAAACAAAAGTCAGTGTGACTGAAGATTTTTCATCCAAGTATTATTTTTTTGAATATTGATGAAAATGTTAATTCATCTAAATAATTTGAGCTCCTGCTGATAGAGGTACTCTGAAAAAATTTTGAAACCCCAAAAAATTGAAGCTGAAAGTTTGCACTTCAGTCATATTTTATTGTTTATTTTATATCTATAGTGGTTGTAAATACATGCAAAATGCTAACAATCATGACACTGCCCAGGTACTTATCCAGCTGTATGTCTAAGAAGATGAAATATGCACCAAACCTCTCTGCAGGGTAAATACATGCAGTAAGAATGAGCTACTATCAGTATCCTATATTGGACTTCAGATATTGGGTATTTTCTTGGTTTCAGTTATCAAAATTTGCTGGCAAACTTCTACACACGTCTTATGTGAACAAAGCACATTGGCAAAGTTTCTGTATGCATTACCAATGTTTTTTGCAGTTTAGAGAGTATGTTGGAATTAGCCTGCTATTTTGGAAGGATCCATTTCCCCTTGTCACACCTGTCTTACTGTATAAAACAGATAGAAGCTTTGGTGCTTTTTGATACTTTTGATCATCAACAGATTATAACACTTTATAAACATATAGTATCAAAAAAAGCGTTAGAATACTGAACAATCTGACAAACTAGCTTAGCTCTGTTTCAGTCAGACATATAATTCCTAATATATGACTATTAATAACTTTGAAGATTCAGCAGCTTGTTAGTGCTCGTTATGTAAAGCTGGTCTAACAACCGCTGACTCTATCCATCTTCTCATCTGATTCCTCTGCCAGGATGTTGAAATGTTTCCACAAGTAACATGTTCCATTAAATAGTTTTCCAGTTGCTCCCTCCTCCCTGCTCTCGACTCGTTCAGGTCCTGTTCACGTACTCTCCTCGTGTCGATCATGTTTGTCATGTCAGTCGAGTCTGTGTTATGACACTGGAGCAGGAAACTGTATCGGCCTGTAAACAAGGTTAATTTTAGCCTGCGCTCAGGGTGACGGGCCACATTCTCCATCACAGTGGATACTGTACATGAACCCATGTTAGTGTTTGAAGGAGAAATCTGTAAGCAGCTGAAGAACTATGCGCATGATTTAATTAACCCATTCTCAGTTAAATTTCATGTCTTCTTATGTAATCTTGATTTCTTTTTTTTAGATTGTGATTCTTTTCTTTTTATCCAACTTTCATAACTAACATTCGGTTACTTTTTTAACATCTGCCCTCATTTTTTTTTAAATTTTGAGTTTTATTGATAAATGATTATCAAATTGTCCATAGGAGCTTTCTTCAGCTGGCAGCTGTGAAAAAGGCTGTGTAGCTGCCATCATAGACTGCTCATTAGTATACAAGCAGAGGAAGGCATGTTAGATTATGCCCAGAGGTCTTCTTTAGGTTATAATTTCAATTATCAACAAATAAAATGAGTAACATTATCATCTGAAGGAGGCCTCTGGGCAAAACCTTGTGATTCAATACATTTTATTGTGGTGTTGAGCAAGAATGCAAACATGTTTCTTTCTTCTTTCAGCTGTTTTTAAATTTTTCTGTAACTACTTGATGTTTATATAACCAACCTTTTTCTTGTATATAAATATGAACAATGTGTCCCCATCGCCTTTGTTGTACAAAAGGGAAGTTTAGACACCATTTTGATAGATGCTGATATCTTGCACTTGTGACATCATTTGAAGCCAAGACATTATCAGACAGGTAATGGCTGATGCCCATACTCACATCAAACTTCCTGCACTAAAGTATAAAGTATAAAACTGTCTTGCGTGCATTTGAAGTAGGCAATATACGAAGTTCAGAGACTCTTTTGTCAGAGTTTATTACATGTCCTCACCTTCTTTGATAACTCTTTGTCAACAGAGCTGTCAATCTTGGTAATATTTGTCTTTTAAATCATCGTTTTTACTCATCATTTGATGGCCTTTAGTTGAGTGCATTAACTGATGTGAAGACAAGGCCAGGTTATACTTCTGCAGAAGCTCTTCAGAGAAAGAAAATCCAGAGAGAGGCAGAAAGTGAATTAATGCTATTAGTAAACAATGCAGTTACCTGACAGACCTCTCCTAATCCTGACATTAAATGTTGAGCAAACCTGAGCAGAATGCTATAGAGCTGTCTTTTAACCAACATTACAGCAGCCGAACACTGACTGACAAATGACAGTGATCCAGATATAATTGTTGAGTAACATAATTTTACTAATTTTTTGGCTAAATAACTCTAAACTATGCTTTGGTGATGAGAAATATCTTGCCCTTCATATTTCAAACAACAGCATAAGTATTGTAAATACATACAACTGCCTATATTTGTAGACTTTAACCCTGGCTGCAATACAAGGAGAATTATTCTCCTCTAAGCAAGATGTACCGGTAGGTAAACATCACCAAAGTAAAGATTAGCCTGGACTTGTCTGAGTTCTGGGATGTAAATAGTGAGCCTATTCTAAATAAGTGACAAAAAACTTAAAGCTTAAATTAAAGTGTAAGTAAACCCTAGCTCAGAGCTAACTCCGCCCACTTCAGACTTGAAAAATGCACAAAAATGGGTAGTTTGGTACTGAGAGGAGGGAGGGGAAAAGGACTGGGTTTTCCAGATGAGGTGGGAGTGACAGTGATGTCCCCTTGCCAGAGAGTGACACAGAGTCCTGCAGCACTGCTGCCTCAGAGTAATCTTTTAGGTGGAGGATTTTTCCCCTCCAGGGTCCCCTGAAACAGGCTGTAGTGTGGTGGTGGACCGTAGTGGTCCTGAACACTACCCGTTTGGGCCGTTGGCTCCAGAACCGGCATTACTAAAGCTGGAGCTCTCAGGCAGTGCAGGTGCAAAAGAGGATGGGAGTGGTCTCTGAATGCTAAAGTTGGTTAGAGGCGGTAACACCTACGGTAGGTTTCTACGTCACATAAGCCCTGCCTTTTGAGAAAAGATTTTTCAAGGCAGATGTTTGAGCTAATTAAAAAACAAAAAATGCTGATTTTTCATCAGTTTGTTGCAAATGTCAGAAATAACCCAGCATTGATGTGTTTATCATAGTTCAGTCAGATACTTCAGTGTACAGCTGGAAAAAAAATGTTTAAGTGTTAGCTACCTCTTTAATACCTCTGTTTTTCAGTGGTTTCAGGTGATGTAATTATGAAGAAAAGGAGAATTATCTCCATACAGTTCTCAATTCTGCTAAAGTCCTGAGCTTTTTTGCCCTCCAACCTTCCTCACTTGTCACACGACTGACTGTTACAAAAAGCATCACATAACTAAATAAGACTCTACTGAGATAAATGAACTGTGGGACATAAATCAATGCAATAAGGCCTACATAGGATGACAGAAACCATGTCTGACTAGAATATATTTGACATTTATTCATTCATTTATTATAAGGAGACAATGCATATAAGTATACATGAACATGTCAATGTGCCAGACTTTAGCCATAGGCCAATTTAGTCCCTGACAGGTGAAAGGTACACATATAAAAGTGTGCATCAAGCATGAACATAATAAAAATTTAAAAATATGCATAAAATCAGCCAACAACACCACAGACAGTATTATATTTACAAGACCCACTTATAACAATAGAAGAGGTGGATTTCTGACTTTGCTTAAGACTGACCAGGAATAAAGTTACCATTACAGTTAAAATGCAGCAGGCAGATGGTAAAATACCATAGTGCTATTGCACATGATTATAGATGTGCTTGAGGAAATTGCATATTTTCACCTTGGCCTTTTTATTTAAAGTGCTGCTGATAAGATTGCACATAGCTCTACTGCATAGAATTTGGATAGCATACATAAGTGTATCTGTGTATGTAATATTGGATAAAAGATGCACACATAGATTTGTGTAAGTATGTAGAGATAACAGGGTGTTTAATCATGGTCATTTTTCTGGTTTGTCCTGAGCCACGCTTTCAGGTGACCCTTGAAACTTGCAAAGCTGGAGCATTCCCCCTGACTGAGAGTGGTAAATTGTTCCTAAATATTAATATCTAAATATTTTGACTTCACTTGTCATAAGCTCTTGTGCTGGCCATCATTTATACAGCTTATCTCTGTTTGTAGAGTGATGTCATTGGTGTTTATGGTTACAAATCATCATCCTCTTTGTCAAAAAGGTTTATCACTGCAGGAATCTTTTACATAATGTCAGAATCTTGGAAGAGCAATCTGAGACAGGGTCAAAAACAACTATTTTAGTGGACACACTTTGATCCTAAAAGATGATGTTGTACATATTTGTACAAAAGAACCTCAGATGTGTTAGCTGAGAATCTGTCAATGACATAATGCTGGCACAGAGAAAAACAGAGTTAAATAAGAATAATAGTCACAGTAATTACATAATGTTTCATAACAAAGTTACAGCTTTAAAATAAATCAAATTCAACATTACAATAACAACCTCTGACCTGTGATAATGGAAATGTGATTACAACCTCTGCTTATGAAAAACATACCATTATGTAATACAAGACTGAGATGTTACGATAACCAAACCTTTTCTGTTCCAGGATGTTAGTAAGTTAGTCATAGCTCTAACGTTAAACCCCACTCTCTGTGTGTGTGTTTTTCTTCAGGTGTGGTCGCTCGGCTGTGTATCGGACTAGGGAGATGGCGGCCCGAGCGCTCGTCCCATTTGTCCTGCTCACTCAGGTCCCATCCACAGTCCTCTCCTTGCTGCAGGACCTCCCTCTGCAGCCTGGACCTCAGACCCAACACAACCACATCCACGGGACTCTGCTGCAGGTCTGAACCACTCTGACACACCTATACAAACACCCCCGCACACACCAACGCAAACACACAACAAAACATAGAGAACATGTCCAATAACAGAGGGGCTGTAATCACAGACCCTTAAAAAACCAGCAGAGTCTGTGTGTTGACAGGGCTGGTGCACAAATCCACTGCAGATATATGAAACCTACTGGATTTAAAAACTGTTTTTGTTGCTCATTTATGTTGCACCAGAATGTATTTTCCTGTTCACATTACAGTCATGATTGAGCAGTCGCTTCATGTGATTTTTTTTTTTACGTGCAAACAAAAAAAGAAAACATCTGCAACTTTTCAGCTAATGATTCTGCACATGTATTAAAAATATTACAAGAAAAATTAGGGACATTATTCAGGTCCAGCTTCTCCTATCTGAGGTTCTTCTGCTTTTATCTGATGTATGTGCTGTAAAATCCAGCGTATAGGATGCATTGTCATTATTTTTCCATCAAAGATTTTGTCTGCAGATTTTTTATCAGGGCGACTTGTATACCAGTATAATGTGCTTTGACATCATTACTACTTGTGCATGTAGCTGCCACTGTAATGCACTGCATAAGACCTAATACAGTTAGTATTGCAACCAGTCACTTCACTGCAGAGAACGTGCTAGAATACATAATGACCAATCTAGCCGAGTTTGGCGCCACTTTTTAGCCACTTTTTTCCTTTGTTAGGTCACTTCCGTGCTTTCAAAAATACAGGGAGCATACTGTGGAGAGAATAAACCTTAGTGCTAGTTTGACTGGAAGTACTCCTCAGTGACTTCAACAAGTTAAAAGCAGAGGAGGCTAGAGACACTTTCAGGCTGTGAGTAAGTACAAGAGCTAATCTATCATACAATATGCATAAACTGCATAGTGTAAAATCATATTGTACAACAACAGTGACACAGCTGCACTGAAACTGCACACTGTAGACTTTGCTGAACGAAATAGAAATCAGCGCACAGGAGGAACTTTCTTTCCCCTTGGGAGATTCTGAAAAATAGACTGCAGCTGATATACCAGGGCAATTTATTTTTCAGATTTTACAGTAATTAGAAACTTTATACTTTTGTTTTGCTGACCATTCTGTGGAAGAAAAATATGTATTTAGGTTTGTTGTATGACAGGTCACTGTGTTTTGAACCCCTGGGTCAATTTCAGTCAAATAAAACATCTCTAAGTTTGTATAATTAAGCTTCAAAATCATGAAAAATGAGGCAGTAAATTCTGCTCTAGGATAGTGTGGGCGTGTCTGTTGAATGAGCTGAAGCCACGCCCACTCAGAAGAAATACGATCCTCTCAACTTTAAAAAGAGATGTTACAATCTGAATGAAAGAAAGCACTCATGTCATTAGCCTGCCCCTTGACCTTAGAAGAAGAGACAAAGTCTGTTTTCTGACTCAGATCTCTGTTATGGTACTTTAAATGATCCATAGACCACTGTACCTGATAGATTTGGCTAATTTACCTCACAGTGAAGAGAAAAACAGCATTTACCTGACTGTTAACTTTCAATAAAGGCATTGACATCAGCTAACAACAGACTGTAGTGAGATGAACTGCTCTGTGATTTTATATTGTAGTGTTAGAGGGGCGGGGTCATTCCCGCACTGTGTGCTTATGACATCATCAGCCCACATATTTGCCCCGCCCAAATTAACCAAGCCAGGAAAGAGGTGAAAAACTATCTAACAGTTTCAAACCAAAATTCAGTCATGTGTAGATCTCAGTGTTTTCACATGTTTACAGCAGCCATATTCCAACATATCTAGTGTGTTAAGACAAAAGTTATGGATTTCACTTGACAGGGTCTTTTAGCTAAACAACTTTTACTTTGGGCTGAAACCCTTTTATTTATATTTGTAATTTATGGAGTATTTCTACGCTGATAAACCATTTTTTTTTCCTTTATGATAAGGATTTCATTGTCTGAATAAGCCAAAAATCCCAATTATCATAGTCATATAAAAACAATAAACTAAAGATAAACTAAGAACTGATCTGACTCCAGTTAGTCTTAAAAAAGCTGCTCATAATGTTTTGGGCCACAAAGCAGCACAGATTAGGCAGGTGAGGGTAGGCTCCACTTTTCAACAGCTTCTCCCTTATGAGGTCATAATCCTGCATTTAACGAAAACAGAGGCATGCTGTTAAGTAAATAAACCTTGGCTTGTAGTGTGCTGGTTTGATTGAAGTGACCAGAGGAGGTGGGCAGAGCTACTTGTGGGCTGTGGGTCTTTAGCTAACTTCAAAACCATCCCTGTAGGCTAAGAGCTCAACAATCATAACAGAGCTCACAGGATTGCAAACTGTAGATGGTGAAATGAGATTGTGTTCAAAAGCTAAATAGCTGCATTGAAAGTGCACGTTGTGGACCTTGCTTAACAAAATAGAAACCCTTGCACAGGACGTTGTGCTATTGAAAACATATTGTTCCTCTGGGAAACGTCTTGATAACAGGCTGAGTCTCAGAAACTGGTGTGATATATAATTGGTATTTAGTGTTATCTCCATGTTAACCAACACAGATAACCTTGAACTCGGTAAAAGTTTTATACTAAATAGGAGAGCTGTTGGATTGAAATCCAATAGATTGTTCAGAGGTGCCTTTAGATGTGCATGTAGTACACTCACTGGCCACTTTATTAGGTACAGCTGTTCAATTGTTGTTGTTAACACAAATAGCCAATCAACCAATCACATGGCAGCAAGTCAATGCATTTAGGCATGTAGACGTGGCCAAGACGACTTGCTGAAGTTCAAGCCAAGCATCAGAATGGGTAAGAAAGCAGATTTAAGTGATTTTGAGTGTGACATGGTAGTTGGCACCAGATGGGCTGGTCTGAGCATTTCAGAAACTGCTGATCTACTGGGATTTTCACACACAACCATATCTAGGGTTGACAGATAAGGGTGAGGAAAAGGTAAAATATCTAGCGAGCAGCAACTATGTGGATGAAAATGCCTTGTTGATGTCAGAGGGAGAATGGACAGACTGGTTCAAGATGATAGGAAGGCAACAGTAAATTAAATAACCACTAATTACAACCTATGTAAAATGCAATTAGCACAGGCTGGCACACTTTGGGTCCCTTTTTACCAATTGAACATCATTAAATGCCACAGCCTACTTGAGTATTGTTGCTGACCATGTCCATCCCTTTATGACCACAATGTAGCTATCTTCTTAGCGCTACTTTCGGCATGATAATGCACCATGTCACAAAGCTCAGATCATCTCAAACTGTTTTTTTGAATGTGACAGTGAGTTCACTGTACTCCAGTGCCCTCCACAGTCACCAGATCTCAATCCAATAGAGCACCTGTGGGATGTGATGGAACGGGAGATTCACATCATGGACCAATACGGACCAAAATCTCAGAGGAATGTTTCCAGCACCTTGTTGAAACTATGCCATGAGGAAATAAGTAGTTCTGAAGGCAAAAGTGGCTCCAACCTGGTACTAGCAAGGTGTACCTATTAAAGTTGTCGGTGAGTGTCTTTAGACGTGTTAATTTTAAAGAAAGTATGGCTGCTTTTATTCACCCTCTGGCCTTTCTTGAAATGTCTACAGAGTGTTTAAATGCTTTTAACGAAGTTCAAACATGAAAATCTTCAAAAGCAGACTATGAAATACAGTAACTACAGCAGTAATCATAACATATATAACACAAATAAAAAGAGTATAGATATACATCAGGCCTTAGCCCGCACACATACACGCTTTCGTGGTTATCTTAGGCAAAGTCTCAGTGTTTGGTTCTGTCATCACACTCTGACTAACAAAACCAAACAATCTGTCTGTAACATCAACATACATTGAGGAGGAGGAGGGGAAGGGGTTCCTCTGTCCCTTATTTAATACCACTTTGGTGGGGCGCATTTTTGAGTGCTGTGTTGGTGTGTTTTTTGTTCTCCAGGGTCTGTACTGCAGGGAGGTCATCTCTGGGATGGAGGAGGAAGAGATAAGGAAGAGGGAGGGGGCTCTTAAAGGTTTAAAGCAGATTTAAGACAGAATGTAGTTTAGTGACTTTCACGCATGCATTCCTGGAAATTTCCTGGAAATATCAGGACAGACTCCCCTGAACATTTTTTGAAGTTTCTGGCTCACCTACTGCCCCCTACAGTGAGAAGTTTTGCATGTGGGACAGGAGGGGCTGTTCTTGGAAGACAGCACTTAACACAAAAAAGACGTCACATAAAACCAGGATGATGGACACAGCGAAATGATCCAACACAGTGATGGCAGTTTATGCCTTTTTATCAGTTCTACCTATTGGACATTTCACAGTATCTACGAAGAGAAGCAGCAATGAACATCCTGTCAAACAGAAAAAAATACAACGCAGCTTCATCGCAGACACAGACACAGAGCTTGTCAGTTACTGGTCAAAATAGATTAAAGTCAAAAACTTAGCACATTTGCTTGAGGTAAATTTTCCTGAATTTTCCTGCGGCATTCACATGAGGGCTTTACTTGTCTTAATGAGGGTTTTTTTTTTTTTTTTTTTTTTTTTTTTTTGATGTGGCACGAAAAAGTTTGGGTAAAGTAGGGGTAAAAAATTTGGCATTTACTTCCATTGTTGAAATGTTAAGTTCAAAAGAGACCAGATGGATTAAATAAAAATTAGGCATGACAGGATCAGGTTTTGCGGATTGGCCAACCAGCAACACCAATCATATTTTGTGTTTTGATACATCAGCTGTTTTAGTGGTTGGTCAATTGACTTAGCTTTGTAGTGCACTAGGACCAGAGGTGGAAAAAGCACCAGACTATTATACTCAAGTAAAAATGTAGTTACTCTGGTTAAAACTTACTTCAGTAGAGGTAAAATTGAAAAGTATTGGTCTATGAAGTACTGAGTACTATGTGATTATTGAGGGGTTATGCGGTAAAATAGGATCCTTCCTTATTGGCAACAGCAAAAAGAGAATAGATGTCCAACCACCTTTTTCAGGTAAAGTCACACCTAATAAACTAGACTAACAACAAAATTAAGTGTTATTTAAGTTCAGTTTAATTCTTTAAAAGTGTTTCTATTTGTCCATACTGTGTATAACTCAAATTCACTTTTGAAAGTGTTAAATATTTTACAACTAGACAGAGCTGAAGAAAGGCTTGAAAATCTGTAATAAATCTGTGGTGAAGTGGGTCTTCTCTGGAAAAACAAGGCAGAGAGTCAAGGCAGTGCATACTGATGAAGAATACAACCTGTAAGAGCACCTAAAGTCACAACGTTAACTCTAACTCAGCTGATAACTTCAGACATGGTGCAAACGTGTCTAACAACATAGATTACAGCATAGCTGGCAGCAGGCATTAGAATCTTCCCTCTCCTCTGTTTAGACAACGAGATCATACAAGCCTTCCAGTCTGAGCGAGCCGGTTGCTCGCACCTACACAGCAGAGCCGTCTCTGCTGCATAAATTAGCACATATGTGCACTTATTTTGGCTTCCAAAACATTAAAGATGGTACAAACTTAGACAGGAGTCGAGTCGTTTTCAAGATATGCCATGCCAGAGTGAAATACTCAGACAACATGACAAATCTGAGAGCTAGACATCATAGCGATAGCATTGAAGCTAACGGCTAATATGAAACAAGCCTGTTGAAGGTACCGCTGGTCTCTACTCGTGCAACCATAAATACACAGTCACTACTTCATTTTATTTGTAAGGACCTGCGCCGTCTTAGTGTTGTCTAGAATGAAGGCTTCTGTAATATGTTAGAAAGACTGGTCTGTCAAACACCGTCCAGCAGTCCTTAAAGCTGGACATGAGGATCAGCTTGTCTCCCATAGTCTCCTTCCACAAACACCTTGTCATTATGTAAAGACATACAAACTGATATAACATGAAATACAAAAAATTGGAGTACACTTAGTCTTTATTGTCTTATTTTTCCCCTTTTATTAAAAAAAAATCCTGAAAGCATTTAATTCATTACCTCAAATGGGGAAAATCCTCATCTTCAGATTGCACAAAGATAGTTACAATTCTAGAGAACTCTATATTTTTTTATTAATAGCTAAATTCTGTTTTGTTATATCCCATATTAATTCCATATTGCCTTGCTCATAGTATCACAATACATCGTGATATATCAATATTTGCACCACAGAGTCTCGCCGGTACACAGCCCTAGTTGCTTCATGTGGAGACTCAGCATTCAGACCAGCACCAGCAGCTTAACAAGGTGATGGGATTGGCAACTCCCAGCATTATTTCTGATATTTTCAATCAAAACTTTTGGCTAATCTTTAACAGCTGCCGATCAGTTGAGATATCTCTACTTAAAATGACCAGTCTGTCTGTATGCGAATTAATGTATGGCAGAAATGGTCTTTTTTTGCTCTTTTTTTGATAAGCTTTTTAAGTTCAGTAGGTTTTATGCCACTACCCAGGATGCCTGCATGCCTTCTAACCATGTAAAAGCGGGGTTTGGTTTTTTTTCCCCTAAACAAATAGACTAAGGCTTAATCCAGTACACCCTTATTGTTAAACCGGCCCCTGCAATACTAGTCTGAGGGGCACTGATGCCAAATATGAGAAATTTAACATCATTCACAGATGTTCTCTCCCTTACATGGCTGCCAATACAGGATACAAGTGAATTCAAAGAAAAGGATCTTAGCAAAGAGAGAATTTACCAGGAGTTAAAGGTTTTGATAATACTTTTTCATATTAAAAATTAACATTGATGATTAATGAGAAACAGAGGGATGAAAGGGAAATATTAGAGGGCAAACTTTTTCATTCATGCTATGGTAAAGCAGTGGCTTCTGTACTCTGTGAGGTAGAATGATGTTTTAATGAATAGAGTCAGCTTGTTTCAGATCGCTATCTGTGTAGCTCCCCTCATAAATTAAAAGCATCTGATCCAGAGGTTTGTTCAGAGTTAATGACAGAAGAGCTGATTGTTTGTGTATATCTGTAGGGACCATCTGTAGGCAGGCTGTAGACAGCAGGTAAGCATGAAGGTGGGGACATCGTGGAGCTGATGGGAGCAGATATCTGAAGGAGGGGCAGCACTCTTGAGTGCTTCATGCAGGTGAAGAGGGTTAAACATGATCACACAGATAAGAGGTCTGCAGCCTACGTGTGGAGAGGAGCATCTCCCTCTCTCTGAGACACTGATAGAAGACATGGTGAGAGAGGCTGTGGTGGATATTCTTCAGCTGAGTGTACAGTGTTTAGACTTCAGGAGAATTAACTGACTCAGAGAAAGGGACTTTTTGTGTGTTTTTGTGTGTTTATACTGAGATGATGGAGACAGTATGTTTGGCTCTCAGAGATGCTTATTGTACTCCTTTGAAATCAAATTTAGCATTGCATAAATATGTTGAAATACAGCTCTTTTTGGCAGTTACACTTTGAAAAATCCAAAAATCATAACAGATAAAGCAGTGGTTCTTAAGTGGTTTAACTTCAGGACCCACCACTACCTCCTTGATCTTTTTTAACCATCCAAATTGATTTAATGGAAATGTAGTTTAGACCGTAGATTTTTTTTTCAAGTCACACATTCATGACCCTGTAAAAACAGCTCTGTGACCCACTCTTGGGTCCTGAACCATTATCATTCATAGTTTTTACAGATTTCTGGGGTATGCTAATTTCTATGACAAATCAAGAAATGATGCCTTGCAAAGCAGATGGTTTGGCCAGATTCCATATCTTTCATCAGGCTGATCCATCCTGCAAAGCTCCATTCTGAAAAGATGGTGCAAGTCTGAGAATGGATCAGGCCGATCAACCAGCTCCATTGTTCAAAAACTACAACAGCACCTTCCTGCTGAGATCACTTTACTTTCCGGAGCTGTGCATGCCTACCACCTCATTTTGGCTTGCCGATCTGATTGGCCCACATGGATGTGACGGACAAACCATTCGTCCACTTGCCTTCCAATAATTTCTTGAAAAGTCCTGTCCTTCCCAAATGCTTTGTGTTGGAGGTTTTCCAGATTGATGAATTTATTTCATATCCAAAACAGCCTCTGTAACGACAGGTTAAGAAATGACATTATAACTATCTGAAACATTAATGTAGACACGTCTAGAGTAAAGTAAATTGACAGTTTTAAAATACTTTTAAAGTAAAACATTAAAACCAGTTGATTTACTGGTTTAATTTGAGATGTCCTGTCCTAAGCTTTATCCTGGAATCACTTCAAATAAGCACAACTTCTGTTGATAGAAACAGAACTGATCTTAACGAGCTGCTCCAAGAGAGCAGCACTAACCTGACCTGACACCTCTGTGGCTCCTGATACGTGCCAACTGTAGCCCCGCCCACTCTTACTGTAATAGACATCAAAGATGTGGTCTGTGGAGGACTGAGGAGGGTCAAGTAGACGGATGTAATCCTGCCTGTGTTTTCACAACAAAGTCTGAGGAGGATGAGGAGGGCTGCAGTCTGCTTCAACTGGAAACAGAAATCACTCTGGTGTTTCTGCTCCTAAAGCAGCTACTGTTCCATTAGATCTAAGAAAATCGTCTGCTTTCTGAGTGGAAGTTTGATGTACTGGGGATATCACTCACACCATAGGGTGTGCATAAAGATGGACTTTGTGACAGCTTCTGAAAAAGTCAGGCTTAAACAGTTGAAGCCCCCCTGCTCTGGCTGCAGTATAGGTTATAACCTTCACCACCTCAATGTTAATAGCAGGGACATGGATCGAACAATAAAATCGACATGATGCATGTAAAATGCATCGTATAAAAAGGAGTATTTCAGGGTGCAGATGGTCTTATCGGTTAGGTTAGGCCTAGGGCTGTTTCTCCGTGTCATTCCCCAACATTCCCAGCTGTAAAAATATCCTTCTTCATTGATGTTGAGTGAACAAATGATGATTTGTTGGGTGCATTTTTGATCACCTAATTAGTTGATACAATGCATTAGATTGAGGTTTTTAAATTATGTAATATATATATATTTACCAGGGATACATGATATTATTTGTGTGATATTGATTTTGGCAGACATTAGCTTAAAACTGAAATATCAGCAGATATTAAAATTTCTGCCAAAATTGACAACCAATACTTTGGTTACAACAATCTGCTGTTATAAACTGTAAATACTGGGCATACAAATGAATAAGTTAGTCGAGTTTTAGGCTGGACCAACAGACCTATGTCAGTTGAAGTCTTTTTCTTTATTTATCATCATTCCTCACACTTTTAAGTGTGTGTTAAGGACTGAAATTTGTTTATTTGTTCACCCTCAAACTTTAAAAAGTTTGCGTAAGTACTGAAGTTTATATTTCTGACCTACACTGAATATTGATATCGATATCAGAATTGGCTAAGCTTATTTTGTAAATATAGTCATATCAGATTTCAGCAAAAATCCAATATCATGCATCCCTACCATATACCAAGTGAACATACAGATTTAAGCTGAGTGAGCATTTCAATTGAGCCAACTGTAACATATATTTCTACTGGAAAAATGTTCTGCCAAGTCTGGATTTTTAACTTTGAACATCAACAAAATGTCAATACTAGAAAAGCACTCGGAGAGCACAGACCTCCGCCGTTAGCCCTATCTCCCAATAGTACAGAATCCTTTAAAAAATTCCTGGATCCAGACGGTGATCCGGATCACTCCCAAAATCGAATCAGTTCTTTCTTATGCCATTTATGACATTCCCTGAAAATTTCATGAAAATCCGTCCATAACTTTTTGAGTTATGTTGCTAACAAACAAAGTAATAAACTAACAAACTAACCAACCCTCCCGATCACATAACCTCCTTGGCGGAGGTAATGAAGTATGAAGTTGGGCCTCTTAACTCAAAAAAGCTGTGAAACTTGTTACACAGCTATTTTACTTTGGGCCCCCATATTAGGTTCTTACCTAGTTCCATTTGACCAAATGAAATAATTCTTAAGCCCAGGTAGTCCAGATTAGACCAAATAACGTCAAATTACAACAGAATTCATATTTACATAAGTAAGTCAGTAAAGTCAGTAGTGTGTGATGTGATGAGTGGAGACCAAGATTATCATAGTTAACTAAAAGTAACTAAATAACTAAAAATAATATTCAAAAATCATTTTAGTTAACTGACTACATAACTACATAAAAACTGAGCTTTACTAATAACCAAAAACTAACTAAAACTGTAGTGTGGTTACAAAACTAACTAAAATAAAATAAAAATAAAGACAAATTACCCTAGCTTTTGTCTTTTTTTCTAATATTTTCATTGAGAGTTTTACGTTTTTATACAGAATAAGGAAATAAATCACTGGCACAGTATTGTATATATCAATAGGAGAAAGGTAAGTGGTAAACTATAGAACTTGTTACTGTTCAGGGACTCTGACATATAGACCAAGATGATCCATATATGGCTGCCAGATATTAAACAATTTGCTGAGACTGTCCTTAGTGGCGTACTGTATCTTCTCCACGTGTAGTACACCAGTAAGGTCAGTCAGCCAGGTCCGACCTGCGCAGTGTCCGATTTCCAGAGATTTAGTATCAGTCTCTTAGCAATGACTGTTCCATACTTGATAGTGCTCTGCACAGAGAGACTATGATTTTGTAAGGAGGGGGAGTACCCAAATTTTGCTAACTCTGGGTCAGGTTTAAACACCCAACCGTACATTCCAGAAAACCAGTTGAATATCTCACACCAATAATTATACAGTCTATTAGTTATTGTCTTTGATACAACCATACTGACTGGCACCTACACCCAAGTCTGGGGGGTGTAAATTGGCCTGAATTGGTTGGTTGTGACTTCACACAGTGGTAGTTTTATATCTGAAGTTATATTCAAACATAATCTTTAAATAAAGAAAATGATAAGTGCAGAGTAGCCTGTTTGAATGTATTTTTGAAAATGTGTAATGTTCACTCAGCCCTGACATGTGTCAGAAAAAAACTAAAATCTAACATTAAAACTAGTAAAAACTAAAGTAAAATGAAGCATTTTTGTAAAATAAAAACCAAACTTAACTAACAAACCAACAGTAAAAACTAACAAAAACTAAACTGAAACCAAACACACAATGTGAAAATGAAAATAAAAATAAAAACTCATTCAAAATCCAAAACAATTATTACCTTGGTGGAGACAATGTGTGTAAATGTTGTGAAATACAAACATAACTGAAGTTCAACCTGATCTTAAGAAAGCACAACCAAAGTGTGGTATACCTGTGTAGAGGCCAGGTCAGATGGAGAATGAACATGTGACTGGTGGAGCTTAGATAACCTCTACACACTGGACCTAGGTGTGTGACGTTACTCTAATTAGGGAGCTGCACTCACAGCCACAAGTTGGAAACGCTCAGCTAACAATAACAGGATGTCATGGACATCACACCAGCGACACTTTCCAACTCCTTCTGGGGGATTTTCGTGGTGTCCCCAGACCAGACAGGATAATATATGCATTCAGTGCAATCTGGGTCTCTCCTGGTGTATCCTCCCAGCTGGATGTGCCTGGACAACCTCCAAAGGGAGGCACCCAGTAGGCATCCTGATCAGATGCCCGAGCCACCTCAACAGGCTCCGACTGTACTCCGAGCTCTCCCTGGATTTCAGAAATCCTCAGCCCATCTCAAAGGCTGAGCACAGCCACCCTCCAGAGAAAACTCATTTCTGTTTGTAGCCACAATCTCATTCTTTTTGTCATTACCTACAGTCATACCCATAGTTGAGGGCTGGGAGGTTGAGTGACCATTAAATCAAAAGCTTTGCCTTTCAGATCAGCTCCTTCTTCACCACAATGGACTGGTGCAACGCCTGCAGTACTGCTGACACTGCAACAGTCCGGCTGTCAATTAAGCACGGTCCAACGATGAGAACGACTGTTCTTGAGTACGGGGTACCCGTCAGCAAGTAAAGGCAATTCTTAATTTCTCCTGTTCCTTCATAAACCTTTGTGTACAAGCAACACGAGCCCCTTTGGTCCTCTGAACTCCATTGTAACACATTTCAATGTGAGTGCTTGCAATTTTTGGCATGTCTTCTTTCTTAGTGAATTCGCAAACCATACCACCAACTACTGCACTGAACTGTGCACATATCCAGGTGTGCTCGGGTATGATACTAATGTGATGCTGACCAGTGGAGAAAAAAAGGAGGAACTATGCTCGGGTATGGTATGAAACAATCAAGCTTAATGAGAAAACGCTGTTATACATCAGCAAACAAAATGGAAATAATAAACTGCTGCTTTTCTAGTGGCTGAAATCTCTCACAGAGATGCAGCAGAAGAGTTCCTGCATGCACACATGGACCTACACAAGTCCATGTGCATGGGAGCAAGTGTGACTTTATGTCTCAGGCGTATATGTCGCTTTGTTTGTTCAAGACTCTATCTATATAGAGCTCCACAGCGTGTTTATTTCTTTTTTATATATAGCCATCTTTATGTGGATCTCTTTCTGTCTAATTGGGTGCGTCCACACTTCTCCAAACCTCTGTCTGCTTTATGTGAGCTGGACCGAGCCACGAATGAGCGTTCAATTATTTGCACTTGCTCTTTCTGTATGTGTGTGAGAGAGAGCGCTCCCTGCAGCGTGTGGTCAGTCTGTGGTTGCGGCAGTGGGAGGGACAGCAGGCAGGCTGATAACAGAGTCTGAAGGGACCTCACATCCACCACCACTATTTTTACCAGGTCCAAAAGAGGCACACACACACACACTGCAGTTAAGTGTCTCACCAGAAAACAAGGCGGACATGTAGGTTTTGATATATTTCATATTTAGCGCAGCCACACCGAGTTTATTGCTCGTTTAAGTTGCTGCTCAAAGCTGCAGAGGAGGTTAATCTGCTGCTGTGGTTATTTGTCAGAAAATAAATCAGGGAATATAAACTTAGCCGATAATTTTCTTTAAATCAGCAGTAATTATAAAAGGTTTGAACATGGTGAGGCTCTGGAAACCCACTGCTTTGATTTAACAGGGTCACTGATTTAAATGTGTTAATTGGCAGATTAAAGTATAGTAGTATTCCAAAAGAATTAGTGAAATTATGTTTAAACTAGTGCAAAAAATTCAATTTTTTCATCATAATAGATCTCAGAATTTCTAGCACTAATTGCAATTGATCACCTTTTTGTTGCATTTTGAAATTCCATTTTTGCATTTAAAATAGTTTCTGTGTAGAGTTTGCATGTTCTCCACATGCATACCTGAGTTCTGTCTGGGTACTCCGGCTTCCTCCCACCACCAAAGACATGCTCATTAGGTCAACCGATCACCCTAAATTGGCCGTAGGTGTGAGCGTTGCCTTGGTTATCTGTCTCTACATGTCAGCCCTGCGATTGACTGGTGACCAGTCCAGGGTGTACCCCAACTCTCACCCAAGGACAGCTGGGATAGGCTCCAGCCCCCCGCAACCCCCAACAGGATAAGCGGTACAGAAAATAGATGGATGGATGTTTTCATTACAAAAATCTTTCTACGATTACATAATTAAAAATAATAGTTTTACTGAAAAAAGAAGGGTCTTTTTGAAAAAGACAAAAAAACACAGTATTTACATAAAAAATTAATAATGATTTACATAAAATCTGACACTTTAAGTAAAGAAAATCTATCTTTTTTTGCAAATTATGTCATTCAGTGTATCCTTTGATAACCATACAATTGCAGAAGAAGGTTTTTTTTTTTTTTTTTTAATAAATCCACTGACAATAATAACAACCAACAGAATAAGTAAATGATAATAATAATAGAAAAGAAAATTCAAAATATATATATCTTGAAATTATGAAAATATTTCACTATCTATCAACTCGGCTGCATAGTGTTTTGTCCATGTGGAGTTGCCATAGTCAGCAGTGTTTGTGACGTCAGTGGAAGGTGCTGGATGACGGCGCAGACCCCCGGACAGATCTGTCAGCCCGAACACATGTGGTACCTACACTGGAAGTGCCAGGATGTGGTCTACCATAGACCTCTGTGCCATAGTGTTTAGTTAAATCTACAAAACTTCATTTAAAAAAATCAGTTTGATCCCAAACACAAGGATTTTTGTTGAATTAGGCTGAATAAACTCAAATGTTTCACTCTTCATCTTCATCTTATTATTTTAAGATTTGTTTGACTAAATTTGTCCACAAGCCTTTAACTGTGTTGATTCAGGGATAATTCAGGTGATTAAAATCACCCAGGGGAAAAAAAGGGGGAAAAGCAGCTAAAGTGAGTCTATTGTAGGTAAAAATTCATGCAACCATAAATAAAGGCTCTCCTCAGGCTAACTGTCCAGCACAGAAGTTCAGTAACCCATCACACTAGTCCCTGTATAATAGTTTCAATGCCAGAGAAATGTTGAATTTATGGTTTTCAAGTCACTCTCCACACCAGTAAGTGACGGTAATGTTCCAAATAGCCATCTGCCATAAAACACCAGGAATAAGAAGGCAGGCGTGACACATTTATGGTTGAAGTGGGAACTGCTACTGCAAGCCGTCATTCCTTCGCTGTATTTCATTCTGTTTTGTGCTGCTAACTTGTGTTGGACCATGATGATTCTCTGCCGTTTACTGCGTGTTCTTTCACCCAAGCTTACTTCCTCAGGTCTGTTTTGCACATTCACATGGTGAATCACTGTCATGCTTCCCCTCTGTCCTTACAGCATATCTAAATGATATTATTCGGACGTCTTGCTATGCCAAACTAAAAAGGTGAAATCACAATGCATATGCAAAAATGCCCTCTAAACTGGAAAATCAAACTTGTATCATAAAGTCAAGGATCCAGTCTTTACACATTTTTTTTGATTATAGTTGAATCATGTTTTGTAACTGATCGATATGATATATTTAAGTATTATACAGTATTATTCAGATCACCTTTTGATGCGCACAGACTTACAGGAGTGACAGAAAAGCACAAAACCTCATGACTCTTCACACTCCAGGAAAATCTCCTAAGCTCTGACAAAGTTCAGTCTTCTTATCACCTCTCATCCATCTGAGCCCTATCCAGTCCCAGCACCTCCTCCCACTGCGGGGTGTAGCTCAGTCCTCCATCTCAAGGAGGAGGAACAGGGAGGCTGCCTTTTCTATAAATATTCCGGTTTTCCTCCACGCCGGGCTGGATTGAGCCGGTTGTAGGGACTTCCCAGCTCAGTGTGTGAGGTGTAGCTGCAGAGCAGCCAGAGATCAATGAAAGGAGTGAGATATTTTAAAGAACCGTGCAGTTTCTTTTTTTTTTTTTCTTTCTGAACAAGTCGACCAAATACAGAAACGAATCCTAGAACACAAAACAAACGCTCAACTGCTGAGAATCCTGAGAATCTTTGGTTTGAAGGTTTAGCAGCTTAGAGACTAAAGTCAGAGGAACCCTTTCTTTTGTTCAGTTTTTGAGTGGATATATCTGTTAAAAGACATCAAAAAGGAAAATGCCTCAAGCTGAACAGATCCTTCAGTGTTTAAAAATACTCCAAAATTACACAATGAATAAAACACCATTGTGATTTTTTTTTACCTCCTTTTTTTTCAGATTTAACTGTCAAACATCTTTGCATTTTGCACATTAGTATGTGAACAAAGACAATTTTGATTAAGAAGAAAGTTTATGTCAGCAAATATTTAGTAGATCTTTCTTGCTTGTTTACTCTTTTTGTATGTATTTTCTGTTTTGTTCAAGCACAGTTTAAACTCTTACCTCAGTCATTAGGTTTAAAATTTACATTGATATTTTGTCACAATATTTGAAGATCCTACAATAAATACCAATGCTGAATTGTGTCTAAATTATACTATTGACTACCTGCAGTAATGTGACCAGTATGATGTTTGGATGGCAGAAGTGCTGGTGATGACATTAAAAAGTACCAGAAAGTAGCCTAATAGACTAAGCATCAATAACACATATACTACTGACTCTGTTAAATTAATTAAGTCACCTTAAGGGTGCTCAGAAATGTTACACGACCATACTGAAGTGGTGTTTCTCAGTTCACAGGCAGTGTTCTTAGAGCCTGTTTCAGCCTGGGTGAGTGAGACGTGCATCTTGCCAGTGTCACAGCTTGGTTTTCATCTTGGCTTACGTGTAAAAAAAAATCAGCGCTTTCAGACTGCTTGTAGGAGTAGAGAAAATAGAAGGCTTGCCTATTTTTCTGTGAGCCACACAAATCTGTTGGCCAAAATATACAGGGAAATGATAAATAGAGAGCATACTTACGTTTTTAGAAGATATGTATATATAGTACCGTGAAAAAGTATTTGCCCCCTTTCTGATTCCTGATTTTTCCGCATATTTATCTGACTTAAATATTTTGGATCATCAAACCAATTTTAATATCTCACAAAGACAACCCAAGTAAATACAAAATGCAGTTTCCAAATGATGAGTTAATTTATTAAGGGAAAAAAAAATCCAAACCTCTCTGGCCCTTTGTGAGAAAGTAACAACCCCCCCTTCCCCGTTATGAGTTAACTGTAATTAATGAGAAACAAAGTGATTAAAACCTATCAGTCTGGAAAAGGTTACAAAGCCATTTTCAAGGCTTTGGGACTCCAATGAACCACGTTTGGAGCCATTATCCACAAAAGGAGAAAACTGTGAACAGTGGTGAACCTTCCCAGGAGTGGTAAGCCAACCAAAATTACTCCAAGAGTGCAACAACGACTCATCCAGGAGGTCACAAAAGAACCCAGAACCACATCCAAAGAACTGCAGGCCTCACTGGCCTCAGTTAAGGTCAGTGTTCATGACTCAACCATAAAAATGACACTGGGCAAAAATGGCATCATGGGAGAGTTCCAAGGCCAAAACCACTGCTGACAAAAAGAGCACAAAGGCTCATCTCACATTTGCCAAGAAACATCTTGATGATCCCAAAGACTTTTGGAGAAATATTCTGTGGACTGATGAGACAAAAGTTGAACTTTTTGGAATGTCTGTGGCCCGTTACATCTGGAGAAAAAATAACACAGCATTTGATAAAAAGAACATTATGCCAACAGTCAAATGTGGTGGTGGCAGTGTAATGGTCTGGGGCTGCTTTGCTGCTTCAGGACCTGGACCACTTGCTGTGATTGATGGAACAATGAATTCTGCTGTGTACCAGAAAATCCTAAAGGCCAACATCCTGCCATCAGTTTGTGCCCTCAAGCTCAAGTGCTCTTGGGTTATGCAGCAGGACAATGACCCGAAATATACCAGCAAGTCCACCTCTGCATGGCTTAATAAATAAACAAAATTAAGGTTTTGGAGTGGCCAAGTTAAAGTACGGACTTGAATCCAATTGAGAAGTTGTGGTGTGACTTTAAACGGGCAGTCCATGCTGAAAAACCCTCCAATATGGCTGAGGTAAAACAATTCTGTGAAGAAGAGTGGGCCAAAATTCCTCCACAGTGATGTGAAAGACTCATCACCAGTTATCACAAATGCTTGATTTCAGTTATTGCTGCCAAGGGTGGCAC
Source organism: Cheilinus undulatus (assembly GCF_018320785.1). Lineage (NCBI taxonomy): Eukaryota > Metazoa > Chordata > Actinopteri > Labriformes > Labridae > Cheilinus > Cheilinus undulatus. Next base: position 8,553,781 of record NC_054870.1, on the reverse strand, counting down.
AACCAGTTATTAGTTTCAGGGGGTAATTACTGTTTCACATAGGACCAGATAGGTGAGGATGTTTTATCCCTTAATAAATAAACTCATCATTTAGAAACTGCATTTTGTATTTACGTGTGTTGTTTGTTTTGTGAGATATTAAAATTGGTTTGTTGATCCAACAAATTTAAGTCTGATAAATATGCAAAAATATCAGGAATCAGAAAGGGGGCAAATACTTTTTCACAGCACTGTATATTAGGGCTGTTGAGATTAACTGCACTGATGTGATTAATTACAATACATAATTAGTGCAGTGAATTTATTAGGGCCTTAGTTTAGGTCAGTGGATAAAACATCAAGATATGCTTGTCAAGCTAAGCACAGAGACATTAGCAAGTACTTTCTCTGTTTCTAATGTCTCATTTGATTGGAAGTCATTAGTAAGAAGGGTCACGTTTTAAACCAAAACTGCTGAGTGTTATAAAGAACTTCCTTAAGATTTTTTGGAACTCCAAGTAGAAGAATGAATTTGAAGTGAAGTGGGGAAGCTGTTCCAGATGTCTGAAGTTGTTACACGAAAGCACAATTGCAATTAAATATATACTCATCAAATGCATAAAGCATCAAGAGATCTCTGTGGAAGTTGATGAAATGTGCACATTTGGTGGTTGCTATACCCTTAAAAATCAGTCAGAACTTGTCAGAGCTCAAATGGTCGCTGTAGATAAATTGATTTATGTTTTAGTTATGTAAGATTTAAAGAAGTTAAACCAACTTAAAGAGAGTATTTGAACTCCAGATGATTCTGAAATCAGTCTTCTGTCTATTGAATCACTTACTGAGGTGAAATATCTGATCTGCAGTGCTACCCTCTTGGTGTAATAGCTCTCAGAGTGACAGTGAGAGGACAGAGGGTGTGTGAGCTGGATGTTGGTGTATGAACAGTGGGTGTTGCCTGGGCGTGACTCTGCAGGAGTGGAGGGAAGGCCGGCCTGGACTCAGCAGCCAGGCTTGGTGCTACGTGGTCGGCCTGGTTTTTCCCCACGTTTCCTTCCCTGCTCGCTCTAATGAATGGCTTCCTACTGGTCTGTGGCCGAGCCCGGCTTAAAGAGTATACTTACCCAGGCTCAGAATACACACCCAGCCAGCCAGTCAGCTAGTCAGCCAGTCAGAGTCCTCTAAACACACCAACCAGCCGTCCACCTGCTGCAGACTGAATCCGTCACATCAGCCACAGAGAGGAGAACAATCTGACCCGAAACGGGAAACTTTTTCAGAATTCTTCAACATTTTTGGTACAGTGACTCCCGCTGTTCATGGATCCTTTCAAGTTCACACCACAGGGGTTAGGAAGTGGGATTTTTATAACAGAGGACACATACAAAGTTCATTAAAGAACCCTGCTTAGAAGTGTAACTCTAAAGCCTGAACTCCTGGCAATGACTCGACATTTTCAGGACATTAAAGCTCAGGTGTTTCTGTTTGCATCAGAATGGCGAAGGAAAGTGACCTAAAGGACTTTAAACTTTCTATGGTTGTTGGTACCAGACGGGCTGGTCTGAGTATTTTACAAACTGCTGGTTCAAGCACATAAGAAGGCTCTGATAACTAATAGTTTGGATCAAGATATGCAGATGAGCATCTCCAAATACACAATATGTTGAACCTTGAAGCAGATGGGCTAAGACCGTACCAGGTGCCACTATTGACAGATAAGAAGGTGAAACTGAAGCCACAGTTCCCACCAGCTCACCAGAATAGGACAATTAAAGATTTGGAAAAATGATGCATGGTTTACACACAAACACAACTGTTTAAGATAGAATTGAGAAAACTGAGGTAAGCATTAGTCTATAAAGCAGTTAGTAACCCCAAGGCACTCTGTCCAATGTGAACAATGTCATAGTACAGTGCACTCTATCGTGGTGAATGTTCCAGACTATAGACCATATTCCCAAATTGGAAATGTTCCATTGGTAATATTAGTCATTTACCTGATGTGTTAAGGCATCGACTCAGCTGATCTTACAAGCTTTTTACAGCTGGCTGTCGGGAAAATGTCACCTCAAAAACAGAACGCATTTAGATATTAGCATTTCCTAACATCCACCAACATTTTCTTTGGTCTCCTCTTTGTTTTCCTGCTGAAATTAAAGTGCTACGATGTTCCACAAAAAAAGAAGAAAAAGTGCAACTTTCAGAAATTACACAGTATGATATATTGAAATTATAATCTAGCAGAATATGTTCCCTTACACTTTTTATAATCCACAATCAACATTTGCCAATATCTGCCTTTATACCTGCCTATCTATATTTCAAGTCACTTGCTAAGTAAAATTTTCCCCATTTCCCCATTTGTGGACTTCAGCACTTATTATAAACAATTCCAGCCTTGTTTTCCTGTTTGGTATCTTGAAATGAGATGTTTATCTTGACTTACCACAACACAACAAGATGGGATGCAACATGATGCTAAATGACACGATACAATCAATTGCAGTTCAGTTTGATAGGATACTATACAGTATGTGGGAGGGCAAGGGCTTCTGGTTCAGGGACCTCAGGATTTCATCTCTGCTGTTTGCAGATGATGTGGTTCTGCCGGTTTCCTTGGCTCGGGACCTCCACAAGGCATTGAGGCGATTTGTGATTGCGAAGTGGCTGGTATGAGAATAAGCACCTACAAATCTGAGGTTGTGGTCCTCTGCCAGAAAACAGTGGATTGCTCCCTCTGGGTGAGGATTGTGTCCTTGCCCCAGGTGAAGGAGTTCAAGTATCTTGGGGTTTTGTTCACAAGTGAGGGTAGAATGGGCCATAAGATTGACAGGTGGCTTGATGCAGCATCAGCAGTATTGCAGGTGCCGTTTCATACCGTTGTGATGAAGAGCGAGCATAGCTGGAAGACAAAGCTTTTGATTTACCAGTAGATCTGTGGTCATGAACTTTGGTAATGACCAAAAGAATGAGTTCACTGTTTCAAGCAGTCAAAATAAGATTCCTCAGGAGGGTGTCTGGGCTTAACCTTAGAGATAGGGTGATGAGCTTCAACATCTGAAGGAATCTCAAAGTAGAGCCGCTGCTCCTTCTCATTGAAAGGTGCCAGTTGTGGTGGTTCAAAAATTTGATCATGATGCCTCCTGGTCACCTCCCCATGGAGATCTTCTGAGCCTGTCCAACTGGGAGGAGACCCAGAACACGCTTGAAGAATTATATATCCTATTTGGCCTGGGAGCACTTCAGAATCCGTCATGAGGAACTAGAAAACTTTGCTGGGGAGAGGGATGTCTGGGTTGACTGCGACCCTACCTCTAATAAGCAGAAGATGATGGATGGATGGATGGATGGATGGATGAAAGGGCTATACGATACAAGATAAAATAAAGTGATAGGTTGTGAATGATACGTAACGATGCAATAGAATACAGTACGTAGCAATACGACATGACACACTATTGTAGAGAAGTTTCCTTTGAGCTCAGTTACTACATACATTTAGCTGCCTCAACAGGAGTACGCATACCTTTTTTAATGGTGATACTGGTGTCAGGTATTGTATGATTTTTCGTTCCTACTTTTACATTATTTGATACCTGTTTGGTAACCTTGCAAAGCAGATGAATTGGCCAGATTCCATGTCTGTCATCAAACAAATCCATCTAGCAAAGCTCCAATCTGAAACTATTGTCCCAGGTCTAAAAACAAACCTAACCAATCAGTGTCATTTGAGGAGGATACCAGGAATTGATCCCTGCAACCACTGCATCAAGCACTATTGCCTATGGGCACCAGCTCTACCCACTGAGCCTAGCCAGCACCTGCTATCCACCTTTTTAAGGGACCTTGAGATTCTGTTTGGTGGTTGAAGGGAACAGATTTCTGCATCTCAGTCTTTACAGGATGCTCGAGACCCTTGGTCTCTATTTCTTTCTGTTCACATTCTCTGATTTGTGAATCAGTCTGTCTCGTGTATAAATGTCTGTAAGTTTCTGAATGTATAAATATATATTGGTGTGTTTTTTTGTGTGTGTGCAGGTGCTGTTTCTTCTGCGCTCCTATCAGGCAGACTCTCACAGACCCCCACCTGCAGGAAACGGCCTTGCTGAAGCTCTATGCCAACGCATGTGGATCGCCTCTCGGTAATCAGAGACATACACACACAGAGATAAGCATCCCTCCTGCTCCCTTACATGAAGAATAGCTCCTTGTCTCTTGGTCGTCCCCTCCCTGTCCGTGTCCGCTTCATGTCCTGCCTGAGCTAACATTTCAAAGAGGCCGCCTGCTGTCTCATCCGCAGACCCCCCTCTTCTCCCTCCTCTACCTCTGGCCCTCTCACCTGACATCGAGGCCTGAAGATGGGGCACAGATTACACTTTTGCCCCCCTCCCCTCCAGCCTAGCTGAGGTCAGGCCTGGGTCTGGGCTCTCTCTGCAGGTCACCGCGTTAGCAACATTAGCCATGCTAGCTTCGCTCTGTTTCACTGATGAGCCTTTATTAAGATGACGAGGTGGATTCTTGCTCAGCAGAGCGCAGCAGGCGTCTGTCCGTGTGATCACAGCGAGGCCAGCGGCTCAGAGGATCTGTGTGTGTCCTCTGATGTGGAGCCGCCTCCTTCGCTGAGGGTGGAATGCAGTGTTGGTCTGCTCTGAGTCACTGTTTGGTTTTTGGCCTCACACCGCCTCTGTGTTGTTTCACTTTGGATGTTTTCTTCCTGCAGCAGAGTGTCAACGCCGTGACAGTGATAGTAAACTCTCCAGTAGCTTTCTACTGCTCGCTCTGGCTTTGTGGTGGCACTTTAAACCCCGAAAAAGCTGTGTTCAAACCAAAAGTGGGACAACTGTCTACTTTGTGTTAGTGTGAGAATGACTGTGGGTACATATTTGTATCTTTGCATCAATTACCAGGGCTAAGGCCTAAGGCAATAGTATTTTTCCCTATCCTGTTTAAAACAATATCAAAGAAAATGTTGATGCCTAGAGCCCTTGTTCTCTTTGCATCAGAGGGTCAAGATTTCTTAATTGCTGTCTGCATCATCCTGATCAAATACATGAAGTAGGGGAGTATATCTCCTTGTGTAGTTTAACAATATGTGTGCATCAATATGATTATAGTGTGCAGTGTAATGCCAGATTCCTGCCATCCAGGTGGTATAGTGAGAGCTAGAGTCAGAGACATAGAAACAACTTTTAGAATGCATTTGCTGTTTTTTAATGGCTGTTTCATGAAAATCAGCATGTGTGGAGAATCCAAGTATTGACATATTTCATAGATTTCAGGTTTCAGCTGTAGACAATGGACTTGTTTGAATTAAACCTGGTCATATCTTTGTAGTGACTGGTTTGATATTGAGTTGTGCCAAATATCTTTTCCATTTTTGGTCTGAACACACCTGAAGAACATCTACAGAATAATGTCTGTGTTATGATCCACTGCAAAGTCTGGTGTGTAAGATGCACCTTCAATACCTGTGTTTTTCTATCATGTAAGATCATTAACTTTAAAATATGTCTGTGATCTATTTATAATTCTTTATGTCCTACACTCCCCTCCAAAAGTATTGGAATGGTGGAGCCAATTTGGTTATTTTTGTTGTGTTTTTGCTGTAGGCTGAAAACATTTGGGTTTGACATCAAAAGATGAATATGAGACAAGAGATCAACATTTCAGCTTTTATTTCCAGGTATTCACATCTGGATCTGATGCACAACTTTGAAGATAGCACTCTTTGATTTGAACCCCACCCATTTTTCATGTGAGCAAAAGTATTAGAATATGTGGGTCACAGGTGTGTTTGGTGCCCAGTTGTGTCATATTACATTGATTATTCACTGCATTTATAGTTAGAGGTTTAACTAATATGAAAAAAAAACAAACTGCTGTGAAGCTGAGAGAAGATGGAAAGTCAATCAGAGCCATTGTAGAAACACTGGCCAGTACAACTATTAGTAATGTTCTGAAGAAGAAAGAAACCACTGATTTACTCAGTAACAGCCGATGGTTAGACCAAGGAAAACAGCAGCAGTTGACGACAGAAACATTGTGAGAGCTGTAAGGAAAGACCCAAAAAAACTGGTAGTGATATCAGCAACAACCTCCAGAGGACAGGAGTGAAGGTATCACCATCTACTGTTCACAGAAGACTGACAAACCCAAATGTTTTCAGTCTACAACAACAAGAAAGGAATTGGGCCCACCATTCCAATACTTTTGGAGGGGACTGTATTTACTTGATGTGCTATCACAGGCACGTGGAAATGCCCCCTGGTGGGCAAGAATGACATCTTACTGTTGAAAATTACATAAAAGTTGATGTCCTTGGTTGCTAAGGATGTTTATTTAGCTGGTTTTATTTATTTGTTAATTAATTTTTTACAATGTTATTGGCCTGATATTGAGATTGCTATGTATTAGCCCAAAAAGTTAAGTATTTGCATTGGCAGATATGAAAGTTTTTGAATATTTTTTAACAGATATATTGGCTCACATATCTGCAGCACAGAATCTTATGTTGACCTTTAATTCTGGCAGAATATTCAACTGTAGCATCAGGTGTAGGTGGTTGACTAGGGCAGTGGTTCTCAACGTGGGGGTCAGGAGAGACACTGAGAGGGGGTTGCCAGATGCCTTTCAAAAAGCAAAGAATATTTTTTAATGATTTCAAGTTGTATATTTTACTCATTTTTGTAAAAATAATCCATAGAATGGGTTAAATGTAGAATAAAAAAACTCGGTAATTTGTTGAGATTTATGCTGACATCAAAGTAATGTTTGAAAAATCCTTAAAATGTAAGTCTGCACGTGAACCCTTCTTGAATTTGCATGGCTGTCTTCTACCATGCTTAAACCACTGTCAGGTACAGTGGGGGGTCTCCAGGCTCTGAAAAAAACCTTGGACTAGGGTGCCAGGCACTTTTAGCCTGACAGGGGTTTAAGGAGAAGGATTCTCCTCCATGGCTGGTATATATAAACGCCATCTAAGTAAAGTTCTGGCAAGGACTTTTCTTCTTCTTCTTTTTTTTTTTTTTTCACAGTTTGAATGTCATCTTAGGTCCTGTATTAGGGTCCAAAGTGACAATAACTATATCCCAGTTTTTCTGCAGTTGTCAAGTGATGTAAACACGGGTCGTTTTGACGAGATGAAGAACTGAAGGGCCTGGTGCTGCAGATACACATAGTTTTAAGTGACAGGTGCAGCTGACCTGAGTACTTTTTGCCATCCAGTCCCCTGCACCAGTCATGTGACTGAATGCTATGGCTATACTGTGATATGAATACACAGTATTAGGTATGAGACATGCACTATCACAGTCATTGACCAGGCTAATGATGCCACTATATGTCCTCTTTCTCCCTCATTAGTTGCCTTCTGTTAAGTAGTACTGCACAATTAATCTGATCACAATCCTGATGGTAGGCTGTGGACTTACACAATGGCATAAATGGCTACAATTATCATTGTATTGCACTTTGTAGAAGTACCTTTTTTCAAAAGAGGACAAACTGTATTTTTTGGAAATATTAAGTTATTTTAAAGCAGTGCTATAAAAACCTGAGATTGTGGGTGTTTTATGCTGCTTAATATTTGTGTGTTTTGAGTTGAAAAATAGACAGTTTAATTCCAGCATTATTCTCTGCATTTTCCCTAATAACCAAGCCAGAAGACTCATGATACCTTTTATGTATTATATCATAATAGCAATCACAAGCTGCAGTATTTTCCAGTATAATCACATTGTACACTTTCACCAAGTTGTGCACTGCTGCTGTTAAGTTGGAGTGGGTGCTAAAACCTTCAAATTGAATCACAGGACTTCAAATTTGCAGCAACAGCTTACTTGCAGAATACATCCAGATGCAATGGAATAAATCGTCACTGATGTACCCTGTAGTCCTGGGTGTCCCAGGTCTTGTCAAACATCAGACAGCCTCACAAAGGTGACCCAGCTGAGTGTGATTAGTCCACGCCTCGCATGCCAGCAGTTGACCACGGAGCCTTTCTGCAGCATCAATGATGGACTTGATGGCCCCCTTTTCCACCAGCCCTACTATCCCTACTTTTGTGAAGAATCTGCAGAGTGACTGGCCTACAAAGCCCCAACACACCTCGATAGGCTGACAGTGGGTGTTCCAGCCCTATATCCCACATTGCTCTCTCAGCTACTGGTACAGCTCCTGGTGCTTGTTTCTGCTCTCGGACTTCTTCCATATTCTCCTCCTAGGATGTAGTTAGCTCTTCCTTCTGCCATGACCATTCCTTTTGTAGAATCAGAAAAGATGATCATGTCAGATTGGAGGGTTGCAGAGACAATGCTCTGGAAACCTCCGCTGCTCGTCTTGGTAAGCTCTCAGTTGCCAGTTGACTGCTGAGACAAAAAAGGCCAGTTGTTGACCTTGACTGGGTGTATTTTAGTGCTTGAAACATGTTCCAATTAGACCAGTATGAACTGATGAAATCTGTATGAACCCTGATTAAAGTTACCTGACTTTTGATTACTTCTCAGAGTAGTCAACAGAACATTGCATTGGAACATATGGAGAACTTACATCTACTCATTGAGGACAGTGCTTTATTGATACTGAAGTATTAGGTCAATGGATTTATGACCTAGAACTTTTTTCCTAAACCCAACCAAACTGTAACCGCTGTCTGTATTGATTCAAATAAATCGCTCTACATTTAAAGTGTGGTTTATAAATGAGTGAATAAATCTCTCATAAAAGTCCTCATTCAATTATCAGAGAGGATGCAGTGAAAGGTTAAATGTTTAAAAAACATAAGTTGTGACATCAGCAGATGCTGCAGGTCCTGAACATCTCACAACCAACAGATTGACTCTGACTCATGAGTGTGTTTATGGGGAGGATGTGTGTGTGTGATCACAGTGGAAAATAAAACTGAGTGACCGCAGGCTGCAGGGTGAGCTCATTAACTTCACAAAGAGGAGCTTTCACTATTAAAGGTTTTTAAAGGATGTGGTTTATGTGTCCTGCTTAACAAACTGTGAATAAATTGAAGAATCATCCCTGTGAGGCCACACTGATCCTCTCCGGTGAGATAAACTTAATGTCAAAGGTGCATCTTCAGAGTAAAAGTCTAAAATAAAATCTGGTTGTTTTCCTGATTTGCAGACAGAACTTGTGCTTGGTGACCAGGGGAGCCTTTCTAGATGTGCTGGTGTGTGTTTGCAGATCCAGGATCAGTCTGCTGGAAGGTGAGTCCTCAGTGGGGATCAGGTTTTAATCAGGGTCTGAATAAATGCATGAAATAAGATGTGGGGAGAAATTAAACCGATCACACACAATGCACCATAGAGGTAAACAGGAAGCAGCGTCGTCTACATTTTAGTCCTTAATTCTTTCAACAAAGAAATTCAAAATGTTCATGACATTAATGCCGTGTGTTTAAAAAAAAATACAATCTGTGTAATTTTAATGATTTATACTTTCATATCTTCAGTCTTATTTCAAACTTTCAAGATTTTTTAGGGGCTTTCCCTTTGGCTACTTATAAATACTAAAAGTTACTTGTAAAAAGTTACACTTATAAGGGGAGGGAGACGGTCCAAAAACAACAGAAGGGGGCAAATAACCGACTACTGTAGAGGAGTTAGACATGCTTCTCAATAAATGGATCTGCCCTGATGCTTGTATACTAGGACACCAACAGTAGTCCAGTTATAATAGACTTGTAAAGCTAAACTACAGCTCCACTAAACTGATAATGGAAACACACAGAGAAAAGTGAATAGTATTTGCAAAGCATGGCAGCAAATTTGCAGAGCTTCTTTAAAGCTTTCTTTTAAACAGTCTGTTGTTTTCATATAATATAGCATACCTTAAGAGAACTTTTTAAGGTCTTCTGAAATTTTTAGGTTAAATGAAAGGAGCAGAAAAGATGGGAAATCTCTAATGTTGATCTCAAGTTAAGACTGGCTACACATCACTTCACCAACTAAAGATTTCTGTTTTGTTAATGGTGTACTCTCAGCTTCATTTAAAATGGGGTTATGTCCTCATGTTTATTCAAGATTAAACAATGAATACATGAATGGTGTTTTCAGATTGTCCACTCATTATGTTTTAAGAATGCTTTGATGGATTTTCTTTTAACTTCTCACAAATGTCCACTCTGACTCAAGCAGGAACTGTTCAGGTTTTGAAGGCCACTGCAAAGGTCAAGGTCACTGGACGTCATGTTCATTCCTTGTTTTCCAGCCTGACATCCAAACAATCCTTTCACAGATATTCTTCAAACTTTGTGCAAATATCCTTTCTGACTCGAGGATGAACTCATATCTTTTGAAGCTTCCATGTTGAGGCCAAGGCCCCCATCCCACCCCCAGCCCTTCTTTGTGACACAGTGAAGTACTGTCTCTGTCTGGCAATCGTAACCTTTGCTAAGACATATAAATTAGCTGCCTTGGAGTTGATCTAGTAATGTATTAAAGTCCATTTACCTCGCAGCCTGTTTAGTTTGTAAATATTTGTTCTTCCTCTAGTTTCAGTCTTGTTTCCTGCTGATCTGATGCTGATCACCCTCTGAGGACTGTGTCAACCACCTTAATATTTTCTGTCCCTCTGTTTGCTGAGGCTGTGTGGATATTTTTGAAGAGACAAACCTGCGACGTTTGTTGCTGAGGCTGTTCTCCTCACTCTGCATTTAGACTGATTGATGACAGAAGCCGCCTCACAGAAACCCCCCGCTGCATATATGAGGTTGTGTACGTCTCTCTATGTGTGTGCAATGTTGTGTTGCACATGTGCGTGGCCCTATGGGGGTCTCAGCGGTGCAGGAATGTGTAACTGAAGGAGGCGGTGTGGGACAGATGCCGGTTTGTGCCTCTGACCCAGTTAATGTCTGAACAGGGAGGGGAAGAAAGGGGGAAGCGGGCGAGGCACTTGTGTTTTCTCTGAGCCATGTGCTGAACACATGTCGGTCCTGACGGTGGAAATACCAAAGATTTCTCTAAACACGCCTGGAGATGGAGGCCAGGCCTAACTATCCTTACATAACTGAATACACACCTCTGATTCTCCTCTGTTATTAACATCATCCTGTCTGAATCGTCTCTATTTTTTCCTCTTCTTCATGTCTGAACACACTATCACTCATGCACATCAAATGTGTTGTTAAAACCACATCCGGGTGTTTGTTCTCATAAAGTAACATAGAGACTAAAAGAGGAGAACAATGATCTTTTTTAGTCAATTCTTATTTGAAAAAAATTATGAAAATTACTGTCAACTATCTTTTTACCGCGATGGTGATAAGACAATAACAAGCTAAAAATAGATACTTGATATTAAAGTCTCTGACAAAATGTATGGTTAGTTTTTGTGAACAAAAAGAGGTACTGCATTGTAAGAGTTGAGCTGCTGAACATTCAAAACCAATAAATTTTTCACCAAATCAAACCTTTGCCAAAGCCAGTTGGGCAAAAAGCAAAAATATCTTTTCCACCAAAAGCTTTTAGTGTTGTTCTCTGCCTTTCTTTTAATACAGAATGCTGTCCAGTTCTGATAAAAATTCTGCTTTAACTGCATTCACGTTAATCCCCTCATCAGAACCTGTTGTTTACAGCCTTGCGGTTAAACTGAACCACACCTGTAGCTTCTGCCTCATTCTCCTTAAATAGCACTGATTGTTCAGACGTTCTCTGGCTGTGAAACAGAGTTTCAGCTCGAAGCTTTGGAAGGTGGAGCTGCTTGATGAGACTCGTGGCCATTCCACTGGCTTTGCAAGGTTAAATCAGCAACATGCATCGTTGAAACCAAAATCCAGTACCTTAGATTGTCTTCAGACTGTAAAAAATCATTAATCTTCTTCATTCGCTCAAAGCAGATGTGATTGGCACTCCTTGTGTCAAGCAGCATTTGTTAAAATGGTAATCCAAGGAAAGAATCTGTGTAGAAATCAACAGGATCAAAGCTTTTTAGGTAACTTAACCAGGTGACTTACAGGAACATTGTATGGTGTTCGCAGTCACCTCAGTAAAATGGCTTTAATGTCAAGGTAAATAAAACATTATCATGATGTGTTCAAATGTCAATGAAGTTACAGAAAATTCTGGTTTTAGTGAAAAAGTTGCATTATGGTTGTTTAGAGAAAAATTATTGTTGTATTCCCAGCCATAAATAAACCAACCCCAAAAAGTAATGTAATTTGTGTTTGGTAGATCATTTCTTTGCTGTAGCAATGCTTAATGTTTGCTCCCGTTTAATGGTGCCACATTTGTAAGGAACATGCATTTGTGGGATGAGCAGCAGAGCTGAGTATGTGGGTTGCATCCATGAAAAATGTGCCAAATCTTCTCTGTCAATGCTAAACAGCTTATCCTGCTATTGACTCTTTTTTGGTGAATTGGATGATTGAAGTATGAAGAATCAAGACATATTGGCAGTTTGGCAATTTATTCATGTAACAAACAGGAGCCTCAGTAGCATGTGGAAGAACCATACACAGCCACAACTTCCTGGCATCTCCTCCTCATGCTGGCCATCAGCCTGGTCACACACTGCTGTGGGATGGCATCCCATTCTTCAACCAGGATTTGAGTGAGGGAGATGCCGCCCCCACACCATTGCACTACCTCCACCAAAAGCTGTTACTCAGTGCAGTAATCAGCATAGAGTTGTCGGCATCTTCTCCACACTTTGACCCTACGATCCAACTGCCATAGGCAGCATCTGGACTCATTGCTGAACATAATGTTCCTCCACATCTTCAGGTTCCAGAGCATGTGTTGCCGACACCAGCGCAAATAAGCCTGACAGTGGGGCAGTCATGGCTGGCCTCCTGGTAGCCCTATGGGACCGGAGATTGACTGTCTGCAGTCTGTTCAGGACATACTGTCCTGCAAATCTTGACTGCAAATCTGTAGGCGACAGCCTATGGTTCCTAAGTACTGAAAGGGTGAGGAAACAGAAACAGGGATGTCACTTCTTTGGATCCTACTTTTTGGCCTGTCCCTGACATTCCATGTTATATTTACCTTTAGGTATGTACCCTACCTTTAGTAACTGCCTTCAGTTTGGAGATGGCAATAGGGCTTACTTCAAATAATGGTGCAACTTAATTTTGCAGAACACCAGCTTGAAGTTGCCCTACCACACAGGCCCTATCCAGATCAGGCCATCAAGTGCTAATCAGGCACTTGAATTTCAGCACCTGGGGGTACCAGAAGCTTAGAACAACAGTCAGTTGCAACAGCAGAATAAGCTGTTTGGCATGGTAATTTTTCATGGGTGCTGCCCACATAGTCTGCCCTGCTGCTCCTCCAACAAATGCATGTTCCTTAGAAATGTGGCACCATTTAAAAGGGAAACAAACAGGCTTTCCATCGGTGTAAGAGTTATTGCTAAGAAGCATTGTTACAACAAAGATATGATCCGCCAAATACAAATTTTCTTCCTTTTTGTGCTAAGTTCATGTACGCAAGATCTGTTAAGAGTTAATTGTTATCTCATGTTCTATCAAATAACAGAAAAGTTATAATCTATAAGACTCACATAAGAAAGGATTGTTGATGGCATCAAAATTACAAAAAAATCAGCCATAACCTTGTGACTGTGAAAATTCTTCACTGCAACTAAATTAGTACTAAATTATGTCTGAAGACTAAGACAAACTCAGTTTTTAATCTCACTTTCTCCTCTCTCCTCAATTCTTTGTGTTCAGAGCAGACTTTATATTCAGCAGCCAGATCCCATCAGCTCCACACACAGTTCTGTGTTTACATGTGTTTGTGTGTGTGCTCACATTTCTCTGCAGCTCCTTTGATCCAAGCAGACTCATAAAAAGCCCCCTCTGTCCATTTCTTTCCTTCCTTCTTCAGTCTTCAGTTTCATTTTGAGTGGTTAAAAAGAGCTCAGAGGAAGAAAGAGGGACCAATAAATGGCATTTTGAGTGAATTGGCATGAATTTACTGTGTTTACAGTGTGTGGCTATAGATTCTGATGGTAAAATAGTGTTTTGAGTCATCAACCTCTGCATTTAGTGTGCATTAATGGGCCTTTATTATTGCAAGTCTCTCTGTACTGAAGCAGACTATCAAACTAGATAGTATTAACAACCTGAGCCAGGCTGTGCAGCAGTGTTTGCATCAAATCACCTTTAACGGGTAGTAAGTACTCTACACAGGCAGAAATATTCAGATATTACTCTATTTAGACAACCACACTTGTATTAATTCACCCCTGGGTTTCGGAATGTTTGCAATTCCAGGTATTAAACTGGAATTACCTGGAAAACAGACATGGTCAGTGAGTGTATCAGTGTGAGACTTTATACCCTACTGCTTGTCTCTAATGCTAGAAATTCCGGGCTTGGCTACATACATTAACTGCTTTTCATAGTGCTCACTCACATGATTGGCCTGCAAGTCTGGAGGGCAAAAAGAGTTTAGGAAAGTATATCTAACTGAGGAGGGCAGCTATTTAGTTTTCCATCTCAACAAAATGAAATAGTACAATTTTATGTTGCATCGGAACCTTTTCTCTGTCATTGCATTTTTTATTTTTGCATCTGTCCAAGTCATTGAAATGTTTAATGACTATTTAGAGCAGCTTCTTCTCTGTTCTGATGCATGATATTAATGCTGAATGAACAAAGAATTGAAGTGATTTTGTCGACAGCAAAGTGCAACATCCTGCAAAGACTGCTTCTTTGGGCAGTTTGGTAAATATTTTATCACTAATTTTTAAAGGGCTTTAGATGGTATCCGGTTCTGTATTTTTGGCTATAATGGATACCTTTAAGATTCTGACACCAGTATAATAAAGTTTGGTGTTAAATGTTGGTGTTTTCAAAAGTTCAGTTTGCAGTTTACACTGTTCAGTTTATTCTTCTCATCTGTCTCAGCCCATCACCTGTACAGGAGCAGACTTATTTAAAGCAGATGTTACATTTAGTTAAAATATTTGACCTGTGCTGTAAAACAGGCCATCACACGTGTGTTATTTTCAGCTGCTCACTCATAAACCATCACACAGGTGAGCTCACTGCTCCCATCAGCACATGACCCACTTTTGAACTATACGTTTCTGGAAATGGCCTACAAGTTTTTACAGATGCTATTACTGCTGTGTTTTTGTGTCTTTTTGGACTGCAATTGTACAGACCTCGGTTCTTTATTTTGTTTTTCCATGTTGAACAGTCCGTGAAGGATTTCACAGCTGCTTTTGTGATTGTTGCAGCCAAAATCGGTTGAATTCTGTGGGCCTTTTTGTGGCAGAATGTTTTGACATCTTGTTTTCCAGTGGCATTACAGAAAGGAATTTATAAAAACAGTAACAAGTGTTTTTGGTGTTGAATGCTTCCTTACCAAAAAGTTTCAAGGCTACAAAATTTCTGAGAAAAACATAATTTATTTGCATAAAGTTATTAAGATTTAAATGCACAGAACAGTAATAAATGTCAGTTACAATGGAAAACATGATCCTAAGGATCTTAGGACAAATAACAATTATTCAAAATTAAATGCTAATGTATTTATGTTGAACTATTCTCTCTGGTAAAAGAAGCAGAACCTAGGGTGCATGTGCTTAGTAACAAAGTTCAAAGAAGTGTCTATGAACTTTTCCCAAATAATGGTTATACTCCACACTCTTTGAAATGCAAATCAAAATCTTTTTGAAAATACTTTCTGAACTAAATGACACCAGAGCTCATTGTTCAGGTCTCCTGAGGTATTGTTGGAATAATTTACCCAAATGCTGGAAAAAGGGAGGTTCTAAGTTGACAACCCTGGTGAGGCGCTGCCTTTTTGCTGCTCATTAGTCTGCTCAATTGATTTGTGGGGGCCAATATCAGGAGAATGATTGGGTTTCAGGTATCTTGTGTTTATTTCAGATTTGTTCATAAAACAGAAAATATGTACAGTATAATGGCAGCTAACACATCCAAAAACACACATGTATAGCAGCTATCCTCCAGACATGTTTTGCAGAAGAGTTCTTTTCAAGTGTGGACTTCATTGTGAGCTGCTATATGCTAACCTTGGAAAGCAGATGGAATGGCCAGATTACATGTATTTCATCTGGCAGATCAATCTTGCAAAGCTTCACACTGAAATGATTGTTCCTAGCCATAGAATGACAGTATAAGTCAGTGTAATTTGAGGACAAGGCAGTCATTAGGGGGTGTGGCTTAGTTGTACTGCAAGGTGGTAAACAATGGTAACCAGTAGGGGTGCAACGGTTCACAGGGGTCACAGTTTGGTATGGGGTTGGTTCGCTGATAAAACAAAAAGAAAGGAAAAAGTCCTAGATTTGTAATTCTAGATATCCCTCACCTATTATCACTTAATAATTTATTTTTCTAACAGTAGTGCAGTTAATACCTGATGACCTGCTCCCGACTGGTCGGGAGGATTTCTGGCATGTTTGATATATTGGTCATACGACTCCAGACACTTCACTGTGAGAGCAGAAATGCGAGCGGAATAAACATCTTTGGTGGATTGTTTTCCTTTGTAAACTGTCAGACAATGTTCTAAAGTACAATTACAACAGCTGGAATGACTGTCTGATGCCCCCACACCTGCTATGATAAAGGCAATAAACAAGCAGGAAATATTTTTACCTGCAGACCTGCAGCTGACATAGATGGTGATGCTGTTTGTGTGTGTGGGATAGAGAGAAATAGTGGGAGAGAGAAAGAGAGAAACTGGGAGAGATGCTGGAAACACTTCACCCTCAGTGTGTGAGACTTTTTAAAAGGTAACTCCACAGGTTTTTGTCACAGTCCGTCCCGACTTCACTTGTACAGTGTGAGCACTCAAGTTGTGCATGACCGTCGGACCTTACAGTGTGAGCACACAACTCATGCGTGATGGTCATGTATCGTAAGCGATTCAGTCACAAAGTATGAGATGATATTCTGCTACGACTGTCGTATGATCGCCTTGAAACTGCACACTGTATACCCAGCTTTAAGCTGCTTCAGCAAGACTTTAATCTACCAACTGGCACCAGTGATAGTGAACAACAATAAAGGTTGCCTGTGGAGCTAGCATTATATAGTTAACTCCCCGGGACTGCACATGCCTGCTGTGTCATGTTTTGTTGCTCTGGCCTGTGATCAATGTGACAGAATGCTCAATCATCCTCTGAGATCTTTTTCAAAGGTTCTGTCCTTCCCAATCACAGACTGAGCTGTTGCCCACATGGATGAGACATATACTCCATGCCACTGATATGTGAAACCGTCAATCTGGCTTGACAAGTCAGCAATATGCATGCCCAGCAAAAAAGTTAACCCTGTCTTTTGTCTGAAAAAAAAGGAGAAAATTGACTTGAGCATTTGCAGAAGTTTTAGTTAGTAGAAGTGAGTTTATGTGTTGCATGTCTTCAGCTTCTCAACCAATAACAACAAAGTGAGTCTGATGAACATGTAGGCACGAGCTGGGGTTGAGGAGATTTGGAGAGAATTGCAACGCTGTGTAGAATTTTTGGGGATCAGTTAAAATAGCAATACTAGTTGCAAAAGTGACTTCACAATTTCCTGGAGGGACTGATTTAAAGTCTTGTCATAAGAGAAGCTTCAAGTTTCTTTGACTAAGACGTAACAATGTCAGATTTAATGAAAAATCAACATGGTCAAGTCTGACTCTCATCAAGGAACTGATTTCCAGAGTGAGCATGATTTCTTTCTTTCTTTCTTTCTTTCTTTCTTTCTTTCTTTCTTTAAAAAGGCTGAAAAGTTCTCCTTTCCCTTGCTTTTCTTTCCCCTTCAGTGTTCATTGTGTGCATGAATGATTATATGTGATGATATCAGAGTATGACAGGCTAATGTTAGCATGCTGTCTCTCCTCTATGACAGACAGCTGTTTTCTCTTTGACACGCCTGCCTTCCTCCTCCTCCGTCCTCCCTTCATCATGACTGTCATTACTGTGCCCCTGCCCCCCATTATAACCATTAGGGCATGCTTATTTGGCCCTGGACCCCCCTTTGAGGATCATGTTCCTCAGTAACCCGGCCCGTCTCCACGCTAACTCGACCATCTCTGGAGGAATGTGGTGTTTCCCGCTCTTTTGTCAGAGAAGAGCTGAGGGTGGGATTCAGTTACACTGGGTTTCATAAGCTTTCTGTATGTGTTTAATTGAGTTGGCTGTGAAAGCGGGCTCTGTGTGCAGCAGGGAGGAGCTCAGCGTTAGGTTTCTCTACGCTCTCTCTCTCGATCAATCTTATATTTCAGAGGAAGTGTGTGTTTGTGCATGCATGTGCATGTTTATTTGTGTGTTTGTCGGTCAGTCTCAATGGGTGTGTGCTCACAGGTGGCCGAGCTGGCCCAGCAGCGGGTACATCTGCACAGACAGTGACGCAGCCGCTTCAATAAAAGTGAAAATAGAAAAGAACAGGGATGCTGTGAAGTCTGAGCTCCTGTCTCGTCTGTTTTTGTCTAATTTGTTTGTTTAGTTTGGAGAAAATTTTGACTCAAGAGATCAAGCTTCTGAGAGTTTTTCAATTACTGTAAAGTTTGGTGTATAAGATCCACTTTAAATGCCTGTCTTTCATCTACAAAGCAGGCTTTGTCCTACAAACTGGTTTGATTTTTGAATTTCAGGAGACCTCTGATCTGGTAATTTGTGAATTACTCCCTGATGTCAGCTTTTTGTGTTGTGCACTAGATAATTGAAGTCTGTCAGTTACTTGAATCATTCAAACTCCTGATTGAAAACATTAAGGCGCTGCCTGACAGCAACAATGAATGAAGAACTGCCCTCTTCTTGCTGCTAAATTCTTTTCAATGTTGTGCACCTTGCATGTGAAATAGGGAATGGATTTCACACTAATTTCGTTACTCCGGTACATCCATAGTTCCATCAACACTTGCAATTATATAAATAAATAAATGCATAGCACAAGGACCCTTATGTGGTGTACTGTTAATCAGCTTTCGAAACCAGAGTTGTTCAGGTTCCAAAGTTGTTATCGGAAATACATCCAATACATCTTATTTGTTTGGTTTAACTTTATATTTTGCTTCATTTAGCCATGTTATATGTTAGCACTGGACAACACTGCACACAGGAAGTACTGTTTTTAAAGCAGCAGAGAAGAACAGAAACAAAGGACCCACTGCAGCAGTAAAGTTTGAAGGCAGCGTGACAGTCATTATTCTCTGTATGTACGAGGTATGGCTAGTAAAAAACGAGACTAATGCTCTGATACATTTTTTTCAATCATAAACATTTTTCATTGTCTTTCTCCTTCAATATACTCCCCTCCTGCATCACTGACATCACTGCATTCAGGTCTTCTACTGATCAAAGCAGCGCAGTAGACCTTCTTCAGTTGCCTCAGAACCTCTGTCATTCTTTTCTTAACTTCAGACACAGACTCAAAACCTTTTAGCACAGATTTGATCTTAGGACAGAGCAAAAAGTCACACGGTGGTAGATCAGGTGAATAAGGAGGGTGATCAAGCTCTGTGGTTTGTTTTGGGCCAGAAACTGCTTTACTGAGAGCGTAGTGTTAGCTGGCGTGTTTTCTGGCTGAAGTATAATGATAATAATAGCAATAATTATAACTTTACCTAACTTAACTTCCAGACTAGCATTGAAGCTAGCCGTTGTGCAGATGCATTAACATTGTCCATGCATTCATAGCCTTTACTGTAGCTCTTGTAGTTAGTTGGGGTGAGTTTTTGGGGACTTGAAGGATTAAATCGACACCTGCAGATCCAGTACTGAATTTTTTTTTCCACTTCTTATCCATTTTAAATCAAATATTGCCACTAGCTTATAGGCAAATGGCCATATTGTATCAGTGTTTTCCCAGAATGCTTTGTGAGGGGCTGTCCATCAGTTGGATGCTAAAACACGCAGGTCATAATGGAGACAGACTGAATAGAGCATAATGAGGAGAAAGAGCCTGTGATGTTGTTTTGCAGTAACTCACAATAATTAGCAGGAAAAAACAAGCTGAACATGGTGATTGTATTTGTTTAAATGGTTCTGAGATCACTTCAGGGCTAAAATAATGTGCTAGTTTTCCACAGCACAGTCAGTCCAGAAAGTTAACACCAGTATTGGGTTGGTACTTGGTATCGACTGATCCCCATTGTTCTGGGACCAGAATCGGTATCTAGAAGGAAAAAATGCTATTGAAACATCTCTACTCTAAATCTTAGTCCTGAACATGCAGGGTTTAAAGTACTGTCAGATACCTGCTGGCTATCAAAGAGACAGAGAGAGAACAAAAGAGTGGAAAAAGTCTACTTTTTCATCTGGACTGTTAATGTATTGAGAGGTGTTATAGCTTATGCCAAATATCAACCTCAACCTTCTTGTGCCATCACTTTTGTCGTCTGCATATTTCACCACGTAAGTAATGTGCTTGTAATGCTTGTATTTGCCTCGGACTAACCAGTAGGATTTAAAGATGTCATAAAAACCTCAACCTGCTGTATAATTTGAGATCAATCTTTTTGTGTTTTTCAGACTCAGAGGGTGCTGATCTACGTCGTGAAGCCCTGACTATCCTCAGGGACTCAGAGCTCATCATCTCCTCCTCCCCCCAGGGACCAGGCAGCACCCAGTACCTGCTCAGCTTGGCTCGGTTAGCCCTCAGCGCCAGCCTGGAGACCCCAGAGCTGTGGGGAGGCCCTGAACTCTCAAGCCAGCTCCTGCAGAGTCTGCTGCTCTGCCCAGAGTATGAGGTGAGGGAGGAGACCCTGCAGGAGGTCCTGACGAGGCTGCAGGAGAACGAGGAGGAGGAGGAGAAGAAGAGGCCTCAGTGGCTGGATGAGACCACCCTGTCCAACTTGACCAGCCTGGCTCTGCATGAGACACACCCCCAGAGTCTGGCCAAGGTGAGACCACACACACTCTTATAATAGGAGGTGTTTGTTGTGTTTGTGTGCTTGTTTTATAGATGAGGAAGAGTGCATGAAACATCATTTATCAGCCTGTCAACAAAAAAGTAGGAACATTTTCCAAAACGTGCTGCTTCCTTTTATCCCAGCTCTCCAGTGGCTGACAGGGACAAATGAGCTGGAACGTTTCCTATGACCAGAAAAAGTGTGCAGCATCAGAAACGACACAAATTCAAAACCAAATTAGTCTGAAACAAACACAACAGCAGAAACATCCTGTGAAAATAAAGCAGGTGCTGCAGAGATTCTCAGTGTTTCTCAGAGCACTTCATAGTTAAGGCAGCCAACTAAGAGACATACACCCTCTGCCATATCTACTGTTGGAGTCAGGTTGTCAAGATTTTTGATACTTTTTTTGATCCCACGTGCTTTAAACAATACAGTATACCCTTTCTTTTACATTTGAAAGTACTAAAAAACACAATTTTAAAGATAAACATTGATATTTTTAACCCAAAGATGTCTTGAGTTACGAGAGAGATGGTTGAAATGATGGGTGATCAAATGAGAGCGAGTGCCGGTGTCCTCATGCTAAAACAGAGCAGTGATATGGAGAGATTTTGGGGTGGAAGTATTGTATTCCATTACATTTTAGAAAGTATTAAGTACAAAATTAAGCATTTAAAGCCAAAGTGAGGAGGTCCAAGATTTCTGGCAACAACAAAAAGGACCAGTAGTTCGACTTTAACAGCACACGGCAGTCATTAGCACATATCAAGAGAATGATCTCACATTTCATCCAATATAGCTTTTGCATTTCACTTTAGGTTTAGTCACACCTTATAATAACCAACCTGTTTGGAGATCCATGTTCTCTTGTAGTTATTGCACATTAAGGAAAGATCATATTTTACTGACAACCCCCTTTAGGTATGAAAAGTAGATACTCAGTATTCACTGCTTTGAGTAAATTCTGAAATAACTTTCTGCTACTTTTACTTAAGTGGACTTATAGATCAGTACTTTTACTTGTACGACAGTAGATGTAAACCAAAGTCATTTTAACTTGAGTACAATAGTCCGGTACTTTTTCCACTTCTGCTTTTTAGTAAACCTTTTGTATGTGTAGGTTGGAAAATTGACAAAATAATGAACTTGCCAGTTTTGGGTCTCCAGGAGATCATTTTGTCTTTTTTGTTCCTGTGGTATTAAAGCATTGACCTGCTTAAAAGTCTATATTGTAGGGAAAAAAAACAAGATTAAATGTCTCCTCTTTCTCTACTTGAAATACAATATCAGCTCTGGGCTCTCCACGTGAGATCAACCTGCAGCAGCTGGTGGTTGTATGTATCATTCCTTCCCTTGAGGAGAATCCGTTCATTGAAGTAAGGGTTGATCCCATTTCTACCTCTTAGCCCTCATCTTAGCCCTTCCCTCAGTTTTGCACGCTCAAGTCAGGTCAAGGCGTAGCCCTATTCTCTCTTGATTATAGGGCTAAGGGCTACGTAGTCCTTGAAACGAAGAATTTCCAGGACCACACTTGCACTGTGTTCACTTGCGAAATGGCATAACGGACTATGAAGGAGGCGCATAAATGTAAAAATATTTTCGGCATAATGATTATAGAAAACACAACAGCTGTGTTTTCTCATATATCCAATCTTTAGCCACTGGGGATGGGAGGTTACTGAATTTTCAGTATGTACACGTGTAAACCAAGGCTATTAACTGTATATATGAAAATCAATACATGAAAGGTATGGTCAAAGCTTTATTGTCACCTCTGATAACACGCTGTTTATCGGAAATGTGTGATCATGAAAAGCAATTAAATGGTGTCTCGTTTCTTAAGGGAAGGATCTCACCCCTTATCACTCTGTTCTGAGGGGCAAGGGGAAGGGGTGGACAAAGGAGAGGGCGAAAGTGAAGGGTTAAGGGGTAGAAATGGGATTGGCCTTAAGTATGTTTGTCACCACTAGGTGGTGATATGAAGCCATTTTAGGTTTGCTATTATTGGACTTTTTCTTATTTAGCAAGTTAGCAACCAGCTAACTGGTTGTATGTCAAACAGTAAAATACTAGGCAGCTTTAGAGCTTTGTAATTTTTGCATGTATGCTTTACTTTTAATAGACATGCAGCACACGCTATGGTAAGCATTTATGCTGCTACTTCTGGGCAACAGTAGGTATTTTGTCTAACTAAAAAATTTGAATTAGTACATCTTCAGACTGATTGTCAAAGCTCGAGTACACAAGGATGAATGTGGAACCATAAGTTCTTATCAACAGATGGAGGTACAATGGAGCATAAGATCGCTGGGTGGATTGGTGCAGCTTCTCCAGTATTGCAGACATTGTACTGGGCCATTGTGGAGAAGAGGGAGCTGAGCAAAAGCCAAAGCTTTCAATTTACTGGTCAATCTCAGTTCCAACCCTCACCTATGGCCATGAGCTACCAAAAAATGAGACTGCAGATACAAGTGGTCAAAAAAAGATTTCTCTGGAGGTTGGCTGGTCTCAGCATTAGAGATGTGGTGAGGCACTCTGACTAGGGATCGGTACCTTTCACATTTAAGCTGGTATGGTACCGATGCCCAGTGCCTGCAAATCAGTACCGGTATGCAACAGTACCCATTTTTGGTACTTTTGTGTATGTACATATGCAATTATCAATTTTATTTAGTTAAAAAAAAAAACAAACCCTCAAAACTTCTGAATTTTAGATATTTATTTGTCACTATCAATACAGTATCAAATATCAAATATATCAAAACAACATCAAACACTGCTTGTAATGTAACATCACACGCATTTTTGCAAATTACTCCAACATGAAAAACCTACTGTTTTTTTAAATATTGAATATATTAAATGAAAACCCAGCCCTACTACCACCTGTACGTCTCCTTTCCTTCTTTCCTCGCATCTTCTTTCCTTGTGCAGTTCTTTGTCAACAAAACTAACATGTCAACTTTGTCGGGTAAAAGCAGAGCCGCTCCACACTCGTCAATCAGTCAATCATGTAGTCGTACATGCAGAAGCATAACAGAGCCTTAATCCAAAAAAAAAACGTCCCACACCTGAACCTTGCACACTGGGTCCATTGCATTCTTCTTGTATTTACCTAAAAAATGTGTAAAATGTGGCAAATTGTTTTGTACTGCGATTAAACTAAGCAGTGAGGATGAGCCTGTGGCTGTGTCACTCCTAAAAAATCCCACTTGATCTATCGATCCTGACAGAGAGCTTCATACAGCATCAGCTGTGCCGAGTTGGAGACATGCAGAGCATTTTTTAGGATGCACTCACACTGGGCAATCCATACCATGCCTGAGCGGGTTTGAGCTTCATTGAGTCTCTGTTAGAGAGAACAAACTTGTGCTTTTATCTGGTATATTTCAATGGTTGATATCCACATGATAAACGGGCAAATCACACTGTTTACAGTTTTCGAAGCAAGAGAGGTAGAGAGGGAGGGGAGCGAGTGAGTAAGACAGAAGGAAGCTGAAGCAGCAAGCACTGATCTGAATCATTATTCATCACTTTGCTTCCTCAGATTAGCAGTATTGCTGTGGCAAGCCTTGCCTCAAAGATCGTGCTTGCTTTGTCATTTTGCCCTCGTTCGTGCACTGCTGCGTTTGCGTCTAATATGGAAAACTGCCTACTCTTCCACTCTCTCACAGTCACAAGGATGCCTATAAGTACCAAAATAGGGACCGTTTGATTTTGCATTAATCAAGATAGTACTACCGGCGGAATTTATTCAGTACCTATAAAAGTACAGAATTCAGTACCCGTCCCTAACTCTGACAGCTGGGTAGTAACTGAAAGATTAAGATCGCAGATACAAGCAACTGAAATGAGTTTCCTCCTGAGGGTGGCTCAGCTCAGTTTTAGAGGTAGGATGAGACGTTCATACATCCAGGTAGAACTAGGAGAAGAGTCTATGTCTAATGTGAAGACATTAAAAGGAGTCAGTTGAAATGGTTCAAGCATCTGATCTGGATGCCTCCTTGTTGCCTCCTGCGGACGCCTTCCAGGGATGTCCAAATGGGAGGAAACCTTGGGACAGACCAAGGTCCTGCTGGGGACCTTATATATCCCATCTGGCCCAGGGGCACCCTGAAATTTCCCAGGTTAAGCTGGAAAATGTTGCAATAAGTAGAAGGATGTCTAAATGTTCTAGCCTGTTGCTGTGAACTGATCAGAAGAAAATGGATGGATGAGTGGTTTCAGTCAGACTAACAAGTTTAGTTGTATTTCAAAGTCCAGTTTTAGTTGCAGTACAGCTTCTTCCTGACAAAGAAACTGCAACACTTAACATCTCACCAGGCTTAAAGCACTTTGGTCATGATATCTGGATCTGCAGTTGTTTTATTGGTTTGTGTGTTGTTTTCTTTCCCTTTTTGGCCTGCAGTCTCTCCAAGCATGTTTCTTTTAAATTTGTTTTTGATTACATTCATTGTTTCTGAATTCAAGGCCTGTCTCTGTTTATGGAAAACTTTTGAGCTGTTTCAGCACATTTGTCCTTGTCAGCCTCCATACTTTTCACTGAGCCATGGGGACATTTGCTGCTAATCGATTAAACATTCAAATCCGTCTAACAGAGGTTTGCGTGAGAGGCTAATCGTCGGCAGGGGGACTAGCCAAACACACTCATGACGTTCGGTCGTGACTCTAACAAGCGTTGGAGGGAAAATGCTCTTTCCTGTTTGGAGACAGAAGCTCTTATTTCAGAGAGTTTCGGCCCTGCTCTGTTAATCCTGTCGTTAACTCTCCTCCAGAGCTTACATGACTCAGCGCTGTGTGTGTTTTATGTGTGTGTGTGTTTAAGCGTTTAGCATATGTGTGTTTTGTGCTGCATTCCTCGCCCGGCGCTGCTTTACAGGCTGGCCTGTTAATGTTTAAATTGTCGGCCCGTTAAGTGGAGCCTCCCCACCGCCAAGGACATGCCAACCCAACGGGCCAGGTGCCACAGCTCGCCCTGACTGCAGTGATGCATTATGGGAGAGGAGAAGTAGCAGCAAAAGGCCAAGGACAGAGTATTTTTCAAGTTTTCAGTAAGAATATGTAGAAGACGCTTATCTTCAGTCAACCAGTGGGGAAATAATCTGAATGTAGAAACTTCACAAAACATTTAAAGTTCTCAAGTGGAAGAAAAAGAACGTATTCTGTCACTTAAGTTATATATGGGATTGACCTGCTGAAATCCCCTGATATCATAAGCTTTATCTCCTTGATTGTTTTATAGTATAGAACACAACCGGGTAGATTTGATTGGCTCTTCTCAGTTTTCAGCTCATTCCATCTAAGTCCTGTCATGTCCTGTTTACAGTTTGCATTAGCAAAGCGTTTAAGGCATTCACATACCAAGAGACTGCAATTTAGCATGTTCATTCATATAATCTATTTTCAGTGCATCTTCAGTGGTGACCTGATATTAGAACTCACTTGTTCACTTGTTCAACAGCCCTACATGCTTTCAATGGCTCTTCTATCATGACTTGGTATCCCTACATGCTGTGTGCACAGTGAAGCCTCTAGAAAGAATGGGGATGAATAAGCCACAGGCTAAGAGGCTGGCAGTGCCTCTTAAACAGCTTTTCTTCCTCATTTTGTCAAAAAATATTTTTTAAAGGACACAGTGATATACCAATGTTAATTTTGGCTGCAAATTTAGTCAAAGTCTTTAGATTTAAATGGCCATATTTTAGTCATTTTCACTCTTATAAGTTTTAGTCTAATTTTAGGTGATAAAAAATTCCTACATTTCCATTTTCTTCTTTTTGGCAACTTGTTTTATTTGGACATATTTTTAAGAAATATTGGGAAATTAATATAAATGTAAAAATAGTCACATTAATGCACAATTAACACTTTATTTGATTTAAAATACACAGATCAAAATTACTGACATACATTTCTTATAAAAAGTATTCAGCCCCTTGGATGTTTCACCTTTTTATTGGTTTTATAAATCAATCATAGTCGATATTATTTGTCTTTTTGACAAAAAAATACAACAAAGTGAAAACAGATTTCTACAAAGTAATTCCGTTTAATTGAAAAAATGTGATTGTAAATATTCAGCCCCTTTAAAGGGCTGACCTAATTCAACAGAGGCTCAACCAATTGGTGCTAGTAGTCTCACAATTACTGAAATGGGGATCGCCTGAGTGTAGTGAATGTGTCTCAAATGATTGTACTGTAAAAACACTTGTGTCTGGAAGGTCCAGTCACTGGTTAATCAGTATTCCTGGCTACCATTTCACCATGAAGACAAAGGAACACCCCCAGTAACACAAGGAAAGGTTATTGAACAGTGTAAGTCAGGGAATCGATACAAAACAATTCCAAGTCACTGAACATCCACAGGGGTTCAGTTAGACTCAGCATCAGAAAATGATAGGAATATGGCACATGTGTAAATCTGCCTAGATCAGGTCATCCTCACAAACTGAGTGACCATGCAAGAAGGGGACTAGTGAGAGAGGCCCCCAAGACACCTATGACTACTCTGAAGGAGTTACAAGCTTCAGCAGCTGAGAGCTGAGACTGTTGGCCGGGTTCTTCACCAGTCAAAGTTTTATGGGAGAGTGGCAAAGAGAAAGCCATGGTTGAAGAAAACTCAGATGAAATCTGGACTAGAGTTCACCAAAAGGCATGTGGCTGACTCCATGGTCAAGTGGTAGAAAGTTCTTTGTTCTGATGAGACCAAAACGGTGCTTCTCGGCCATCAGACAAGACACTATGTTTGGTGGACTATATCTAATGCTGTTTAAAAGATTTTTAAAAAGACAAAGTCATACCAAATGTACAGATGAAAGACTGGCTGTTATTACTTCTTTTGGTTTTAATTACAAATTATCCAGATCTCTAAAAGAGCCACTATTTACAACACACTATGGGGGGCAGGGTGGACATGAATAAACCATGAATTTTACCACTAGCTGCAATTCACAGATCATGTCCGTTGGCAAGGGGTCTGTAGTGTGTGCCAGCACATAACAAAATTAAGGATTATGTCTTGGTATCTGAATGCCCAAAAGAGATAAATATTAAAAGATGGACTTTATTGATCCCAAACTGGGAAATTATGAAGAAATGGGTGAATTGTTATTTGTGTTATTGTCTAAATGGGGTATCAGAGTCACATCAGCATCACTGGATATTCAAGAGGCAGTTTTATTCTGCAGAAACTGTTGAAGGATCAGGCTGACTATCAGTGATCACCAAAAGATTTTTTTCATCAAGCTCAGTTTTAACGGAAAAATCTTAAATAACCTTGTTTAAACATGCTACTGACCATAGGTACAGCTCGACGCCAACCAGGAAGAAACTGTTGGAATGCTTGTGTACATGGATATTTACTCAAACAACAATAAACAACCCTCTTGTTCTGAAGGGAAATTTCTGTCTGACTTTGCCAGATTGGATCAGAATCTTCTGATTGATGTGTTTACATGAAGCGTTATGATCAGGCTTTTATTCTGATGATTTATGCCCGTGTAAACAAAACTATTGAGTTGAAAAACCCAGCTATGTTTACATGGACCACTACAAATCAGAATTTAATAGCTGAAATACATGAGCAAAGCAAAACTAGTCTGTAGCCAGGAAAACCATTTTTGCTGGAGGTTTGGTTTAAGAAGAAATCCTGATTGTTGGACATCTTGATCATCATACGGCCAGAAAAAGGTTTTTGAAACAAGTTTATGAAAAGCTGAACAGAGCTGGAAACCACCGACTCATAATAAACTGCAGACATCCAGAGTCACAGATGACAGA
The DNA here is from genome assembly GCF_018320785.1 of Cheilinus undulatus. Classification (NCBI taxonomy): domain Eukaryota; kingdom Metazoa; phylum Chordata; class Actinopteri; order Labriformes; family Labridae; genus Cheilinus; species Cheilinus undulatus. Next base: position 8,525,192 of record NC_054870.1, on the reverse strand, counting down.
GAGAGGAAGAAAGAAATCTGGTGAGTGGGCGAGTAGACAAGCAAAATGTGCGGGAGTGCAGCGATGGCGGTGTTTGTTTACAACACAGGCAGAAGGAACAGCTTCTTCTGCTGTGTTTATCTGATTAGACAGGCAGGAGATCCCCGCTCATCAAAGTTGCATGTCATAGGACTGCTTCATTAAGCATCCATGCAAGCAGTGATATTAGAAAGCCTAATCAGGACGTTTTTAATTATGATGATATTGTACATCTGAACGTATGGACTGATGAATCAAACCTAAGTTTGTTCTGTTGCTTAAATTGTTTGCGGTCCTTTAGATCTTTGTTTTACTGACATAGATGTAGAGGCTTATGATGAAGCTGATAATGTCTTGAAGTCACCCTGCATGGACAAAGATTTTTGTTTTTCTCTTTGTCAGGAAATTTGGGACTTCCTAGATTGAAGAAAGATATATAAAGAATTTTAACTCAGCATCCTTTTCACAGTTAGGTCAGTAAATACCAGAAAAGCTGCAGCACCTTGAGACTGTTAGGACTTCAGATTCAGAGGGAAAGCAGGCTGGATGTCTATGTGAAGGGTGACATTTTTATTGGTTCATGTTTGGTTTGTGTGTGTTCATGCAGGGTGGGTGTCTCTGTTTATTTGCATGTTACAGCTCTGACAGTCTGAGCCTGACTCTGCATGTTTTCTGTGACTCTGTATATTTGAGTTCGAAGGCGGCCCAGCGTGCTGCAGGACAGGAGCTCATTAAACAGGCTGTAAAAGAAAGAGACGCTCAGACCAGCTGAGAAATGCACACAGACCGAAAGAGCCAGAAAAACACAACCAGGGACAGGCTGAAGTTTTTTTTTTTTTTTTTTTTTTCCTTGTGCAATAAAGAGTGAAATGGACCGCCAACATGAACAATGAGTCTGCCTAAGCACTAATGTCTGGATGATTGATTCCCCTTCATTGGAGTTGAAAAAAAGACATCTGACTTTATGAAATATCGACTAAAAGTTTCAGTTTGTCAACTGTGGTTCTTTTAAACTTCTTGTTGGTGCATTATTCCAACAGAATTAAATCTGGAAAAGATTAGTTGTATGTTCTTACTGTGTAATATTTTGAGGAAAACCAATGAAAGGCTTACTCTCTTAAGCCAAGGAATTCTGGAAGACAGAGTGTGGGGTTTTCCATGTAAAGCTGCCCCAGACTAGAGATTTTTCTGAATCAACTAGTTGTCATGCACACAAATTTCCTGATGTTCAAAATTTTCCACACGTAAGGGAGAACAGGGTTGGTTGTCACACTTTTTACTCTAGTGTGAATTGCTCATCATCAAACATCTGCCAGTAGTCATTCCTACATTAAATTGAAGCTTAAGGTGCTGGCTTGAAATGTGTGTCCCTCTCATTCACTACCTTATTGAAAAAAAGAGGTCATTAGCTATCAATGTCGTTCTGACACATTGTGACAACCAACCCCATCACAGGCGTGGTCGTCGCACACTATGGAGTTGTTTGTCACCATGTTGTTTTCAAAGCAAGAAGGCATAACTTAGATTTGAAACTTTAATTGCATCGAGAAGTTTACAAATAAAATAACTTAATGCATCCTAACACAAAATTATCAAAGGATATGAACAGGATCATCTTAAGACCAGCCTATAAGCCTATAGCAACACAGGCTATATGCATTCACTATCTGAGTAACAGCGATGACAAATGTAGGGTCCATGCACTCCAATAGAGCAGAGCTTGTGTGATCACTGGTTGCACATCCAACACTTCTCCCATACCTCCCCTGAACCACTGTGACAAAGGGGCAGTACTTTCGGGTGCTGCAGAGCCGTGATGTAAGCAAGTAGCGACAAGAGACCAGTGCAATTGTGGCGGATGGTGGCGTGGTTGCTTGTAAAGCGCAGTTTTTATCATAACTTGATGACATTCCTTCGTTAAAAGAAGAACAAAGAACAGCATTGGGTTGTTTTCTTTTCAAAAACGACAAAAGTCGTGTATTTACATGTCTGCGGTTGCCATTGTACACATTATGCAGCTCTCTACGGCGTTTACGCGTTGGTAGCGGTGCGACTCAGTTTGGGGCTGCGGTGTCATGAGTTTTGTTGCTCTGATTGGCCCGTAAAGACAGAACGTTCATCCAATCACCCTCCAAGTTTTTTTTTCAAAGGCTCTGCCTTTTCCCAAATGCTGTCTATGGGAGGTTTACCAGATGGACGTGCAAAACAAATCCATCTGGTGTGTCAGGATAATTTTCAAGCACACTTGCAGAAATTTGACAAATGGGACTTAACCCTACCCCTGGCCACCCAAGCCTGGGGAGCAGGGTAGGAAATGAGCTCCCACCACAAGCCAAATGCAGGTACTTTCCAGCAGTGGAGTTGCTGGACTAACCAGCCACTGGAGCAAATAAATAAAAGTAGCCTAACCCAACAGAGAGATTTTATTAGAGTCAAAGACATAAATCAAGCCCCTTTTTTCTGCTTAGACCTAAATACTTATTCACCACAAAACCCTGCCTCCTTCTCCCTCTGTCAGAGCTGCTGTCAAATGTTTACAGGCTGCTGTGTGCAACTGGTGTTTCTGCTAAAGATATGTTTGTACCAATCTCTTACTTGTCACAAGTCCAAGATAGTTAAACAAAGCTTTAATTTTAGTGTGAGACTGAAGAAATTGTGCACAAAACATTAAATTCTATTAGTCTGACATTCATAATGCTGGGAATTTTCTATGAATTTACAGTGCCCCTGTTTTGCATGGTCGGGTAAAGGAGTAACTGGTTGAGAAACAGAAGTTTAAAATAGGTGACAATTTGGACCATTTATGCACCAACTCTGATCTCTTATTAAAAAGCTGCTAGCCTGAATACTTTGAGCCTTGAATATTATATTATACCCTATCTAATAATGCTAATAATAGAGTGGCTAGTAAAAAATGTTTGTGGCAGGTAGATAAAAAATTTAAATTCCAACTCTGCCTGGGAGCATAGAATATTCTTTGATTGGTGTAGAACAGTGGTTCTCAAATGGTGTGGCAAGGCATACTGGCAAATCTCCACCACTAGTGTAGACTTCACACAAAGGTGTTTTTGGGCTTGAATTTTATTCAAATATAAGAAATGAATATCCTAGTAAAAGTAAATATTACTAGGTGTGTCAATAAAGTGTTGTTTGTGGACAGATCTCAGGGTGATAGCATGATTTTTAGTGTGAGATCACCAAGCTAAATGGTCAAAATGCTGAACTGAACTAGTTTACTAGTTAGAAAATGAACTCTGCCAGTGCAATAAAGGGCACAAATGGACACAGGCACTTTAATTTAATTAGCTTTAGCTTGGCTCCTACCTGCTACTAACCCTGGTAGAGATGGCTGACTTGCTTGCTGTAAACAAGAAAACTCTGGCAGGGTTCGTAGTTAAAACAAGCATAAGGAGAACTCTGGTTTAGGCTGGTGCAGTTGCTGTAAATAAGTGAACAATCTTTGAATGATGGTTTTTATCACTGTAACATTTTATAACACTATTTATTCTCTAGGGCACTTCATATTCATTCTCAATAGCCAAAAAACTAGAAAAGCATACTAATGAATCTTCTGTAGACTGTGTAAATAAATTAATATCCCCTTACATGGCAGACCTTCTATTGAAGTACAATTTCATCTCCATTTAATGAACCCTTTTGCTATTGAATAATTGATATTAGTCTTTCCTACAATGTTAAGTACTTCAAGGGTTCTTGTTTCTATAAGACCTAACTTTCCCTGCTATCTTTTTACTGCTCACATGTACAAATATACACACTTTAACATACACACGCAAAGATGTTTACACACTGATGTAACATGCTCCTGCTCACCCTGCTCTTCACAGATCATATAAAGCTGACTTTATTTTCTAATTCTAATCATAGCTCTGCTCCTCAGAGGAATAATAATCAGAGAGAAATGCAGCAGGAATGTCAACAACATGTGTTCACCCCTACATGTAAGTTTTTAACAGGGGGTGGGGGTGTCACACTCATGCATTACTAAGAAATTCAGTCAAAAACAAGCTAATAAGACAATGTTGTTTTAACTGCAGAGTGTAAAAAATAAAGTACAGATTCAGCTTAATAGATTAATCTTTATGGGGTTTTTGTAAACTCATAAATAATTGTAGTGTTACAATCCATTTATGATTCAGTTTAGTTATCCAAGCACCTAGGCATTTTAAAGATATTCTTCATAAGTAGATATGTAGCAATACCTTGTAGTAAAATTAAGGGCCTCTCTTTTCTGGCATCAGGAGGTGAAGCTTTATCCCTCATCAGTGTCAGTTTTTATCAAGCAGCAACCTCAGTGATTAAAGACCCTGTAAAGTGAAAATAAATCTGTATTTGGGGTTGTTGTGTGATAGGTCATAGTGTCATGAACCCCCAGGTTAAATATCAGTCCAATAAAATATCTCTAAGTTGATCAAATGAAGCTTCAAAGTCATGAAAAATGAGGCAGTAAAATCTGCTCCAGGATGGTGTGGGCGTGTCTGTTGAATGAGCTGAAGCCACACCCACTCCGGAGAAATATGGTCTTCTCAAGTTTTAAAAGGTACGACAACCTGACTGTAGGAAAGCACTCACGCTATTACCCTGCCCCTTAACCTTACATTGACCTTATGATCAGAGCACATCTGCCCGGCTCTTTACCAGAGCAGAGACAAAGTCCATTTTCTGGCTCAAATCTCTGTTATGATGCTTTAAATGATTCGTAGACCACTGTGGCTGATAGATTTGGCAAATCTGCCTCACAATCAACAAAAAAAGCGGCACTTATGTGGCTGTTAATCTTCAGTGAAGGCAGTGACATTGGTTAAAACAGGCTGTACTGAGATGAACTGCTCGGTGATTTTGTATCATTGTAGCGCGGGGGGGGTAATACCCCAGTGTGACTGTTGACATCGCCAGTCCACATATTTGCCCCGCCTAAATTAAACCCAGCCAGGAAAGAGGTGAAAACTTTTTAACAGTCTAAATCTAAAATTCAGTCACAAATAGATCTCAGTGTTTTCACATGTTTACAGAAAATATATTCCAACATATATAGTGTGTTAAGACACAAACGTTGGATTTCACTTTATAGTGTCTTTAAAATGTGAAGCAAATGCATAATAACAAGAAACTGCAGCTCCTCAAGTGTCCACTTGGGGCTGGCTGCAAGAAGCACGAGAAGCCACATACACACTCCATTGTTATCATGCAGAATGTTTTAGTTTCTATGGTTCCTGTAAAGAGAAAATATGCATATTTTATGGTCTGAATTTTAAAGTATTATATTGATAAAGAAAACCAACATTCCTACAACAGTTGCTGGTGACACTTCCCGGTTCAGTTGCTCTCATTGCTTGCAGTCTGGAGGCAGTCTGATGTGGAATCATCAATTCCAAATTCAATTTGTTTGAACATTATTGGTAGCAGTAAAGTACTAACCCCTAAACAGGGCCAAAAATCATCCAATGTGTTGTCCATCTGAGTTAAAACATTAGTATCCTGTTGTTTTTGGAAGAATTTGCAGCTGGCTTTTACTGAATGTTCTTTTTTACAACCAAAGATCCAGTGATATTGTTTTTGGCAGTTAGGACAAATGTTTAATACACTCAAACATAAGATGTTGCTTTCATTCAAACACAAGCATAAACAGTAGAACCATAAAAATAAACACATCCCCTGCAGTTTTCTTTCTTCTCATGAGGATCAACGTGTTTGTGTGTAGAGGGAGGCAGCTGTGTGCCCGTGGTTTGGGTGTGCGTAGGGAGGATCTGACCCGTGTGGTAAAAATACGCTCTGGACACCAGAGAGGACACCAGAGCTGTGATGATGGACGGCCTGGGTCTGTGTTTGTATGTGCACATTAATCTCTCCTGTCCTCCCTCAGGCTCTCAGTGTGCTGTCTGCGTTGAGCTGCGACGGAGATTTGGTGTGGAGGGATGGAGCTCAGATTGTGTCTCAGGAGGACGTCCTGCTGCACCTCCTCACTCTGACACAGAGGTCTGCTCACAGGTCAGAGACAGCACACAAACACACATGCTCATCCTAAAGCCATCATCCTGTGATCCTCTGCTTCCTCTGTTTGTCTGGAAGGATTACACAGTTATTGCCTCAACTTCCACTCAGTCCAAAGTCAACAATTCAAGTCATTAAGAGAAGAGATCCTGAGTCAGCATGTCAGGCTGTGAACTTTGAAATTGAGCATTGAGATTGCCTTTTAGTGTTGTAAATCACAAAGTTTTAAAAGGGAATAATTATCAGAAGAGGCATTTTCCTTTTCTGAAAATAAATGCACTAAATGCAAGGCTATAATAGTTTTTTTTTTTTTTTTTATTAGTTTTTATTTTTATTTCATTTTTACCTTGTCTTATACCTTCAGTTAAGTTTTAATTATTTTTTCTTGCTAGGTTGCTAGTTTACTTTACTTTTTATTTTGCAAAAATGCTTCATTTCAGTTTAGTTTTTATTAGTTTTAGTGTTCATTTTAGTGTTTTCAGCAGTATTGCATACCTGTCAGGGGTGAGACCCAAAACTGCTCATCACTTTTCGTCTCATTTATTCAATTTTGATGTTTGTGTAGAACAAAAAATTAATGTTGTGTGAAGTCTTCTCCAATTAAATCAGGAGATTTTACTCTCTCCAGGCTTGGGCATACATGTCAGTCATTATCTGGTGTCAAAGACTAAAACTGAGGAGGTTTTGTCTTTTATTTTATTTTAGTTAGTTTTCTAAGCACATAATTTAGTTTTCTTTTTTTCCTTTTATTAAGTTTTAGTCAACTAAAATGATTTTTACATTTTAGTTATTTAGTCAGTTTTAGTTAACTATGATAACCCTGACTCTATGATTGAAACCAGTAAAAACATCAAATAAAGCAGTTTCAGGTTAAAAATCTGAGTTTTTCTCCATCCCTGTTCTGAGATGCACCAGTAAGTAGCTGTTTGTCAGCTATAGTGCAGGCGTTTTTTTTTTGTTTGTTTCAGAAGTTAGAAGATACTTTAAAAGGGAAAGAGTATGAGTAGAAATTATTCATTGCATTCTACAGTGTTTGCCCACCCTTAGCTCGAACCAAGCACAATTTATCCCAGACCTCATGCTCTGTTGCTGATGTGTGACAAGTGTAATCTTGAAGGGACAACAAATGCCAACTGTTGATGCACAAAATGCTCAAAACTTAAGACAAGACAAATCATTCAAAGCAATACACTACTGCAAAAAATAGCTTGCATTAGATCTGATGAGAGGGAGCACAGTCACCACACACATAAGCAAAATTAAACCAAAATGCACTTCTTTTGATTGTCTTTGATTAATCAGATAGAAAATCCTTCATCAACTCCAGCTACTGCAACAAGTTCCATACAGGCATGCAGTGCCCATAAAAAGTATTCACCCCCTTAGATTTTTTTATCCTTTTATTGTTTTTATAAACCAATCATGGTCAGTATAATTTGGCTTGCATCATTTTGGTCTCATCAGACCAAAGAGCTTTCTACCCCTTGACCATGGAGTCTCCCACATGCCTTTTGGGAACTCTTGTCCAGATTTAATCTGAGTTTCTTCAACAGTGGCTTTCTCCTTGCCACTCTCCCATAAAGCTTTCACTGGTGAAGAACCTGGGCATCCGCTTTTGTATGCAGAGTCTCTCCCATTTCAGCTGCTGAAGCTTGTAACTCCTTCAGAGTAGTCATAGGTGTCTTGGTGGTCCTCTCACTAGTCTCCTTGCACGGTCACGCAGTTTGTGAGGACGGTCTGATCTAGGCAGATTTACACATGTGCCATATTCCTTCCATTTCTTTAGGATGTATTTAACTGAATCCCCTGTGGGTGTCAGTTCCTTGGATCTTTTTTTGTGTCCACCCCCTGACTTATACTTTTCAACAACCTTTCTTCTGAGTTGCTAGGGGGGTTCTTTTGTCTTCATGGTGTAATAGTAGCCAGGAATACTGATTAACCAGTGACTGGACCTTCCGGACACGGGTGCTTGTACAACAATCACTTGAAACACATTCACTATACTCAGGTGATCCCCATTTCATTAACTGTAAGACTACCAGCACCAATTGGCACAACCTCTGTTGAATTAGGTCGGTGTCTTTAAAGTTGGTGAATATTTGTGCATTCACTTGTTTTACATTACATATTTTTGTTCAATTGACATTACTTTGTAGAAATCTTTTTTCACTCTGAAATTAATGAGGTCTTTTTGGCCCAAAAACCCAAATTATATTGACCATGATTGATTTATAAAATCAATGAAAGGGTAAAACATCTGAGGGGGTGATTATTTTTTATAGGCACTGTATATCATCCTACACTCAAATCAGCCAATGAAAGCAGTCCCAAACTTTGTTGCAGGTCTTGGTAGTCAAAAATTGTAACCCAATGTTGAAATCTTAAAATTTAAAGGTAGTTTTCTAGCCAAACAAGGTGACATTAAGATGTGTTCAAGATCAGTTCAGTAAAATGGCAACGGCAGATAAAACAGCATCAGGATGTGAAATTTGTTTGTTTCTTTTCTGAAAGATGAAAGAGATGGAATCATGGCCTTTTTGATTCTTCACACAATCTCTACTCAGCTGATACCAGAAGTCATCTTGTCTTCCACCAAATAACAGAATATCACTCAATATTGGTATTGATAAGGACTCTGACCAATAGTGAGTATGGATAAGCCTATCAGTATAAATCAAGATTATCAATCCCCATCCCTAAGTCCTCCCTTGTGTCAGTATCATATCCATTCTATAATGTTGTATTCAGGGACCCCAAGGACATTTTTGCATCGTGGCTCTTACAAAAGACAGTTTCTCCGATGTTGGCTTGGACCATACATGTGGTTGTTTTCTAAAAAAAAAAAAGTTCAGACTGTGCTGTTTTTTGTCTATTTTAGGTCATTTGAAATATTACTGTTCCACATCTACCATGGTCTCTGAGCACAGTGTTACTTTAAAACACTCACTCTATCCTGAACACTCTCTGTCAAAACAGTCATCAGACAATCAAAGAGCAGTTTCTACCTGTGATGGATGGAGGAGACGGGAAGAGGTCAACATTCAACCACACACTCCCCCTCCTCATAAAGCTGCTGCAGGCATGTTGTCAAAGATTCATTCACAGTCAGAGTCCATGAAGGGGGGCTCATCAGTTCACTGACTGCACCTTCACCCTGCACCTGGGCACACCTGGAGCATTACCCCTCCTCCCCCAGTGTGGGTGTGTCAGTGTGTCTGCTCAGGTATCGACCAGGAGCCGAAACGACCCCAGGGTATTAACCCCTTGAATACTAGGGCTGTTAGTTGCAATGCTGTTTAAGCCGATCCTAAACCATGATAGATGGAGACTTCACTGTTTATCCACCACAGAGGGATACAGCTTATTTTGCGTCATCACATGATTCGTCTGTTAATTATGTGTTTTGTTTGTTCTTGATGCAGTGTAATCTGGTAAGACTGTGTTTTCTGCCAGGTGCAGCCATGATCTGGACATTGCTTTTATGTAAATGATGTGTAAAATTATGTATCAGAAAGATGTCCAATACTGCTTAAAATATAGGTATTGGTATCGATGAGTTCACAAGTTTATGCATTGATCTGATATCATCCAAAGCCCAAACAATGGCAGACCTTCGAAACAGTTTACTTCAGGAGTTGTCAGATTTTGTATTTTCAGACATAGTGTTGGCTTATTTCACACCTAGTTGGTTGTTAGATACTCCAGATACACAAATATATGTGCAAACATACTGTTAAATTTTGGTTTCACAATATCCCACTTTAAGACATTGTCATTTACTGAATAAAAGTCAAAATAGAAAAAAAACATGGCATCATTTAAAAATAGTAGGAAGAAAGTTGATATTTTGCACCTGTCAGGATTTAATCTTAATTCTGAGTCATTGTCCTCATCACCTCAAAGTGATTTGGTATACAATCCTGTGCATGTGTGTGTTGTGTTGTAAAGTCCTTGACATGTAGTGACAGACACACACACCTTTCAAACACTCTGCTGTACTTTTCTCACCATGAGAAGAAAAAAAATAACAGGTTTGAATGAGGATTAAATTACAAAGACTTTCAGGAGTGTAAAAACCACAATCTGTGGACCCAAGGATCTGCTTCCCCTTCAGAGCGAGGGGCGTGATTGTGTGATTGAAAGGTGCAGGGCATGCTGTTGCCCTCAGTGTTGTGTTGAGGAGCAGCACACTTCTTTTGTGGGCGGTAATCCAATACAGTTGAGTCCTGAGTATGTGTGTGATCTTTTCACTGAACAACCTAAGAGCCACATTATAGGGTGGTCAGAATAGCAGAATTAGTTTTAAACTTTGATGAGTCTAGAATATTGTTTCCCATTTGTTACCAGTCTCATAAAAGAGAAGTCCCAGACACTCAATATTGTGTCATTTCCTGTTTTTACTGATTAACTCCTACGTTCAGTGAAGACTGCATTTGTGTCCCAGACGCTTGTCTTGTAAAATAGATGCTGTCTTTTTAAGCTTTGGTACTTTTTTATACTATTGATGATCAAAATAACAGTGATTGTATTATCTTAAAAATCATACAGCACCAAGAATTTATAGTTTAGAATATTGTTACAATTTTACCACATTGGTTCTCTTTCACCAACCATTCTTTCATCATTCTTCTAAATTCATCAGGATGAATCTTTTTCTTACTGAAGGGTAATGCAGGTTGTTTCTTATGAGAGCAAGACAGTCTGGCTGCAGACTGTAGATCTCAGACAGCCACTCTCGCAGACCATTAATCTGAGATGCCATCTCTGCCAGAACAGAAGTAACGTAATTTACCAGTAAAAATTATAACCAGTTTTTTTTTTAATTCAACTTTAATCATAAACAAAATCATGCAGTTACATTCATGAAATGACTATATTTCAAACATTACAGACTAAGCATCATTTTATAAATAAAACAGAAAAATTCAGTCGTAACCAGGGGTCAATTGTGTATAGACCCCTTTTAGAAGATGAACGGTGGCTCACTTTTGCATCATTATCTTTAGCTAAAGATAACATAGCTGTGCTAGCTATGTAGTTAATGTAGCTATGTAAGCCAATGAAGTCAAGTTAGCTGAAGCAATATGAGCTTTAGCAAACAGCTATCATAGCTACATAAGCTACTACATAATGTAGCTTATGTAGCTAATGTGAGCTTTGTTAAAATATATGTCCGTGAGCTTTGTGAGTTTTAGCTTTAGCTACATAGCTCTGTTATTTACTTAGTTTAAGTAGCTAACAGAGCTACATAAGCTATGCCTGCTACGTGAAAATGTTTTCATGTAGGACAAGCTTCGTTCCTGTGAGCACACAGTTTATTCATTTTTAAAAAATGTTTTATGATAAGATTTTTAAGTTTTGGTATCTTTTTAAGCGTGTATCTCTGTCCTGACAGATGAGGTGTCTAAAGATTAATGGTCTGTGAGAGGGGCTGTCTGAGAGCCACGGTCTGCAGCCAGACCCCTCTCAGTGAAAGTGCTATCTAAATTAGTAATAAAATCTGGATGAATAAATGAGAAAAAACTCCAAGGCACTCTCCTCAAACGTTAAAAGGCCTTTATTTTTCCTGCATGGTCACATGTAGACCTTGAAAACACACGTTGATGCATTTTGCCATCAAGGCTTCATCAGGAAGTCAGTTTTTGAGTGATATCATTTATTTAATGTGTTTGAAGCATATGTTTAATATCCACCATTTGTCCTTAAATATAATTAAATTTGTCTTCCTAGGTTCTGTTTTGAGCTACATTAAATTCACTTTATCACTACCAAAGATTTTTTCGATTCTTGAATTCCACTGTGTAATTGTGTGTCCATTTAGTCGTGTAAATTACTGACAACTTGCTGCTTCTCCTCTCACTCCTGTGTGCATTATCTGTGTTTGCGCACAGCCCTTCAGTCTTATGCCCTTGTTTAAACAAAAAAGAGGCATTTATTTATAAAACTGCACAAACTTCTAGCTTCTGAACGCATGGCATTCATTAATTTAAGAACACAAGAAACAAAAATTCTGAAGTTTAAGAACGTGTCATGAATCTGATGTAACTTTGTCTTACAAATTGTCCAAAGAACAAATCTAAAAAAATCTGAGGGAGACAGTGGTGATAAGACAAATAGGTAATTGTAGTTTCTTATTTTAAGGTCACACCTGAAGAGGCCTATAGATTTTTAGTGGTGCAGTTACACCCCTGCTGATTTGACTAAAAACATTTTGAAGCTGCTGTCATCAACATCATTGTGATTTTGTGTTTCAGTGTGGAGCTCCACTGTGCCGCCCTCACGCTGCTCTCCCAGCTGGTGGTCCACTTGGTGACCTCTGACCCCCAGGTAAACACTCATGGTGTTCTTTTACTTTCTAACTAAGCACAGAAAAAAATGTGTAAATCTTTATCTTAAATATTGTTGTGACTATCAGCAGTAAGCCCAGGAGGAGCAGACACACTTAAAAACTAATATGTTAGAGTGATGTTGCTGTATTTAACCTTGAATCGACTCAATTTCACATTCTTTAGCCAAAACTATACCATAACCATTTCTATTTTTAAGTCATCTTTTTTTAAAAGCCAACAATATGCTGCCTGTTTTAGAAATAATGGTGCTTAATGTGCACTAAGGCCCAGCTAAGACCAAAGATTTGCAAAGCAACAAGAAAATTTTAGAACATTGCAAGGTACAGTTGCAGCTGCATGAATTGAACAATTGCAACTGTAATCAGGCTGACTGATTCAGTTTGTCACATCACCACAGCCGGTTTTAGAACATAAGGCACGTCCTTTGTCTCAACAGCCAATCAGTGTCTCAGAACCCATTCTGTGCTGCTAAAGAAACTGCTCCACTAAAATCTCTCATAAATCTTTATACAGATGCGTTTTTGTGTTATCCAGGGTGCAGGTGAAGTGTCCTGTTTGGCCCAGTGGGCTGCGCTGGTGTGCTCATGCTGCAACGAGGAGCAGCCAGAGGAAGTGAAACTGACAGCTGCAAAGGTGTTAGTCACCTGTACATCATCAGTGCTGACCAGCCCCCTCCTGCCGATGGGTCAGTTCCTCTTATCAGCAACAGGAAGGTTTAAAGTTCAATGTTGTGTCTCTATAAAAATGTTAAATCTGTGTGTTTCTATCTCTGTGTCCAGGTCTGTCCACCACAGTGTCCCTGTGGAGGAGTGTGTTCAAGCTGCTGCAGGATGAGGATCAGGAGGTCAGAGATGCAGCGTCTGACTTCATCTGTCACATACCAACAACCTCGTTTCATTCAGGTACACTCACATGCACATTTATCTCATACAAACTTCAAGCATTGTTTGTGCAGAATTCATATACAGTCATGGACAAAAGTGTTGGCACCCCTGTAATTTTTCCAGAAAATACACCATTTCTCCCAGAAATTGTTGCAATTACAAATGTTTTTGGTATCCACATGTTCATTTCCTTTATGTGCATTGGAACAACACAAAAAATCAGAAGAAAAAAGACAAAATTGACATGATTTTACACAAACTCAAAAAATGGGCTGGACAAAATTATTGGCACCCTCAACTTAATATTTGGTTGCACAATCCTTGGGAAAAAAATAACTGAAACCAATCACTTCCTATAACCATTGAAAAACTTCTCACACCTCCCAACTGGAATTTTGGACCACTCTTCTTTTGCAAGCTGCTCCAGGTCTCTCAGATTTGAAGGGTGCTTCTTGCAACAGCAGTTTTAAGATCTCTTCATAGGTGTTCAATTGGATTTAGATCCGGACTCATTGCTGGCAACTTCAGAACTCTCTAGCGCTTTTGTCTCCAACCATTTCTTGGTGCTTTTTGAGGTATGTTTGGCATCATTGTCCTGCTGGAACACCCATGACCTCTGACCCAGACCCAGCTTTCTGACACTAGGCACTACATTGCGGCCCAAAATCTTTTGATAGTCTCCAGATTTCATGATTCCTTGCTCACAGTCAAGGCACCCAGTGCCAGAGGCAGCAAAACAACTCCAAAACATCCTTGAACCTCCACCATGTTTGACTGTAGGTACTGTGTTCTTTTCTCTGTAGGCGTCATTCTGTTTTCTGTAAATAGTAGATTGGCATGCTTTTCCAAATAGCTCTTCCTTAGTCTCATCTGTCCACAAAATGTTCTCCCAGAAGGATTGAGGCTTACTCAGGTACATTTTTGCAAACTCCAGTCTGGCTTTTTTATGTCTCTTTGTTAGCAGTGGGGTTCTCCTCTGTCTCCTGCCATAGCGCTTCATCTCATTAAGATGATGACGTATGGTCCGAGCTGACACTTTTGCACCCTGAGTCTGCAGGACAGCCTGAATTTGTGTTGAAGTTGACTGAGGATGTTTATCCACCATTCCAACTATCCTGCGTTGCATTCTTTTGTCGATTTTTCTCTTCCATCCACGTCCAGGGAGATTAGCCACAGTTCCATGGGTTATAAACTTCTTGATTATATTATCAATTATTAAATTATGTCAATTTTGTCTTTTTTCTTCTGATTTTTTGTATTGTTCCAATGCACATAAAGGAAATGAACATGTGGATACCAAAAACATTTGTAATTGCAACAATTTTTTGGGGGAGAAACAGAGTATTTTCTGGAAAAATTACAGGGGTGCCAATACTTTCATCCATGACTGTATAAAGTATAGCATGAAGTTTGCAACAGTAAGAATAAGAATGATCACTAGGATGATGAAAGATTGTAGGAAATACCAGATGGAGAAATGAGACCAATTTGATATAAAGAAAAGAAAAAAACATTGAAATAAAGATAAATGTTCACATAATATTTTTGAATTAAGGACTGTTGAAATTAAGTAACGATTTCTTAAAAGTGGTTGCAACCCACTTTTGGATTTCAATGCACCAATTGAGAACTAGGATTTACACAAAACTTACTGTTGTTTTTTTACTAGGGATTTAACAAAGTTAAAATTTCACGGTACAATAATACCTCAGTAAAAAGTCCACAATACAGTATTTATTGTTATATCAGAAACTCCAAAACAACAAATGAAGACTTGAAAAACAAAGTGATGTTTGCATTTATTAAACAGTTGCACTTTGGATATTACAATAAGTGCAAAAAAGTGCCATAGGTGTGCATTAGGCTTAAAAATATGTACCTATACTTTGGCTCCAGTTTTTACTAACCTTCTGAAATCTTTGTTGTTCACCTTTGAAAATAGCTGTAGGTTTTTGGGGGAACAGTCACCTTATGAATCTTTTGAGCCCTCACACTTGTTGTTGTGAAGTGGGATTGTGAATGCTTTCTTAAAAATCTTTTGACCTGGCTGGATTCTTCTCCTCGCATCTTGCTACGGGGTGATGATTTGCCAAGTAGCTCTCATGTTACTCGTATTCCCTATCAAGGGTGTCACCTCAGTCTGTCAGAGTCTGCAGATTGTTTTTTTATTTTTCTGTCACCTTTTCTCCTTCCTTATTTCTCGACACAGGGAAACCAAAATGCTTCCACACATCAGATGTAAAAGTCGCCAGAGCCTCCACAATCTCAAAAACATTGTTCTTTGTTGGTTTAGGCACGCCCGATGCCTTGATGGTATATTGCTGCCCCACTTTGTCACTCGGTTCTCCTTCGCCACTCATAGCATCCACTAGGGCTGAACAATTTGCAAAAATAATCTAACTGCGATTTTTTTCCCGAATACTGCGATCCAATTTAATATGCAATTATTCTTGGGTTCAGCTTATGTATTTTTTTTGACAAATTCAAGCAATAAATGATTCCATAAATAAGACCATGTTTATTAAAAACAATGAAATTATTTCCAAAGCAATTAATCCATGGTAGCATGAATCAGAATATGGGGGTGCAACAGGCTTTAAGCTATAGAGGAGGTGGCTGGGGTGGAGGAGGTGAGGCTGGCTACCAGCTGATTGCAGCTGGCATTTGACTTTCATGAAATAATGCTAGGCTTCATCAGTTTTAGATAGAATGAGCTAACCATTTTGCTTGTATTGCAAATGTATTGTCCGTTTCTTTGTTTAAGGGCATTATCATTTTTGTGTCACTCATTTTTATTAAGAACAACATACATAAAACACATTATAAAAAAATATCACTTGAATGTTTGCATAATGTACATAAAATCTCTGCAGCTGCAAAAAAAATGATTTATTAACCTGGTATTTTGACACATTTCAAGTTCAAAAAATATTGCAACCTCTGCCATTTGAGAATTGCAGCAGGCCATATTGCGATTTAATCTAATTTGCAATTAAGTGCCCAGCCCTAGAATCCACCAATTTTTCATTTTAAGATCAAGCCACTCAGGAATAATTAATACTTTTCTTTAAAGTTTGTGGTATCAGAAAAGTATCAAAACTGGACAACCTTTTTGACAGTGCTTTTGGTAGGACACATTTTAGGTATTCATGTTTGCTTTTAATGTTTATAAAAACATAAAGTTTATAAGTTTGTCCCAGCACTGCTAATTTGATTTACTGTGTTTTTGGTATCAATCTTGATAAAATGATTTGACATGATGAATCATACCTCTTTAGATTTTCTGCAAACACAACAATACCGTGATAATACCGATAACCATGACATTTTAGGTCATATTAGCGTGATATGAAATCTTGATATTGTTACATCTATGCTATAAAGCGTCATCCTTAAAGTCTTTTAATTTAACACAAGTACAGTTGAAATGAAAATGACAGTAAGAAAGAAATGACTAATGTAGATCAAGGAAGGTACAGTTATAGAGTCCTTGGAACAATGCAGCCATGCAACATCACTACCCAGATGCATTGCATAATAATGGCTGCCTTTATGGGAATGTATTGTTAAATTTTTACCAAAAGGTAGAAGCCTAGTGTGTTTCTTTGCACAACATATGAATAAAGACAAATGTTACTCTCATAAGGTCAGTATGTCATAAAAAAGGGTTATCTTTAATTACATTTTATTATGAGACACAAAAATAAATGCATTACAAGGAGCATACCCATTTTTGATCATATTTCTTTGGAATGACACGAAACCTGCTTTTAAATCGGTCTCCTTTTCCAAGGAACCCTTGTTTTCACGCCAGCATCTCTGTGGCAGCTGTAAGAGATTTTCTTATACAAAATCAAACATACCAGAGCAGAGGGAGGCAGCAGTGATAATGAATATGTACAGAAATACACAAGCACAAATACACACATGTATAAACAGACACATAAAAACACCACAAACATGCTGATGGTAAGCAGGGTGATGACATCATTTCATGTGAAGGGTCGGGGAGCGTTCCTGGAATGAGGCGTGCACAAATGTGTGCTTTTGCGTGTCTGTGTGTGTGACAGGGTTTGAGGTCTTTTTCTTAAGAAGTGTGTAATGACAACTCAGCACACAGAAACACTCACACACTAATGACAGTGTAACCCCCTCAGTGGACCAGCAGCTGCCCCTCACATACACATTTCCTCCTCCTGTTCTCGCTGCAGTCACTCTTGGTGTATTTTCCTGCAGAAGTTTTATTTTGTCTCTGCTCCCTGATCTAATCTGTAACACAACATGAGACAGAAAACAGCCCCTTAGCAGGCGCTGCACTTTAATCACAGAAATGTTCATGAAGTATCCCTGACACATGATTTACACAAACATGTTTACTTTATTTACTCTAGAAACATCAACTGGATATCTTTGTTTGCATTTTTTCATTTTGAATAATTAGAAAATAAAAAAGCACAGGTAAAAACTCTCATCTTTCACAGTAGAAACCTTAGAATTCTCAATTATGTTGCCATATTCAGGGATATTCATTATTGTTAAATGCCTCAAGAAAAAAATATCACAATATAGTTAAAAAAAATACATGTAAGTGCTTAATATTTATGACTCACCTTTTCAACCATTAGCTCCATCAGTTTTGAGTTGGTAGCGCTTATTTTCTGCTCCACACAGAGTGATTCCAGCAATTCCAGGAGTCAGCTATCTAAGCACAGAAAACAGCCTCAGGGTCAGCTTTTTTGTAGCTGCACTCACAGCATTCTTAGGTGTGAACTTCACATTTTGGGACTGCCACATTATTTAGTGTCACTTCTTCCTCACCAACCATTCAAAATCAGAAAAGTGCAGCACTTTGGTTTAGGATTGGGCTGTATCCAGTTTTCAAAGAGGTGGTGAACACTTAAATATTTTTTTTCAGCTATGATAAAACACATCAATGCTGGTGTTATTTATGACATTTGCATCAGGCAGCAGTGCTGCAGGACTCTGTTACTTTCTGACAAGGGGAAGTCACTGTCACTGACACACCAGATGGATTTGTTTGACACATCCATCCGTAAAACCAAGACATGTCAAGTTATGATAAAACTGACACTATAGCAGCATCCACACTAATGTGTTCCGCCATAATTGCATCGGCCTCTTATGGCTGCTTGCTTACGTCACGACTCCAACGCACCCGGAAGTGCTGCCTCTTTCTTGTGATTGGTCCTGTCACTTTCTTACAGGGCCCAGTCTGCTCTGATGGAAGCTTTGCTTCGCATATTAACGTACCATTATGACTCAAAACATTTCTGTACATGTATTCCGTCAGTACAGGATGAATCTGTACTGACCGTGGTTAGCATAATTAAGATGCAGTCATTTTTTAAAAAGCACTTTTGGCTGAAACAAAGCTGTTTAATGCTTATTCCCTACCAATTTCTGTCAGTCATCCTTTCTAAAGCTCAGTGGCTGAACCAGCCAATTTGTGCTGCATGTGACTTCACATTAATCACCTTTACAGCCCGCCCACCAAGTGAGGGTACGGGTGTCTGTGGAAATGCTAACTATTTTGGGGTCTAGCGTACCGAACCATTCCAAACCATACTCAATGAAACTGGACTACCTGATGGAAACAAGGGTTTTGTCAACGGTAAACTCATCAGAATTGTCTGATTTGTTGCAAAGTTACTAGGTCTACAGCTGTTGATGAAATCAGATGAGGTGTTTTTGTGTTTTCTTTGTGATGTTTCTTTGAATAAAGACAAATATTTAGAATAATAAGGATTTGAAATAGACTTCATTATTACTACCAAAGGCCGGCCACACACTAGATGATTTTTCAACCTGAAACTATTTTAAAACTGTGGGAAAACACGGATGTCTGTCCATACCGTCTTGCTGTCTCTCCATGACAGGCTGTCCTGGCTTGTGTTAAAGGTGCAGCAAAAATCATAAAACAAGGGAAATATTCAGGATGAAATCCTGGCTGGAATTAAGGTACAGTTGTGTTCATGGCTGTGAGCGGTGAAAGTACGTATGATCTGTCTGGTGAAGCTACCTGGTTTGCTCGCTCTCATTGGTTGTTGTGGGTACTCCGTCAGCGACAGTACGACCTAGAATCGTAAATATCAATGTTTGATATTTACGATTTAGGGTCTGAAAGGCTAGCCACCATGACCTTGGCTATGCTATTCTCATACATTCTTTACACAATTTCAGTATTTTCATTAATAATGCTTTTATTTATTGATGAACTTTAAGCTTAGTTTTTACAGATTTGAGTGAATACTTCTAAAAATAATCACTGTTAGCAGGTTTGAATGTAAAGACTATCAGATCTTCTACCTAACACAATATTTGGAGTAAAATGTTAAGTAAGCTTTTGTTTTAGGTGTTTTGATACCAGAAGTCTCTCCATATGGTTCGTGTGTTTTTGTGTGCCTGTGTGTAGTTTATGTGTTTTTGTACATGAGTGCAGACAGGGTCAGATAAGCTGTGAGCTGACAATCAGATATGATGCAGAGTTTTTTTCCTCAGCAGGAAGACAACACAATACGTATAATTACAGAGTGGGTGTCCTCGTGTGTGTTACTTACCGTAAATGCGTCATGTGGGTGTGAGTGTTTGTCTCTGCTGTTTCACTTTGCTCCAAACCTCCGAGTCCATCATGAAAGTTTTACTGAATTCCTTCTTTTACTTCAACACGTGTCGTACGCTCGGGGAATGTGGAACACACACTGTCATACAGCACACACACGGAGCAGAAACAAGAGAGTAATTAAATGATTTAGATTCTGGCCTGACCAGATGAATTCCTCACATAAATGAAAAACATCAGAAAAACCTACAAGCAGTCACGTCTCACTGAGTGTAAAACAACAATAATTTAAATATAGAAAACTGCCCTAGTTTTATTTTGCCAGCCTAAAGTTTAGTTTCTATAAAACACCCAAAGAAGTAGTTGTGGATTGAATGAAGTCATTGTGACTGTGCCACAGCACTTACAACTCATTGTTTTAAACACATACATATAGAATTCTCTCTGAAGACATACAGTGTTGTGAAAAACTCATTTCCTCCTTCCTAAATCCTCATCTTTTGCATATTTGTTACTCTTAAATGTTTCATATCTTTAAACTAATTTTAGCATAGGACACAGGTGACCAGAGTAACTATAAAATACACTTACTGAGTAATGATCACATTTGTTCAAGTAAAAAAGACATCCAAACCTACATTACCCTGTGTGACAAAATAATTGCCCCCCTTGTTAAATCATGAAGAAACTGTGATTAACAAAACTTTTCCTGGAAAGCTGAGTTCAGTTTCACTCACTCCAATGAGGCCTGATTACTGCCAGACCTGTTGAATTAAGAAATCTCTTAAAAAAATAACCTGTCTGATAAAGTGAACAGGCTACAAGATCTCAAAAAGCAATGCATCATACTGCCATCTAAAGAAATTCAAGAACAGATAAGAAAACAAAGTCATTGACATTGACATCTCTCAGTGTGGACAGGGTTACAAACCCGTTTCTAAGGCATTTGGACTCCATGGAACCTCAGTAAGAGCCATTATCCACAAAGGGAGAAAACCTTGAACAGTGATGAAGCTCTCAGGAGTTGTTGGCCTACCAAAATGACTCCAAGAGTGAATCGACGACTCATCCAAGAGGTCAGAAAAGAACCCAGAACATCTTAAGGTGTACAACCTCACTTGACTCAGTTAAGGTCAGTGTTCATGATTCAACGACAAGAAAGACACTGGGCAAAATGGCATCCATGCGAGAGTTCCAAAACCACTGCTGACCAAAATGAACACAAAGGCTCATCCCACATTTGCCAAGAAACATCCTTATGATCCTCAAGATCTCTTTTTGGAGAAATATTCTGTGGACTGATGAGGCAAAAGTATGTCCTGTTGCATCTGGCATAAAAATAACACAATATTTTATAAAAAGAAAATCTTACCAACAGTCAAACATGGTGGTGGTAGTGTCTGGGGCTGCTTTGCTGCTTCAGAATCTGGACCACTTGCTGTAAATCAGTGGATCCCAAACTTTTCACAGCCAGTACCCCTTCAGACATTTGACCTCCAGCCATGTACCCCCTACTCTCATGCGCTTATAACCACTAGAAAAAGAAATGTGTCTGTAAGCCTGCCGCCACCCCCACCTCCCACATTTAGCACGCATAACATACAAATAAAATCTCTTATAGGGAATTATTTCTCACAAAATAGATTTATTTAAAAGCATTTTTTGAGTTAGAAACACCAGTTCACTTTTGAATGAAGAAAGTTACATTTCTAGAACATATTCAGTTATGAACTTGAAACTGTTAAGTACAAACTCACCACAGCTTTAATGAGAAGGGTGTCTGACTGAACATGTGTTACTTTAAGAATTTTGGACAATTCAGGACAGATTTCCTTCTCCAAGATCAATCAGAAAGAAAAATCCTGTTTTTATTTTTATTTTTCACGTACCCCCTGCGTCACATTGTGTACCCCTGGGGGTACAAGTACCCCAGTTTGGGAATCACTGCTGTAAATGATGGAGCCATGAATTCTGCTCTCTGCCAGAAAATCCTAAAGGAGAATGTCCAGCCATCAGTCCTGGATCTAAAGGTCAAGCACACTTTGGTTATGCAGCAGGACAGTGATCAGAAACACCAGAAATTTCACCTCTGAATGGCTTTTAAAAAATTGAGTTTTGGGCTTAAATCTGATTGAGATGCTGTGGCATGTCATTTAACAGGCCTTTCATGCTAAAAAACCCTCTAATATGGCTGAATGAGTGGGCCAAAATTCCTCTGCAGCGATGTGAAAGACTCATCACTAATAACTGCTTGCAGTTGAGGGTGGCACAGCCAGTTATTAGAGTTTTGGGGCAATGACTTTTCACACAGGGCAAGGTACATTTGGATGACTTTTTTCCCTTAATACATGAAATCATCATTTAAAACTGCATTTTGTATTAACTCTGCTAACTCTGTTGAATATCAAATTTTGTTTAATGATTTGAGACGTTTAAGTGTGACAAATATGCAAAATATACTTTTTCAGGACTGTACAAGGTAGAAACTTTTTTCTATTTCATGGTGAGGGAAAGTTAACAGTTATCTATATTGTAGTGAGTTGTTTACATACACAAAGACAAAAGGAGATGGTTGAATATACATTACAATAAAGCACACCCTTAAGGGGAAAGTACATGAAGTATTAGTCATGTTTCCCCGTATTTATATAGATGAGTCTTCACAGGCTGTTTTATTCTTTTGCAGACATGAAAAATACTCATAAGAGCTGTCAAGAAATACTTTAGTTTCAGGTTTTCAGTTGCAGAAAGAAATATTGACTCAAACTGAGGAAAGGACAAAAATAGATGCAAATGAGTTGCACTCAAATGTCATACATCATTGACCATGTTTCTGTCTACAACAGCTTTTAAACCCTGATGTAGATATGAGCCGAGAATTACCAGGCCTTTTAATTTATTTATTTACCATTCTGAGAGTGTCATCAGCAACATCTGGATTGGTCAACACGTGATCAAAGGCTGAAGCACTGTGAGAATGATCTCTTAATGAAGTGGAGAGGGGTGCTCAATTCTGCAAACAGTAACCTAAAAAACAGAGAATACAGAAAGTCTTTCCTGAGGCAAAAGATGACATAAGAATAGAAGCTGCTGAAATCCAAGACTGTTGACTACATGAAGAGATCCGACAGTGTGATGAAAGTTTTTCAGCTCACCACGGCCTCTTCCGAGATCCCTTCGGGGAAGGTTTTTCTGATTCAGATTCTTCTGAAGATTGTAACAGGGGGCTGGCAGGAAAAGGTCTGGATAAAGGCTTCAGCTGTTTATTTTTACACTTGGAAATAACCCGGAAAAATGTTGAAATTTTAGGAAATTTTCTGTGCCTGTCTGAAAGCAGCACGCCACAGAGGAAATGGATGAAAACATGGGTAGGTAGTTTGGTAAATAGGAGGAAGGTAGATCCCTCTTTGACTCAGAAAACAAACCTGACTGTGTGTTTGTGTGTCTTTCCCAGGCTTTACCAGTGTGTGTGTGCTAAATAAGTGTGTGACTGTGTGTGTGTTTTATGACCGTCAGTGTGTGAGGTGTGAGCTCCTTCAGAAGGAGGTGTGACTGCTGCTCCTTTGATATGGAGGACATGCAGAGAGGTGGGAACAGTCTGGATGCATGCAGAACACCTCCCCACCACCCACATGCACACACTATACACAGAATACATTCTAACTCAACTAAATTAGGAGTAAAATGATGTGTTCAGTGTCTATCCCGAGCAAATCTTAGAGCCAGTGAAAACTAAAGGAAAATTTAGTCTATTGATCCTCCTCTGAATTATTTTTTTTTCAAGTTTTCTAGTATGTTATTAGCATAGCTTAGCATGAGGAGTGATGGTGGGGGTCGGGGGGTGTGGCTAGCCAGGCTTCATCCTGATGCAAAAGTAATCTAATTTGATGTTGAAGGCAAACAGGCTTCTTCCCTGATTTTTAGATTTGGTTGTCAAAAGTCTAAATATAATGTACTGTAGAACAGTTCAGTAATCCTCTTACCCCTGCTCCTCTAAACTACCTTATGCTGTCAAACATTTCCCTTGTTAAGAATGTTTTTTTTTCTTTTTTTAAACAGTATTTAATGTACTTTTTGATCCTTAGCAAGTTCTTTTTTTCTAAACTGCAAGAAGTTCCTTATTTTCTTTCCCAATAGAAGGAGATTTTCATTCATACAGGATTTTAGATACCATCTGCTAAATAAAGCACAAATTACAAAATAAAAGCATTAAAAAAAAATTGTAGAGGAAAAAATCTAACCTGAAATTTAAACCCTAACTGGGCCACTTTCATGGCGAAGTGAAACTCCTGAAAATGCTCACATTAACCAGGTATCATGGAATATTAGTGAGTCAGTTTGTAGTTGTGCTCCTGCATATTTCTTAATGTATAAGAAATACTGTATTTCACAGAAAAGCACTTTAAAGCTGCGTCAATGCTCAAAGTCAGTGTTTCACACCACCAGTGTAGCAGCCATGGGCGTAGCACAGGGGGAAAGGGTACTGATTACCGGGGCCCTTGAGAAGCCTGCATGAAAAGTGTGTTTTATTTTCTTTGTAATTAGTGTCATTATTGAATCAAAAGTCACTAAATGAATCAGTCAACTGACTGAAATTTGTATCAAATAGAGTACAATACTGGTATAAAATACAATACTGGGGGGAGCCCCTGCTCCTCCTTTAAAAATGTCCAAATGGTGTGGTCCGGCACTGCAAATAATACAAGTAAATTAATGCAAGTAAATTCAATTTAACGGTAGTAAAAATTTTGCTCATAAATGGGGAAATTATGGTTCAAAAATACATTAAAACACATATATATTTGTAAAAATGGCACATTTGTTGCTTGGCTAGCCAGTTAGGGGGGGCCAAAATCCTTAGCTACGCCCCTGGTAGCAGCAAAGCATTCATTAAGGCAGGGGTTCCCAATCTTTTAAACCCACAACCCCCAAAATAACAGTGCCAGAGCCCAGGGACCCCCACCATCCCTGGAGGTTGTGGAAGATGTTGTGGAATGCATCAATAACAAAATTACATATTAAGGAGTTTTTGTACATATTAATTAAATTTAACCTCAAATCTCAGTTAAAAGCTTTGATTTCTATTTTAAATTGAACTCTTTTAGGGATATTTTTGCAATGATGGATAGAATATACCACTTAAGAATTTGTTAAATGTCACTTTCCATTTTCTGAAAGCAACCCATGACACCCCTTTGGTGTCTCAAGACCCCCCCAGGAATCCAGACCCACAGCTGCATTAAACTGATGAATCTTAAAGTTAAGATCCTAAAACATATTTTTCTAAATTTATTTGATTTCCAAGTCAAGACACTGATAAGAATGACTGGCTTTTTCAATATGGAATGTGTTTTTAAAATTCGAAATAATTGGTTGTAAACATGCATTTAGTAAATGTGAGTAATTGTGATGAACCGGGAAAAGCATAAGTGATAGTGACTAGAGCCCTGCAGAGGAAGAATTTCTCAACCCTGCTCCCGCTAAATTTCTGACCATTACCGTGTGCCGTCCAGTTCGCCCACACTGACAACAAGTCTGTCCAATTTCGCCCACATGGTGCACAGGTTATGGCAATCCGTGTTTACTATACAGAATAAAGGACATTTACTTAAAGGAATAGCAATATTATGTTCACTTACTGTAAGTACCACCTTGACAAAGTTTCCTCCCTGAATGAAGGAAAACTCTTAAAACAATCATGAAACTCACATCCTCATCATACATAACAGTGCCACACACAGATAAAACAGCAGCCAGGGGACACAGACTGATTTAACTCCCGGTTATGACTTAGTAATAGCTAGGGGTGAGTATTGGCAAGAACCTCACAATACGATACTCGTCACGATACTTGGGTTACGATACGATAGTATCACAATATATCAGGATATCATGATATTGTGATATATTGCGATATTCTACACAGTTAACTAAAAAAAATGTAGAGATGATTTATGTGTAAATCACACAATACGTTGGTGGTGTTCCCGCTATATTTCACGGCAGCAAGACAGAGCTTGCAAACGGAATTTCCTTCCTCTAACTCGCTGTTTGTGCTCCCTGTTTTAACTTTGAAGCCTAAATGCTTCCAAACGTCTGCTTTGAATTGTGCAGGTGTTGTTATTTTGTAAGCCATGTGGAGGTGCGGAAGTCGTATTTTACTAACAACTCGGCCAAAACATGAGTTTTTACTTTTTACAAGAAGAATCGACATTAAGAGTTGAAGTATCGATATTGTATCGGATGTCAAAGTATCGCGATATATTGCCGTATCGATATTTTTTCACAGCTCTAGTAATAGCAATGTCAAGGTAACATTTACGAAACTTATTTATCATTTATCAACACTGATTTGAAAGTAATACAGTTTCCTAAACTCTTGAAAGTTCTTGAAAATTGGAAATGTCAGCGCACTTCCACCAGCTCTGTGCTGTTACTCTCCTCATTATTAGATGCTACATGCAATGATACCAATTTGCATGAAAACTGATGTTTTTTCCCCCTAAATCTGTAGGAAATTGTTCATATTTATGATTTTGTTGCAGCACAATTTTCAAACCAGTACACCCAAGAAGTCTTCTGAGAAGTATCAAGGATAATTGGAGCAACGGTGTGGTGAGCAAATCAACACAGACACAGACAAACACGCTGCCAATTATCGTCGTAAGATTGAAAAAAATATAAATCCTCCCCAGTAAGAAAGATCTGCAGTTCAACTGAGAAAACAGATTTTGTTCCATAATCAAGCAGGATTACAGCTAAACCTGCCTTTTATTGTGAAATAATTTAATTTTACTCAAAGATTTACAGCTGTTAAGATTTAATAAAGCTGTTGAATACATGTGTGAGGAAGAACAAATCTAATTTATTCCCATCTCTCCATATAAGAGGAGTGAGAGTTTTCCTTGCTTCTCTCCAGCTCATGAACAACAAATCTCCTCAGAGCTTCTTTAATAAAACTTAAACTGGAAGGAACTATTCATATTTTCCCTATCAATCACAGGATGCCCCACCATGGTAGGCTTCTCTTATCCTGCTTTTTTGCCTCTTCAACTTAAAATGGGACTTAGTGATTTAGTAAATAAACATCATGCTGTATTAAAGAAGACAACACTGTAGATTGAGACCATAAACTCAATAAGAAATTGTTTACTGAGGGACTAAACAACTCAGTAGGAACATCTTATCACAGACTTCAGTCAGACCTGTTTTACAGAGAGACATGTAGAGGTTCGTGTTGGCAAAGGTTGCACCAAATCAGCTGTTGTACTTTTTTGATGTCCTATATTAGCCTCTGTCTGTCAGAAAGTAAAAAATATCCCTCATCCCTGCTGAGATCTTGTTGACCTCCCTTCCTGTGCCGCTCTGCTGACACACTTGTTTTTATAGTAAAACATTACCAATCATAACCGACTTTTCTAACAGACCTGAGCTGGATACATGCCATGCCCTTCCCCATGTTCTCTCATTTAAAGTGGACGACACAGACGGATGGACATGAACAACCAGCTGAAGTTTACTCATTAAACACAGCTAGCCTTGTTTTAGTTCAACACTCACTCAAACATTAAACCTGGTGTGTCTGATTATGCCCAACACATCACTGGAGAATGATGAGAACGCTGTTATATGCCTTTAATTGCCCCCTGGGGACAATGAAGTTTTTTTGAATTGAATTGAATTGAATTGAATATATCAGAAAAAATATCACAGTTTGTCTATCTTTTCATCTGCAGCTCTAGCCTTTGGCGTTAAGTGAAAACAGAACCACGAGTGTAGTTTTTATTCCTCCATGTTGGACTGCAGCTGTGTGAGATTGTAATGATGTGCTGGTGGTGTGGATATAAGTCACATGTGTGGAGTAATGACTGATGTCTGCAGGCTGTGAGTGCGCCGTTTAATTTCTGTGTCGTGCTTCAGATTGTGATGTACTTTGAGATATATTTAGTGCAGTGTGAGTTTTTATGGAAAAGAAGCAGAGTCTGGCGCATATGGTTCCTGTGTAACTGTGAACATTAATAATCAGACTGTAATGTAATAGCAGATAGTACATTATTGTGGATTAACGGTCTATTTTAGGCATTTGGTTACCAAATGACTGCACTTTAGAATTTGCATTCATCAGGGCTATTAAATTACAAATTCAACTGGGCCAAATTTCAATATCAAGAAATGTAGCCGGGCCAGACATGTTCGACGCCCAGTAAGCAGCTGTTAATGTCAAATTTCAAACCAATGCAGATCAATCTGATGAAAAATATGCACTTTTTATCCATGGTCTCTCTTTTTAAATTTGGCAACATTGAAAAGGAACATGAAAAAGTGCATAATAAACAACAACAGAGCGGTATTTTGAACAAACCTGTTGTAGTATAAATGTTTTTTTTCACTTGAATAAAAATAAAATAAAATTATTTTAATAATCATTTTGGTCACATCTTGCCCAGGCATATCTTGCATGAAAATAAATTTGCACAGTTACAAGCTACAACTGAAAAGGACATGTTTTATACTTGTTATCTTAAGGCTACTTCTGTCAGCATCACTAGCAACGCTTCAAAACAACAGTGCTTTGTAGGTAGACTACACGAGGAGGCTACGCGGAGTGTTGCATTCACAGTCTTAATAAAGATTCATTAAAAAGGGAGTTTTCATGCCTCATGAAGCCAAAGCAAACTGTTTAAAAAAAAACATAACTAAATGATGTTTAAACTGGAAGTTTGGTTGAGTTAATCATTATGAGTAGAGTGTTCATAATACCAGCATGCATAACTTCATATGATTCAAATAAATTAAATTATATTGATACATGAGACCCTAGCAACAGGAATAGAAGTCTCAAAGAGCCAGTAGTTGGTAATAACTTGTTTTAATTACCAAAATATTAAAGGCAAACTCCAGCACATTTTCTAAATTGTGCAAAACATGTGTTGCCACTTTGACAACATTTCTATGGATGTGGATTAGGGCCACTGAAAGGAATATTTGAGATTCCTTTTTTTTCTTGAGAGAAGAAAGTCAGAATTCTGAGTAAAAAAGTCAAAATTCTGACGTTTATCTCAGAATTCTGACTTTAATCTCAGAATTCTGACTTTAATCTTGGAATTCTGACTTAAATCTCAGAATTCTGACTTCAGTCTCAGAATTCTGACTTTAATCTGAGAATTCTGACTTTTTTTCAGAATTCTGATTTTAATCTTGGAATCATGACTTTTTTTCTCAGAATTAAAAAAAAATGCATCTTAAATTGTTCTTTTCAGTGGCCTTAATCCTCTTCTGTACATTTCAGTATTGAGATTTTGTTGTTTTTCCAACAGTTTCAAAATGTGCATGAGTTAATCTGCAATATTAGTTGGATTCATTCCTCTCCTGCACACCTGTCTCATGAAATGGATGTATTTTTATTAAGCTTTGATATTGTTTTGAAACCACCAGTCATTAAAATAGCCAATAATGTATTGATTTAAAATGTGTGGGATTAAAAAGTACCAAAGAACTGAATAGTTTAGCTACTTTAGTGTGATGGGTGTAAGCTATGATATTATTTATTCTGTGGATCTGAAAGATATTTCTAGGGTTTGTTGTGTAACCCCTAAGTGTCTAAATGGACTGTCAGTCTCCTTGTAAAATTTCTACATAAAGTCAGGATGAGCTGAGCTGATGTGAAATCAGAGTGGGATATATACAGAAATATTTCCCCCGAGTAAGCAGGGAGGCTGATGTTTACATCACATGACCAGCTTGATCATGCACATTGTCAGCTGCATGTTACTCGTTCCTGCTCTACAGGATGTTCTGCTCTGCCTTTGTTGATATTGTAGAAACGCACAGTAAAATTATCTAAGATATCTTGTAGACATCAACACAGACAGGCTGCTGTGAAACTTCATAGAAATATTCAGAAGTAAATGTGTGAACAGCTTTTGCTCCTTGTCTCTTAAATGAAATGATGTCAGAGACAGATAGGAGCGTCTGCTGCCTCCCTGCTGAGCTGACTTTGATCCTTTTGCTGATCAGCCAGAGAGCTCAGTCTGCTAGCGTGTTCTCTGTGTTTTATCTCCATGCTAATGCTGCGCCTCACTCGGTGCTGTTATTGTTCATGCTGACTCTTCCTGTTGATGTTGTTGTCGGTGCTCTCCTGGTTCTCGTCAGCCTCAGGAGGAAGTCTAAGGCTGTAAACTCTGTTTTTATTTCACACCTCCCTCTCTCTCCGTCTTACACCTTCTCTTCCTGCAGACTCGGCTCCTCTGCAGCGTCTGCAGCAAACACTCAGGAAACACTTCACTCTGGGGTCCTGCTCTTTTCACTGTAACAACCTGCTCACAGTATGTTATCCTGTACTTTGAGCCCACATTTCCTAGTTTGCAGAAACACCTCTGTCCACACTCTGCAGATGATGCTGGAGTAAAAATGCTCCTCTGAGCTGGTTTGATATTAAACAACGAACACAAGAAGAAGAATTTACTCCCCTTTAGATTAAGTGTACACTACCAGCCAGGCATAATTCCTGTTAAAGACTCCGTTTGTGTCGAGACATTTAACAACTGTGTCACAGCTCAGTTTTATTAATATTATTATTATTATTTTGACATGTATGTTAAGTCAGGGCTGTCAGCATGGATGAGCACAATATCTCATGCACCTTATATGCACTTCTCACGTACTGAGAATTTAGAGTATAGAGGGCTTGCCCATTTTACCCCAAACCAAGCACATCTATTGGCCAAAAAAAGACAAGAAAATGATAAATAAAGAGCCATATTGGCCTTGTTTTAACAGATATGCATGACCAAATTAGTAAAATATGTTTGTGGTGTTTCTTAATGACCCTGATGAAAGCCATAAGTTGAAACGTGTCAGTCTAACAAAGTTGTTCCCCGAACTTCAACTGTTGTTGAAGGTTTCTGGTTCCACATTGGCTGAACAGTTCAGTCATACAATGAATCAAGTCACTTGCAGGGGGATTTGTTGAGTCGAAACTTCAAATGAACAACTGACAGCAATAAAACACAGCCAACATGTGCCTGTTGTGAGGGTTTTTCTTTATGAAGACAAGCAGTCTTGCATGTTACCTCCGTTTGCATTGTTTGTAACAGGCACCTGCACAGTTACCTATATTTTCCTTCCAGGTATTTAAGTCTTTAAACATACTTTGTGACGCCCCAAACACTTATGCTGTGGCGTTAAGGTCCTCACAAGCGCCGATAAATTGAGATAATAGAAAAAAACGGGCAATGTAACTGCATTTTTAACGTTATTTAGAAGGTAAACACAGACCGTCACAAGCAACACCCCTTAACATCTGCCTCACTATCACCATCCATCTATCCATCCATCCATGCATTTTCTATACCCCTTATCCCATTGGAGGTCGCGGGGGGGGCTGGAGCCTAGCTGTCAATGGTCGAGAGGCGGGGTACACTCTGGACTGGTCGCCAGTCAATCACAGGCCTCACTATCACCAGTTAATTCAAAACCAGTTAATCTGTGACACTGGTCTTGCCAGAACCAAAGGAACTTACCTGTGGCTTCAGCAGACTATCAAGCCCGTTCTTTTTAGTGTAGGTGTTTGAGAGTGAAGACTGTCTCCTCTTAGGCATGGTGGCGAAAAGAGTAGTTACAAACAAATAGGCAAGCAAATACGAAGCAGCAGTTCCAAAACCTAGCATATGAAGGGGACCTGAGGAAAAGAACACGACTGGGAAAGGGGCGTTGCAACAAAAGCCTCCGGCTGTATGGAGAACAGAGGCATAGTCCCCGAGTGATGATTCACCACATTTTACAATTTTGTAGAAAATGTGCAAATATTTGTAATTTTTTCATGGCACCAGTTACTAACCAGTACACCCAAGAAGTATTCTTAAGGGTGTAAGGGACAATTGGACCAAGAGGGGGGTCAGCAAAGTGAGACACCCAGACAGACAAGACAGCTCTCCAATTATAGTAGTAAGATTATAGGCAAGAAGCCATTGTTTTTACAAATAAATGAGATATGACACAAAAATATGTATCATTATTCCAGTAAAATTTACAAAACTTTTATTCATCATTTTAGATTTTATATGAAGATACTTTCAGTATTGCATTCCATAATTGTATTAGTTTTCAGTGAAATTCTACCTCTACTTTTCAATTCCCACCTGTTGTTGCTGTATGTTTTAACTGTGTAACAGCTATACAGTTTTGTCTACAGCAGATGTAGTGTCCAAGATGGTTTTTTTTTTCTTTAAGCCAACAAATTCACTATAAAGTAGGTTCTAGCTCACTGTATTGAGGATAGGATGTCAGAAACAAGTATGTGATTTCAGACACAACCTGAAACATTAAATGTCAATATGCTGAACATGTTAACTCATCTATTAAAGAAACAGTGTTCTCCTTACATTTGACTCAGCAATGACCTCTTTCTTACCCCAGTAAGAAAATCTTAAAGAAGAGAAATGAAAAAAAATTGTGAGACATGATCTTGTTAGTATTCTGTTTTGTTTAGAAGTAAGTCACCTAAATAAAACATTCAGATTAAAGTTGGAAGTTTTGTGGTAGAGAAGTGTAAAGCTTGGCACACATTACAAAATAAAGTGCAGATATTCAGCCTGATTTCCTTCTTCTGACTAAATTCAGCAAAGGAATAATTATTGGATAGTTCTAAAGATTATCTTTACAGATTATCACGAGAAAAGAGTGATCTTTGTTTCTGACATTCTGATATGAGGTCATAAATATTAAACATGTTGTAGCATAAATCCTGTTGTGTGGAAGCAACGCTGAAAGCAGCTGGCATGAGCAGGACTGTACTGTGGAACCAAACCATGTCAATTAGGACGCAAGCTGACAAAAGGAGGAAGCACAGCAAACACGGTCATGGCAATGATAGTAAACATGAAGCACAGAGTTAAATGCACTTTTAAAAGAATACCAACTTGAAAACATGTGCAATACAACCAAGCTACATAACGTAGCTGAGGACTGAAAACCTTTGACAGTTTTGCAAATCTCAAAACCCATATTTTATTTACATATAGACTCATTGCTAAAGCTGAAGTTAGTTAAGCTACATTAGTTACATTAGCTTATCCTGCATTTGCTAAAGCTAAGGAAACTAAGTTTGTTACTTTAGGTAAATAAGCTGCAACATAGCTGAAGACTGTACACCTACTGTTTTGAAAATGTTATTTGCCTATATTATATTTGTTTACAAAAACTACATAGCTGAAGCTTAAGTTTACACCGTAGTAGTTATGTTAGCTTATGCTATGTTTGCTGAGGCTAACATAGCTACGTCTCTTTTTCCTGTGTAGTTAATTTGGATACCTTAGCATTAGCTATTTTCGCTATAGCTAACAGTGCTAAATTTGAAGCTAAAGTAGCTTCATTGGCTTAAGTAGTGATGTTTACTACTTAGTTTGCATAGCTTGGTTAGCATAAGCTAAAGCTATTGAAGCTAAAGCCAGCTCCTGTAGCACAACTTCTTCTAAAACAGGTCATTACATAATTTCAATCAATCTACCAACCAACCAACTTTTTGTTTGTATAGTGCCAGTTCATAACCAAAGTTATCTCAGCATTAGCATTAGAAAAAATATGTTTTGAGAGTGGAGTGAAGCGGAAACTCTGAACAAGAAATCGGTTCAGATTTTAAAATTCATTTAGCGTGTGGTAGGCTTTAGTCAGTCAACCATTGTGTAGTTCTTTATAATCTAACGTTAGCTTTTTACTTTTGGCCGTTGTATTAACTCCGTAAAAGCTTTGAGAGTAGTGTTCATTCAAGAAGATCATTTTGGTGAACAAAACGTGAAAGAAAAACTTTTTTCCTTTTTTTCTTTTTTCCAAGGAGTTTATTTTTAGAAATAATCCAAAACCCCATGAAAGACAACTTCACTGGTTTTTGTCATTGGAACATGCACATGCCCTGCTGTTCCATGCAGAATGGGTTGGGATGTATGTAGCTTATCACTGAGGCTAGGACTCTGTAGCTTTAAACTCACAGTCGAATAATGGAAACTCAGCAGAGATAATAATGTCCGAATGTTGCTGTGTTTTATGATTCCAGCTGATTTACTTATAAAACACTTTGTAAAAACAGAGATGCAGAGTGTTTAACAAGGGAAAACGAAAACATTTAATTCAGCTTATAAAAATAACCCATTTCAGATTTTTAGAAGGGTTAGACTGTTTCCAGGAGAACCTCGACGTTCAGTTTTTCCCTCTCAGTCGTGCCCTGCCCGTCTCATATGCTGGAGCGCCAGAGCACGCCAACTGCAACACACAGCCTCACCCAAAGCCATTCATTCACCAAGTGGCTCTGACATTGTCATCTGCAGAGACGAGGTTGTTTGACATGAACTCACACACTCTTCCAAGGCAAACAATACCTGCTTAAAGTCATGCCAACACTCACACTCACACGGCTGTTATAGTGTGTAAGACAATCCCCTTGAGAAACGGAGTGTTTTGCGCCAAAAGCCTCAGGAGGGAAATCATGTTAAGCGATGTGTGAAACTGGCGTAGAAAAGTGGATAAACTGAGAGCAGCTAAGATTTCCTATTATGCCTCTTAATGTTGGGGGGGTTATGTGTCTGTGAGGACTCGACATCAGAGAGCAGGACCGTCCCAACGAGAGGCCGCTCCTCGGTAAATAAAAGGAATTTGTCACTCAAGCTCCTAAACTCTTAAATCTCCTCTAACACGGTTCAATCAGCGGCCTCTAATGTTCCCCGGCTGATTTCACGCCTCCTCTCTGATCCCAGCCCTGACCCTGTGTCTGTCCTATACTGTATATGTGCTGATGGGGGTCCATATACCTCCACCCTCTCCTCTCATACTGGTAGTGTTTTGGCTGGTGGCTCTGAAAGCCTTTTGAAGTGGCTGCTGTTATCTGGGCGTCAGCTGTGGTGACAATGGTCAAGGTGGAACAACAACACACTCACAGACACATAAACACAACCTGTGCCTGCAAGGACAACTGGAGTCATTAAATGAAGTCATACGTTGTGTTTTCCCTCCGTTTGATGTGTGTGTTCTTACACTCACACTTCCTCCTCTCTTACATACAGCACAGAGTCTGACAGGCCTCCTAGGAGCTGTTTTCACCCATGCACTCCTCGAAACTTTGGTCACAGGAGGTGGCACATGACAAAAAAAGAACAATATGGAGATGGAGGACAAAGCAACAGAGTCTGCTGCAAAGTAAAATATTATAATCAGAATGTTTTTCTTTCAATCGCTGTTATATTAGTTGGAGACTATCCTAAAATCAGCTGAAGAGCAAAGAAGAAAATATCAGTTAAGAGATAATGTTATAAAACAGCTTTATTACAAACACAGAGATTGTTCACCACTAAACAGTTTATGATCCATCACTGGTTTAATAAAATCTTTGTTTCCACCCTTTTCTGCTTGGATGCTGGCAAGAAAAAAATCTGGGTGAAAAGTCAGATGTTTGTGTTCAGACATGGAGTATTCATAGCTTTCAGTCACATAACTGCAGAGGCCTGGAGGTCAGGAAAGCTTAGAAGAGTAGCAGCTATCACTAAATACTAAGTGGTGCTGCAGCACCAGGGACTTTATTTTCCATCAGTTTGAATTAAAACATGTTTACATCACTTTTAAACCACAGATAAACTTAGAAATTGATTGAAACTGTAGGTTTTTGCCATTTTAGACCTGAATACAGCACTTGGGATACTACTTAATTCACTTACATCTGAAAGCCAAAGCTTAGCTTTAGTGATGTTTACACTGCGGTATATCTAGAGCAGTGGAGAATCATTCTCCTTGCCCTACTGCCAGGATATAAATCTACAAAACCATGGTTAATTTTCTGTATTTATGATGTGTTTGGATCAACAAAGCTGCCTTTTAGGACATGAAGGGCAAGAACTGCTTCATTATGAAAGTATGGGTGAATGCTAATTAGCTAGATTTGGCTAGTTCCTTTTACTGAATAATTGGATCAGGATCACTTTCAGCTGTCAGTCAGTGTTCCCACAATGTATTTTAGTTAAACAGTCGTATTTTGATTAAACTATCACAATATTTGTTGGGATGCATGATATTACATTTCTGCCAATATCAGATATGCCAGTATTTACAGATTTATTTTAGCTGATATCGATATTTAAATATGTTTTTCAGACCTAAAACTTCAGTCCTTTGAATGCACTTGAATGTTTAAGGATGGTCAACATATGTTAGTCCATAAAACAAACTTTAAAGTTTAAAGAATGAGGATGAATAAAGAAAAAGACCTTGTCTGACATAGGGGGATATTTTTTCCTTTTATTCATTCTTTTACTCAATGTTTGACATAGTTTTCAACTTGTTGGTTTATGTCTGATAGATCCATCCAGCTACAAAGCTGTGTATACTGCAGCAGAAATCTAACTTTGTTTAAATTGTAAAAATTAGCACACTCAGTACTGACTTAGAGATTAGTTTTCTTATGAAACACACATCAGTCTGCAAGCACATTAGCTAACTTATAAAACAAAGCTTAGCTTGACCATTTATGACCCCTGTACAGTGCTTAACAAATTTATTAGACCACCTGTCATTGTCCAGACTTTTACTAAGCTACCTGCTATAGCTTAACAAACTCCCCTCTGGAAGGGTTATCAGAACAGGTACGGCGGATACAACTCAGGTCTCTCCTTTTACGTTTATTGCACACACATACAACAAACGCCCGCGCATTTGCTTGATGGTTACAAAAGTAGTTAGACCTTAGTTAGGTTGTAAACCTGCAATGTAAACACAAACAAAAACCAGAATTAACCAAGGTAAGTTTACAATCGCTCATGTGGCATTAATCCCTGTTTGAGACACTAGCAATACTAGCATATAGTCACTCACCGACGAGGCGTACCAGTCCTGATGAACAATAAAGTGAAAATGAAACCTAAGGATTAAATTTACTTTTGTAGCAAACCCTGTCCACTTCACACACAGTTGGGAGATCGGGAAACTCTAATCAAAACAAACCTCAAAGCAAATGAGAAATAATATAATGACTTTCGTTCTGGTTTGATAAACATATATAAAATAAAATACACCTACCACTTAAGGTAATGTAAACAGAACAACTTTAACTGCTGGAAAGTTATACACCTCCCACTTGGTCTACTGATTCTAGAATCCAAGTAGGCCACCATAACCAGTCAAACAAGCTCTTAGATATAAAGTTCAACCCATAACCAGGCACATAACACCGCATTTTTAAAGATGAACATGCCATGTCTTAATACGAAAAACTGTAAGCACAAAGCAGTTCCCATGCCCACAAACAACACACATTGTCCTTGATGACATTGTGGAATCCTTCACCGAAACACACCACTACCCCTAGGAGGGATGGTGGTGGGGGGGTCTTGATCCATTATCAAACACACCACTACCCCTAAGAGGGATGGTGGTGGGGGTCTTGATCCATTATCAAACACACCACGCGGTGGGGATCCATTATCAAACACACCACGTGGTGGGGATCCATGGCTTGTTCCTCCACTGGTAGCAGAACCACCAGTCTCCTAACATCCCTGTGGAGGATAGTGGTGGGGTAGTCCCCCACACTTCGGCTTCTTTTGGACTGTCCACTGGAAACTGGACAGCTTTGGCATGTCCTCACCCTCACGTCTCGCACTATCCCCTTCACATCAGGACAGACCTCCACGACTCGACCCAGCCTGAACCGACCTCTAAGCGCGTTCTGGTCAGCTAACCACACCAGGTCCCCTGCTGCAACGTTCCTAGCAGGAGCATGCCACTTTTGACGGACGAAGAGGCCGGGGCCTGCCAGCTGGCTCCACCGCTTCCAGAACTTGTCGACCTCGATCTGGATCGCTCTCAGACGCACGAAGGGGTAAGTCGGGTACTCAAACCCCCGGCAGTCTCCACTGGGACCTGCTCGACCAAGCAGAAGAGAGTTGGGAGTGATGACTTCCACAGTCTCATCTTGTACCTGAGCCCTGGCACCGATTGGCCTCTCGTTTGACAGGTTAGCAGCCAGGTAGAGGAGAGTCTGAAACTCCAGTGCTGTCAGGATACCTTCTTCGCCAATGCTGCTAAATGCTCTCTTGAGTACGCGGACTGCTGCTTCAGCTGCCCCATTTCGATGGGGAGAGTCTGCTGGATGAAACACCCATTTCCAGTCGGTACCTGCAGCTAGTGCGTTCTCCTGGATCTGATCCTTATTGATGTTACTTAGGAATTCATACAGCTCCTGTAACACTGGCCTGGCGCCCACAAAGTTAGTCCCTTGATCTGACCAAAGCTTTCTAGGGTGACCCCTGAGAGCTGTAAAGCGCTGGTACGCTTTCAGGAATCCTTCCGTTGACAGATCTACCACAATGTCTGCATGCACTGCTCTCGAAGCCATACAGCTGAACACCACACCCCACACTTTCATCTTGTGTCTTACAGTGTCCCTAACGACGTAAGGGCCGAAGAGATCCAGAGTCGTAAACTCAAAAGGTGCGGCTGGTTCAGTTCGTTCGAGGGGAAGTTCACTCATCACCTGCTTGCACATCTTCGCCTTGGTCTTTCGGCAGTGCATGCAGGAGTCAATGATGTTTCTGGCGATCCTTGGTCCCTGCACCGACCATGCTTTGGACCTCACCCGGAGGAGGGTGCCAGCAACACCTTCATGGTTAGCTTTGTGGGCCTCTCGTGTGAGAAGGATACTGATCCATGCACTGTAGGGAATCAGGGGCACACCTGTCCCTCCCTGTGTAATGGCCTGGACTCTACCATGGCATCGCAAGAGCCCTGAAGCTTCATCTTTGCTGACAACAAGTCTGTTTAGTGTCGTCAAAGGAAACGCAACTCCCTTCTGGGCGGCTAGGCACAGGTCTTGGAATGCAGTTTCAAGTTCTCTCACTGTTAGTACCGCCTCCCACTTTACTGGCATGGAGGCCCTCCCTACATGGGCCAACCACCTCTTCACAGCTCTGCAGACATAACTGACCACCCTACAGAGCTTAGCTAGAGAACTATACCTAGTTGGATCCACTAAGTCTATGAGCATAGCTCCCCACAGCGTCTCCGTTTCCCTGGTCTCAACTGAGGTCAGTTTCGACCCACTTCCTGATGATTCTGGAGCCTCACTAACTCCATCCGTGACCACTGAGTCTTCACCATCAGGATTGTTGAGGCTCAACAACTTCTTGGCTTGAGTTCTGGTGAGAACTGCCGAAAAAGCCTTTCTCTGGAGCTTACTCACTGTCTCCCTAGCATTAGCTGCCACTTCTGAGGCAGACTTCATGGGCCAATCTTCAACTGGACCAGACAGGAACATGGGACCTTTCTGCCACACAGAGGTTTCATCAAGCCGTTCAGGGGGGCTTCCCCTTGTGATTAGATCAGCGATGTTGAGTTCACCTGGGATCCACCACCAGTCAGCTATGGGCCCAGCCTTCCGAATCTCTCCAATTCGGTTAGCAAAGAACGTCTGGAATCCATAGCTCTCTCTCTGGATGGCTCCCAGAACCGTCTGACTGTCAATGAAATGGTACCATTTCTCCACGTCCAACCGCCCATGTTTCAACATGTACCCCTTTAGGCGTGTGGCGAAGACAGCCCCACAGACCTCAGCCTTGACCGCGTCACCTTTCTGGTCGAGGGGAGCCAACTTGGCCTTAGACTCCACCAACCGTGTGACCACACCATCTGACGTCTCCCATCTCAAATATAGCACAGCGCCATAGGACTCACAACTTCCATCAGAAAACGTGATCCCCCAGGGCTTACCCCTCCAGCCGGAGGGTGTAAGGCTTCTGTGAAACTTGATGCTACTCAGGCGAGTGTACTCCTTAAACAGTTCAATCGCTTTCCTCCGCAGTTCATCAGAAATGGGTTCATCCCAGGTGTCTTTAGTAAGCTTGCCAGCTTCCTGGAAGGCTCTTCTCACAAGGATAACTCCTTTCTGTTTCACAGGTGTCGCTAGGCCGATTGGGTCATACAGCCCAGCGATCTGGCTCAGTAAAACACGACGAGTCAGTGGGTTTGGTGTCCTCACTTCCACTTCCTGTTCAGTGAGGTCAATCTCAGTTCTCATTTTCTTCTTCCTTCTGGAGAAGTTAATGGAGACCATCACAAAGAGTTTGTCCTCTTGCACGAGGTAGCCAACCCCCAGGGCTTTGTTATCTTCCACCCCGAGCTGGTTGGGCAACATCAGAGTCACTGGCCTATACTCTGTCCCGTCTTGCCTCCCACTTTGACCGGACCGGACCCAGGGCTTGAGGAAGAAGCCTCCTGCTTTGAGTATCCTCTCCACTCCTTCTAGGATCTTGTCTAGGCACTGTGGGTCGTTGTGGGACGTGAGAAGGTCATCAACGTAGGAGTCTTCCTCAATAACTCTTCTTTCCTCCTCCAAGTCAGAGAACTGGGGCAACCTTGCGGTCTCTCTCATGGCTACTTGCGCGATGCATCCCGCTGGTTTGTCTCCCATGTTTACTCTCACAACTGCATAGTCCTCAATTTCATCTTCTGGTGAGTCTCTCCACAGGAATCGGTGCACATGAACTTCTTGCTCCTCTAGCCATACTGAATTATACATCTTAGTGATGTCCCCAATGGCTGCATGTTCCCCTTCTCGGAATCTGAGGAGCACCGCTCTGATGGGATTGAGAACATCTGGACCTTTGAGCAAAATGCTGTTCATGCTCACTCCTTTGAACTCCTGGCTGCTATTCCAAACGAGACGAACTGGCGTAGTCACTGAGTGGGGGTTTGGTGCAGGTGGCTCACCCACCACGTGGCACCCTTCCAGCTGTCCAGCACGTCCTTGGTGAGTTTAATAGCAGCCCCCCTCTTCACCATCTCGTGGACTTGTCTCATGTAGGCCTCTCTCCACATGGGGTCCTTCATGAGCCGCTTCTCGGTCCTCAAGAATGTTGCTTCCACAGCCTTACGGTTGTTGGGAAGAGAGACTGGGTCTTCCTTCCAGGGGTACTTTGCATCCCAGTGTGGCTGGTTGCTGTGGGCGTCACTCTCTTGGAAGGTCAGGCCTGCTCTTATTATCTCCAGCTCCTTCTCATCGGCGAGGGACATCTCCTTCCCTCCCGGTGGACACTTTCCACAGCGACACCCCCCGCAAGCTGGGTTACAGGCAGCTCCGATGCTATCCCATTTTAGCCACTCAAGGACCTCTTTATTGCACGCTGCTGTCATTCGGACTTCCACGCTGCTTTCTTGTCCCAGTTGGCTTCCCAAGTGTGACGGGAAATGTTCTTCGACTTTGACAGCTACTGTCCTCATGGAGTGAGCGAAATGTGTCTTTGAGCGCCATGTGGTCACCTCCACTTCTTCAAAGAGGTCAGGATGCACACCACTCACAGTCTTGCCCAGAGGACCGTCCCACAGTACCAGGTCGCCGGCCCTTTGCAGCCTTTGAGGAGCTAATCGGCCTTCTCGAGTACTGATCAGTAGGTCGATCTTTCCGGGGCGGGCCAGTTCTCCCGGCTTAACTTCTGGGAAAAACTGTTCCAGCCGTTTCGATGTCACCACTCGATCAACTTTAGCAATGTCTTCCATCCCATAGCAGATCATCTCGTGGAGTTTCAAGGTCCCTCGTGAGGTCCACACCTTTATTGTCACAAGATATCTTTTCGTATCGACTTTCACCTTCATCGTGCCGACACCATACACGACAAGTGAGACCGGTTCACCGGTCAGTCCGAGTCTTTCAGCAGCCTGATGCGTGATGTAATTTGTATCAGAGGCAAGATCGACCAAGGCTCCAAGGCTGTCTCCTCTCTTTGTTGTGACAGGCACGAGCATCATGAGGACTGGATACTCCCTTAAGCCACTTTGTTCTATCAGACTCTTGTCAGAACATACTTGACGCTGCTTTGTTTGTACAGGCTTTGCGGACAGCTTCTAGCTGGTGGGGAGTTAGTCCTAACTCAGCAAACACAGCCTCTTGCTCCTCAGTTGGACCACGAGGTCCTTTCCTTTCCTCCACTTTATTCTCCCTCTTAACAGGGTC
Organism: Cheilinus undulatus; assembly: GCF_018320785.1. Lineage (NCBI taxonomy): Eukaryota > Metazoa > Chordata > Actinopteri > Labriformes > Labridae > Cheilinus > Cheilinus undulatus. The sequence continues at coordinate 8,483,366 of NC_054870.1, read as the reverse complement.
CTTCTTTGTAGGTGCCTTAGGACAGAGGAAATAGTGGTGATCCGCCGGAGTGTCGCCCCTTTTACACTCTTCCTTGCGACAGAGGTACTTTGGAGTGCAGGTTCCGTCGATCCCATGAACAGCCAGGCACTTCGCACATGCCTTTACTTTTTTCACCTGGGCTTTCTTCTCCGACAGATTAGCTTTCTTGAAAGTTTTACAGCGGAAGAGCCTCCCTCCATGTTCTTCATCACCACACACAGCACATAGTATTTGCTGGGAGTCTCTTTTGACTTCACTTGCTGTAGTCTTAGTGAATGACTTCTTTTCCCTCCTTCTGTCACCCAGCTTCTCCCGGTAGCTTGGCCTCTCAGGAGTGTTAGTAGGCCATGGCTTGCTGGGTAGCAATTGCTCCAACCTCACAAGTAACGACTTTTGGTCTTCCAAGAACAGCAAGAGCCTGTCGAAACGGTTTCCTGGTTGGACATTGTTATCAGGGTTTCTTACATACATGAGCCACTCTCTTTTCATGGTATCAGGGAGTTTGCTCTCTAAAGACCGAATCACCAACTGGTTCTGTATAGCATCTACACAGCCCAGATCTGTGAGGTCCAAGGCTGCCCTCTCCACTGCTAGGATCAACTCTAATGTCTCTCGTGGCTGGTGATTCTTTACAGCAGGTCGGGACTGTAGCTCTAGCACGATCTCCTCTGCTGTTTGCCCTTTATCACCATAATGGTTTTCTAGTTCCCTGAAGATATCGTTTGAATTTCTGCAACGTAACAGTCTGAGTTTATTTTTCACAGCTTCATCTAAACTGTCTAGCAAATGAAGTTTTTTGCATTCTGGTGATCCCGTAGGTTCTGCTTGTGCCTGGATACTCTCCCATTCAGCCTTCCAGCGCCAATAGTCCCTCCTGTCCCCGGAGAACTTAGGCAAACTTATTGGTGTGAGCCTAATCTTAGGTCGGGCCCACTGAGAGCTGTCAACCCCCCCTGCATACGCACCTAAGCCACTGTCGACACACTACTCCCTTGTCCCATGCTAAGATTGACGGGCGGAGCAGGAACGCTCAGCAGTTGTGGCGTGCTGGTGAGGGTCGGAGGTGAAGCAAAGCTGACATTAAGTCCACTGTCAGGTTGTTGTGACTGCATGGTGGGTCGTAATGCCTGCTGGGGTGTACTTAGCACGGCGGTTGCTACATGCCTGCCTAGAGGCTGACTACTGACGGTAGTAACTTTAGGGCAGCTGGTATTGATGCTTGCTCTGTTAGCCAAAATGGACGGCAGGCTTGTAACGTATACAGTTCCCTGCCTGTCAATGGGTGGAGCGACAACAGTGGATTCAGTGGTAACAGTTGGGGTAGCAACAGCGAGGGTTACTGGTTGGGTAAAAGTGATGTTATCAGCGGCTATAAGGCTATCACTAGCTGATTTGACATGCCCATCGACTGCATTATCACCTTCCACATCTTTATCCTCTTCCTTCTCACCTCCGTCACTGTCACCACCATCATCATGCTCAAGACTGCCCCTTCTATCTTGCTCACTCTCCCGGGCATGTCCACTCATCCATCAGTTGCTCCTTGTCCTCTTTCAATGACAAAAAGAGCATCCATTTGTCCTTTCCGTGCGGTCGATAGTCTCTCCAGGGATACACAGTGTCACTGAGTTCATGGAGTTTTCTATCCAGCTTACTACTTTCGACCCCTTGCTGCGACCATGGTACTATTTTATCCTTCCCAAATGCCTCAGCCCGATCAAAAGCAGACTTGAACTGTGTTACGAGAGTGTCTATGTCTGGTGCTGCATACTTGGACCACAGCATTTCCATGATCATGCTCTCAGCTTCAAGGAATTTTAGCTCGTTGGCTTCTCTCTTTGCCAGGGCATCCCGCGACTCACTGTCGTCGTCTGATTGGTCTACCTGGCCCAGTGTGTCAATATAGTCATTACTGGCATCGAGGAGTTTAACATAATCGTCTTTCATTTTTGTTAACTCTTCTGACAAATCAACCTCACGTAAACGGCCAGCTAAGACACTAAGGCGGTTTATCCGTGTCGTGAAGTTCCGTTGTGCATTTGAACGCCTCCGCTTTAAACTCTCTAGATCTGGCTTGTCTTCTGCCATTTTGTTCCCTCCAAATGAACCGAATCACTTGAATTACTTCAGCAACAAAAAGAATCGTTCAAAGGATTCGAATTGTTCAAAAGATTCGAATCGTTCGATCAAAAGATTCGTTCGAAACGAATGGTTCGTCCTCGAACGGCTCCTTACAAGTGCTACCACCTTTTGCCTGTTATCACTCACAGCGGGCAGCCGCGTTGCATCCACGGTCACGTTTCTGTCAGCGGTAACTCTAAGCAACGTTAGCCTCCTTTAGCATAGTAACTTAGCAGTACTTCAGCTCAGAAACGGACGTTTTTTCAGCTTTGCAGTTTTTACTATCCACACAGCTTTACCTGCGGTTGTGGAGATTGTTCAGCCCATTAACGGTCCCGTTAGCTCGTGGCTTCGGCTCCCCCGTTGGTGTGGCCTTTTTGACTCCAACTCCGAGTCCCTTGTCCTGGCGCTGGTCCTCAACTATGGCCGTTTTCCGCTCGGGGTCCGTGTACTCCTTGGCACGGCTCCGAAGGCGGTTTACAACTGTCCAGACTTTTACTAAGCTACCTGCTATAGCTTAACAAACTCCCCTCTGGAAGGGTTATCAGAACAGGTACGGCGGATACAACTCAGGTCTCTCCTTTTACGTTTATTGCACACACATACAACAAACGCCCGCGCATTTGCTTGATGGTTACAAAAGTAGTTAGACCTTAGTTAGGTTGTAAACCTGCAATGTAAACACAAACAAAAACCAGAATTAACCAAGGTAAGTTTACAATCGCTCATGTGGCATTAATCCCTGTTTGAGACACTAGCAATACTAGCATATAGTCACTCACCGACGAGGCGTACCAGTCCTGATGAACAATAAAGTGAAAATGAAACCTAAGGATTAAATTTACTTTTGTAGCAAACCCTGTCCACTTCACACACAGTTGGGAGATCGGGAAACTCTAATCAAAACAAACCTCAAAGCAAATGAGAAATAATATAATGACTTTCGTTCTGGTTTGATAAACATATATAAAATAAAATACACCTACCACTTAAGGTAATGTAAACAGAACAACTTTAACTGCTGGAAAGTTATACAGTCATATTTGTTTTAGACACCATCCAGCATCATGAAGTGCTTTAATGCAGACTCTTTCATTTCCACTGAGCTCTCCACGTTTTACCATTTTGAACAGGAATGAGGAATTTCAAACTGAATTCGCCCAAATTTGAGCCGGCTCACTGGGCTTCTATGAGAAGTCAGAAATTAATCAAGCATAACATTCAACCACTAAAACTAATTTTTCTGTTCAGGAATGCAAGTAAATAACTATAGTTTGACATATTAATCAAGAAATAATCATGTGCTTTACTATTTGTTCAGTTTTGTTGTAAATCAGTAAATTCAAAAATTCATGGATAACAATAATAATTATATTTTAGCATTAAAAATTTCATTTGGGTTAAAGAGCTTCTACATATTGGTGTATTAACCATTGCAGAAACATAAAAATGATTTTGGTAATTACCAATGCTGTTAATTTAGGGCAGCTGTGGCATAAACCTTACTTTGGTTAGGGTGGTCTAATAAATTTGTCAAACACTGTTTGTATCTCTGGATGAACCAAGTCATACTTACACTGACAAAAGCTTAAACACTTAGATCTCATAAACTGAACTTTTTTCTGGATGTCCCCCACAGTTATTAGTAGAAGGCATTTTTAGGGTTAGACTACCTTTCAGTAGTCCTTTACGTTTGAGAAGGTTCCTCACGAAGAGACCCAGAAGTATAGTGCTTTTAAAAGATATTCACCTCTTGGATGTTTTACCCTTTTAATGATTTTATAAATCAATCGTGGTCAATTTGAATTGGCTTTTTTGGCAAAAAAAAAAAGTTAATGTCAAAGTAAAAACAGATTTCTACAAAGTAAAGTCAACAAGCAAAAATATGTAATGTAAAATAAGTGTCTGCATAAATATACAGCCCTTTAAAGTGACTGACCTTACTCAACAGAGATCCAGCCAGTTGATGCTAGTAGTCTCACAATTAGTGTTCATCTGAGTTTATTAAATGTATTCCTGGGTACCATTACACTATGAAAACAAAAAAACACTCCAAGCAGCTCAGAGAAAAGATTATTAAAAAGTATAAGCCAGGGAGTGGAAACAGAAGAACTCCAAGGCACCGAAAGGAGTTCAGTTAAATCAATCATCAAGAAATGTAAGGAATATGGCACATGTGTGAATCTGCCTAGATCAGGCCATCCTCACAAACTGAGTGACTGTACAAAAAGGAGACTAGTGAGAGAGGCCACCAAGACACCTATGACTACTCTGAAGGAGTTACAAACTTAAGCAGCTGAGATGGGAGAGACTCTGCATACAACAACTGTTGGTTGGTTTCTTCACCAGTCCAAGTTTTATGGGAACGAGGCAAAGAGAAAGCCACTGTTGAAGAAACTCATATTAGACCTTGTCTAGAGTTAACCAAAAGGCATGTGGGAGACTCCATCATCAAATGGAAGAAAGTTCTTTGGTCTGGTGAGATTAAAATGGTGCTTTTTGGTCATCAGAAGATGCTATTTTTGGCAGACACCAAACACCGCACATCACTACAAACACACCAACCTCACTGTGAAGCATACTGTGGCAGCATCATGCTGTGGGGATGCTTCTCTGCAGCCGTCTCTAGAAGGCTTGTCAAGGTGAAGTGTAAAATGAATACTGCAAAATACAGGAAAACTTTGGAGGACAATTTTATTCAGTCTGCAAGAGAACAACAGCTTGGGGGATTTATTATCCTGCAAGATTATTTCCCAAAGCATACAGTGAAAGCTTCACAGAAATGGTTGAAAGACAACAAGGTGAATGTTCTGGAGTGGCCGAGTCAAAGTCCATTCCTCAATCCAATACAGAATTTGTATCTGGATTTGAAAACGGCCAATCATGTGATCCATGATCCACTTGCAACCTGACAGAGCTTGAGCAGTTTTGCAAAAAAGAATGGAGTAAAATTGCAGTGTCCAGGTGTGCAAGCCTGAATGAGACCTATCCACACAGACTAGTTTGGGTTTTTTTTGTCATAAAATCCAAATTATTTTTACTATGATGAATTTACAAAATCACTAAAAAGGGTATAACATGCACAGGGTCGAAAACTTCTTATCGGCACTGTAGCTGAGTGTTGGCCATGATAAAATCTGTTTGAATTCCGTGAAAGATAAGGAAAGACGCTTCATTCCTTCCTTTATTACTCCTTTGGGGTAATCTGCACTGCCTTTGCAACAGAGGCAGTTCAGTGTGTCATAAAGTTTATCTCTCCCTCTCTCCTTTTTCCTCTGCCCCTTCTCAACCCCCACAGCTTCAGCAGATGACTGTTTTCCTTGCCAATGTAACTTTGCTAACTGTTGCCTAGGGCTGAGCTCATGGTGGATTAATGTTACGTCTTTCTTTATACATAATATAACAAAGGGTATGGCATGGTACGGTCTCGACCTGCTCTCTTGGTAAAGTGTCTTGAGATAACTTTGGTTCTGAGTTGGTGCTACACAAATAAATCTGACATATGGATTGGTTGATCTTCAGACTGCCACAGTGGCTCATTCACATGACAAATGTAGATAAATGTCTAATTTTCAGATATTTCAAACTATTCTGGACTTGCCATTGGTGTTTTAATACATACAAGGATTTATTTTTGACAAGAAGTTAGTTGGACAGATTTTCTAGGATTTGAGATTTTTGCATTGTGGGGCCTTGCAGTCAAATTTATTTGAAAGAAAACTAAAGAGAGAGTGTTCTTGTACTGTTCAACTTTGTGATGTGTTTTTTTAACTGATTTTTATGGTCTTGTGTCAGTCTCAGCTTGTCTCAGTCTTGGCCTAGACTCATTCTCCACCCCCCAAAAGTCTTGGTCTTGACTACAACAATACACCTTGACCCTGTTAAGTTTGTCATGGAGATCAAGGATAAGAGAATAGAAAAGGAATTATGTGGGTAACTTCTGGGACATTTTGAATTAAGCCTTGTTTCAAGCTACCAATAAGAACACAAACTCCTGAGTCATTATTACAAACTGATATCTAAATGATTTCCTCTTTAGTTTAAGTTTTATTGAGTTTAAATAGACACACGAGTGTCCCACAAACTCAGACATTTCTCCTAAATGCTAGCTGGACCTGGTTCTGTTCTGAGAAAACGTCTCCACTTCTCTGAACTTTCCCCTGACCTCTCCCCTCATTATGAGCTTGAGTTGGGCTGAAATCCATGTCAGAGGTCCTGTTGCCTTCAAAAGTTCATCCTCAGTTAAAGGTGAAAGAGTCAGAAGTTCATGCTCTGCTCAGCGGATACCTCCTGACCTGCTGTCGTCTGGGGATAATAAGGGTGAGCGAAGTGGACTCAAACACCTGTACCTGAGGCCAATTGTAATGAGGACAGAAGTGGTTTTAGGTTGTCAGCCTGTTTATTGCCAACAGTATTATTTGCCTTCTATGGTTGTCATAATTACTGATAGTTTCTAATTGTACGCCTTTTAAAATAAAACAATCTCTGTCATTTTACTGAAAGTAAATGTCAAAGCATACTTAGTCTTCAAAAAAGTGAATAGATAAAAAATAAAATGCAGATCTTCAGTTATATTTAGAGACAGAGAGCAATGTCAAAACTTCCCAAATACATTGGTGATATTTTGGTATTTGGCTTAGAAAAATGACCCATTCAGTAGGGTTGGCTGTCCATGGACACGGAGTCTGTCTGGAACCTGAATGTCATGATTAATGACCACCTGCAATATACACCAATGTGCAAGAAATAAACATCATCAGTGTTCGTCATCTATCTATGCTGCCAATAACGTGGTAAATAATGAGGCAGAGCAACAAGAAAACTGTTGTTATTGTAGCATTCACATGCTTAGAAAAACATCTTAGATCAAGATTTTCCTCCTTATTGGAATCCAACAAACTGTTTCATTTTGGCATTGTCTCTATGCTAATGCTAACTTGTTTGTCTGTTTGTGCCAAGTGTCGTATTTATCGTTACATCATTTCTTCCTGAATTCCCACTGGTTGGTTAGTCGACGTAGGTCATAGAAGCAGTCATATTGTGAGATGGTCATCCTAAATTTCTGCCGCTGTGAGAATTTTATCCTAGGCTTTCTTTGGTCGTAAGACCATGACAATGGCTGTCCGTCAACATGTCTCACAGTGTAACGTAGGACCAACGTTTTAGGCTTTACTCCAGTTCAAGTGGCACAGGAGCCACTAAAATCAAAAGTGCAGGGTAAAACTTGGGCCACTTTCGCACCAGAGTTGTTTTGCCCACTCTAAACAAACCCTGGTCCGTTTTTCCTCGGATACTCCAGTATGTTTGGAGTGGCATTAAAGCATGTAAGAACTTTGGTGTGGAACAAACAATTGAACTCTGGTCTGATTGCATCAAACCCTGGTGCTGTTCTTTTGAGGTGTGTATGCAAAGCAGAACAACTTGTGAACCAAAGGCAGGAAGATCATAAAGTGCAGTTATTATACAGTGGATTGTATATATTTGAATACATGTGATACCTCACTCGGTGTCTGCGTAAACATGTCAGCACTTTGTAGCTACTTACTCTCATTTTTGCTTGCCTTCTTCTTGGTAATGATTTATTCGTCTAATGCAAAGAACAAAATGCTGGATCGCTCACTGCCCCATTTCTGCTCATACTGGGTGCCTTCTTGTGAAACATTTTATATGAACACCAAAGCAGAAGTCTCAAGACAGCATAAATCTGGTGTTACTCCATTATTTATATGGTTTCCTTGTGCAGATACCGCCACAAATGAGCAGTCATTATAACCGCTTGATGTTTACGCGACGGTTTGGTTGGTTTGACCAAGCGCAATATGAAAGTGAACCAAACCACATGAAAGTGCAAAATTGTTGCAATTTCAGCCCTCAATCAAACCGAGTCCCCTGGACTATCAGATGTGAAAATTACCTTAGAAACCGTACTCAGCCTTAGACTAATACAACTCCTGACTGACCAGCATCCATTCCGCAAATGATCCAGAATGCAGCAGAATCTCTGGTCTTTAACCAGCCCAAAATAGCACATCACTTTGTTGTTCATCTCTCTTCACTGGGATCCAGTTGTAGCTTGCATCAAACTCAAAACTTTCTGACAAATTACCTGCAGGAATGGCTCCTGCTTATCTGGAATCCCACATCCAGGCCTACACTCCATCTTGCCCACTATGCTCTGCCAGTACAAAGCGCATTGTACTCTCTTGAATTTCCCTCTGGATTAATAAAATATTTATCTGTCTCTGCATCCATCCATCCATCAATCACAACAGGGCCCCAGGTCACCAGGCCCTTTTATTCTGTTGGCTTCCAGTGGTGGGCCCAGTTACCTAACTCCATTCGAGCCCCAGAGTCCCTGTCTACCTTCAAGAAAAAGCAAATGGACCAGCTCTTTCGGGAACAACCACAATCTAATCTAGAATAGTCTCCTTTGTAGTCCTGAGAGGTAGAACAAGACGCCAATTCCATTTGGTCTACTCATTCCCTTTCTACTTCTGAGAAAGTTTAAGACCTGATCTTTGTGAACAAGTCCATACTTGGTAGTTTGGTGCTCACAGTTAATTCTTGATGCCGTCATTGATTTAGTTTTTGAGACCTCATGATGATGCTGCTTTGCCCAAAAACATCTATTAAATGAAACTGTAACGCTCTACGTCTTCTATTTTGCTGCCACAGTATTAAATAGGTGTCAACACTGCTTTAGTTTATCTAGATTCATTTCACATTTTAATATTCTGGCTTTGTGACAACCCTCATGTCTGCTCTGCTTTCTGTTTATCTCTAATATAAAACACAGCTCACTTATACTCTTTTATCATCCCCAGGTGTGTCCATGTGTCCTCCAGCAGCGCTGGATTCAGGTGTGAGCCTGCTCTGTCACCTATTTGAAGTGTGGGGGCACATACCAGCGGGGGTCCTCGCTCTGACAGAGTGGCTGCTTGGAGAAGAAGACTGTGAAGACGAGGCAGTCGAAGCCTCCAGTCTGGTGAGAATTTGTCTTTAGCTTTCTTAGTGACCTCAAGAAGGCACAAAGGGAGAGTTAACAGTGTTACACTTGAGAACAAGAACATTGCAGTCTGAACAAACAGACTCTGACTGAGATTTAAGATAATAAAGTCACAATATTATTTTGTTAATAGAAACAGGCACAGCTGAAATGTCAGGAATTGACAAACAGAGCACTGGTCTTTAAAAACTCAGGATCTTTAACTCACTGCAAGATGTTTACAACTCCATTTCTTCAAAAGTTGGGATGTTGCTTTTTAAAACAGAACATGAGCCTCAAAACATTGAAACATCACATTTTTAAAACAGCGCTGTCTGTGGGCTAAAGATCATGGCCGTCAGCACTGCTTTTCTGCCGTGTCCCTTGCTTACAGATTGTATCCATTTCTCTGAATTGGTTGCACTATTTTCAGCTCACTGTGCTCTAACACCAAGTAACGAGCATTGATGACAAAATCAGCTTTTTATTTGACCTGTTTCCTATTAGTGTCCTCACAGCCTGTAAGTGATATGGCACAAAGGAAAGCTTCCTGTGAGTCAAAGGAAAGATTTTAAAATCTAACTCCTAGTTTATAGGAAACTAAATTGTTCTGGTGAAAAAATACCGATCAGATCTGTTAGTCCCTGATGAGGCATCCAAGCTCCTCAGATCCTCATGCCAAGATTACAAATTAATCCCAGATTCGAGCACAGAGAGGCAACTTTTGGTTTCTACAGTCCTCACCTGTAGAACAAACTACCAGAGAACCTCAGGCTTTCCACATCCGTTTGCTCTTTTAAAATGAGACTTAAATCTTTTTTTATTAACTGCTGTATTCTCATACATTCAGTATTCTCATAGCCAACATAAGAAAATGCTTTAATTCAAATGATGATTTTTTAATTTATCTAATATTGTGATCTATCATTTAATGAGTTCTGATTAATTGCTTTGACAAAGTCAGTGTATTATGTATCATCTTTTGATCAGTTATTTTAAATATAGTCTTAGCCTTCAGATCAAAATGTTCTTCAGTTTTAGTCACACTTTAGTCTTTTTTAACTTTAGTTTTAGTCTAGATTTAGTTGTTGAAAACTCAAAAACATTATAGTCCAGTGTAAGTCCATAAATAGTCCTTACATTATGTCTTTGCATTTATTAAAGTCATTCATTTTCTGACTGTATTTATCAGCCAAGTTTTAAAATTAATGTAAATGTAAAACATGCATATTAATGCACTATGTGTTTTTTAATGTATATGAAATATTCTGAGGAAAACACTAAAGGTGGGAGAACAAATTGATTCTTAGATACATTGTGATGTGGAGGTGGAAGATTCTGAATAAATTCATAGATGTCCAATAATTGATAATGATTGATTATTTTAATATGTAATACTGTGGATTGCAGGAACAAAAAGGCAGAACTCTGACACGCTGCACGAAACAGGAATATTTAGATTACCAGTTATTCTTCTGTGAAACAAGACATTTTTATGTTAGTAATTTCAGATATGTTACAAGGAAAGGATGCTGCTACCTTTAATTTATGTTTTTTTTCTAAACACAAATGCAATGTTATTATTATATTTGACACAGTGAGAAATACACTAATGTAAGGAAAAAAAAATCAAGTGCATCAATAATCGATTAAGAATCAAATCATAGCCCTGTGAACTGTAATCTAATCGTGAGGTGCCTAGAAATTCCCACCTCTAGAAAATACTGGCATAAAGTGCATTCAGGCAGTATTCAGACCCCATCACTTTCTTCAACTTTGTTATGTTGCAGCCTGATGCTATAGTTGAAAAAAATCTTTTTTATTCTCATAAATCTACACTCAGTACCCCTTCATGGCAAAGTGAAAACATAATTTAAAAAAAAATGTTTGCAAATTGATTAGAAATAAAAAGACAAAAAAACCTGAAATATCACACTGACATAATTATTCAGGCCCTTTGAAAAACTTTGAAATTCAGCTCAGGTGCCTCCCATTTCTCTTGATCTGTGCTGAGATGTACACCTTGATTGAAGTCCACCTGTGATTTGTAGAAGGCTGCACAGCTGACAATGCATGTGAGAGCAAAAACCAGGCCATGAGGTCAGAGGAACTGCTTGCAGAGCTTAGAGACAGGATTGCTGACAAGCACAGATCTGGGGATGGCGACAAAAAATACTGCACAGAAGGTTCTCAAGAGCACAGTGTCCTCCATAATTCTCAAATTGAAGAAGTTTGGGACAACCAGGACTCCTCCAAGAGTTGGTCATCTTGCCAAACTGAGCGGGGGTAGGAGAGTAGGAGAGAGTAGGAGAGGTGACCGTGAAGCTGAGGATCACTGACTGTGCTCCAGAGATCCTGTGTGGAGATGGGATAAAGTTTCAGAAGGACAGTCATCACTGCAGCCCTCCACGGATCTGGGCTTTATGGCAGAGAAGCTAGACAGAAGCCTCTCCTCAGTGCAAAAGACATGAAAGCCCACTTGGCTTTTATACTTGAAAAATCTGTTAACTCAGAGATGGATATCTGATACTTCAATTTTTTATTTTTTCATTAGATTGCAAAAAAAAAAAAAATTGTTTTCACTAGTCATGATGTGGTGCTGAGTGTATACTAAAGAGAAAAAAAACTATTTTTTCAGCTGTAGCTTCAGGTTGCAACATAACGAAATTGATAAAAGTGAAGGGGGTCTGAATACTTTCTGAATGTTATGTACCTTTTATGCTAAGTGGAGAAATATTATGGATTGAACCCAGTAACTTGACTACCTTTTGCTCGTGACCAGGATGAAGAGGACTTCCTGTTCGAAAAGGGAGATAGAAATCTGTGGGCGGAGCCTATCCAGTGGGTGAAACTTCTCCATAGACACCTTGAATCCCTCATCCTGACCTTCAAACAGTCCCAAACCCCAGACATCACAAATCCAGACCTGTTCCACCAGCTCCAAACACTCTCAGCTCAGGCTACAGTCCAGGCCCTGAGCTCCCAAGATGCACTGCACTCCCTCCCTGCTCTGCCTCAGTTCTCTAGCACCATAGAGCACGCCCGGCTGCTGCTGCAGAACCAGAGAGCCAGCCTGGTGCTGGAACTTCTCGACAGGCTGCAGTAGAAAGATGGAGGTGATGGAGCAAACTGTTTTATTTTTTTTATTTTAAAGACAGCTGGGTAAAGGGTTATTCTGGTATTTTTACATCTGTCTGGGTCTAAATGAGTAACAGATAAAAAAGGTTTTGGAAGTCTCAAGCAGATTTTTTCATTATGCAGCAATGAAACTGGCTGTGATGTCTGCAGCATAAGCCTTAATAGATCAAAAGCCCTACAAACAAACTCCTAAATATCCTGAATTCTGGGTGGTGAATCAGACTTTACCCAGACTTTTTCCCATCAACCCCTTGCATGTTTTCAGTGTAAAATCAAGGTGAGCCATTGTGAGAATGCAGCAGGAAAAATTCAGGAAATTTCTCCACCAATGAGAGACAGATTGTGATGACATTTGTATCCTGTGACCAACCACAGACTAAAGACTAGATAGTGAGTAGTTGAAGTGTTCTGTTTTCTTCGATCTCTTCTGTGAGGTAAAACTAGTTTGTTTTTTGTTATTCTCTACTCTTAGACACTCAGATTAAGATCTAAGTCTGTCAGGAAAATAAAAAACTTCAGATTGTGTTACAGACATTACAGCCTATTTCTTTTTCAAAGCTCTTCGTACCTGCTAGAGCTGCCATGATAGCAGGATAGTGAATTTTAATAAAACACCAGTTAAAATTCAACAGTAGTGATACCTGTTTCGATACCACAGTAACACATATGGTTCCTGGAAACTCAAATCAACAACTCAATTTCCAACCTGCAAATCTGAAAGGATTGATATACTGTTGATATCAAAAGAGACAATAGAAGGCAAAATGAATGTGATTTTTCTTTAGATTTACTGTATATTGCCTATCTTAGATCAAGCATTTCCTCTGATTTATCATTGATAAATACTGCTCTCTGTGATTTCTGCTGTCCGCTCAGACTACATGAAATCAGACAGATTTAAGCCCGACTGCAACAACGCAGCTCAGGGAAAAGATAATTTACAGCACGTGGTATCAAGAAAGTATCAGTAGATTTGCCAACTTGAGTATCTATTAGACCCCAAAATGTGTACAAACAAGACCCTTATAGAAAGTGGAATTTTCCTTTATGTCTTAGTATTTCAATAAGGGAAAAGTTAGTGGATGAAGGTACTTCATCATGGGATCAATGACTGGCTTTGTGGCTGAATCTTTCAATGAATGAATGAAGGAATCAACAGGAATATTTTTTACTTTGTTCATGTTTGATAACCAAATGTTTTTAATCAGGGGTGTCCAAACCACGGGCCAAATGCGCCTCACAGCAAATTCTAGAAATAAAATGAAATATTATATGATGAAGCTTGTACTCAACTGTATTTTACTACCATATTGATTCTATAAACAAACATTTTGACAAGACAATATGTTGATTAACAATGTCCTGATGGATTACTGCTGCAAATAGCGGCACCAATAGCATTTCAGGGGCAGAGCCAGTGGTAGACAGGGCCAAACAGGACCCCCTGAAATCTGATTGGCTCCCCCAAATTCTGAAAATGACTATGTGCCTTGTCAGCCATTAGCAAACCACTTAGGTGTATTTAATCACTAAGCATGTATTAACTTGCATTTGATTAGTCTTACTTAAACTTCCTCAAGGTGAGGAAAATGAAAGTGGCCCCACCATTCTTCTGTATTTCTGTATGTGGCCCTCAGTGGAAAAAGTTTGGACACCCCTGTTTTTAATGATGAAGTTCTACTGTTTCTTGACATCTTCTTTAATTAAACGGTATGTCTAAAATATTGCTTTTTCCAATGTTCTTTTTCTATTTAAAAGGCATGTAGTTGGATGTGTTGCTTCTTTTGTTCCAGATATTACCAATGTTAACTCTGTGTGTGGAAATGTGACAGCTGAGGGTCTCAAACAATAATTGGAACAACACTCACTGCTCTGTCCTCTTATCAGTCCAAATGTGTCACACGACAAACTTGTAACAGCGTCAGCATTGAGTCTTCTGCTCGTTCTGCTTCCTAAACGTCTCGCAGGGATTTTAAAGTCTGAACAAAACAAGTCAGCGCCTTAAGCTTCGACTTAAACTTCAATGGAGGGATTGTGAAGCGAGACAAACTTTACGACTGCACTATGGGATGTGAAAGCGAGTGTTTCTCTGACACGTCACCAAAGTTGTATTTCAGTGTGAGTCCTACTGTGTGTTTATATGAGGTGTTATTTTCCTGTGATATTTAGTTTACTGCACAATTCTTCCCATCCGACTCTGCTTTTATGTTTCCCTCTACTTCTCCTGCTTATGTAATTAGGAGGACGGCACAATGGGCTACTGTCTTCTTGTGTGTGCAGCCATGTTCCCTGTTACAGTAAACCTGACGTAATGTTTTGGAACAGCTCGACATCCCCCAATAAAAAGCCGAGGAGCGGTGTGATGGGTGAGCGGTTTGTGCAGACGCGAACATGTTCAAGGGATTTCTCAGGAGCCTGTCTGCGTCTGTCCTTCACATTAAACTATTTATCTCAGCTCGGAGCACAAATAGTCCCGGGGCAGCCCTCACACTAATTTTAGGGTTGGTTGTAGTAGATTCCAGCTTCTTATGTCACTTGTTTTTCGCCCGTTGCTATTTTCCTTCTTTTTTCTGCGCTTTAGAGAATCATGTCACTGAAAGAAAAATCTCTCCTAGAGCCACTCTTTCAATTATGATCCTTTATGGAAAACACTTAATGGTTACTGGTGTCGCATAAACCAGCAATTTTCTGGTGATATGTGTTGCCCAGAGTTTTTACACCCTCCTGACCAAAATATCTGCCTGCAGCACTCGCTCTGATTCAAAGTCGCTCCTGAGCTGCTGCCAGCGCTGCGATCTTTCCACTGTGGGTTTCAATTCTGACACAACTCCAGCAGCTCAGTGGAGCACTTTGGACGTTTTCATGTGAACATTTTGCCATCCTGGAGAGCTGACATCACACTGAGACGGGGCAGCTCTCTCTGCAAACCACACTTCACTCTGCAACAAGATGGAGAGAGGAGAGTGAACACAACATCCCAAAACATGGAGGCTTCTGTGTGGAAAAAAAGGCACATGCAATGCAACCTTGCTAACCACATAAACATTTGCATTTAGACTTTTTAAGATAAGAGGGAACCTTAACACTGAAGGAAATCATGGACCAAGATGCTTGACATCACAGTGCATCAGCAGCAACAGAAAAGCGTTATTAAGAGACATACAAAGGTCTTTAGGTAAGAAAAGCATGCATAGGCCTTTTTTAGGGTTTTATCAATGAAAGAATTACAATATGTGTTGATTTTTCATGGCAGTGTGTCACTTTTTATTCTCTCTTGGGTCCTGGGGGGCTCATTTTTTAAAACATTTCTTGAAAAAGTGTAGTTTATCTTTTTCTAGTGTGGCACAATATAGGCTCTTTGGAAATGTGAAATTTAACTCTACACGGGTTATTGACGCTGTCAATTGTGATGTGTATTTTACTTTATCACAGAGGTGTGACTTTACCTGAACAACATGTTTGGAGATCTGTTCTCTTACAAATCAGCAGTAGCTACTCTGTACTTCAAGAAAACTTTACATTAAATACTTTTTACTTTTATTATTTATGGACCATCACTTTTATTCAACTAAAGTTTAACCAGGATAACTGTCCTTTTACTTGAGCACAATAGTTGTGTACTTTTTCCACCTCTGGTAAACAGTGTTCAAACAACAGGCATAGACGCTAGCAGAGTCATATTTGCACACAATCTGACAATGCCACTGTACCTTGTCGGTACACGTGGTTCTTTGGCTTCTCATAACATCTTTGCCAGGGTTACCACCCTCTGTCAGCAAATACACGATCAGGAGGAGGCGGTAACCCCCATGTGTGTTTTACCACAGTGCAGTTACATTCAAAGATGCCAAAGCAAACCAAACGATAACACAACAAAATATTGCTTTAAGAACCTTTTTTTTTTTTTTACTTAAGATTCAGCATCAGCATTTTATTTTCAGGTAGGTTAAAAGGTTAAGCTTAAAAGCAAATTAAATCTTTTATTAATGCAGTCTCATGAATAAGTGCATAGACTCTTACTATGGTCCTTACACATAAGTGCATCTAGTAATATGCAAATCTTTAAAAAACTGTTGCATTTAGCAGTGGTTCCCAAAGTGGGCCGTGGGCCCCCCCAGGAGGCATGAGGTCATGATGGGGGACGTGGCAAGGCCAGGCCAAGCAACACGATGATGACTTTAGCACTGCAGAACAGGAGCAGTTCATTGATGTCACCTCAGAATCAGTAATGTCACTGAGAGTCTTGGCCATACTCTATCTTTTTGCAACATTCTACCTGTGTGAGAGAGTTGTTTTTTTCTGCTGTTGCTGCAGTTAAGACAAAAAACAAATCAAAGCTGGACACTGAAAATGGCCTGAGATTGTCAGTCTCACAGCTGCATCTGAGAATCAAGAGAATTGTAACACCAAAAAAGCCCAGAGCAGTAATAAAATTATTAGAAGACTTATCAATCTCAAAGATGTTTTTTAAGTTTGTGTTTTCAGCAAACTGTCAGAATTTAAAATAGTCCGAATTTTAAAAGTCTTTAAGGTTTTCAGTTGTGGTTAATTTGAAGAAAAAATGTAATTTGTGTGCTTTAGTTGTTAATGCTAGTGTGTTTTTCGTACATTTACGTTTTTATGTGTTGATATGCATGTTGGGGGTAAATATTTTCATCTGCCAAAGGGGTGCCCAACAAACAATATTTGGGAACCTCTGCCATGTAAGATGTGAAATGTAATCTGCATGCTTGCAAAAATAATAATTATCTATGGTGCTATTATATTTGTTTGCAGGTCTGGTTTGAATTAATTCATCCTTTTACCTGAGCTTTAACGGTGGCCTGTGTAGGACATTCCCTGGTTGTAGATGGTAAGCTGTTCCAGAAGTTTCCACCATTGACAGACAGAAATGAAGGTGGTGTCACAGTGTGGCTCACTGCAATCACCACCAAGTGGCTCTGGTAGTCCTAGATGAGCTCAGTGCTTCATTATTTAAAGTAATATTTACATTACCTGTGTTTTTAAAGTGCAGTAATGAGATGTATGTTGTATTTGGTCCTATTTGTACTTATTTCTGACTAAATACCTTTTTATTTTATGCAGTATTATACATTTTTTACTGTACATAATTGACATATGCATACTTCTTTGTTATATATGTTAATGCTTGTATATTTATGGTAATATTCTAAGTAGAAGCAATTGTAATGCCATGCTTCCTCCTGGAGATTAATAACCTGTCTAAATCCTCAGGTGCAAGATGTGCAGAAGTTTGTAGATTAAAACAAAGAAAAACAACAGAACTGCAACACAATTTATAAAAGTATCAAGAAAAGATAATTCTGAGTCATGTTGGAATGAGCATCTCTCATACATCATACTCTCATCGGATTTCATCATACTTTTGTGTCTTTGGGACTGTTTGTGCTCTATCTTCGTCCAGCAGGGGGCGATTCAGTCTTCCTCAGCCTGTCCCCTGTGTCTCCTCTGGGGGGCAGTGTTGCTCTGCTGCAGGGCAGGGAAACCACATTCCTGCAGTGTGAGGAAAAACAAGTCAGGCAGGACCTTTAGAGGAGAGAGCACAAAGATTTAAAGTTTATAATGAGTCATGTTTAAATCTGCGAGGTTTATCATCTACATTTTAAAGTTTATTCAAAGAGAGAGGAAAAGAAAAACCAAAGTAGGTCATTAAGTTTCCATGTGCAGGGTGTTGCTCCTGTTGCTTTGAGGATTATGCAACCAGTGGATGCTAAAAATTGTTGTGCACTCTGCCTGGACTCCTCTGCGCTCATACTTGTGGTCTCACCCCGTCCACAGGGAGAGAGGGGGGAGGCAGAGTTTACTTCCATTACAAATAAATGTGTCAGCTCCAAACACTGAGCTGGGGGTGGCCTGTCACTGGGGGTTTGAGCCAAGGGGGGTTTGATTTAAGTTTGAGGGTGTCTGAGGAAACTTTGACTGTAAGTTTAACACAGCTTATACACCAGCAGCTGTATGTGAGAGCAGCTTTCATACAAGATGTAGTCTGTGCATTCTTTCTCAGTGAGAGTCAGACCCAAACAGCAAAACCAACTTCCACAAAATTGGTTGTGATAAAAAGAAAGAAGTTTAGAGGGGGGGCGAGGAGGATAAGAGGGGAGCTGGGGTTGGATTTCAAGGCGTGGTGTTGAAGAATAGGCGGCCAACCGGTGAATGAAGTTTTCCCTGGGAGGAGGGAAGGAGGCGGCTCTTCGCGAAAGTTTGCCCCGACTTGAGCTCGCCCTTCTCCGGCCGCCTATTTATATGCAGACAGAGAGGCGGCGGCGCACAGTGAAGCTCTCTGGTTCAGCGCTTCTCCAGGGGAGGATATAAAGCCACCTACAACCCAACAATACAAACCTCATCCCCCCTTTCTCCTGCTTCTTCACGGACTAAAGCTGCACACCAACTTTTAAAGCAACTTTTCCACAAACAAAACCAGTCGTGGCACAAACTACCGCCCGTCGCATTCAGGGATCCTGCTCGGTCCTCCATGAAAGAGGGAGTGCGGCAGCAAACTTGGGGAAAAGAGATGTCTGCGACGGTTTTGTCCGCTTTCTACGACATGGACATGCTTTACAAGGTAACCGTCTGGTATTTTATGGAGTTTTAATTTGTTTGCAGCTCAATTTGACCAACTTTTACGCAATTTTAAAGTTCAGACGCAACAAGTAGTCCAGCTGCAGGGAAAGTTGTCTTGAGACACCATGTGGCTCATATATTAAGATAATCCGTGCTAACTCGTGTTTTTTTTCTCCCCAGCAGGATAAAAGCATGAACATGAACGCGCTCCACATCAACAGCATGCTGGATAAGAAAGCAGTGGGAGCTCCGGTCACCTCTCCGGGCTCCGGTGGAGCCTTCACACCGGGATTTATCCGCAGAAACTCAACCAGCAACGTGGAGGCGATAAACAACGGGAACAAATACTCCGTGGGCTCATACAGCAGCCTGAAGGAAAACACACCGAGCAGCAGCAGCGCCACGGCCCTCATGAACAAGGAGAACAAGCTCCGTGACCGCGCGTTCAGTGAGAGCGGAGAGCGGGGCGTGCTGCAGCAGAAGGCCGGCTCCCAGATCAACTCCACCCGTTACAAGACCGAGCTGTGCCGGCCCTTCGAGGAGAACGGCTCCTGCAAGTATGGGGAGAAGTGTCAGTTTGCTCACGGTTACCACGAGCTCCGGAGCCTGTCCCGCCACCCTAAGTACAAAACAGAGCCGTGCCGCACTTTCCACACAATCGGCTTCTGCCCCTACGGCCCGCGCTGTCACTTCATCCACAACGCGGACGAGCGAAGGCCTTCCCCGGCCGCCAACGCCAACCTGCAGGAGCCCCGTGCAGCGCGCGAGCTTTGCGGCTACAGGGACGTCCTCCCCCCGCAGCAGCTCGGCTTCACCCAGCGGGACAGACCAAAGCTCCATCACAGCCTCAGCTTCTCGGGCTTCTCCACCCACCACGGCCTCGAGTCTCCGCTGCTGCACAGCCCCACATCCCGGACCCCTCCTCCGCCCTCGGCGTCCTCCTCCTGCACCTCCGCCTCCAGCTTCTACGAGGAGGTGCTCTCCCCCAGCTCCGTGTCCTGCATCCACAATGCCTTCTCGTTTCCTGGACAGGACCTGAAAGCCCTACTGGCCCCCCTGGCTGTGCACACCCCCAGCTACAACAACCACTCCACAGGAGCATACTACGGGAACGCGCCCGGCAGCGCGTGTCCGCCCTCCCCTCCTTCCTACAACCTGAGCCACCTGCAGGCGCTGCGCTGCCTCAGCGACTCCCCGGTGTTTGAGCCTCCTCCCAGCCCACCAGACTCTCTCTCTGACCGGGAGAGCTATGCGAGCGGGTCCCTCAGCTCTTCCGGCAGCCTCAGCGGCTCCGAGTCCCCGAGTCTGGACGCTGGAAGACGGCTGCCCATCTTCAGCAGGCTGTCGATTTCTGATGACTGATTGTTTATTCGAGTTTGTTTGGATTTATGGACCCTTTTTCAGCAGCAAACCACCCTGCCCAAGTGCCTTAGAGCAAGACTTTGAGTCCCTGGCAGCTCCAGGGTGCTGAGCTCTGGAGGGAGAAGCAGGGAGCAACAAGTGTCCTTCACCTGGCATTAGTTTATATCTCAGAGTAGAAACATGCTTTGCACACCTGTTTTATCACTCAGGTGTGCAGGAGAGGAATGCATCCTTTAAAAACTGCATGCAAACTTGCAAAAAACATGCCAAACTTGCAGAATAACATTTATTGGTTAAAATAAATGTTGTTACGTGAGTTAGACAAGCTGCAAAAGTTTGCTTGCCTTAGTTCTTTCTTTCTGTATTATATCTGTATTAAAGCTTAGATAGCAAACAGAAGGCATTCCATCAGTGCCTTGCCCATGGGCTCACGGCAGGCCCCCACCCCCCCCCACCCCCCCCCCACCCCTCCTGGGATTAGACATGACTTGACAAGAAAAAGAGACTGTAAGCAGTTTCCAGATTTCCTCCATCCTGCCAAGAAAATGCCTTCTGGGTGACTCAAAGTAACATTTTTTCTTGATCAAACTTTTTTTTCTCTTCTCTTCCTACTTCCATTCCAACCTTTTCCTCCTCCAGCGCCACCCAGTGGTCTGTTCGGTTAGTATAGTGTGGTTAAAGCACTCTTGAGTTGGGTTTATTTGGGGAAATCACTGCTGATGGTTGAATATCTATTTTTTTAGCTGTTTTTGAGTGATTGACATAGCTGTGCATAAGTGGCTATGGACTATTTAACTTATTTATTATCTTGTGAAAAAAGTATAGGCTACATTGGTAATTTGTGTCCATACTGTATTTATCAAGTATGATGAAGCAATAGATCTATATTCTTTTATGTTTAAATTATGATCGCCATTATTAATCTGCATAAAGTGGAGTGTATGTTCTTTTCACAGTAATATATATATTTTGTTTTTTCTCCTTTTTTTGTAACTTCACTTGGTTATTTTTATTGTAAATGAGTAAAAAAAAAAATCTTAATTTAAGAGAACGTATGTGATATTTATTTCATTAATTTGTTTCCTTGTTTACGTTTATTAAAAGAAAAGTTTGTGTGATTGCTGTTCGCTCGTGTGTCAGTGCTTAGAAGGCTTTTTTTTTTTGTTATTTTGAGGATCCCTATTTAGCTTTTTTTTTCTTTTTTTGGTAGAATGTAAAAGCAATGTGGTTGTACAGACCGTCCAAACTTCTTTAGTTTAGATCAGACGTCAGTGACAAAGAACCCAAGTCAATAAATTAACCAAAAAGTATTTTTGTTGTTTTCTGTGTTTGCACGAGGTCACACTGTGATTCCAGCCACGTGCTAAAGAATGTAGCATCCTTGTGCCCCAGTATTATTATTATTGTGTAGTGCCTATGGGGTTCACCATCTTGACATGCCTTAAAATTAACCAAATAAAGTATTTTTCCTACATGGCATCTTTTCTACACACGTTGAACTGAATGTAGAGTTGAATCTATTTTTACCGGTTGTTACCACTCAGACGCTCTGACAGAAACAGCCGTAACCTTTCTAAACCCCCATTCCTCTTTCTTTTTATTCTGTTTTTATTTTTTCTTATTGAGATGTAGAGTGAGCGTTAGCCGCGAGGGAAGTGGACGAACACGTTTGGTTTGTACATAGTAGGTACAGGGGGAAGCGCACTATGTACTTTTGACTACTTTATCAGAAGTAAAGCTTTTTGAATGTAACAAAAAACGGACAAAAAGACAACAAGAGTTGTGTTATTTTTGGGGGAGTCAGTTCACTACAAATCCAGTGTGAGACTGTTAACTTTGTACTGTACATTTTTGTAGTTCTCCCAATAAAAAAAACATCTTTGAAAAAGTTTCAGGCTCTTTTTATTCATGTGCTTTCAGAATAATGGGGGAAGATTTTATGTTGGTCTGATCATATCACTCAGACTATGGCGGGAAAAAGTAAACTATAGGCTGATAGTCAGGCACTTTTCTCATTCTGGAGAATGGCCAAGGCAATCGAAGCAAAAATAATTAAAAAGCTTTGATTTAATCAGGGTTATACTCACTGCATCTGCTACTTTATTACATGAACTATTAGCAAATAAAGACCGGCCCATTACATCATGATCACTGGAAAATTAAAGCAAATTAGAAAATAAAGCAGACCCAAATACAGAACACAGTGATTACAGATACATGCTGTCACACAGAAATGGATATCAAAAGTCTTTGTTTCAGGCAATCCCATTTTTCATCTCTCTTTAAGCAACAGTGTCATTCTGAGGCAAGGACCAAGTCGAGGTCCTTCCTCAGTTTACCTTAAGAAATCACAGCCAGTGAACAACATCTCCCTGGGCATCTTTTTAATGTGGTATAACCACAGGACATATCCAATCTGAAACATAGATAACCTAGACATACATTATCAGCTCTTTGCAGAGCATCATGACTCAAATGCATCTCATCTGAATATTATAACATGTTCCCAGACAAGGAGGATTAATGTTATAAAAAGTAAACAATATATGGTCACTATACTGGTGTAATATTCATTGATTATTTATGCCATTTCACCATACTGGTCTACAGGGATCTACATAACTATAATTACCTTAATACAGGTGTGTCCAAGCCATGGCCCAGGGGCCATATGCAGCCCGCAGCCCACTTCTGATTGTAAAATAAAATTAGAACATGAAGCTTTTGCTTGACTGTATTGTACTTCTTAGTTTCAGCACAAGGCAGTTCTACCATGCTAATTCTATAAACAAACATTTCAACAAGAAGGATTTATTGATATTTTTATAAATTTGTGACTACACTAGGATGACACTGTAAATGATAAAGCTATCAAAGTAATAACATAATCTTTATTCATAATGCTCTAATCAATTACTCCGCTTAATAGTGGCACAAATAGTGTTCCAGCTACATAGCCAACCAGGCCCCTTGGTCCTCACTCTTTGGGCCAGGTTTCCTCCACAGCAACTTTTGAGATAATAAAATCAAATTCTTTGCTATTTGATTCTCTCTTGGTCCATTATTTCTATTCAATACCCTACATGTCTTGATCACTGAAAGTAATTTTAGATGTATACCTCATATTGGATTCACACCTATGATGGCTATATCTTGAGGCTCCTTGGAGCATGAGGCCTGTGGCAACTGCCTGATAGTAATACAGCCCATGACAGCATTTACAATGCCTATAAAAAGGATTTAAGCCCTTAGATGGTTTGCTCTTTTATTGGTTCTATAAATCAATCATGGCATATACAATACTGCTCAAAAGTTTGGGATTACATGGAATTTTTCGTTTTCCATGGAAAAGGTCATGACATTAGTCTGAATAGGAAATACAGCAAATGAACTGGACATGCCGACATTGTCAGAGTTAGAAATAAGGATTTGAATGAAAAATGTTCTTTAATTTTGCCTTAATTAAAAAAAAAAAGCACCTTTTGCAGCAATCAGAGCCGTGCAGACCTTAGCATCCTAGCTGTCAGTTTTTCAAGGTAATCTGATGAGATTTCACCCCATGCTTCCTGGAGCATCTCCCACAAGGTGGATTGGCTTGATGGACTCTTCCTTCGTACGGTTAAGCTGCTCCCACAACAGCTCAGTAGAGTTCAGGTCCAAAGACTGTGCTGGCCAATCCCTTATAGTCAGAAAACTGCCTGACTGCTGATTCTTTAAATATTTCATAGACAATTTTGGAGGTGTGTTTTGGATCATTATCCTGTTGTAGGATGAAATTGGCCCAAGCAAGTGATGTCCACAGGGTATGGCATGGCATTGCTGCCTCTGCAATATTATATATCTGCTGTATTTTGGGACAAAAAATACAAAACCCTCTCTTTAATGTAAAAGTGACAACAGATTTCTACAAAGTAATGTCAATTGAATAAAAATATATGTAAAAAAAAGTGACTGCATAAATATTCACCCCATGTAAGTCAGTATTTAGATGCACCTTTGGCTGTAATCACAGCACTGAGTCTGTGTGGATAAGTCTCAATCAGGCCTGCACACCTGGACACTGTAATTTTACTCCATTATTCTTTACAAAATTGCTCAAGCTCTGTCAGGTTGCACAGGGATCTGGTGTGAACAGCCGTTTTCAGCCATCTGTATCTAAAAAGGGTTAAAGATATGGACAGGACCAAAAACATGAACACAGTCTACAGCAGTGGTTCCCAAATTGTGTTTTTGAGGCAAGTCGAGGTGTGCCATGGGAACTTGTACAAGATTATATTAGTACAACAACTATGCAACTACTAAAGACACTGTGGCACAGTGATTCTCATTATAGGGCTCAGCTTGACAAGGCTAAATAAAAACAATGCATACTGTTTGCACATCTTGCAAATCATTTTAAATTTAGTGTGAGGACTTCCAGGCTTTCAGGTAAATGTAAAGCTAGGAACAGTGATGGACCGGCCATCTGGGATGAATAAAGTTCCAACCAATGATCCATTTGAGCCACTCTGAATGCCTCATTATTCTACAGAATAAAAATATGTTCATTATTATTTTCTTATAGCTTTGATTTAAGATTATTGATGAAGCCAAAAGTCTTTGAGACTGTCTTAAATTGATTTTTTTTATTATAAATATCTCAATCAGGAGACTTAATACGAGTTTAACAATAATTTATTTGACAAATTATGAAGAAAAGTGCAATGTCTGATGATTAGACTCCATCATGATGACTTCATGTACTTGAAGGGGTAGTGAGGCCAACAGCAGGAATAGGATACCCCCCTATGGAGCCTGGACACTGGTGGTGATGAGATGAGCAGGAGGCCTGTGGCGATCTGGACCAGATGCTGATAAGCTGAATGGACGTGGCTGGGGTGGAGGAGGGCGGCAGCGTTCACACTGAAATGACAGACTGACTGCAGGAGAAAGGATGAAAGGATTAAGAATATGACAGGCGCGCAATGATTAGTCAAATGAGGTTGTGGCAGAATTTGATTAGCTCAGTACTTAAAAGAGTGAACGCCCATAATTAGCTGATCATCAGAAAGAATGGAAGAAGGAAGAGATAAACAGGGGTGATTAATGAACGAGTAGAAACCGTGTACCTGCTTCAACTTTGGCTGAGCTCCATTTCTCTGTGGTCCATCTCTGTGAACATCAGGTGAGGACAGAGGTAAACCAAATGTTTATGCAGTAACACAGGGCTAAAACCCAACAAAAGAATGGCACCCTCAGCTTCACCTGTACAAAGATGGGTGTTAAAGAGAGATCCACACTTCTTCCTTCAGCCACATCCTACCTGCATGAGACAGCTTTTTCTGAGTGATTTGATATATGTTTAGGTGCTGATGTGCATCAGGACCGGGGGTCTTGAAAATATTTTTGCCCACCAAATGAAGGCAAAGTTTGGTAACCACCATGTGTTAAGGGGCTATTTTGCAAGAATGTGAACACAGTGTGCCTTGAGATTTTGGCATAATCTTAAGCATGCCTTGGACTAAAACCACACCACATTCCCTTGCAAAATTTGACCTCTTGAAAAATTATATCAGATTCCTCCAGTAGGGATAATGCATCTCCATTTTGACTGTGTTCATTAACTGCATCTAACACATTTCCTCCTGTAATATGGTCATGTTAGGTTGTGACTTGGTTGTGTTTTTGCTGCAGAAAGTGTCTCATTTCTCCTTTTGTTCAGAGAAACTCATCAGATATCCCAGATCTGCAGCCGTCCTCTTCCTGCTGTGGAAAATATCTGCAGGCCGGAGGACGCCGCTTGGCTCATGGTCCCTCTGTGTGGTCCCGTGCTGCAGACATCGTCCCCTCATCCACAGTTTACAACTAGAGCAGTGACCATTTAGTTTCAACAGACCCTGAACGCCTCATGGATAAAGCAGGTGAGCTGTATGTGGGCTCTGTGCAGGAAGAATGTGACCCTGAATGCACCGCAGCACACACTGATAGCCGTGAATGTAACGTTACATAATGTGTAATGTTCTGCTCCAAACGCAGAGTGATGAGCGATACGTCTGAGGAGTGACGGCTGGAATTTTAAAATGGAAAATGTGTAGGAACCCAGAACCAGAGGAGTGGCTCAGATTTTCATCTTTAATACGGTGGGTGGTATGTTCTCTATTACCCAAAACACCACACTCTTCTTAAAAAGAAAGATTTAGAGGTAAAGACAAAGACTAAACAGGCGCTGGGAAGGGATTTAGATCTTTATCTGAAGTTAAAGTACATATTTTAACTTTTAAACTGACTCCATACTGCAAAAACTCACATCTAAGAACATGTATTTATCTAATTTCTTATAAAAATTTCTTATCAGACTTTATATAAGCCACATTCACCGGATAAATCCAGATTAACATCTCATTTCATGAGAAGACTTTTTCAAACTTGTTACCAAGAATAAAGAACATGTTTCTAATTTTTAAGTCCTAACCACACATTTTAAGATTTTTAAAAGACCCAACACATGACAACACATGGACAGATTTGTTTTTATATGTGTGGTGTGAAAGAACACCAGACACCAACAGACTCATCTTCACTCCCAAAACCCAAGTGTCCCGCAATCAAACGCAACTTTAGAGTACCTGGCTAGCTGTTAGCTTCCTGCTACATCAATGACATGTGGAATGTCAGTCCTACAAAAGCAGTGCTGCAGTAATGTATAAAATGTGTGGTCTGTGGGACAGCTTGTATGCATGCAGGGCTTTTTAAAAAACAAATAAACCTGACTCATCCCAATGTTTGCATCACTACAGGGCTGGACCAGTGTGCAGCTACTCAGATATACACTCAGGCTTACTATCATTAAACAGTATCAAACACACCCACACACAGTCTTCAGCCTGTGCTACAACTATGATAAAGGCAAGCTTGAGCAAGGTGTGGTTATATTCTACAGATTAACCCACAGCGTTGGCTGGGCCCCTGAAAAACCCAGAGAAAAGTCCAGCCCCAGTTTTGATTTACTGCTGATATCAGTGTATGTTAGTGGCATCCTGGTTTCCTCATTTTGGAGCTGAAAAGTGTGTCATTGGGTTGTGATGTTGTGATGATTTATTTTATGAGTATTTTTTTTTTTTTTTACCCTTTTTGCCACTTTTCTCCATCCACTATAGCCACATCTATTTGGCACTTTTAACCCATTTTTGCCAGTTTTTTCAATTTTTCAACTTTTTGCCCATATTTTTGATTATTTTGCCCATTTTTAAAAACATTTTTGTCTTTTTTAACCACTGTAGCCTATTGTATCACTTTTTTCTTCCCTCCACTTCTTTCTGCAACTTTTCCCCAATTTTTAAAAACCTCTTGCCACTTTTATCCTGTTTTTGCCTTTTCTCACCCATTTTTGGTCACTATTTTTAACCACTTTGTGCCACTTTTTTGCCTGTTTCTACATTTTTTTGCAATTTTATGCCTGCTCTTTGTCCATTTTGCGCATTTACCCAATTTTTTCTGCTTTATTGCCCATTTCCCCACTTTCTCCCCCTATCTTGCCACAGTTAGGTTTTTTTGCCATCATTATTCTTTTTTTGCTACTTTGAGTCCAATTTTTGTCACATTTATGTCACTGTTTGACCATTTTTCAACTTTTCAAACATTTTTTCCATTTTCACAATTATTCAATAATTCACTATATTAAAAAAAGTCTCCATTTCTTTTATCTTATCTTCTTCATATGATTTAATTTTTCAAACCATAACCAAATATTTTAATTAAAACAGGGGCAGCTGAAGCTTGAGCTGAAACAAAAGATGTGATGGAACAAAAAGCTAAGACATAACCTTTAAAATAAAAGCCCATCATAGTCTATTTGCTACATTTTTTTTCCAGGTACACATCTGTGACACACTGAGCCTGACACAACAGTTGACAATCAAGACACTACACCCAGGCTTGCCCTCAACATAATAATATTACAGTATGATATCTGCCCTGTTAGCAGCTTAAAGGACAACACGAAGTGGCTAGGCCTCCTTAATCATTTCATCTCAGTCCAGTGTCTCTGAAAGTTTTCTTTTGTATCAAGCTGAGTTTTTTTTGAAGAATTTACCTTTATAGGGATCTCTGTTTCACGTCAAGTAAGTTTAAAAGCTTCTTTAAGACTTTAGATTGTAGTGCTACTCAGTTTTAATCACATTTGAACTTTTACACTTCTACCTTTTGTTATGGCCTCATATCTGTCAAACATTTTAAGTAGTTATTCAGTTTCCACTTATTGAAAAGCCCTGTCATTCTTCAAGCAAGGTTTATGCTCTCATTACTTCACCTTAGACAACTTTGAGAGGTGGATCATTTTACTGATTTGTTGTATGGAAGCTGTAAAGTTGGGGTTAATGGCCAGTATGGGGATTGAACCCATGACCTTGGCGTTATTAGCACCACGCTCTAACCATCTGAGCTAACTGGCCTGCTTTCAGCACAAACCCCAACCTTTTCTGTCAGTCTGATAAGTGCAGTCAGAGAACATAGGTTTCCATTGTATAATGTTACTAGCAACCACGAAGGGACTCGAACCCTCAATCTTCTGATCCGAAGTCAGACGCCTTGTCCATTAGGCCACGTGGTCATACTATCATGTGCTTTTTGCTAGTCAGATCAACGACTCATTTCTTCAGCTATGAATAACTGGCATTGAATGCCATTAGAGGTGGAAAACTTTCATTTCTGGGCTATATAGTTAGGAAGGAAAGTGTAAAGCTAACATGGAGTTGGCCAGTATGGGATTGAACCCATGACCTGGCGTTAGTAGCACCACACTCTAACCATCTGAGCTAACTGGCCTCTTTCTATCAGACACCCCAACATCTTTTATCAGGCTGATAAATCCAAACAGAAAACACAATTTAAACACTCGAGAAGAGTCCATTCTATAAAGCTGCGTTTGCAACCACAAAGGTCAGATGCCTTGTCTATTAGGCCACTTGGTCCCAGTGATTTTTCAAGCAGCAACAAAAATTCATTACCTCTCCTTTAAACAACTGCTGGCATTCAGGACTTGCCATTAGAGTTTAGAAATTTTCACTTCTGGCTTACATCCTTGAAAGGAAACTATGAAGTTTGTCGGTCATTTTCCTGTGTGGGGATTGAACAAATGACCTCGACGTTATTAGCAGGGGAGAAACAGCAAAAAACAAAACAAAACAAGCAAAAAAAAAAAAAAAACGGGTGGAGCAGACATCAGTGACAACAGAATGACACCGATTAAGACTGGAGCAGAAGGAAAGAGGAGCTGGGGTGGAAGAGGGTCACCAAAAGCAGCTTTGCAGAGGAAGCAGCCAAGCAAAGCATGAGTGCAACTAGCCAATAGCATGCCTAGAGTGAATCAGCTGGCTGTCAGCTGATAAAGGCTCGTGTGAAATCTGCTGATCACAAATAAATGGCAGCACTTGACTCCTTGATATGCTTGATTTTGTCAACAAACCTTTTAAGGCATCATTTTAATTGATGAAAATTAACAGTGGTAGCTTTGGTTAGAAAGGGGCTTCAGTCACATCAAGCTCAGCAGCTTTTAATGGGGGTTGATTGGCAGTCCTTGCATGCCAGCAGATGTTGGTTTCTGAATAAAGTGATTTTAAAAAGTAAGTCAGATATTAAAGTTAACATAGCCTTCATTTAGAACAAAATGTCTTCTGATTGATTAGGTGTGCCATCTGTCACTTCAGTTTGCTTAAGGTTTAAACAACAAAAAACAGTTTTCATTGGATTGTTTTCATAGAACATGGCCGTAGATCCTGGAGGCTGTTTCACTGCTGCAGGTGAAGCTACTTTTAATTCCATAAATGTGGCCTTTGAGGTGGATAATTTTATTCCTAATTGAACTGAGATAAATCAGTGCTCTTTACTCCAAACTGTCCCCTTTGCTGCACTGATGTTGAATATTTGGGTGACCTGGTTTTGGGTGATATCACAGTGATCTGAGGTCAGACAGGCGGAGGTGAATGTATCAGTCTGGGAAGTGAACACCAGCTATTAACCCATAACTGATTAACCCTGCTGCTGTAAATGTGTGTGTGCTATCAGCCAGAGAGCAGGTAACACAGGGACACACGTTCACCTCCCTCAGCCCAGACACATTTGCTCACGTCTGGACTGAATAAAAGCCTGGCCTACATCTCAGAGCGAGCCGCTTTTACTGTTCAGACTCCTTTTCAAAGAAGTGTTTTCTGCAGGCGGTTCTGTGAAGTTATCAGCTGTAAGAAAATAAAGGAGCAGGAGTCATGTGGTGCCGGAGTTCACGCCAAGATAAGAGCGGACGATAAGAGGCGGCAAATATTTACCGTGTCCTCAGGATTTCATAATGAAGTGTTTATCAGAGCCCAGCCAGAGGGCTGCACAATGAGCCAGGGCCCGCCAAGTCTCCCACACAAACACCTGAGAGCCGGGGTGAGTGTGGGAATGGTTGTGTGCATGTGCGAGGCTCGGTGCGTCAATCAACACATGAAACGTTTGATGGAGTGTTTTTATATAGATCATGTCTATAAAACATTTCTATATAAGGATGTGTGCTGTATGGTATGTACTCGAGCTGCGTGTGATTGTGTGATTGTGTGTCCTGCTGGTTAATGGATCTGGAGCTCCTACAATGAGAGGAAACGCTCTCTGACTTGTGATTAGAGCAGGAAGAGTCATGCTTCCTGGCCACCACCCATTTCCTCCTCTTCTTCGTCCGTCTGTTTTTCCTCCTCCTCCTCCTCCTTTTCCCTTCTCCTCTGTACTGTTAGTCTTCTAGAAGTTTCTATTTGTGTTCCCCGGCTGGTCAGGGAAGCTGAGCTCGTCCTGGTATTGTTTTGGCGTTCTCAGCCCAGACCTGGGGTCAAGTAGTAACATCACATGCTGCTAAGACTCTGTTGTAGCCTACATGGAGAGGAGGGGGGTTAAGAGGGCTCTGATTCTGACTCAGATGAGGTTTAGACTACACATGATCATGTTTTACTGAACTCACAAACAGTTCCTACAGTTCCTTGGTTAGTTGTTCGCCCAACAAACTGGAAATGTTATGTCCTGACTTTTGAAGATGAAGCATTCAAGTCAATGAAATGTCCACTTATACTTAAGTGTGATGACAAGCAAATCCTGTTTTGTGACTTTTGGACATGCAACAATCGTTAAAACGTGTGCAAAGCTTCCCTGAAACCACAACAAATGTTTAAATTTTTACATCTTTCATGTCAACCTTTACCTGAAACAGATTTGGACTGAACACTGTTTATGTGAGTTTTGATGGCCTTTGTACTTTCAGGAAGTAAGTTCTTGTGTTAAAATGAGAGATACAGAACAGCTAAAATCAACTGCAGTTCCTCAAATGCCCACTAGAGGCTGTCTCTCAAAGTGAGTCATTCCCATAGAGTCCCATATTAAGATTTCCTAATAGCAGCAGGAAAAAAAAAATGTTTAAAAAATGGTACAATAAAATGTTTCAGTTTCTGTAGGTCATGTCTTCATGGGATTTATCAGGGGTTAGTTTTTACACAAATAATCGTGCTGATTAATTTAAAAATAAAAGGGGGTGGCTGAGCTGTTTTATATCATGCCCTGTCAGTTCAGGGTATGGAATGGGCTCAGTCTGCAAAGAAACGATGTTGTTTTGAAGAGATAGGGGATGTTTTGAACCATATTTACAACTCTTACCCCGAATTTCCATATATAGCTTGCGTGCCGCACACCGAGGCGCCGCTGGTTTCCTCCGACCAAAAGGGTGATCTTGCCCACTGGAAGCAAGTCTGGAGCGCTGCCCCGCAGCGTGCAGCCCTGATCATCAGGAAGAGATCATGGGAAAACTGCGAGTTCACGCAGGAATAGCATGTCAACAGCAGAATTTTTTTACCTTTTGGGGTTAATTTATCATCCTTTCCAGTATAAGTCTGCGATATTATTGCTTCCTCCATTGAGTGAGTACATTAGGAAGTTAAAAGGTTAATGTTTGCTTAAAGGATCTGTGGTTTTATGCAAAATTCTTTGGCTAAATATCCCCAAAAGTTAACTTTTCCATTGTAGCTCTGTGACCCACTGACCTCTCTGTGACCCTTTGCTCTCGCTGCAAGATGAGAGGTAATGTTGATATAGTGATGATTTACGATCGGGAGTCTGTGCATTGTGTTTTATTTTGAAAGAACCGGATGTTCTACTCTTGTGACTTCCATGGTTGGTGCTTTCTGAACGACAGTGAATTTACGGGGTTTGGCAGCGGCCAGCGCTGAAATAGACCTGCAGCGTATCTGAAACGAAGCGGAGCGGAGTGCCGCTCCAGGCATGCGCTGCTGCCAGTCTGGAGCGCCGGCTGTGGAAATGCTCTGATAGACTAGAGAGGGAGCGAAGTGCTCCGCAGCATGCTGTATATGGAATTTCGGGGTTATTGACAACCCTGTACTGACAGGTGCATTCAAGAAACAACCGCACTGCAAACATTGCAGACTATGCGAGATTTCATTTGGAAAAAATGAAACAGAAAAGAGGTCAGAGGTCCAATCTGGGATTAAATTATGTATCAACCAGTTTAAGATGTAGTTTCAGGAACGGTGACTTGCTTTAGCCTTGTTGGCTTTCCCTAAAGCTAACATAGCTACGTAATTAACGTTAGCTTAAGCAAATGTAGCTAAAGCTAACCAGGTTCATGGCTTACATAGCTGCTCTGTGAGCTTAGCTTTAGCTATGTTAGCTACATGGCTACATTATCTACAGAGCTTAAGAAGCTAACCAGGCTACATAGTTTACATAGCTGCTTTGTGATCTTACCTATGTTAGCTACGTAGCTATCCACAGAGCTTAGAACATAACTACATAAGCTATGTTTGTTGCGTTGGAAAGTTTTCATGGAGGACAAGATGTTTTTTCCTGTTAGGAGAATGCTTACACAGCTTCATAAAATGTTTTGTAACAATTGTTTGCAGGTCATGCTTTTATTCTTTGGCACCCTAACCGTTACCTAAACCCTTCCCCAAACAGAAGTGTAATCATTTTTTTATTTTGAAAGTTTTGGCATGTTTTTCCATTCTGACAGAGACAGCGTCTGAGATAAATGTCTGCGAGAGAGGCCGTCAAAGATGTACGGTCTGCAGCCAG
This sequence comes from Cheilinus undulatus, assembly GCF_018320785.1. Classification (NCBI taxonomy): domain Eukaryota; kingdom Metazoa; phylum Chordata; class Actinopteri; order Labriformes; family Labridae; genus Cheilinus; species Cheilinus undulatus. Next base: position 8,450,077 of record NC_054870.1, on the reverse strand, counting down.
ACCCCTCTCAGAGGTGGTCTCTGGTGTGGTGCCTGGGTACAATGCAATTACATTCATACTGACTGAATGGAAGACTTTGGGGTCAAGAGTTCTTGGATCGGGGCCCATGTCCCTAGTGTCAAACCACCCTGCAGCTCAAGCTTTTTGTACGTTTCTAGATTGATCTTAAGATACTGGAGGTAGAGTCTGTATTTCCAGCATGGTATCTGCTATCACTGGCCCCCATAATACCTGCCACAGTTAAAACTACGTCTATGTTTAATTCAGATCATATTGCTCCTTCACAGATCTCTTATGGCAATGAAAAGCCAGACTGAAAATTTTAATATCAATCTGCAAGTAGTGAGTCCAATAAGGACTCTTTTTGTTGGCACTCTAGACCAGTGGTTCCTAAATTGGGGGTCATGAGATACTCCCAGGATGCTTTCCAAAAAACAGTTAGAAAAAAAATAAAGTGATTTAAAGTGATAAAATGAGTTCAATGTCCAAAAAAACGTATTAAAATGTAAATGTGTACATGGTGCACTGTGCAATAGCACATGCTTTACCCACTTCCAGCGTCAATGGGTCCCCAAGCCAAAATCTCAAGGCACACCATATCAATAGTCATAAAAAATAGCCTCTTTAAAACATGTGACAGTAACTTTGGTTGTTGTTTAATTCTAGTGATAGCACATAGTTGTACAAATTCCCACAGCATACCAAGACGTGCCTCTGTGGCTTGCCACATCGTTTGAGAAAAACTGCCCTGGTTAAAATGCAGTTCTTAATTCTGAGAAATATATTTTCACACAATAAGCTGCTGCAAAGGTCTATCAGTGTGTTAAACAAGACAAGTAGACATGTTAAACAGCACTGCAGAAATGAGTCCTAAAAACCAGAAATGTGTCAGCATTCAAGCCCCTTTTGTCCTATTGTCTCAAAGTTTAAGGAGGTTTGGACAAGTTTTCGGTTACATGCCCAAGAGTGACTTGTCTCTGTACCAAAACCTTGTCAATACTTTGTACAATTAGACAGTGCTCTATTTTTCATGTGTGGCGGTTTTTGGTGAAAATATCACTGAAGATCTGAGGTTTTTATAAGGTTTTGGTTCTTTTTTGATGCTATCAATGATTAAAATAATATAAAATGTTTTGTTTTATAAGACATGATATCAAAGAGTATGAAGGTATCAAAGATGTTCATACTTCCTTTGAGTACAGACGAGCTTAAAGTCAAATCTTTATATTTTTGATAGGACCTGAGTTCATTATGCCACCAAAGTGAAAGTAAACTGGTTTTATTAGGGTAAACCCCCAGAGACCCCCCTTCTGTTTTCACTGAGTCATAATTCAGAGGAGCTCTTGAAAGTCCCCTCTGTTTGTTTCCTGAGCGTCAACTGTGGGACTCTATCTGACTTCATAATGAAACAATGTGTGTGTAACCCCACCCTAATGGCACTACTACAAGTCAGAAAACAACACGTTCAGCTGTCACACTTTGGAGCAGTGTTGAGATTACAACGCGGCACTGGTCCTTATCTGATGATTGTTTTAACCTCAATGATTTAACATCAGCTTTTATCTGAGTCTGTGTCCAGAAAAGATGGAGTTTGCTCCAACAAATCAAATTATTAGTGTGTAAGATTGTCCCACATTTCCATAAGAGAGAGTACATTTGAAAAGAGCAAAGCTGATGTTAAAGTCAAGATTTGAAGCTGTGAGAAAAAGCTGATGTGTTTATGAGCTGTAAAAGTACTCAACCCAAACTTTTTTGATATTTTTGATTCAAGATTGGAAAGGCTCTAGCAATAACAAATACTACTGACACCACTCACTTGGGGATTATTTGGACAAATAATCTATTGCAAAAAGATCAAACTGTGTTGCAAATTGGGCCTAAAATCAGGCTTAAAAATGTAGGTGGCCTAAGTTAGTTCAGAAAATGATGCTGATTAGTGGCTTGATTTGCATGTAACCGGATAGTTCATATTTCCAAATACACCAAAACACCCTATCATATAGCATGCACTTTAACTCAGATGTTATCTTCACATGTAGGCATTATTTTAGCATCTATAATTTGTATCTCTCATGGTGCTGTCTGCAGCAGATCATAGTTTAGCTTCACTCTGTGTGGCTCCTCCAAACAGGAACCATGCTGACTATTATCTGTGTAAGTGGTATACGTAGTATTGACAGAAGGTAGCTCTACAACCAAACAAAAGCACTATCACTTCCAGTGAGCAGTCAGCCTTTAGCCAAAGAGACAAACATTTCCCTCAGAGTTGGTAGAGACCAAAAACAAGGCATAAAGTATAAATATATTTATGCTTAATGTAAAAATATAAAGGTTCTGTGAATTAATCCCCTCATTAATATATTTCTGTTAAATGTGTGAAAAGGAAACCCTCTACTTATAAAACAATGTTTACAATGTGATATGCCATCTCTTAATGCAGTGGTTCTCAACGTGGGGGTCGGGACCCTCTTGGGGGTATAGAGACACTGAGAGGGTGTTCCCCAGATGCCTTAAAAAAGAATATTTCTAAATTACACTTTTGCCACTTTACACCAAGTTTGCAAAATTTTAACACATTTTCCTCACATGTCCCCTCAAATTTTGTCAATTTTAACACATTCCTGCCACCCAAAGTCCATTTTTGTCAACTTTGAACCCTTTCCACCATGTTTTTTCTGCCTGTTTTTGACACTTTGACACGAAACCAGTTCTTGCCACTGTCCATTTATTGTTGCCTCTGCTGACCCATTATTGCAGATTTTAACCACTTTTTACAGCCATTTTGCCCATTTTGACAACATTTCACTGGTTGTTGAGGGAAGTCTTCTGATATGACTTTCAGACTGACTTTAATCTCAGAATTCTGATTTTTTTTTTCTTCTCAGGATTCTGACTTTAATCTCAGAATTCTGATTTTAATCTCAGGATTTAGATTTTATTCTAAGAATTCTGTCTTTAATCTCAGAATTCTGATTTTAATCTCAGAATTATGATTTTTTTTCTTAGTTTTCTGATTTTAATCTCAGAATTCTGACTTGTTTCTTCAAATTCTGACCTTAATCTTAGAATTCTGATGTGAATCTGAGAATTCTGGTTTTAATCTCAAAATTCTGACTTTTTCCTCGTGAGTAAAAACAAGAAAAAATATTACGTCTTAATTGTCCTTTTTCAGTGGCCTTTATCCTCTTCGCAATCTGTAAATAAGACTTTGCCATTGCTGTTATTAATATAACCAGGGTTTAAATCAGACAGCGGCTGTCAGTGGTTGGACACTTCATTCACATGTGTGGAGACGGTTGGGCACTGTTACCATAATAAGGATGTGAGTTTTTTTTTTTTTTTTTTGAGTTGTCATTTCTTGCTCCAAGATTTTGAGAGTCTGGCATCACACAGAAGTGTAAAAAGTTCCCCTGCTTGCCCATCATCTTTGTGTGGACAAAACTGTTAGCATGAGAGCTCAGCTCTGTGTGTTAGAGGTGCAGAGAGCTTCTCTCCATGTTCAGACACAACGCAAGAGCAAACTGCACACAGCACACAACTTTATGGGCCTGTTTGTGTCTGCATCTCAGAGCTATATCCCTGGTGTGTTCGTCCTTGAGATGGAGCAATTAGAGGCAGCAAGTGATGTTCGATTTTTGAAGCCATTCCAGCCACAATTGATTCCTTGTGACTCAAGGCCTGAATCATAAAATCCCAGATGGAGAGCATGTGAGTGATTGGACTAGCGCTTATGTTATGACTGAACATTTCATATCAAAAAGAAGAGAACCGGCATGATAAACATATTCTTAAAAGTGTTAAAGCCCTGACAGAAGAATTTTCCCTGTCAGTCTTTACAAATATCTGATCCATGCACTGAAACATAAAAGGCTGTTCTTGATTTTTCCATTCCTTTCATGCCAGTGTGCCCGCTAACCAGAGGTCACAGTTTACATCAGCGTCCAGCTCAGTGCCTCCTCTTCTGTGAGGAGTTAAAAACATGATGTTCACTTTATTTTCAGAGCCGGCTCACGCTCACCGAGGTGACCTCTAGTCACAGCAATGAACGCCAAAGTCAGCCACAGAGCTGTGATGCTCAATAAAGTCCTGGTGTTTGCAGAGTGGATCTGAAGTCCACTGATGGTCAGAGGTGAGGGGGTGAGGAGTAAGAGGCCAGGGGGAGTTGTCTGAGCTCAGTCACGTTCGGGTGGTGCTGCTCAGTCCACCGTTACCTCTCTCCTCATCGCCTGCCGAGCTGTAAATATTTACAGAGCGTCCTGTGAGAGGCCCGAGTGTTTACCGCCAGAACCTCAGCGAGATGCTTTTCTACAAGCCTGCTTTTCTGTGTGTCAGTGTGCGTGTCGGATGAGGTACTTCCTTTGGTCTCTCCGCAGTTTACTAACACTGGCCGGCCCCTGGCTCTTGTTCAGGCCCCGTTCATGAATCAACAGAGACGGAGAGCTGAAAGGCGGTTGCTCATCACTCGTCCATCTCTGACCCTAAGAACGACAGGGAGAGAGAGTGTTTGTTTACCTCGCCACACCCTGTGTACAAGCTTGCAGCACCGAAATCACGTCTTTGCGGCTGGAACATTCTCATAAAGCATGTTTTCTTTACTGCTGTCTCTAGTGTAAATAATACAGAGGGGGTAAATACCATGAAGAGGGAATTCTGGTCATTTTTAGGGGAGCAGATCTGTATAAGGATGTTTCCAGATTTATCCAGACTAGAGGAGGATGTTTCTGTAGTTTATGACCAATAATGAAGGGTGAAGTCAGCTACAGTTGGCCAAATAAGGTTGGTGCATCATAACTGTAAAAATTGCCCCCAGTCACAATGGCTGATCTTACATTGCCACTATACTGAGTGTGAAGCGGTTGGGATGAGGGTCAGCACCTCTAAGTCCGAGACCATGGTTCTCTGGTTGAAAACAGAAATTGCTTCTTCCAGGTGAGGGGTGAGTCTTTGCCTCAGTTGAAGGAGTTCAAGTATATCTCGGGGTCTTGTTCAAAAGGGAGGGTAGAGTGGGTAGAGGGTAGATTGTTAAGCACAGGCAGCACTGCAGAGGTTGAACCAGACCGTTGTGGTGAGGAGGGAGCTGAGCCGGAGGGCAAGGCTCTCAATTTACTGGTTGGTCTACCTTCCGACCCTCATTGATGGCCTTGAACTCTGGGTAATGACAGAAGGAATGAGATCGCGAGTTCAAGCTGTTGAAATGAGATCCCTCAGAAGGAAGGCAGTTTGATTAGGATGTCACTGGAACGCCTCCCTATGGAGGACTTCCAGGCGCATGCAACTGGGTGGAGATCCTGGGATAGACCCAGAATTTGCTGGAGGGATTATATAGCTCATCTGGCCTGGGAACACCTTGAAATCCCCTCGGAGAAGCTGGAAATCTTTGCTGGGGAGAGAGATGTCTGCTTAGCCTTCTGCCACCACAACCTTACCAAAGATGAGCAGAAGAAAAAAGTTGGATGGATAGTTGGATGGATGGATGGATGGATGGATGGATAGTTTTCAGCACATATCTTGGGAGTAGCAGAGTGGACCAGGGCTTCTTGCTCCTCTTATAGCAGATGGTTTGCAATGCATGCTGTGGAACCCCCCCCCCAAAATAGAAGAGAGACAGGGCCAAGATGATACAAATATAACAGGTGACGAAAGGCCAGAATTGAGGATGCTACCAGCAAGTACCATAACATAACAAAGACAGGAAAGACACCAAATGTTTGCTTTGTTTTAACAAAGAAGGTAAAAAAGTTCTGAATTACGGAAAAGTCTGATTTAGCATGCATGCTAACCTAGCCTTAGCATGCATGCTAACCTGGCCTGAGTCTGATTCTGTCTGGCTGCCTTTTCTGGAAGTCTCATTATTCTTGGCCGCCCTTTAAACATGGCTCTTACAGTAAACCTCTCTCAGTATCATCCCTCTGTTAGTGAGCAGCTTTAAACAGATCTGATTAGCACACAGCTGAAGGACCCATGTGAGAGAAGAACCTGAAAATAACAATCACTATCTGTGTGCTATATGTGTCCCTCATTCTGCATGCTCAGCCGCTCCGCAGCTCTCACAGGGTGAAGAGGAAGAGACGAGGGCGTCAAAATCTCAGGACGAGTGTTTGTAAGACCCAGCTGTAAAATGTAACATGTCCTGTCGAGTTCAGCGAGAGGCGGAGCCAACAGCCAAGCTCAGACGGCGATAAGGAAGGAGCTGTGAGGAGAGAGGGTGGGGCCGCTGAAGACGTGAAAGCAGCGTGTTTGTGTTTGGCCTACTTACACTCGCTGACCAGAGAGGTAAAAGAGCCACAGATCCAGGCTGTGGTGAATAAAGTGTCCCGGTCAGCGCTGCGGTCAGAAAGCAGGAGGAGTGAAATTATATGGAGTTTGGCTCGAAGTGTTGAGATTGACATGAATATTTTTAATGGAGGTGTTTATTTGTAGAGGATGTTGGCAGTGAGTCTCTGACTTCTTTCATTAACTCAGTAAACATGTTCAGTATGAGCAGAGGATCCCTGAGGTCAGTCTGGTAGGTTTATGTGAGTCCATCCATCCATTCATGAGTGTTGGTGGATGTCCTGCACCGTGTTATTACATATAATCATGTCTGATGTTTATACTGTACTAGTACTGTGGCTGTGGAGAGTGAGAGGCTGTGTGACGGCTGTAGGTGTGTTGTGAATGAGTGAGGCTCAGGGGACGGATCTAGATTGTTCTGCAGTGAGATGTCAGGCCTTTGCAGGGGACGTTGCAGTGATTTGGAGGCCCTGGATGAAGACTAATTTAAGACCCTTCCCCATTTGACTAAAAACATGTAAAAAGCATATTTTAAAGTGTCTCTTTTCTAGTGACAAGGGCAGAAAACTTCAGGATACACTCCGGATCTAGGGCTGGGCAGTACGGACCTGAGGTGGACCTCCCACAGAGAATCTGTTAGGAAAAAGGTTGTACTTCCTGAAAGCTAAGAAAGTTCAACCTGCCTAAGTAGAAACAAGAGTATGGGCCGACCCTCTTTGTAATGTGTCTTAAAAGGATATTTCGGAATTTTTGAAGTTGGGTCGTATGAAGTACTTGGCTAAAGTAGTGTCATTAGCCTCCAGGGATTCCTGTGAAAATTGCTCCGGTGGTTATTAAGAGCTCAGAGAGATCCGCGGCATAGTGGCTGTGGATGGGAATGTTTTAGCCGCGTAGTTTAAAGAGTTTTACATAAAAATGGGCCAAGAAAATATGTTGGCTCATCTGTACGCTGTGTCCAAAATGTACAAAGCACTTCATTGCTCAAAAAGAAAATTTTCCTCTGTGTCACGCATTAATTTACGTACCAGCTTTAGGCATTTTGTCTCCTTCCGCCGCCCACTGTTATCCTCTGATAAGCTGTGTGGGTCTGCGGCCTTCTACAGGGATAACCATGCACCAAGCTAAAACAAAGATCATATGAGCGATTTCGACTTGAGTGATGATGATGTGCCGTTTACTGTGGATACGAGAGGAAATCTGTATAAGCCGGAGTACACCGAAAGACAGTGGGCTGAAAAAGAGAGCATTTGAACGTTTTGAGCAGGAGAGTTCCTGAGCATTGGTTTGCATTTCCACACCTACACCACCAGGTAACTCAGATGGAGTCAAGGAATCCCCTACCTTGGCAGAATAATCCATTGATCCGCTGACCGCGGGACTGAGCTCGATCGCAGACTTGGACTTGTGTGTAGGGCGTTGGGTTTGCTGTTTCTAATGCTGACATGCTCAGGAGGGTGCAGCTGCGCTTTTATTGGCACCTGGTGTTCCCAGGCCTGATCCAACTTGCCACATACTGGGTCCCCAGAACCCGGTGGACTGGTCCAGACGCTGGAGGTGTGCTTTGTGGAGATTGTGGCTACCCATAGAGGTGGAGCATGGGCCTGGCACAGGCCTGGAGGATGGCCATCAGGTGGCTTACCAGGGATGGGCCCCCACTTAATTAACATGGCCTGCAAGTCAATTTCAAATAAACATGAAGCAAATACCAGTAAAAATGTTTATAAATGTTTCTGTAAAATATGACTAGTGAATTCATTTGTAAAAAAAAAAAAAGAAATGCAAGTAAAACATACTAAAATCACCGCTCAGTTCTATGTTTGTTTCATTGAAGAGTAGCTTTAACTTTCATGAATTCTGTTAAGTTCAGTAAATTAAGTATTTTTGTTTGCATTTGAATTTTAAAATAGAAATGATGTAATAAACTTGGATAAAAGATTTATATTTGCTCATTTTGTGAAACTGATATTCATCATCGTTATGACATTGAAATCTTCTACTACATGTATCAGTTTGGCCCTCTGCCTGAGAGGATAACATTAATATTGCCCTCTCAGTGCCAAAGCCACTCCACCCTGATACGTACCACCAGTCTGTGCTTATCGAGGCTATAGATGGAAATCATTTACATTCACTCTGCACTGACTCTGCTGCTGAACCACAGAACTGTTTTTAATTATCCCACCCGCATTTTTCACATCAAGTCAGCCGTTTAACTTTATTACTCAAGGCTGTAATACACACCTGCCAAATAATAATCATTAATCTCTCATTTATCCCATGCATATTTTACTGTCTACATGTTGTGTCATTGTTTAACTCTCATTATGCATTTCCTCTGTAATTACATCCTGATGTGTCATTTCCTGCCTTAAACTTTATGTTTAGTTTTATTTCTGTGTAATCAGAGAACTTTATGTCTTTCTCTGATTAAATTAAGGGTACCAGGAAATGTTTGGGACCTGATTTTTCCCCCCATTAGCCTTTTTTAAAGGATTGTGTGAAGGTAATAACAGTCTGTTTATGATTCAGACTGAAATTTCTCTACTGTTTGATCTTACACCATGAAACCTGAAACAGAATCTTAGGGGGCTTCAACACCTATCCCTTATTTACTTTATTCAAATTCAGGTAAGAAATGGTACACTGATGCAGCTTTCCTTAGGGCTATTTTGTGTTTACAATATAAAATCTTATAAAGCCTTGCTGGTGTTACAGTTCAGTGTGTGACTATGCTCCCGTCTGTTAACTGGTATTCTTTATGAATATTTCTTTGTCTAGTTTTCATTAAAGTAATAGCTGATTGGCTAGTTTTCATGGTATGGTGGAATCAGATACTCAGGAAGCTAAAGGCTGCCAGTGAACCCTCTTTAACACCAGTTTGTAGTGTTGGCATAGAAACTCTGACAGCAGGATGTAAAACTAGAGACCAGTTTGTCAAAAGAGGACAAATTCTCTGCACTAAATGATCTGTTGAACCAGTTGATATTCTTGAGTCCTGTGGAGCTCTGCTGCGGAGATGATTAAATTAGAGACTCAGCATCGAAATCTATGACTGTTCAACTAAAGATTATTATATATTTCTTATTATTATATTAACAAATGTTTGGAACTTCCCAGCAGCCTTATGACAAGTACTGCTACTACTGCTGATCATCATGATTTTACTTCATCAGCACTTTATTTTTGTGGTCCAGAATTAAATAGTAATTTAATTGGAATAAATGATATCTAGTAATTTCTCAAAAATAAGGCCACAATTACCTAGTAATAGGGTGGCATTGTACCAAGTAATAACGCAGAAAAATACTAACATTAAGGAAGTATTTACGTAATAATAATGTTTGAATTATCAAGTATTTCCTTGTAATATTGTGGAAATTTGTAACCTTGTAAAGCAGATGAATTCTCCATTTTCGTGTTTCTCACTGGCAAATCCATCTTGCAAAGCTCCCGTCTGAACCGTTTGGGCCCAGCTAGAAAGTGACAGGACCAATCAGTGTCGAGGAGCAGTACTTCTGAGCACGGCAGAATCATGACATAAGCAAGCAGCAAGAAGAGGCCGGTGCGATTATGGCGGATTACATTAGCATGGATGCTGCTAAAGCTAAGTTTTATCAGAACTTGACGACATGTCTTCGTCAAAGGAAAGACAAAGAACAGCAGTGAGTTGTTTTCTTTTCAAAATCAACAAAAGTCGTGTACTGACATGTCTACAGTTGCCTTGTTTCACCTTATGCAGTTCTCTATGGAGTTTACTTGTTGATAGCGGCGCCCCTTGGTTTGGTGCTACATCGTCAAGTGTTTGTTGCTCTGATTGGCCCGTGAAGATGAGACAGACAGAGCGTTCATCAACCGTGGACAAGTTGTGACCTGCACATTCACCACGCTATGAAATAATAATGTATAATTATGTAACATTACGACACATGAAGCAAATACTCTGAACTATTTCTTGAGTAAACCACTGGGCGGAGTGACACAGTGCAGCAGCCATGTCTGGAGTGTAGTTCCGGCTTTGCATTTAACTTTAAAACATCTCTGTCTCGTAATGTTCCATGATTATTTCATAGCGTGGTGAATGTGCAGGTCACAACTTGTCCATGAGAGCGTTTTGGAGTTGTTGGATTGTGTATTTGATGAGTTTGATGAGGGAAAGCTGGAATACCGTCTGCTTACATTGAGCTGGCACAGCAGGTCCGAACTCGGCAGCGGCAATCTAAAAATAGCTTGCACCGACAACTGAAGGTAACGAACCTATTACTAAGACTATAGGAATTATGGCAATGGGCAAATTTGCCAAAATGTTGAAGTATCCCTTTAAATAAAACAAAATGGTGAGGTCACCTGAAATGTGGATTATGATGCTATTACAAATGGTATTAAATTATAGGAAATACTTTATAAGGTGAGCCTACTAAGTTTAACATCTGCTGCTGACTTTTTTTTTATCATCATTATTGTTATTATTATTATTATTAATTTTATGTATTTTTATTGTTTGCTTGTTGCATCTTGTTCTATAGATGATAATGTTCAAATTACTATAAATCACAAAAGGCAATTGGCTGTTTTGTTTTTGATGTTTTTTAATGAAATTTTATTTGTTTCTCCACAGATCATAATTGCATTTCATTTGAATGGAAGAGGTTATTTTGTATTTAAGTTTTGTATTTTCAGGTAATTAATCTTAAGAGAATTTTATGTTCAAGTATTTAAAGAAGGAGATGTGTTTTAGAATATAGAGTATCAGTCTTTCAGCAAATAATTGAATATAAATTAATTTCATTGTATTTTCAGTGCTTCCCCTACCAAGTAACTGTCATGTTGTTCTTTTCACAAATATGGGAATGATGGTCAAAAAGATCATTAAAATGCATAGTTTTATGTAAAACAGTATGAAAATTTTCCGCTGGCCTTATGGCCGGCTGTGGGGGGCCCAGTAAGATTTGTTTTCATGGGGCCAAGAATCCTGCAGCAGCGCCCCTGCCTGCAGCTGACATGGATGTTGGCAATGTTTGTGTGTGGGATAGAGAGGTAACGGGAGAAAGCGGGAGAGATGGGGGGTGGGGGGGGGGCAATATGACTGGAAACACTTCACCTTCAGCATGTGAGACTTTTTAAGAAGGAAACTCAACAGGTTTCTGTCACAGTCCTTCCTGACTTCACTCAGGTGGTGCACGACTGTCGGATTGTTCAGTGTGAGCACACAACTCATGTGATGGTCGTGTGTAGTAAGTGATTCAGTCACACAGTATGAGATGACATTCTGCCACGACTGTCACATTGTCGACTTGAAATCGCCCAGTGTATACCTGACTTTACCCTAACCCTAACCATTGTGGGATTAGAATAAGAACCCAAATGGCACAAAAATGACAATAAATAACAAAATAACAAAAATCCTCAAAGACAACCTGCCATAAAATCTACTCTTAAAACCTTCTGATGGGCATAGGACTCACACTGGGTTTGACCACAACTGGTGGGCTGACCTGGCAGAGGAAGTCTGGCATTTTGAGACCGAAACTTCTGGTGATGCCAGGATAGACATCACTGATAGAGTCCTGAAATTCTAGTCTTGAATTCTCCAGCATTGGACCAAAAGAGATCTACTTTAAGCTGGTCTTAGTCTCATCTTCTTCATAGAAAACATATCCAGTTAAAATTTTAGTCAACAAAATGAACACTGATAATGTTTATTGAAACACTTCATGATGTAATCTTGCGTCATCTTGTTTAATTAGCTGTCTTTTGTCTCGCTGGTTTCCACCATAGACTCTAGGTTTCAAAAACTTCACACTGGATGAAGATTTCTCGCTGACAGAACTCACTGAATGTTTGGGTTTGTTTACCAGGATACTCTGAGTGGAGGAGGAGGACTGAGTATTGACCACAGGTGTTTGGTGACAAGAAGCATTGATTCTAATCTACCGGTTGTGTATTTTTAATGAAAATCATCAAATAATGATCAGTACACAATCAATCAGGATATTTCCACTAAAGATGCTGTCAGCTGTGTTTTGTTAATGCTGATTATTTACAGATGTTAGCATGCCAGAATGTGAACATGGTAAAGAGAAAATTTATTAGCACGTCAAAGTTAGTTTAAGTCAAATCCAGCCTCACAGAGCTGCTATCACGTCTGCAGACTGTTCCAGAAAGCTTAAATATGATCCGCACATACACAGGAACATCACTGTGAACCTTCAGATGTTTATCTTGAGTTTCTACAATCTTTCAGCGCGTTGCTGCAATGAAACATTTGGTTTCCATAAGGCCGTGCGTGTACATTCTGAATGCTCATTAATACATCTGTAATAATAGAGGAGGTATGCAGAGGCCTGAACCTCAGAGGGTGAAGGTTCACTGCGTCAGGCTGCTTCTACTCTGTGTACGCGTGTTTGTGCGTTTGTATCTGTGTGTATTTTTATTGGTTAGACCTCCTCGGTCCAGTTGCCGCGCTCTCTCTCACGTCCATATTTCATATCTTTACTTTTCAAACAGAGCCGTGTGTTGATACAATCTGCAGACCGGCTGGAGGAAATGAGTGTTTGTGTGTATTCTCTAATGATGTTTCTATTTCTCTTTTAATGTGATCCAGTATTTTCCACTGAGCTCATTACATCGCCTCGTTTCATTTCTCAACAAAACCACACATCTTTTCTTCTTCTCCTGGTCCAGACTTTGAGAGCTTTGTTGTACTCTGTTATGAGAGTTTAAAACTATTATTCAAACTGGAGGGAGAAGTAGAGTCAACTGTTAGAAACTGGAGTTCATGCCAAAGAATAACATGCATTGTAGAAAAGCTCTATCAAACAGGGGCCTTGTCTGATACTCTTTGAATTGCATTTTTTAGCAAGTGTCATTCCCATTTTCTGCTCAACACAGTTGTCATTTTGTCACCCAGCTCCCACATTGTGTAAGGAGCAAACAAAATTGAAACTGCACCAGTTTTTGTGCAGAGGATACATGGCACTACATAAAAAGATACCGGTGGAATCAAATCAATTTTGTTGCTAATCTTTGAAACATCCAAGAGGGTGAGACTCTTATCAGCCAAAAGCCCCTTCTTTATAATTTTATGGAAAATAATTCACTTTTGTGTTTTTTGTAGTAAAAAATGAAAGAGTACGCATTAAAGCACTTCATGATGCTGGATGGTCTCTGAGACAAATATGACAGGTGGTCTAATAAATTTGTTAAGCACTGTACATTTTTTGCCTCAAAGGTGTCCAGAGGGTACAAAATGCATCAACAGAGTAAAAATGACATGTAAGAGTAAAACATGTTGGATTTAAAAAATGTAACTAGAAAGAAAATGCGGAGGGCATAAGGGTTAATGTAAGGTCTACAGATGGAAATAAGCTTTATGCAAAATTTGGTGCAGCCATCTTTTTATTTTTTATATGTTACCACCAGTTTAATCTTAAAATTCCAATAGAACACCTACAGTTATCACAAATATTGAATAGCTACATGCTTTTTTAGCAGGGATGGGGCTCACAATAAAAACAGGAACTGATAAATGCCATTTCAGTTTAATAAAACTGTTGTACAGTTGTTAAACTGACTAAAATCATTTTATTATTTATACCTTTTATTTTTCTTTGTAAAAATAAAAGCACTACAAATATTGAATTTCCACAAGAAAGTAGCAGAAATAAGGCTAACAGTAAAAATAGAAAACTGATATAAACAACTTAAGTATAATAAAACTGTTTAAAAGTTATAAAACTGGCCAAATATCTACACCTGCTTTACTATTTTTAACATGCACAATAGAGTGCAATTATCGTTAGTTAAAATGTCTTAATTTGTTAAGAAAATACTCTTAGTATGATTGCTAGATGAGCTGGCCATTTGCCATAATATAGACAAAATTTTACACACCTAAACGGGCATATGTCAAATGTGTTTTCTTCCATTTTCATGCTAAAATTTCAGTAATTGCTAGAAATTCTATTCAAACAAAACCTATCATAACGTTTAGCCCTACTGTTCACCTTCATAATGTGTGAGTTTCACTAAGTTATCATGGTTCAGATGCATTTTTCGAGTTCTGGAGGAAAAAGGAAGTTTAAGATGCTCTGGGCAATTGTTGAGTGGTCGGATGCAATGATGTCACTTTCTATGACGATGACTTATCTCTACTGATTGGCTGAGGAAAATTATTCTGGTTTAACTATACTGCAGAGTTGGGGGAGGCCATGAAGGAAATTGACTGAAGTGGCCATACAATATATGGTTCTTTGCCCCATAAAGGGTTAAGAATGCAAAGTATGAATCAATTATGTGCAGCCATGAAATGATTAGAAGTAATGACATGATGCATAAAGGTCTAAAGAAATGCAGAGAGATATAACCAACCATGATGCAGCTGAAGATCATCACAGAAATATTTGTTTGGACACTGAACACATCGGCCTTGACAACATGTGTGCACATGTGTAAGAATGTGCACGAGTGTATAAATGTGAGTGCGTATGTGTTGTCCATGCACAGGACAGGCAGACATGGTGGCCTTGTGTACCGGAGGTCTCAGCTGTGTTTGTATGAAGGCGGAACTGATGTTTGGCAGCCACTGCAGTGTTCACAAACTCACTGATAGAGCTGCACAGTGCGGATCTCAGAGCCGCTTACAACCTCCACACCCTCCCTCTCCATCCGTGTGTCCATCCGCCCGTCCGTTCCCTGCCGTGAGCTGCAATCAGACGCAGATCCTGCAGCCGGCCGGCCCGTCGCCATCAATGCCTCCTTTAAGGGTCTGCTGAGCAGAGCTGCAGCACAGACCACCTTTATCCTGCACGCTCAGGACGCTCATTCATAAAGACGCAACACACTCTCACTGCAAGCCTGAGCAAAGCCTGTAAATGTGTGTACTTGCTTACCCAAACACCATCGGGGAGCGAGAAAACACACCTCCTGCAAACTCTGCCGACTCTGTGTGCCAAATCCAAGCCTCTGCACTCACACTTATGTTTACTGTAAATAAAAACAGATTTCATTATATAAAACCAATCACGTTCATTTGTATGATTAGTCTTAAGCTTCAGCTCATTTGCAGACTTTCAGTCGTCCCATTGGCAGGCACTTCTCTCTAAATTTACCCGGCAACAGCCAGATTTCCAACGTCTGATTTCACTCTGACAGTGAAGAAATTCGACATATGAGTCATAAGCAGGCCTGCATGTATTCATGTTGAGTTTGTTTGAGTTGGACACACGTTCCTTTGTCCTTACTGTAGCTAACCTGAATAATCTCTTATTTAAGAAGCTGAGTCACCTTATAAACACCCAGTCAGAACGGCCTCAAACCACCCCGCGCACAAACAGAACCCGCTCTGGATGTTAGTCACGAGGTGAAAAAGTTTTCCTTTGCAATCATTAAGTCTTAGAGTTAAAATCTCTCCTCTCTTTTTGATTTGAGAGAAACTGTGTTAGAAAAGAAAACAGCATCTCTCTCATGCTACTTATTAAAGATAGAATATTCTGGAAATTGAATCAAATGTCAAACCAAGAAGCAGTGCATCCTGATTAGCGGGTTAAATCGCAGCATGAAAGCGTCAAACCTAACATGCTGTTCCGCTAGCTGATGAAAATAATGAACATAATGACGGACGGTGAGTCATTAGGCCTGCAGCGTTTACACTGTTTGACCCAAATCGCAATCTGCCTCTCTGATTCCTGCATGCGTCTGTCACTATAACACAATACATCAGTTATTTACCCGGGCTGGAGCTTATGCAACGCTCATTTCCAACAGAGAGTGTTTTGGAAACTCCTTAACCCGGTTTAGCTGAAGCAAGGCCTGCAGAGTCACAAGCATCTCATCAGACAGAGTCAACAACAGTGAACAATGTTTTCCTCTCAGTTATGAGATCAGGATTACAACATAAGCTGCATTAAGTTAAAGAGGGCATTTCCTCAGCTTACAATGAGCCCTCCAGACATACTTACACTGCTTTCACTGATGCCAGCAGAGCGCTGGACAGAGAGGAAGCTGATACATCAGCTCGTCTTCCATCGAAATCATAACAAAAGATGATGGTGAGAGTAGCAGGAAATCATGGGACTTCATCCCTTACTTGGGGTCAGGTATGGGAGCAGATTGGCACTTCACTAGCCAAGCTTGGTCCTGTATCCAAGCCTGCACCACATGCTCCATCTCTCCACACTATAAAAAAGATCAAATTGTAAAATGATACAAAAAAGAAACAGAGAAAGATACCTTTATAATAGTAGGTACATTTTCGCTATTTTTACCTATTTTTAACAATAATGGCTGAAAGACAAATACATTTAATGAACCCTACCTACAAACATTGGGTATGTTTGTAGGTAGACACACATCATTACTTGCCCAATGCCTAATGCTCTGCTTGGGCAGAGGTTTCCCAAATGCCTTTGGACATTTTTGCACCTTGAGGGGAGTTACTAACTGAGTCAGAGAAGTCCCACTTGTGGGGAGCAGCTGTAATACACTGTGAATGGTAGACTGGACATTATGATAGAGGAGGACGTCTTGGTTTAATGTGCACCTCTCAGGTATTATCACCTGTGGCCACTTAAGTTTAGTTGATGGGAATGTAGACTCTTTTCAGTGATATGGCTCATTTGGCTCAGCTCAGCAAAAAATGTCGGCTCTTTCGGCTCCCAAACAGCTCTTCATTTGGGTTCCAGTTTGGCGTCATTTGGCCTGCCAACTTTTGCAATATTATAACATATGACTGTTATTTGAGCAGGTAGTTTAACCCAACTGTACTCATTTTTTTTAATTGATGGAAAAAAAAATCATGTAATCATTCTTCAAAATCTGATGTCTCCCCAAAACACCCTGTGGGTCAGAGTAAATCTGCTCACTGGCTGGGATGTATGACACACCTGACATAAAACGTGAATGTTATACTGTCAAACATGAGTCCTAAATGCAAGGTGTGCCTGTGGTAGAGGATTAAAGGTCATTCCCACTAAACAATCAAATAACACACAGACACACAAAACCTATATAAAATTAACAATAATAGTCATAAAAATAAAAACAGCTCTTTAAAGGGATCCGGCTCTTATCATTCATGTAAGAGTCGGCTCTTTGAACCGGTCTGTCACGAATGACCCATCACTAAAGTTTACTTACCTTGAGTTGCATAAATGTCCTTATGTGAGAATCAGGAGTAAATATGACTCTAAGGAGAAATGTTGAGTTTAAATTTACCCAGTTTATTTGGGTATATTGCAGTTGTTTTTAAATTAATTTAAATTAATTAATTTATAGGGGATGTTGCTAAAAGTGTGCTTAAACACTCAGCCAGCATGTCCATGTGGGCCCCATATGGGTTATATGTTACAATAAGGGTCCCATGTGGGTTTGTCCATGGGTTCCATGGTTGCCCCATCTGTGATTGCCCATCTGACATGCAAGTGTGGATCAGAGACCCATATAGGCCCCATCTAGAGATCCTTGCAATTGCCCATGTTTACTACAAGTAGGATGTATCTCTAGAAATGGGGCCATATGGGACTTCATGAGAACCCCTCACCACCTTCATTTTTTTTGCTCATCCCTTTTGGATGATCATATTCTAAACATAATTTCATGAAGATTAAAGGTCTCAATCTCTGCTATGCATGATTTCCTATTATTTTTTAAATCCTTTTAAACAGAGGCATTTTTCTTGGTGGTATAACAATGATGTTTCATACAAATATAATGTAAAATAGTGTTACTCTGATTACTATGCACAAAAACCAATCATATGTCATCATTTCACCAACATTTCCAGCTGATTTAAACCACAATAGTCCTGAATGAAGGGCCATTAAGGGAACTTAAAGACCTGGTTCTTATCACTGAACTGAGCCAAATGATCCTGATCACCTAATGAGGGGGAAAGGCCCACCGCTCACGTAGACACTGATTGGGTCTTATAAATCAAATTGAGTCCTTCTCTGAGTCCTCATTTGACCCTCTCCAGGAGAGGATAGTGTGTAAATGAGAAATCGCACTGGCACGGACCTGGAGTTCACCCGAGGTTACACATTTAAAGGTTTAAAATATGTGGAAACTTGTAAAAGGTTTATATTTTACCTTTATTAGTGGAGCTTTCTTGTCAACATTTAATTACATTTTTGTCGACCAAAATACCTTCTGGCTTGTTTGCTCATCAGATATGAGTTCAGTTTGATTAAAAACAAATACAAATATTTGTGCCTTACTTTGACCAGCTCTCCTGTTTGACACAGGAACTTTCCCCCACTGCCTCAGCTGCATTTCCATGCAGCCTGACACGGCATCAATTAAGGACTTATTTGTAAACTGTCATCTAATCTGCTAGCCCTCTATGAGTCCGATCTCTGTCTCAGATCCTCCAGTAGGACTCTCAGTGCTTCATCTTCACTAAAGATGGCCAAGTGTTTGAAACTGTACAACTCCATCCAGACAGACTCAGACAAACTCAGTGTCTTCTTTTTAAAATTCACTTGTAAGGTCGCTGACATGCAGGCTGTTGTCTCTGGAGCAGACGGCCGAGGTCCAGCTCCAATCTGGGTCACTCCCCACTCCCTCAGTATCAACCTGGCAGGACGGATTGCTCTGATTGGCCTATAATGAACATGGCAGATGTTTTCCAGATGAGTGTAATTCATTTATCCATGCAATGTACAATATAAATGAAACAGTCTATCTGCAAAAGGTTACACTGTACAGAATGTTGTAGGCATGCACCCGAGAGTGTAACGCCATTTCCACTGGAGCCAGCTGGTGAATCAAACACTTGCTGAAGTTGGTTGGAAGAAGAGCAAAAACATCTTTTCCATCAAGAGAAGCTTTCACTGCGGTTCTTTGCTCTACCTTTAACCCTATGAGAACAGTGTTGTCATATAAAACAAGAAGTGACACAGGCTACAAAAAGTTAAATAACTTTTGGACCATAAATCATAGCCACTTACTTTTTATCCTCTTGAAGCAGGTCAGTTTTTTTTTTTATAATTAGATTATCCATGCGAGCCTGGAACTTGGGTGACTTTCTGGGATATTTAAGGATTAAATCCACACCAGTGAATCTGACATTGAACACATTTTTATCTATTTTTTAATGCATTTTTTGATGATTTCTACTGCTAGCTGTAGAAATTCTAATGCTATCCACCATTGTGTATCCCACAAAGCTTTCAGAGGGGCTGTGACAACCAATTACAGGCTGTCATGTCATGCTGTACCAAAACGTGCATGTCTTAACACACAGATCAGTGATTCTCAAATGCTGCTCCTCAGGGCAATTTTAGGTGTGCCATAGGAATTTCTACAACCACATTTCATACTACAACAATACAAGTAAAAATACGGTGATGAGTATTTCATGGATAAGAACATGCTGCACCTTGAGATTTTGGCTTGGTCTTAGGAGTGCCTTGGGCAAATAAATTGTAAAAACCACTGACTTACAGTAGATCATGCAGGAGATGGAATGAATAGCTCATAATGGAGAGGAAGAGAGACCAAGAGACTGTGATGTGGCCCTCTGTGTCACTGCAGACCAGAACCACTTTGTATGGCTCAGTTTTTTTTTTTCCCCAGAATGATTATTTTCTCACTTTTGTCCCAAAGAGATGAAAGAAAAAGTTTGTGCAGAAAAAGTCGTGGTCATTATTGTTCACTGTGTGCCACATAGGGTTTTTAAATAGAGCAGCTAGGCCAGTGATACTCAACGTGTGGCTCTTTTGTGATGATTTGTGGCTCTTTTATGTCTTAATTTAAAATATTATTCCCCCAGGAAATCTTAAAAAGGGGAAACTTTTTGCCTTTTTTACCATTTATGCCACTTTCACTTATTTAAGCTATTTTTTGCCATTAAACACCCACTTTTTCCTTTTTTTTTTTTTTTTGGCCATTTTGAAAATATTGTATCCACTTTTATCCTATTTTTGCCCTTTTTAACCATTTTTTTTGCCACTTTTTGCCCATTTAAGCTACATTTTTGCCATTAAATACCCCCTTTTCTTCCTATTTTTTGCCCATTTTTGCAACTTCTTTTTGACTCTTTTTCCCCATTTTTATCCCATTGCTGCCCTTTTTATTTACTGTTTTTTGCCACTTTTTATCCAAAAAAGCTACCTTTTGTCATTAAATACCACTTGTTTCCTTTTTCCCCGAATTTTTGCCTCTTTTTTTTGCCATTTTTTGCCACATTTGGCCCATTTCAGGTACCATTTGCCACTTCATACCACTTGTTTCCTAATTTTTCTTTTCTTTTTTTGCCACTCCTGACTGCTTTTTGCCCATTTAAGTAACTTTTCACACATTTTTTTGCCACGTTTGCCATTTTGGCCACCTGTAACTCATTTTTTGTCACTTCTCACCCATTTTTTTTTTTTCAAACTTTCTGACCATTTTTTCACTTTTTCTCCCCATTTTCACCTCTTTTTGCCCAATTTTGCTGCATTTTGACCATTTCTGGCACCCTTAACTTATTTTCATTGCTACTTCAAGCCATTTTTGCCACTTTTCACCACTTAGATTGTGGCTCTTGCAAAGGTAGTTTTCAACAATTTGGCTTTTTGGTTGTGCAGGGTTGAGTGACGCTGAGCTAGGCCTTTTTATTGTGCACTTTATAACATTAACACAGACTGAATCCTACCTGCCCACTCTAATGGCAGATCTTGGCGGTGGTGGCGCCTCCTAACTCACTGTAGGCAACAAACTGGGCGAGGGACTGCAGCTGCTACAGAGGGGGTTCATGGTGTTCTAGCTACATAGCTTCTATTTGCATAAAACATATCCCCACTGTAGCCAGTTCACTGAAATCATTCATAAACTTTGAATTACAAGTTATATGTTGTGTTTTGTGTTGCATATCTGGCACTACTAGCTAACCTGTGTCTTCTCCACCTGGTGCATTTGTGAAGAGCTGCAAGCCTAAAAAAATTAAAAAGTCTGGCACATTTGGCCGTGTCTGCTTCAAAGGCCAAATGTGTTTGTAATCCAGCTTTTCACTGCCACCCCTTCTTCTTTTATGATCCTGCTTATTATGATCTTGAGTTTCTTTGGGCGTAGGGATAAACCATTTTTAAGGAAATAAGGTAATTATGGAACCAAATAACATATGTTTCCAGTCAGACCTCCCTGACCAAGCGTACTGAGTGGATGACGGACACATTACTGTCGGGAAATCCAGTGAGAAAGGGGAAAGAAAAGAGTTGTAAAGGGAAACCTTGAGTGGTCATGCCTTTAGGATTGCTGCTGGTATGATCTATTTGCTGTCATTTTACACTAGCCCATGCTAGAACCAGGTTCTCCAGATTAGCCACTCCATCCCTGATCTGTTTCACCATGTAGTTTGTTTTCCTGCAAGCCAATAGTATGGCAGTATTCCTCTCAGCCCACAGTAACATTAATAGTTGGGAAGTACAGACACATAGCCATGAGTCACTCTGCAGAGTCTTTTCAACCAATCCAGCACTCAACGATGTTTAACATTCCTAATCAGTATACGTTTGTCTTTAGATGCACAACATTGGTAACCTGACACACCAGATGGATGTGTTTCACCAGCATATTTCTGCAACTGCAGCCACCCAGCCGTCCCAGGGGACATATTATAAAAATCACTTTTTCACGCTTTTCTAACAAAAATATGTGCCCCTGGCCTTTCCACAATCCCCTCAAGTACCTCTCTTTCTCCACCTTCAGATAATGTGTGCTAAAACAAGCCATTCTCAGATTTTCCCCACATGACATCATGTGGGAAGTTAGCACCGCTCCCAGGTTTGGTTGGCCCTCCCCCCTTGGAGGAATGTTCCGCCCTCCTCTCCAGAACCTCAAGAGAGCCCCACCTATTAAGCCACATCCATTTCCTGAGAGGGGTGGAGTCAGAGGCGGAGTCAGACAGCTCAGTAACATTGAAGGCCACGGACACAGAAACAGCTCGTTCTGAGCAGGACTGAAACAGAGAGGTTTTTAGACATACAAAAATCCAATACTGGAGTGTTTTTTCAGCAACAAACTTCACAGACTTGTTTTGGGGACCTCTGAGACCAATATAAACTTGTCTTAAAGGGTTAAATTATGTCCCCTTTAAACCAGCCTTTGGTTGCACCAATGTATAGCAAACAACTAAAATGTCTGATTAAAAAATAGGTATTAAATGTTTTACACTAAAGTTTATGATTATTTAATTCACAAGAAAGACATCTAAGTTTTGTGATGCTCTCTAAAGAGCTGGAGAGAGCCAGTGTGGATCAACAGATAAGCTAATGACAACCCCTTATAATAAATCGGATGAATGCTATCTGCTCCCGTTACCTCTCCTGTTTTTTCAAGAATGATAACTCTAAATGACAATTTCCTCCACAAAGAGCCATTCACATATCTTCTTCATGCCTATGAAATCCAACCTTATTGTCTCTGGGCCTGTTAATGACAGGTCACCTCTCCTCGGCTCAGATCCACACAGACCTTGTGGAGGACTGCAGTTGAAGTTAAAGATCTCTCTGCTGATTTAAACCTCTCACCATGTGTTTACACTGCAGAGTCTCTGCTGCTTCAATGCACCGACACTTCATATTTAATCCTCTCCCCTCTGCAGTTTATTAGACGAGCGTTGGATAAACTGTTAGTGCATAAAAGTCACCTGTTTTTTCTTACATCCCCTCATGAATGTATGAAGTCATTCATTAGCAGTCAGAGGGTTTCAGCCTGTCTTTGGGCTCAGCATTAATTCAAACATGTTGCCACATAAATTCATAAGCAGAGATGTAGTTTCCAGCGCTGAGGTGAAACCTAACGAATGGGATATTTTTCTCTCTTGTAAACGTCTTTCCACAAGAGGAGAGGCTGTCAGAGCGGCTGAGGGGAGAAATGTGTGAGGACTTTGTGTGAGAGAAATAAAGCTGAGCTAAAGAGCAGAAAACCACAGCCAATGTAACAGCCAAAGTCAGCATCTGAAGTTCATGTTAGCTCTGTTATCTCTGTGGTCATCTGAATCATGAAATGAAGCTTTCTTTAACATGGTTGTTGGTCCATGCACAGTTTTAAAGAGCTGGGCTGGATGTTTTCAGTTTAATCTGGAACCAAATGTGGCCGCGCTCCAGGTTAGGCTAAATTAGTTAAATCATGTTGGGGAAACTAACATTTAAATTTTACCCCCAAAACACAATTTTACCTCAGACACTTATGAGATAGCAAATTAGCAGTAAGCAAATCAGAGACAGAGACAGGATTGGTGCTCAAACAATGTAGTTTATTTGAACAAATTTTAAAAATGAGCGACAAGTCAATATTACTTTTAGAAATATGAAAGATTTATTATTAGCTCTCTTTAAAATATGCTGATGTCAAAAGAACACCACTAAGTTGTTTTAATTAAATAAAGATTAAACAAAACAAATAAATAAGGTGAATATTGCAGACAAAGGGTGCTAGATACTCGCTCATGACTGGGATGGGGGTGCAGACTTACCATACACACTGGTGCCCAAACTCTGCACTCACTGCAACCAAAAAGAAAGAAAACATGCACGGCAAGAAAAATCAAAGGTGCCTAAAACCACTCACACACAATTAAGGGAAGGTGAGGTGCAGGTGGTGAGGCCAATACCCGCCAGCAGCCCCAACGCGCTCAGATGATGAACACCACTTGGACTGCAATACTGCTGAACCTAGGGGAAAACAGAAGAAAAACAAACTTAACAAGAATGTTTTTACAAGAAAAAAGAAACAATTAACCTAACCTATAACAGCAAAATGCTACCATAAGGAACCAAAGCAGAACGGATCATCCAATTAACCAAAATAAAGCATACTAAATAAAGAAGATGAACGTCAAAATAAACTAGCAAAATAAGGCAAAACATAGCAGGGAAAACCCAAACAGCTAAAGCAAAGCCCTAAAACAAAGCAGCAGTGGCAGTTGATCTATAAAGAGATTTATTTAAATGTTAATACCACGCTGCCAAATACATATTAAAAGGTCTGCAATATACTGACTAAGGAAACAATTTATATACCTTAGAAGAGCAGCAATAACCGTTCAATCCTCAGCTCCAACCCTACAGGACCAGAATCTATGACACAAAAAACAAACGTAAGACAATGTAGGAAATAACCAGAGTTTTAACGCAGTGTCCAGTTAACAGAGCACTTTTGTTATGTGTTATGTGTTTGGATGTTTCGTTGTTGTGGTGGAGGATGGTATTTGGCTGTTGTAAGCTGCTAAGTTACGGTAGCAGCCAATGTGCTAACAGGCTAACGGTGCTGATGTAAAGCTAACTGTTGTTTATGAGTTTAACGTGGGCGTTTATCGTGTAAATGACTGTGTGTGTAAGGAAAAGCGTGCAGCTTTCATTTTGATACTTTAAACCACTTACAAAAAGAAAAATAAGAGAAAGTCTGTGTGCAGTCATTTCTAGGGTCTAATCACGTGTCTGTAATAACAGGGTAATAATTACTCAGGTTTACTGTTAGCTTGGTTTCTACTGTCTTGGTTTTGGGTCAGGTCTGGAAATAAAAATGTGTCCTCAGTCCTGTTTAGTGCAGACTTGTATGTATCGATGCATCACAGAATATCAGATTTATGCGTTTCGCTGCTGTTAATGCAGCAACATAATGTTAAAGCAAATGTCCGGTAGTTGTTCTAAATGGCCGGAATTCTTTTTTGTCGCCGGTCATTTTGACCGGCGACAAAAAAGTCTAGTGGAAACGCTGAGCAGGATACATAATTTCATTACAAATAATAATTTCAACTAGGGCTGTTGCGGTATACTGGTATTGACGATAACCGTGGTATTAAAAAATAAAGTTTCAATATCTGTTAAAAATGTGCATATGATAATATCGTGTAAATGATCCAGTGCCACTCCAGCGCCGTCACGAGCCCTGAACATTTTTAATAAGCCCATCAATGTAACAGATCATCAACTCCTGCTCTGCTCTAACCTCTGCGCCCCTTGTTCTGAGTCCAGCCTCACTTCGGCGCTCTCTCTCTCTCCATGTGTACCCCCAGCATACGCACACTGTGAGCTCAGCAAGACGTTTAGAGAACCCAAGTTTTCTTTTTCCTCGTTCACACAGCTCTTAACGGACAGGATGTAGGGATAGAGACCTGCGTTGGACAGCTAACACCCTACCTGCCCATTCCCCCTGATTTCCTGATCATTAACACCTGCTGGTGCGGTGTGTGCCATCCCTCTCTCTCACCTTAACACACAACATGCGTGTCCAATTCCTCCTAAAGTCTGACCCTCCATGTAATGCACAGAATGACAGAAGGTGTGTTCAGGTTAAGAAATTATAATACTGCGTTCACTTCAGCACTGCCCTTGACTAATACGATTTTTTCACTGTTCTAAACCAAGTCTTCTCACTGAATGAAGCTGAAAAAAGAGTCTCACATCCTCGTCAGCTATAACGCTCCAAAAACATCGGCAGCTGGCAGGCTGGACTAATTAACTGGACAATATTGATAGGAGTAACATCAGGGTGATATTTACAGACTACATCCTTTGTTTTTTAAGACATAGGTGGAATCATTTTCCTGATCATTGTTCGCGAGTGCCAAAGAGCGCAGCGCTCCGTCAGCTCTCTCTGAGAGTTCGTTTTTACTCTGTTTGCCTCTCTGTTCCTGTCCTTGTCCGTAAATTGAACCCTTTATGAAAAGAGGCCAATTTTTACAGATAGAAGGAATTTCCCCTCAAATAACAGAATGTTGGCTCAGAATCTCTGTGCCAGTGTCCCTTCCTGTGCGTCATGACGCGCATCAGAGCAGTGGAGACGCTGATACTGTCTGCAGCGCTGTGAGGAGTGTTAAAGCTTCTGTGCGCATTTAAAGAAATTAGACTGTGCCTTGTTTACTATCTTAAACAGTTTTAGTGCAAAAATTAAATTCAGACCTGATCCCAACACAGCCATCTAACTTCCTTTAGTTGAGCTAACAGGATAATTCTGGTTAAAAACTGCTGCAGGTGCTCTTGAAATATGTCTGTAATTAATAATTTCCTAATGTGTTTATAACCCTACGTTTCTGACACTGTTTTTGGCATTATGATAATGTAAATCCTGTGTGGTGATAAGTTCATCAGTCAGAGGTGGAGCAATGGGGGGGGGGGCTTGAAGGGTCTATGCCTCTAATGTTTTCCCAAAAGCCCTGAATCTTTACCTCTGGTGAAAGTACGTTATCTCTGATTACTGATGAATGTAAAAAACTCTCTTGGATTTAAAAAAAAACAGATTGACCCTGCTGATCACAACATGGAAATTTCATTCTTGTTGCCAAACTGAAAAAACCCAAATCAGATGTTTTTTTAACTTTGAAAAGCTTAAAAGCACATGCTACAGAATAAATAAAAACGTTACATTAATTTTTCTGCATTTTTTAAGAAATATGACCCTCCACAATGACACAACAGCTGCAGTACCTCCTTAGACAGGTATTTTGAGTGTAATTCATCTGCCAAAAGAGGGAACACAACATAAATAAAGTTAAAGACAAACTTGATTCATTGTCCCATTATTTTTTATATTTTTATCGATATCGTGATAATATCGTTATCGTGACATTTTTTGCCCATGATGATCGTGAAGTGAAAATCTGATATCGAGACAGCCCTAATTTCAACACAAAAATACTACAGGAACTTCACATACATGATAACCTAGTCATTTTCACCTCCCTGTCTTGGGCAGCCATGTTGGTGTTCCTGATGCATTTCTGAAGCATCAGTGCACATATTATGTAGGAAACATGCTGCCATGATGATCATCACCACAGCATCAATCCGGGTGTTCTGCAGGTCATGAAGACGCCTCCACTTGTACTTCATCCTTCCAAAGGCTTGCTTGATGATCACCCTCCCACAGCTGATATTTGAGTTCTCATCTGCTTCAGAAAGAGCGCCATTGTCACGCTTAGGAGTGATCACAAATGGGAAGGCCTGTCCAATGTAGGCACTACCTCCTAGCAAGCTGTACTCACCCAACTTCTCCTCCCATGTTGCATAGAAGTTGGAGGCCCTCAGCATCCTGGCATCATGAACCCTGCCTGGTGGTCCAGCAAAAATGTCAATGAATCGACCCCTCTCATCTACAATTCCCCGAAGGAGGACAGAGTAGAAGGATTTTCTATTCATGCAGTCTCTTATCTGTGGCCTCTGCACCCTGATGTGGCACCCATCGACGGCACCAATGACGCCACTAAGGCCACAGAGCCGGTGGAAAGCAGCAGCAGATGCTGTTTTCTCACAAGGGTTTGTCCCATTGTAGACATGATGTGGAGCACTTCTAGAATAATTCTGTGTGCTGATAACTGCGACACATCAAACTTGTCTGAAATCCCCCTAAAGCTGTTCTGGTTGGCCATGTACCACAGGAACGTAAGCACCTTCTTTGTCATCGGCACAGGTGGTAGGCCTCGACTGTGTTCCTTTTTTATACCGTTCTCTTGTGACTTCATCTGGAGATATTCAAATTGTGACTTGGTGGCTCGGAAATGGCGTGCATAAGTGTAGTCATCCATGTTCAGCATGACCTCCCACTCTGTTCCAGCCTACAGGATGACTCGCTGTTTTGCCCGTAGTACAGATGATATCAGTAACCTGAATCAAAGGGAAAAATGTAATTCAGTAAACACAATTGACATTCAACTATTATTATGTTATTTTTGTTTCATGTTTAATCACTCTGTGTTCCTGGTCCAAAACCACCACCCCATTATGGCAAGAACAGATTTGTAAGCCTGAGAAGTTGTCCAGAAGCAGACGAAAATTATACAATAACTATTAATATATGAATTTAAAAAAATGAGTCTGTTTTAGGCTTGGTGCCTGAGACTTTTAATCTCTATACCTATTATCTCCTAACGTTATATTAGATGTTTTTAACGTGTGTAACAGTAACGTTTTTTTATCGTGTGTAATGTTACACATACAACTAAAGCATGTGTGGATTGGTAAATCAGTCGAATTCGTCCAGAATTTAACAGGAGGGGTCAAATCTATGCTACATATATCCCATCTAGCAGACTGTTATATACATTGTATCAGAAATGTAATTTCTGAAGCGCCCTCGTCCTTTGTGTAGCGTTGCATGTTACAGCCGTTACAGCAAAATACAGAACAGTCAAACGTTTTTCCCACACTGAGTTACGCTGGAGAACAAACATGCCCTCTGTGTCTTCTCGCTTCCTCTTCAGTGTTTTTTAGGTGGACCTCATATTGCTGCATTAGTGTTCTGTATTCTGACAGAGCAAACACAACAAACTTTTTGCCACTTTTTAACCCCTTTTCATTACATTTTCCTCAACAATTTTTACAACTTTAAAATCCATTTTTGATACTTTCTGCCTCTTGAACCAAATTTTTGCCTTTCTTTGACCCATTTCAGCTCCTTTTTGTGTGTTTTATCCCTTTTGTGCCACTCTTTTATCCATTTTTGCTGCTTTTCTTCTATTTTTGCCACTTTTTAACCTCTTTTCATCACTTTTTTCGCACTATTTTTTGTCATTTGTAACCAATTTTTGATACTTTTTGCCCCTTTTTTCCTCTTTTGCCACATTTTGACCTCTTTTCACATTTTCTGCCAATTGTCGTCCCTTAGTGCCACTCCACAACCCATTTTGCTACTTATAACCCATTTTTGCTACTCTAACCCCTTTTCACCACTTTATCAGGTCATTTTGCAGTAGGCTACTTCTGCTAACCTTAACCCTTTTTAAATATCTACTGATTATGAATTATGTGAATTTCTGTAAAAACAACAAATGTTAAGTCATTCTAAAATTATTTTAATATTAATTTTTTGTAGGATGGATTTAACAGCTGCAGGCATTTAAAGCCAAAGGGCACTCTTATAATCACAACATCTCCTTTTCCTCCTTTTCTGAGTTTAATGATCTTTCAGGGGCCGGACAGGAAGCTTTGGGGCCGCCAGTTGATGATCAGTGGTGTACAGGAATATCCATGCCGAGTATGGACTGGAAGTCCCAGGGCCAAGATGGAAGACACCTCCTAAAGTGGTTGAGAACAATCCTGTAGGACTTCCAGATCCAGACTGACATGATGATGATGGCTCATCAGACTGACAGCGCTGGCTGGTAAAGATTAGTGCCTCACTTTGGCCAGGGGCGGCCCTGAAAGTCTTCCTTCTAGGTGTAATCAAGCTCAGCCCCTCTTGCTTGCGTTGACTGATCACATATCTCCTCCTAGTCTGTTGTCTGTCAATGAACTCAAAGAGATGAGAGGCAAGAGGTTGAAGGATTGAGCTCATGAGCAGTATGTCCGTTTCTTCATATTCTTTGCTGACTGTGATGCACTGATTATTTATAGTCATTCCAATCACAATGTATAAGACTTGGAAACTTTTTCTGTATGTGATCAATCTTTTAATTCTCACAGATTTCCTGGCTTAAGCTGGTCACAGCATATAAAGTACATCAGTGTCTTTAAACAGACTTTAATGTTTTCTCCAGTATTGAATGTCTTTCAGTGTTGGCTACAGACTTCATTTGGACCGTGTGTTCATCTCCACTTTGCTGATACCATTAAAATGCCAAAACACACAGAGTATTGATTTAAACTTCAAATAATTGTCTGCCACTACTGTACTGTTCTTTTAGCACCATGTGCGCCCACTGAGACGCCCCCCCCACCCTTCAATAGCCAAATCTCTTTTTTAAGGTACACGTGAACAACCAACTCAGGAAGAATTCAGGGGCTGTCTGCCTTAAAAGTATGACTTTTCAGCAGTGTATCTGTAAAAAAGGCTATTCAGTCACAAAGCCTCTTTGACTTCATTGGTTATCTGAAGAAAATCAAGACTCTCCTCTTCAGCTCATATTTACTGTCCCTTTATCTACAATAACTTTTATTGCCTTGTCCTCATAAAAGAAAAAGGACAAAGAAGTGTTTGTTCTCATAGCAGCCATCAAAACCTGAGGGAAACATGTAGAGTTTTCCAGAATCAGGGTATCTTTGGATCAATAACAGCAGCAAAAAATCCGCAATCAGCTACTTAAGATTAAAGATAACAGCGTCAAAGTGAGGCAGCACTTCTAGTCAGATATCATGCAACGCAGTACTCAACCTTGGCCCAGTCAGGAACCATCATGACATCACAATACAAAAAAAAAAATCCTTTAGATTTATTATCTTTTTTAAATATTTAGATTTCCCACAAAAGACTTAAAGTGTGATAATGAGTCAAAAAAAGAGCCGCATGCAGCTCAGGTTGGGTATCACACATCTGATCTTTTCAAACTGAACTCATCAGTCATACCTTAAACAGCAATGTGGGTCAGGTGACACAACAGATGTTACATTCATGAGGAAACTCTTGGAACAAAACACAAAATCGACATGAAAGTTCTAATCTGATTAAGAAAATAAAAAAGTTCAGAGAAATCAATACACAGTAGACATCACAGAAATGTTAGATAACATTTAAAACAAGTCTGACTGTAGTCTGGACACCAGCTGGTCTCTCCTCTTCCTCTCAGACCTCCCTCCTGACCTCCTGCCTTAACACTGACCCAGATCTCCACACATAGAGTGTTCATATGCACATATGTAACATGATAAGAGACGCAGGTGCCCGTGTCACTGCTCTGCACAGGTTCATCAGTGTCTGTGCAGCGGCACCTGACTCACTTTATCACACAGACACACTGTACTGCAGTTATTGACTCACCGATGTCATAAGCTTCCCTCTGCAAACACAGACCGCTCACATGATGAAGTGCACACGCAGCAATCGTGACCTGGAGCTGCAAATAACTGATGTAAGAAATACAAACAGTATAATATCACATGAGTGCTTTTAAACCCTGGCACTTTTTAAAATATAGATTTTTATTTAAATGACATTAAAGTTTTAGAAAAGCTCCAGTAGATCCTTCGGCTATTAGAATGTCTGTCATTTATCCTTTTTTAAACCCCAAACAGCTGTTTAATCACTCCATAAAAACAAACAACATGGAGATTAAAACAGAGTTTTACCTCACAGAGGTCAAGTCTGACTATGCTGCTGCCACTGCAGGTTACTTTAGTTTGTGCTTTTATGTGACTGATGCAAGCAGTCCCTGTTTTCCTTGCTCATATGAGTTAACTCCTCTGTTTCTGGTGAGTATTACTGTAAATAATAAGTGACACTGAGACTTCACTCTGGTTTTCAGCAGTATGACCCTGAAAAATGGAAAGATCTCCTCATCATTTGCTCACATAAGTGAGTCTAAGTTTTTTTAAAGGTTACATATTTTACCCTTTTAAGACAAGTTTAAATTGGCCTCGGAGGTCCCCAAAGCATGCCTGTAACCTTTGTTATTGAAAAGAACTCCATGTCTAAAAACTCCTCTGTTTCAGCCCTGCTCAGAACGAGCTGTTTCTGTGTCCGTGGCCTTAAACGTTACTGAGCTGTCTGACTCCACCTCTGACTCATTGTAACTGTCACGACTTTTGTTGTTTTTGAAAAGAAAACAACTCACTGCTGTTCTTTGTTCTTCTTTTAACCAAGAAATGTCATCAAGTGCTGATAAAACTGGCGCTTTAGCAGCATCCACGCTAAGCTCTTTCGCCATAGTTGCACCGGCCTCTTGTTGCTGCTTGCATACGTCATGACTCTGCCATTCCCGAAAGTGCTGCCCCTCGTTGCTGATTGGTCCTGTCACTTTCTAACCAGGCCCAAACAGTTTAGATGGGAGCTTTGCAAGATGGATTCACCAGTGAGAAACACAGAAACGGGTGTATCCATCTGCTTGCAAGGTTACAGTATGTTCATTTCACTACCGATAATGAAAAAAGACAAAATCATTGAGAGTGTCAGGGACTTAGAGACGGTGTTTTTTTCTCAGTGATGATACTACCTGGCTTTCCCTCAGTGCTTTATTCTGAAATCATTTCTGGTACATATGTATGTACACAGTGAAATCTGGAACAGAAGCAGCCCAGTCTGTTTTTTTTTTTTTAAGGAAAAAAGGTCTAAACAGTCCTCCTATTTAACAATTTCCATTTTGTTCAGCAAAGACTACAACATGTTTCTATGCATTTGTGTCCCTCTTTTAGGAATGTTATCGCCGTATGAAGTTTGTGCATCTACAAGCTACAGTACTGTAGCTGAGCTCTCGGGTTCCAGTGATTGTTGTGAAACAGACTAACCCGTAATTTCCACACACACTGGCTGCGCCGCACTCTGCAGCATCGCTGTTTTGCTCCGCTCGAAGGCGAGTAACTTCCCACACTGAAAGTGTGTCTATAGCACAGCGCAGCAAAGAGGAGGGCAGAGATTACGGGAGAACTGCAAGTTCACACTGGAACAGTGTGTCAACAGCAGATGATTTTGCCTTTCTGGGGTTGATCTGCTGTTCAACACTACATGATTCGATGATTTTATTGCTTCTAACATGGGTTAGTACATTTTTAAGTTAAAATGTTTATGTTTGCTACGAAGGATGTGTGGTGTCACTTAATTCTGTAGTTTTCCACCTTTGGAACTGTTCCTCAATGTAGCTCTGTGACTCAGTGACCACCCAATGACCTGTTGCCCGTTCTAGTAATATCTTTAATAAGATGTCTACTTAGACTTGCAGAAAGTGCCTCATAATGAATTTAATAATAACTTTTAGAAATTAGATTCAAACTAACTTAACTCATGACTCATGATTTTTGAGCGGCAGGGACAAAAATAGAAAAGGGGCACCCATCATATGAATTGGGACACCTGCACATTTTGCTGGTGGATAGCGGTGCAGCGTTGTATGCTTACACTGATTATATACTTCCTGTTTTCTCTAAATGTAGCATTATGACCTAAAAAGGAAGAAAAGCGGTTAAAAAAGTGGTGCCAAACCCTGCCAGTCTGGTCTGTGGCAGCCTCTTGTAATACACAATGAATGGGGTTAATTTTTCAATTGCATTAGGTCTTGTGTATTATGAGACAGTGGCAACTGCACCCACTCACAGTTCTGATGTTGTGTGTTTTTGCCCTGGTATACAAGTCACTCAATTATATAAGCTACAGCCAGCTTTTTAGATGATAAAAAGTATCATGAATACAGCTTGAACACTGGATTTTACAGTAATCATTAGAGTCATGTGCAAGTTTGCAGAGCTGTTTCTTGGATTCCCTGCTAAAGATTTGGACTTTTTAATGATAAAGTTACTTTTCATGTGCAATGCAGGACTTTTCACTGTGTCTTTCTTTTCTGCTACATGAAACTTGCATTAAAAAATACAACAATTAAACTTTGTGGCCAGTTAAAATATGAGGTGCACTTAATGGTCAGATTTCTAACATGATTATTAAATACATGTCCAACAACATTTTCTCATTCATGGCTCATGGAAGGCAAAAAAAGAGAGCTGCATAAAGGAAAAACAGACACAAACACAGTATTACTGGATCTCCTGCAGGGAGACAGCATGTTAAAGCATTTACATTCCTCTCTCTGCCCTGGGGAGCACTCAGAGGAATCTCAGGTCCATCCAATAAAACTCAGAGTGTTTGTACGACTGAGGGCTGCTTTTCACATCACCAAATACTGTACATTCCTCCAAATGGTAAACACATCCCCTCCCACACTCGCAGGCTGAAATACTGCTGTGTTTGTCCACATCAATCTGGTGACTCACTGATGTGATAACTGTGGTAGTGAGTGTGTAAATGAGTGTGTGCCAGCATGTGTTTGTGTGTCATTACCTCCTAACGGCGGCCGACTCACCTGAGGAGGCAGGTAGAGAACAGCTGGAACAGAGAGCAACATCTGTCAGTCGCGTCAGACAAACACCGCCCGTCTCTGCTCTGTCTCTGAGTGTGTGAAGGAGGTGTGTGTGATTGTTTGTAGACTCATCAGTTTGAACTCAGTGTTAACCTCTCACCTCCACCTGAGCCTCACAAGTGCAGGACCCCAGAGGTGGAGGTGTTAAGGGCATGCCTTAGTGTGGTCCTGCAGTTGAAGGGTTAAATGAGTCAGTCTGTCTCTAAAGCAAAAATATTGATTGATTTAACACAACAACATCAGGCAAACATGGTGGGCACAATTTGTCTAATTGTGCCCACTTAAAGGGCCCCTTAGAGGGCACTTTGTCAAATTTTCCCCACTTGGACAGCACCCCCAAGGGCACATAGTTATTTTTCCCCCCAAAAGGATGCTTTGTCAAAATTTGACCCCTTAGGATGCACCCTTAAAGGCACCTTGTAATTTATTCTCACTCTGGGAAACCAAAGACAGTATTTTATCAAATTTGTCAAATTGTGTCCATTACATGGCATCCCAGAAAGTCCTCTCCTCAGTTTTCCCAATGAAGGTTCACCAAAACATGCACTTTTTCAAGTATTGTCCATGAAAGGCCACTGGGATGGCACTTGGTCCAATTTTCCCACTCTCATGGAATCCTGGTGGGCACTTTGTCAGTTTTTCCTAGTAAGGGGGCCACAAAGAGGCTACTCCGTCAAATTTGGCACACTTTGACAGCACTCTAAAGGGCACTTTGTCCAGTTTTTCCACCAAGAGGGCACCAAAAGGGCCTTGTCAAAATTTTCCCACCAAGAAAGCACCA
The DNA here is from genome assembly GCF_018320785.1 of Cheilinus undulatus. Classification (NCBI taxonomy): domain Eukaryota; kingdom Metazoa; phylum Chordata; class Actinopteri; order Labriformes; family Labridae; genus Cheilinus; species Cheilinus undulatus. The sequence goes on along the minus strand of NC_054870.1, from coordinate 8,415,272 downwards.
AAGAGGGCACTTTGTCAAATTTGGCACACTTGGACGGCCCCCAGAAGGTACGTTGTCAAACTTGGTCCATGTGCATAGCATCCTGGATGGCTCTTCAGGATGCAAAGTGGGAAATATTATGTGCTTTTACCACCAAGAGGGATTCAAAAATTTGCCCACTGAGAGGGCACCCTACAGCAGACCTTCCCAACTTTACTGGAGCAATTTAAAAAAACAAAACAAAACATGTATTTCCATTATCTTAAGGCAATTTGTATAACGTTTCCACCTTTAAGCAGTAGTTCAAACTTTCGACATGACGGTGAGCCCATATTTCCACAGAGTGCCCTAGTTGCCTGCTTTCAGCACTACTTAACTGTGGCAGCAGGCCGTTGCTCTCTCATGAGAGGCTCACACAGCTTTACTGTATGAGTTCAAACACCAGTTCTGGGCTCAAAAGAAGCCAGATAGCCTGTCTTAGTACTGCTTGATACAATAGCTGCAGCTGAAAGATAAGAAGGGTTGCTGATAGATGCAAGTAAGAAGAGTTAGAGTTAGTGAGAGAGCACAGAGCCAGACTAGCTCAGTCCCTAAAGGGTGCTTGTAAACCTGTTTACAGTGAGGGGTTTTTCATAGAAAGGGGCTAACTGCAGGAGTATTTCATTAAGTTGGATCATACTGAGGTTAGCCCAGTATGCTGGTTTGATTTTAGTGTTTGTATTTACTCCTGTTTTTATGCCAGTCCTCAGTAACAGCTGTTTCACCATGAAAATGTCCCTCTGTGTGATAAATAAAGTTTTATCTTATCTTGGTGTGTTGAAGTGTGACCGTCTCTGCCCTGACCTGACCTCAGCGTCACACTATCACACTGTATGAATGTAAAATCCTCTGACGTACCATAAACCAGACTCCTAAGGTCAATCAATTATGAAAGCTGACTGCTGTTTTTCACAGAGGCATCATGGGAAATATTTCTGGCTCCGTGCATCACATGCTGGTTCACATGGTCTTCACGTCACTACATGTTCGGCTCCATTCAGAGTTTATCGGAGCATCAGCGGTCAGGTGGACACGTGGTTTACGCCCAGCATTCATGTTCCCTCTGTGTGGATCAATCTGCTCCTGTCCTGTCTGAACAGAGAACAACGGTGGTCCTGTGCTCTACTGCAGAACCTGTGCTACAATAGAGAGCCTTTAAAGAGAGAGATATTGGTTACTCTTCTTAGACCACTAGAACTTTTAAAGAGGAAATCACCGCAAATCCATATGATTTAGTGTAACTGTCAGTTTTCTTTCAAATTTAGGTTTCATTAAAGGAGATCAGTATCCTTTAGTAAGATATTTTGTTAATTACAAACAATTCAGGGGCCTTTTATTGTCTTTAGTATCTTTAATAAGATGTCTACTTAGACAAAAGTGCCTCATAATACATTTGATAATAAGTTTTAGAAATTAGATTCCAACTAACTTAACCAAAGACCTGCTGACAGAGGCGGACTCATGACTTTTGAGGGGCAGGGGCAAAAATGAACAAAGGGCACCAGTTATATGAACTGGGACAGCCGCATGCAAAGAGAAGTCTCTGATTTTCAGACATTATTTCTTGACATTTTCACAGTAACTTATACAATTCACAATGTTCCTGGAGTTCAAAGATCTGGGCTAGAGTTTTTTCAGTCCACCACCCTAATGCCTTAGGTTTCTGCCCTGTGAGTGTATGTGCTTGTAGTGTTTGTGTTTGTTTCCAGGGCACATGACTTTTTTTTCAGGTCTATTTTCTTTGGTTTCGGTTGAGTGTTTTTGTGTGACAGGGAGAGATCGCGTGTTTTCTTTGTGTGGTTTTCCTCCCTGAGGATCGCTCGCCTCAGCCTCCACCACCATCATTACAGGATGAGACACAGAGGAGAGAGATTTATATTTAATTCATGTAGAAATCAGTTTCAAAATGATCCTTAGTGATATAGTGACCTGATTTCATGCTGTTGTTTACAGGCTATGAATCTAATCTTCATAGAATAACCTGAAATTGATCACTGCCTTCATGAGGCCATGCTGTGTAGAAGTGCGTTTTATTTTAACAGGTTATTAAATACAGTTTTTAGTACCAAATATGGTCTAATCTCACTCTGGATTTACAGTATTATCTTTATTTTCTAACAGTGTGGTATAATAATAATTCTAAGCTCACCATTCTTGCCTCGACAGTACAGGAGACTATGGGAATATGAGCTATTAAAGAGGATCCCTGTGACTTGTTCTTAGAATGAAGTCTTTTCTAGTTTTGTGTGAGTACCTCAGCCGACACTTCCTGCTCCACCAGTCTGCAGAACATGGAGGAGTTTAAGATGGGATGGACTAAACTAATCAAAGTTTTTAAAACGTTCTCAGTGGATGTGGAGGTATCTGGCACACTGCTGTCGGCCTGTGAATGGGATGACAAAAATAAAAGCACCTTTAGCAAGAAAGGCGCTCATTTTAAAATTGAATATTTCAGCTCTATTGTTAAATGAGTCAGCTTTTATATAAGAATAAATAAAGATAAACCTTTTTAGAGGACTGAGTACTCTGTTGGACTCAGCTGTGTCCTCCAGTTCCTGGTCCCACTGGTAGCATTTCAGGGAATACCTGCCTGCCCTCTGTGCTGGCCACCTCTTGCTAATTTTCTGGTACATACCCAACAGATGTTGCCCCTAAGCTGCTGATAGTTCCTGGTGAGAACTCGCTGAAGGCTCCTAAGTCCTCAGCAATTATAGACATACTGTACATTTATAGTGTAAGATGTCTTTATGATATTTGTGCATCTTCATTTTGTTTTTAATGCAGTCTATTGACACAAATGCAAGCAAACCATATGAATGAATTAAAAAAGTAATGGAGAAGGGTCTGGCTTCAGACAGCAGCTCTCAGATTCCCCTCTTGTAGACCACTACTGTCAGAAGCACCACAACTGTCAGGATGGAAATGATGTAATTTGCAGCTACAATATATTTCCAGCTTTCAAAGTCGTTATACTAATGGTGGCTCTGTTAGCTTCAGCTATGTAGCATAAACTAATGTAGCTAGATGGCTTGCTATAAACAGATGGATACTTTATTAATCCTGAGGGGAATCTAGGCTAGCTAACTATGCTAGCTAAGTAGTTAACGTAACCATATAAGGCGATGAAGCAGCATTAGCATTAGCAATGGGAGCTTAGGCAAATATAGCTCAACCTATCAGAGCTATGTAAGTTACATAGGTATCATGGCTACGTTAGCCTTAGCATTGGTAGCATCAGTAACATAATCTAATATGGTATTGTTAGCTTTAGCTACATAAGCTGTGTTAAAGTGTTTTCGTGAAGGACAGGCTTTCCTTCTGTAAGCAGACTGTTTACTTGGCTATGTTAAATGTTTGGCAATCTGGTTTTGTGGGTCAGGTTTTTAGTTTTTAACTGTGGTGTCCTAACCTTCACCATAACCCTTACCAGAAATGTAATCTGATTTTATTGTGAAAGTTTTGCATGTATTTCTTGACTGGCAGTGTTGGTGTGTGAGCCAGCTGAGTGTCTTGGCAGGGGTCTTCAAAGCAGATGTCTGAGAGTGGTGGTCTGCAGCTAGACTGTCTGTTTATAAAGAGGGATTGCAATGTTTCCTGGGGATAACATTTATCAGAGTTTATAGGCTGAGTTGAACACAGACTATAAAGTTGTAGTACATTAATTTTACTTGCACATTTCATACACGGTTAAAGTCGATGTGCTTTAATGTTGAAAAAATTAAGGAAAAAAGTTCCAACTTGCACATAGAGAAATTGCGATTACATGAACAAGGTAACCTTAAATCAACCTTCACAGAGCACTGGACACACATAAACACCAGTTTCACAGTTTCTGTTCTATTTCTACTCAGCAGTTACACAGAATGACAGCAGGAGCACACAAGGACAACCACACCACTTCATACATATGGTTACTCACACAGAAAACACACTAAAGCACACTTGTGACCAAAGACCAGTGTGCAAAGCAATGTTTAAGATGTCAGCAATGTTTCTTCCTGTGTGTGGGCCTACAGCCAGAGTTTGCTTTTGGTGCTTGAAGAGGGTTACAAAAATCAAATTAAAGTAAAAGTAGGATGTAAAGGTGTGCAGCACCAGAGATGTGTTAATCGAATTTGGTCCTGTTTGCTTATTTCTTTTGAATGTCTTTTGGTGTCAGTTCTGAAATAGCATGGATGTAATGTTCTCATTAGACTAGTGTGATTTAGTTTGGTTGAGTGATGGGATGTTGGTATCAGAAGTTATTTAGTTTTAGTTATAGTTCAAGTTGTTGAATTTACAAGTTTTTAAGAGGATTTTTTTGCTGCTTGCAGTAAAAAAGAAAATGTTTAGAGCTGTTATCTCACAATAATTTGGCTGTAATCAGTCTTTCCAGGATATTGTAGGTTTTATTTCTGATCATAAATGCTTGGAAAAAGCTAGATTTTTATTGAATTTAGCAATACAAAGTTATCTCAAGACACGTCACAAGAAAAGAATGCCACACAATCCACAACGTGCACAGTGGTTTCAACTAAGAAACATTTAGGAAAGTTGCAGTGCTGAGGAATAACAGCCATTCACAGGCAGAAACCTCCAGCAGAACCAGACTCATGTTTGACAGCCATCTTAAAAATCTATTCTTTAAAGAAACATCAGTGATTGCTGATCACCGACCTGTTTGTGACTGTGAAGGTGAAAAGACCAGAGCTGAAGCCTGGGGCATGGTTCGGGGTCACTGAGGTGACACAGTCACTCCCAGCAGGTGGGAAGCATGCCTGGTGTGAGTGTGTGACAGTGTGTGAGAGTGCGTGTCAGGGGTCGGGGAGGTCAGTGAGTGTTTGCCTGGATTCCTTCATGCTAGTGTTTAGCCGCGCTGCAGCAGACTCTGTGTTTTTAACACGACAGCTGCTAATCTGTCGTCCCGTCAGCCTGACAACCTGCTTTACTGGAAATAGAAGGGAGCGGGTGTGTGTACGTGTGAGAGTGTGTCCTTCAGGTCTTCATGCTTGAACTTGAACAGAGTGTAAGCTGACACAGCAGTCCTCTTCATTAGTGCAGATATATTTGTTCTTCCCTTAGCAGAGCTGGAGATGAGACACATGATCTGTGTGGAGTAATGTCAACATCTGAATAAACACACAAAACACAGTTTACATCATACTGGAACACGTTTAGATTCAGCTTTATGGTAAACTGTGGAGATGGATCCTTATTTTTATCTCAGAAGCAAGTTTAACTTTAATCAAATTAAACCATTTTGAAAAAGCGATCCAATTTCATTAAAATCCACTAAAAATTGTTAATATTTCTGCCTTTAAGTCTTGTATTTGTAAAGTTTATACTAAATAAGTTGAAGTTCATGTTGAGAATGTGAAGTGGTTTTTGATTTCTGAATCAAATGAAGTCAAAGAGATGCATTTTATTACCTTGACTTAAAGTGTTTGATATATAAAGGTGCAGATTACATTATGACTTGTTCAGTGGCCTAACTACCGTGGCCCTTATAGGACAAAATAGAAAAAAAGTTAATTTCAGACCTTGACCTCAATGCAATTAACAAAGAAAAAAGTTTGAATATCTTGAAAATAAATGCATTGCAAACCCCCCTAAATATGTTCACATTAGTAGATCTGATGGTAATACAGACATAGTCATCCTGACTGAACAGCTACAGCAATCACTTAAGAGCTACAATGTCTAACCTTGCATGGTAACAGCATCTCTGTCCCCCTGCAGACTCGTATCTCATTGGCTGTCGTGTTCCCGCTCAGAAATGAATGGAGCGTTGCCTGTGAGCTGGTTCAGGCATCAGCCTGAGCCGCGTGTTTACATACCTGACACATCAGCTGACAAACACACACTCCAAATCTGTCTGTCTATTTTAGCTGCAATATTTTCCATCACTGCCTCTGCTCTGTAGATGCCAGCGCTGCCCTGCACCAGTATGCAGCTCATAATGTAGCATCCACCTGCAGGATCTAGATATGAGTGTCTAAAGCCCTTGTAACTGCAAATGACCAACCATACTGTACCTCAGCAAACACAGAGATGGTCTGATAATATAATCCAGTGTGAATCTGCATCTTTGCCATTTGGGATGGATCTTTTTATAGAGAAGGCCTCTGTGTTTGATAGTGTGTTTACATCAAGACATTGTCACATAGAAAACTCCACATTACCAAAAAACAAACAAACTCAGAGCATTATTTATTGTTATTATAGACAGTGCTTCAAATCAGAAAAGTTAAACACTGAACAGTAGCCGTAAAACATTTTCTTGAGTGTCCTTCTACATGACTAACACTTTTGTGACTAAACGTGTTGTGGCCCCTAATCTGCCCATAAATGCATGGTTCTAACACTCTCGATGTTGATATCTTTAGCTGGGATGCACAATAATAATCAGCGCTGATAAATAATCGGCCAATATTGACAATTTTTTATAGAATTGTATTATTCTGTTAATAAAATATCAAACAATAAAATCCACCGAGTCATTTGTTTACTTCTCACGAACTGCACATAACCTTAACAGTAGGTGGTGTTGAGGTACGTGGCCCGGCATTAAGCCAGAGAGAAGAAGGAGAAGCTTCCGCTGTGCCAGGACCACAGCGCAGATCAAACATGCCTGTAATGATCTTTAATAGGCTTTATTTTACTAGGGTGGACGGTTCATGCATGACAGCATGAAAGATCTTGTATGTCACGTAAGTCTTAATTATAATGACGAACTATTCACAGAACATGAAATGAGAGTAGCTGGATTCTAGCTAAGGCTAAAGCTAACAAGGCCAAGTAGAAACTGTTACGATGTAGCCAATATAGCTGAAGCAAAGTTGGCTACATAGATAACATAGCTACATAAATAACATAGCAAAAGCTGATAAAGCTGCGTTAGCCACACAGATACTGTAGCTATGAAGCTAACATGGCTAGGGCTTAAGCTAACAAAGCTGTGTTTGCAACATAGATACTGTAGTAATGTAGCTACAAAGCTAAAAGAGCTACAGCTAAAAAAACAATTGTAGTATTGTAGATACTGTGGCTTCAAAGCTAAAATAGCTAAGGCTAAAGCTTACAACACTACATTGGCGATATAGATACTGTAGCTACAAAGCTTATATAGCTAAGGATAAAGCTTATAACACTGCATTAGCTACATGGACGCTGTAGCTACAAAGCTAACATAGCTAAGGTTAAAGTTATAAGGCTATGTGAGCTACATAGATAACGTACCTACATAGCAAACATAGCTAAAGCTAAAGGAATGAAAAACTACATAAGTAATGTTAGACTACTCTACATTTGCTAAAGCCAGACCTGTTTAAGAACTATTTATGCAACTGTGGCTCACTTTATTTTTGCTAGTTGTAGCTAAAAGTAATGTAGTGATGCATATGAGTAATGTTAACCGCATAGCTGACAATCTGCCACCACTTCTTAGTCTTACCCCCAAATGCTCTGTGTGATGTGGTTTCATTCACAGTCTGATCAATGTCAGTGAATATAACACAGCTGTCCCTCAAACCTTTCCATTTATTAAGCATGACAGCCTGTTATCACTTTGATGTGTCTCATCTGCAGACAAATAAGCAACATGCTTTTGTTCCTTCATTTTTGATTGAGGAATGCACTCTACCTTTTGAAAAGTACCTCTTTTTTAATACATCAACATGCCTGATTTGACATATATCAGTTGAATTCTTGTTTAGTTGGTTGAAATGTCAGATTTGAAAGTTTGGCAAGACATTTATCATGGCAAAAGCTAAAAAACCCTCTTTAAAACAAAAGTGTGTGGGATGTTAGTTTATGATATACTTTGGTGTAGAAATGTTCTAGTTAAAGTAAAAAATAACAGTTGGAAAATCAGAGCTGTAAGTAAGGGGTTATGATTATGGCTCTTTAGTTATCGGCCATCAGGAGTTGGATTGTTGGTTACTGGTATCGACTCCAAAGCTTTTTTCTCTTTGTCTTCATTTTTATGCTGTTAGACTCCCAGGTCACGGCCATGTGGGAACTAAGGAGCATGCTTATAACACCTAGTCCAGTTTGGGCCTGATACACACATGCAAGTGGAACTTGAACCCAAACCACATTATTTATATATGTGAGTTTGTCTGCTTTCTTTAAAAGTTGAGATTTAGTCACGCTGACAATATTTTAGAACATAACATTCAAAGGAACTCATTTACACTGATAATTTGCTGATATTGTGTTTTGCTGTGAGGTGCTTGTGTGCAAAGACAACTCAGGAAGATGTTTACAGTCATCTTATCCTTAAATTTTCAAGATATATGTGAAAATAGCTAGCTTTAGCTATGTTGGCAGTGCTGGTATGTTTTAATGGGGGACAACCGTTTTTCTGTAAGCACAGTTCAGATGTTTTAATTAGGTTTTGCAGGTCAGGTTTGTTAAAAGGTGTTGGAGTAAAAGTTTGTGTTCCTAACCGACCCTACTATAATCCTAACCCTCGTCGTTGAGGGGCATCAGAAAGTCATTCCAGCTGTTGGCATGGCATTTAGAGGAAAAAATCCCCCAAAGTTTTTTATTCTGCTCACATTTCTGCTCTGGCTGTTGGAGTGTCTGGAGTCGTACGACCAAAATATCAAGCGTGTCAGAAATCCATCCGACCAGTCAGGAGCTGCTGGTCGGGCTGTGATCAGGCTGTTGTCGCCTGTTGTAACCCCCCCCGTACACAGCATGCCAAATGACGCCCGCTCTGACTGAAAGTCACAGTGGCTTCCAAGTGAGTTGTGCCACTCATAATTCGTGACTGAATCGGCTGAAATTTGCACGGTATATGCCCAGCTTTAGTGGAAGTGAAACCCTGATCTCATTTTGAAAGTTCTGTGTGTATTTTTTTCCTGACAGCCAGGTCTGCACCAAGACTGTCATGCAAGATCTAGCTGACCTGAGCAGCCCTGGACTTTGCCCTGCTCTGCCTCAGAAACTGGCCCAGAAGGAGAAGGCACATGGCTTTGGCTGGAGTAGAACCTAGCAAAGACAGATTGTTGCAGACTCAGACCCTGTGGAGATTGAGGGTAAGATTGCTGTCACGTTATCTGGACTGAACATTAATACCAGAGAGGGTCTTCTCTGATTGTCTGCAGGGCTGAATCAGCCCAAAACTCCTCCATAGAGAGAATATCAATCACAGGCACTTCTCCTGTACAGGAATACATCACTCATGTCTTAAATTAGATGTGAACCCTCTGGCAGACCTCCAAATTAAAACTCTCACACAAACCAAAGTGAGCCTCAGTCTGCCTGCTCTAATGACAGCCTGTCTGCATGCTCCTCTCTTTCTTAACCCCTACATGAGTGAGTGGCATGACAGGGGTGACCGGGTTCACTGTGAGTGTGTCTCAGAGGGAGCAGAGATAGACAGAACAACCGGGGTCGGCTGACCACAGAGGAATTCTCCCTGCAGGCCTCAGGGCCCACAGCTGATCGCAGCACATGCTAATTACTTTACCTCAGTCTACACACACAAACACACAGCAGAACCATCTTTAACACAGGACATTTATAGATTTTCTTGAAAGCTTTCAGAAGTTCTTTGTGATTTACAGACATTTTGAGCTGCTCACACACCCACATCCACACTGAAATACACCACATACACACCTACACTCAGTCCGTCTGTGTCCTCAGGGAACATGGTGGGGCAGTGAAACAGGACTTTGTCACACATGACAGTGCAGTGTGCAAGTGGGTCAGTGTGTATTTGCAAGAGCTCTGTGTTTGTTTAAACATGCATTTGGAAGCCAGGTGGGTGGAGTCACAGAAACCAGGACAGTCAGGCCGTCACACAGGGTCAGTGTGAGAGAAGGAAGCAGTTTTATTTTATCTGAAAGTGAGGGGATCCCAATGGAGCCACATGTTAAAATGTCCGACTACAGCAGAAGTAAACAGACTTATGTGAACAACTGTTCTGGTCTCTACGGCTTATTTTTCTCTTCAGGGTTGAATTTTAATACTCCTCTGTTTAAGTTATATGGAGGCTTAAGTGATACAATATTAGGGGTGTAGCCTCTTTGAGTAATAGATGGAAGCTTCTAGCTGTTTGTTATGTTAACTAAACTTATAGTCATCTAAGGTCACGGTAAATAAATGGGGGAAAATGTCTTTTTTAAATCCTGAAGGCTTCTTTTTATCTCATTAATGTAAGATATAGATTCAGTGATGAAATGGAACAGGAAAACACAGCAAATATTAGTATTTAAAAAGCAAATACTTGGGATTTTGTGTGATTATACAATGAAAATAATTCAAAAGTTCAAATGATAGAATGTAAAATACATTTCCAAAATTCTCTTCTTTATTTTTAGTTTCAATTCCTGTTATGATTTGATGCAGCAGAACCTCCACTCTTCCTAACAACATAAACAGAACCATTTTCCAAAAAAAGTTAGCTAACATAGCTAACGCTAACAAAGATATGTTAGCTACATATATCTGTAGCTACAAAGCTAATCATTCTAAAGCTAAAGCTAATTAAATTACATATAGTATAGCTACATAAAGCTATTAAGCTATGTTATCCAAGTAGATACTGTAGCTTTGAAGCTAACATAGCTAGGGCTAAAGCTAACAAAGCTGTGTTCACTATGGAGATACTGTAGCTAGAAAGCTAACAAAGCTACATTAGCTACATATATCTGTAGCTACAAAGCTAATCTTTCTTTCTTTCTTTTTAAGATTTATTTTTGGCCTTTTTATGCCTTTATTTGATAGAGGAAGGACAGTGGATAGACTTGGAAACAGGGAAGAGAGTGGGGAGAGACATGCGGTAAAGGGCCACAGGCCGGATTTGAACCCGGGCCGCCCACGTACATGGGTAGGGCCTTAAACCACTCGACCATCTGCATGCCTCAAAGCTAGTCTTTCTAAGGCTAAAGCTGACAAAACCACATAGATACTGTTGCCACATAACTAACTTAGCTAACGCTATAAAGCTATGTTAGCCAGGTAGATACTGTAGCTTTGAAACTAACATAGCAAGGGCTAAAGCTGAAAAAATCTGTCTTTGCTACTTAAATAATATAGCTACGAAATAGCTAAAGTAGCTGAAGCTAAAAGCTGCATGCACTATGGAGATACTGTTGCCACAAAGCTAACATAGCTAATACTAAAGCTAACAAAGCTATGTTAGCTACATATATCTGTAGCTACAAAAATAATCTTTCTCAGACTAAGGCTAACACAACTGTAGATCCTGTAGCTACATAACTAACATAGCTAAAGCTATTGAGCTTTGGTAGCCAAGTAGATACTGTAGCTTTGAAGTTAACATAGCTAGGGCTAAAGCTAAAAAGCTGTCTTCGCTACTTAAATACTATAGCTGTGAAATAGCTAAAATAGCTGAAGCTAAAAAGCTGCATTCACTACAGAGATTCTGTAGCTAGAAAAGCTAACATCGCTAAGACTAAAGCTAACAAAGCTGTGTTAGCTACATAGATTTGCTAAAGTTTGCTAAAGCTAGACCTGTTTTAGAAGTAGTTAAGTGACTGTGGCTCACTCTATTTTTGTTATTTTTATCTATAAGTGATGTAGCTACATTGGTATCAAGTATCATTAACCACATAGCTGCCAAAGCTATGCTACAATAGCTTAAACTAAAAATAACACAGCTAAGGGAACCATTGGTCACGTAACTACCTTTAAAAGGGTTCTGTTCATAATTTGACCCCAGATTAGACCTCAGACCTTTTTTTCTGTTATGTTTCTTCTTCTGTAATTTCTGCATGTTTTTTAATTTCATAAATGTAATGGCCAGGCTTTGTTTATAAATAAAGCTGAATTGAAAGACTAAACAAACAAACAAACAAACAAAACTATAAAACATTGTAATGGCAAATTATGCCCCTTCTGTTCTGACAAAAGCGGGGGTCTGCAGCAAGATTCCTTTCAAAATTTCTGAAAACTTTCAACCATTGAATGAGAAATGTTACAATTTAAACCCCTAAATGAGCAAAATGACTAACATGTTTAAAAAGCACTTCATTACAGTAGCCCTGGAAGGAAGTACATGCATACATTTTCTTTTACTCCATTTAGCAAGGCAACAAGGAAGTTTTGGTTGTTTTCAAGAGTTCCAAGAAACTAACACGTTATCACAATAAAACAATCTTTGTTATCTTAAGATAATGAAAAAAATAAGTCAAGATCCCAAGAAAACAACCAAAATGTACTCAGTATTACAACAACACAGAGTAAAATTACTCAATTACAGCTCCATGACCCAGTCTCAGTCTTGAACCACCACTTGAGAAGCAAAGATATAAAGCAAGAAAAATAAATAAATATTTGACAAATAGTGGTATGAAAGAAGAAACGGACATCTTCATGAAAAAAAGAAACCGTCAAGCATCTCAGGGGAGTGTAAATGCAAAAATTAGAAACAAGAAATACATCAGCTCATGTACGAGGTTA